>NC_140047.1:7461866-8172299 GCF_963513975.1 Fringilla coelebs | reverse complement strand
GGTGGGTGTGGAGAATGATGGGAGCAGATCCTGGGTCTGAAATAGCAGGAGAATTCAGAACTGGATTCAGACAGACTGATGTGATGGAGAGCTCTGTGGAGGAAGTTTGTGTGGTGTGAATGAGAGCCTGGCTATACTATGGACTTACTCAGGAATACATCTTTGGCAAAACCACCTCCCTGAATAGCTTCAAGCACGAGCCTCTCTTGTCTCCAGTGAAACTTGGAGTGCTCCAGCTCCTGTTGCTGAGTTGGACTGAACTGCAAATGGGGCTAGCTGGGAATAGCAATGGGAATTTCAGTTCCCACTTCCTCTACTCAAACTTTGCTATAGTCTGTAGACTGGCCCTGAGAAGAGCTCCACTCCCCCATGCCAGAACTAGAAAATACAATTTAATCACCCTCCATAAAGTCATGTATCTTGTTGGAAGCTTTGACATTACTGATGAGGACCATTGAGATTCATAAGTTGAAATTTGTGAAAGAGCTCTTGTGGTTGTGATGTTGTTTTGAATTCTTTATTGTCCAGCATAAAGAGTTTTTTCCAGTAATTTCTTGCATTCAGCATGGAATTTCTAAGAAGCAGTAAGCTGTTGACTGTGCTGATAACAGCTGACAGGCTGAATACTGCTAGAAAATTGTATCATAACTGTCAGAAACAGCCCCTTCCAAAATAATATAAAAAATGGTATTTAAAAAAAAATCTGTCAGCATTGGTTAGTTTTCCTGATTTTTCTTTAATTATTCTTGTTATTATAAATACACATTTTATATGTATTGTGCCCATGTGCAATTCCCAGATGTGTGATCTTGCTATGACTCTCTGTGGGAAATTAAAAAGCTTTTTATCAGAAATCTTTTAGTAATGCAAGTATTTATAAACCATAATCATATTAATTGATTCCTGATGTCAGAGGAAATGAAACTGAGTAATCCTTGTACTCCCTGATTTGCTACCTCCCCGTGGAATTCAGTTTTCCTGCAGGCTAACCCTGCTTTGTGTGAAAGGGAGAGTAAATAAAGATATTTTTTCTCCTCTGGTCTGATGCAGGTGACAGATCATGCAACCACTGCCCTGCTGCACTACCAGCTGCCCCAGATGCCAGATGTGGTGGTCAGGTCCTTCATGGTAAGTGTGTAGGAAAACACCTTTTCCCAGCCCAGTGTGAGTGTGTGCAGTGAGGGACATCAGGCAGTTGTGGTGCAGTTGGAATTTCCCCAGAGTCTGGGATTCTTTGTGTCTCCTACCTGGACAAGGATGAAGAGCCCATCCCCATTTCCCTGGGGGAATTGGTGTTGGAAAACTGAGCAGGGAATGGCTCTTCTGTCCAGGTCTCTGTCTTGGCATGATGATTCCTGTCTGCAGAGGTCTGGGTCTTGTGTCAGAACAGGAGGAGAGACTCCCTCAACCACTCTGTCCTTTGGCCCAGCCCTTGGACAGTTCCTGCTGTGCAAGTTTGGATGTACAAAATCTGCTCCTCTGGAAGTTGCCTGGTAAGAGGAGATTGAAATTCCCAGTGTTAGTGATCCAGCTGAGGAGCCTGCCCAGTATGGGAAGTGATGGGCATTATTTACAGGTGGTTCCATTTTGTATCCAAACTTTGTTCCTGTGGAACTGTGTGTTCTCACCCAGCTCAGCAGCAGGGGTTTGGAGAAGCAAGGAAATACTGGAGTATTCAGATCTTCTCTTACTGAATCAAATTAATCCAATACAATTCTACCTTGATGTACAGATTTAAGTTTATCCCCTTTAATTCTTTTTGTATTTAGAATCCTATTTGTGAAATAAACTTGCATAAGAAGCAGCCATGTTAATCAGAGGGTGAATACAAGGAATTAAGATTCAGAATTCCTTCTACCAAGATGAATTTTGGCAGTGGAGGCTCTTGCTGTTCTCTCTGCTACAGTCAGAGGAGGATTTGGGAGAGATTTTCTTTACAATTCAGGCTTTTTTCCTCCACTTCCTTCCTTTATGTTGCCCCTTCACCTGGAGCAATGCAGCTGAGACTTTGGGAAACATAAACCTCATTTTGCCATTCACTGTCTTTAGGAGTATTTAGTACCAGTTGTTTTACATCCCTAATTTCCAGTGTGTAATTTCAGAGCAGTCAGGCTCTCCTCCCTGCTGTGCTGGATTGGTTATTTAATAAAAAGGCCACTAAGATGAGAGATTTGCAAAGTGCATCTTAAAATAATAGGTTTTGAAAGGTGAGAGCAACCATTACTGGTCAGATCCATGTTCAACATGGTGCTAAAAATGAATGTTGAGTAGAACAAGTGGTTTGTGTGAGCCAAGGCCCTGCACCAAAACTTCCAACAAAGCAAAACCAGCACAAGTGTCAACATGTTGGGCCTTTCAGCTGTCACTTGTGCAGTCCTCATGACAGGATCTTCTGGAGCCCTAATTTTCTGATGGGAATGAAGAACCCATTCCTTTCTTTTCTGTCAACACATGTCTCAAGTGCACAATTTAACTTCATTTACCTATTTTTGTATTATGGCTCAGAAAATTCGATTTCTCGATAGTGCAAGCAAGGCCCAGCCAAGCTGAGGTAAATAACAGCAATTTAGAGTTGTGCTGCCCTTGTCCCCATATTTACTGCTCAACCCAGACAAGATCTAGTTCTTCTGGAGGAGAGTTATTGACAGCCCAAGGTTTGGTTGCTATAGAGAAGACTCTGATGAAGATGGAAGGATTTGTTTCAATAAACTCAGCTGACCTCTTCTTTAGAGAACAATTTTCTCTTATCGATGTAATTCAATAGGACTTTAAATGACAAGATTCATGTGCATCCTTCACAGTATAAATCTGCTGGTCTAGGGCTTTTTTAGTTGTGCATCTCCTTGAGTGGGGAATTGGGTTATGCAATGCTCATTGCTGCATGTGATGATGACAACAACCCATTTCAGAGGCAGGAACTTTGTGAAGGAACATCTGAACTTACCCTGTGTTGTTCAGCACTACTGGCCTTTTATTTATTTTGTATATATGCAGTCATCAGTGTAATCAGGTTTAAAATGGCTCAGTATTTTTATGACCAGTGAGTATTGATCCTGAAATCACATTAGAGAGGAAGTTCATTAGCTGGATGTGGGAGTCCTTCTGTCTTCAGCTCTGGAGCCCAGCCTGCAGTGGGAGTGCAGCAGGGGGTGATGGATGGTCATGGCAAGAGACAAACCAATGCTCAGCTGGAGCAGGCACCACCAGGAGGAACAATTATATCCCAGTAAAAATACGAGGCGCTGGAGCACTCGCCTCCCCTCACAGTTCTGGAGCTGCAAATGCCTCCTGCTCACAGGGCAGGAATTTCTATTAATGAATTTGCTTAAGTGACTAAAAAAGAGATGATTAATAAAGTGGGAATCCAGCTCTACAGTGACCTTGTAATTGAATTCAGCTGTACAGTGACCTTGTGTTTATACAATCCCCCTGCACCTCACTGGGGCCTGGCCAGAGCACATCCTCTGTCCTCGCTGCTCCTCTTTGACAAGAATAATGACAAAGGGCAACATCCACATCCAGTTGTCTTTACTTTCTCTCCCTTTTCCTTTTAGACCTGGTTAAGGAGTTACATAAAGCTGTTCCAGGCTCCGTGCCAGCGCTGTGGGAAGTTCCTGCAGGATGGCCTGCCACCCACGTGGAGGGACTTCCGAACCCTCGAGGCTTTCCACGACACCTGCAGGCAGTAGGAGCCCGGAGCAGCCGGCACTGAGCTTGGGGACAGCGCTGCTGGCTCCACCCTGAGCCTCCCTGACCCAAACAGTGAGGCTGCACTGGAACATTTGAGTCTGGAGCAGCCATCTGCGAGGCACATGTGGGACTGATCCCTCTTGGAGGAGAAGCTGGGATGTGATCTGAAATGATCTGCCTGGGAAGATCTGGCAGTCATTATTACTCCAAATACCCATTGTACAGTTTGCATTTTGTGACAGGATTTGCAATGCTGAGGACTTTTATAAGCTTGAAATAAATTTTGTATTCTCAAAATTTGTGCTGTTTGGTTCATTGTTTGGTCAGCAAAACCTTTGGGTTTGGTGTGGATTTTTTCAGTGCTGCTCTATTCTTTAGGAAAACTGCAAACATTTAAACATGCTGAAATGTTGGGGGGGGAATTGTTGCAAGGCTGCTTATCTGAGTGCTGGGGTATTTTTGTGGAAGAGCAGATTATGGCATTGATTAAACATGGAATTTCAAAGGCATGAGGCAGCTTGGAAGATGCAGTGTAACTTTCTGAGGCGGGGGGGAAACAGATGTTTCCCTTTACTGAAATTGTAATGAGAAATGTTAACAAAATCTGCATGTATTAAGTGGTTAGAAAACGTGTGATGAGCAGTGACAGTCGTGTTCTACCACTGAAATAATTCAGCCCTAAAGCAGAGTTTCTGCAGCACAGATATCCAGCGTGTTTCCTAAATGATTTAAAATGTACATGCTGGAGAAGAGCAGGATCCCTCCCAGCAATCCCTGAGCTTGGAAGGGATGGGAGAGCTCCATCCTCTGAGCCTTGGCTGGTTTTCATTCCCCCAGACACAGGGAAAGGTCCCTGGTCCTGTCCCAGCCCTGGGGTGTCGTGGGTGAAGTCTCTCCTCTGCTGTTTTGCTGACTCCACATCCCCTGTGTCACCCCTGACAGCCAATTTGATTAATTCCACTCTCATTCCCACCTTTTGCTGCTCCAAACCACAAAGGCTTCAGTAATCAGCTGATTTGGGAGCTGGGAAGGGGAGCTCTGGAGGACCCTTGTCACTCCATTAAGTGTCAAATAAATTGACAGTGCTGCAGAGTAATTTTTGAGGTTCCTTCTACCTTTGGACAAGCTTCTGTGGCAGGACTGGCTCATGTGAAGGAGACAGAAATTGAAAGAAAATCCATGTTTATGACTGTGGAGGCACAACACTGTGTGAAGGATGAGAGTGTGTGTTTGAGGATGTTAATAATCAGATCTAATTTATTTTTCCATATTATTAGTAACATTCCCAGTCACCAAACAGAAGAATTACCATAGCAGTGGGATAATGGCCATTTCAAACCCAGCTGCATTTGGATTACCTAATGAAAACTTTTTGTGCTGTTATTTGACCCAAGCAGCCTTCTCAGTCCAAAGATCAGCCAAGACAGAACAAGGTTTGCATCTTGGATGAGCCCAAGCCTTGGAAATAATCAGCCCCACTCTCCATCCTGTTCCTGTGCTAATTAGAAGGCCTGGCTTTCTGATAGCATAAGCATTTTTTTTTGTTACTATAAAGGTCATAATATGATATCCAACCTGCTTTAGGCACTGCTGGCTGCTCCCTTCTGTTTATGCTTAAATAATGGTGTAGAAAGCAAATCCTGAGGTTCACAAAAGTACCGTGTGTGGAATCGTGTCTTGGCATTTGGAGATAATTAGTTGCAGAAAACAGCGTTGTCCAAGTCTGTTAATTGAGCCTGAAATTTTAAACCTGTAACTGGGGAGTCTGATGGAGGGCCACACAATTCACTGTGAGTACCTCAGTACAAAAATAATTTATTTTACTGAAGTGCAACACAAACCCCTTTGTCAGGTCCCTTCCCCCTGAACTGCAGAGGAGGGATCAGGATCGTGGAGCTCTGTCCCTGCAAGCCCTGAAGGGCAGCAGGTTGGAATATTTTCATTTGGGGGAGGGACACTCAGCTCAGGAGTTCCAGACTCAGTCTGTGCCTGTCCCTGCTCGTTGTCCTGGCAGTCCAGAGCCTGGTGGCAGTGCCTGGTTATCCCTGGGATGAGGATTCCCCAGGAAAGCAGAGGCTGGAAACTGGGGGGTCCCTCCTAAGTACAGAGCCATTCTCACAGTCACACAATTTCTGTGGTTATTCTCAGCTTTGGGTATTGGGCATTATAATTATTTTTGTCCCCTTAGAAAGGATGGGTGACCAAAAGGATGGGTGACCAAAAGCAGTTTAATTGAAGAATTGATGACTTTGCTCTTTACCACAGGAGTTTGTAGCAGGTATTAAAGCAGTCCCAATCTCTAAGGCAACCACCAAGGACCGTGATCCATGAGGAGTGGTTGGCTCTCACCTCTTCCAGAGCCTCTTCCAGGCCTGCCCTTGTCCTTCCCCTCATTTCTGCACAGCCAGCAGAACCAGGAGTGGCCAAACCGAGCAGAGGAAGGGAAGGAAAGTGATGCACCTGCAGAAACAGGAGCTGCTGTGTGGCTCTGGCAGTGGCAGAGCTGAATCATCCCGGTGTGCTGTTCCTGGGCAGGGTCCATCCATCCCCTCCTGCTGCAGGGCAGCCGCAGCCCCTCGCCCTGGGCACTGTCCCTCGGTGTCACCCCCTGAGTCCCTCTGGCAAGAAATCCCTTTTATTTTCCCTGCACAAACCCCTCCCGCCGTGCTGGCGAGTGCTAAAGGTTACAAAATCCATCTTTTTGCTAAGAAAGCAACTTAATTAATGTCCACGTTTCTGGGGTGGAGGGAACCCGCGGCAGATTCGCAGCCGCTCCCCTTTCCCTCCCCGCGCCCCTCCCCAAACCGCTTTAATTTCTCTGCCAATATTGGACAAATGTAACAGGCTGACTTTTTAATTTTCTACTCCCAGGTCTCCCTTGTCCCCTCATGCATTTTTCATCACAGCTCATGGCTCCCTCCCTGCCTGCCCTGTGAAAAATATTGATCGACTGATTAAGCCATCAAGCCATGGCAAACAACTTTAATTTTCTAACCAAAGCCTTTTAGTTCTCTTTCCTTTCTTGTATATGTGTTGCCTTTTCCCAAAGTTTTTAACGTCTGCTCAGAAACAATGCATTTTTTTGAATTAGGCCCTGGGTTAATTGGTGCTGTGCAGCAGCTAGAGGAATCCACAGGGAAGTATTTACCCAGGAATGCAGTGAGAGAGTGAGTTCTGCTGGTGTGGTCCCATTTCAAGGCTAAACCTTTTGGAGAAGAGCTTGAAGAGCATGTGGGAAAGATTTCCCTTTTCTCTTCGGCCTCTCCCAACAGCTTTTAATTTTAAGAGAAGTGGAATCCCATCACAGCAGTGCAGCAGCCCTGGCCACACCATCAGCTCTTGGGCTCTGGGTACCTGGCAGGGCTCCTGCAGCTTCTCCAACCCCAAAGTGACATCCTTGGCTAAAGCCCCTGAAGGCTCACAGGTTTCACCCACCCCACGCTCCGAGGGCTGCTGGAATTCTGCAAATGTGAGAGCTGGGTTGCCTTGTAGAGCCCTTTGAAGCCCTGATGGTGATGAATCCCAGGGCTGGCAGGTGGGTAAAAGCATCTTTCTTGCACACTCAGAACGTGGTTTCAGTGAGGCTTGTCAGAATCGCTCTGTGGGTTTGCAAATTGCTTTTCAAGGTAGAAATGCAGCTTAAATATGAGGATATTTGTCTCTCAGTGGCAGCCTCTGGGCTCAGTGTTGTGCTGTGTTGCTGCAGCCCTGGCTGGGGTGGGCAGGACTGGGGGTTCTGGTGTGTGGCAGGATCCCCATCCTGAGTGTTGTCTCCACAGCTCGTTCTGGTGTCTCCAGAGCTGTGAATTCCAAAGATCTGGCAAAACCTTCCAAAAGTCTCCTGTCATGGAGGGTTTGCACGAGGGCAGTGCAGGACTGGGCCCCTTCATCCCTGTGCCTGAGCTCTCCCCCAGCATCTCCCTGGGAATCCATCACTCCTTGCTCCTCGTTAACACCAGGAGAACAGTGACCCTCTGGAAGGGCAGGGGTGTGTCCCTGCAGCAACCAGGATTTTTTATCAGCTGGCATTTTATCCTCTGTAAAGTTCAGCTGCAGCACTAATGCCTGATTGCTGGGTTTGTGTCATAAAAATGAAAGGGGGATTAAAAAAAATGAAGTATGGCATAGGAATGTAAATGGGCCTTTTATTGTCTTTTGAGTTGGGAGAACCCAGGGACAGCTGAGCATTTCTCATTTTATTTACTTTTTTATGTTAATAAGGAGGCTAATTTAAAATGGGAGTCCTTGTAATAGACAGGATTGTGCTGATTAAAAAGTTGCTCTGAAAACCAGAGGATCAGGAGCAAGGACAGAGAAGTTTTGTTATTCAGGTGCTGAGACTGAGCATTTTGGGTTTAAAGGTGCCCCACTCTGGTCTTCAACATCTCCAACAGTCCTGCAAATCAGCTCAGGAGTATTGCCAGAAAACAACAAATATGTGAAAAATATTAATGGTGAGATCATTTCGAATTCATGAGAACAAATATTTGCGTGGAGAACGTGATTGTAGGGGACGGTGATGCAGGCTGGGATTTATGTACCCAATTACAATTAACCCCTGCTACCGATGTCTCAGCTACTGAGTTTCACAACAAGCTGCTCGTTTGGCATCTGCAGGTGAGGAATTATGAGCAGGAAATTTCGGTGTGGCCTTGGTATAAAAATAAAGCTGATGGAGGGGAGCAGCATCCTGTGCCCGCGCGGCGCTGCCGTGCCCTTGTCTCTCACCATCTGCAATTCCTCCCTGCATTTTGGGTTTATTACGGTTTTTTCAGCCTTTTTTCTTTCCTTACTGTTAACAATCCCTCTTTTAAATGCTGAAAAGAAAGCAGGAGTGCTTTTTTACAGTGTCACCAGCCAGGCTCGGGGGTGACAATGGGCTGTGGGCTCCCCTGGGTTGGGAACAATCCAGAGAGCAGCCACAGCAGAGGTGACCCGTGGGCACTGCTCATTTTCTGCTGGATGAAAAACTCTGCCAGCCGTCAGCTCCTGGAGCTGGCGAGGCTGGAACCTGCTGGGGGACCGGAGGGGAAGGGAAATGCCAGAAGAGAATGGGAGCTGGGAGGGGATAAAGGCGGTGCCGGAGGGGACGGAGCATCCCGCCCGGGCAGCGCCAGCCAGAGCCGGGTGATGTCCCGAGATGCTGAATTGGAGCAAAAATTGCTAAACCACGACCTTAACAGGAGGCTTAATTAGATTTTGTTTTGTTTCTCTGAGGTTTTACCCAGCTCTCCTATAAATCCTGCTCTGGTGATGAATTCTTCCTGAGCCAGGAGGTGACTCTGATGAAATGCTCGCGCGCGCTTCCAAAACCCTTCATCCTGAGCTCCCCAAACCTCGGTTTTCTGACAGAAATGTGCTCCCAGCTAAGGAGAGGGAGAGAAACCGTGCTGCTCCTTCACATCAAGGTCTGCTCTGCTCAGGGCCCATGTGGTTCCCTGAGCTTTTGGGGGTTTTTTCTCCCCTGGATCTGTGGATGAAGCAACTGATGCTGCTGCAGGATGTGCTCGGGTGCCACCTGGGTCTGAGGCCCTGGAAGGTTATAACCAAATTAGATTCATTGTATTAAGTACTTTTCTCCTACAGAAAAACACGAGGAAATTAATCCCAGAGTATTCAACAAAACAAGCCAAGAAGCAAAGCTGCCAAGCTCTCCTGGTTTGCTTTTTGTTTTCACTGAGCCCCTCGCTGTAATTACAAACATCCGTGAAATTAAAACTGCAAATTGCTGAGGTAGGAGAGTGGAAAGGCCGGGCTGGGAAACATTTAAATTGCTGTGACAGGACATTCTTCCAGCCTTAAAGTATCAGTGGGGGATCGGGAAGGAAGTCCTGCCAAACTCACCTGACAGCCGTGGTGATTGTGCTGGGAAAATGCAGGTGAGCTCCCCAATATCTGCACAGCTGGTCCCCACAGGGGTTTTGCAGATGTGCAGGGGCTGCTGCCCTCTGCAAGGCAGAAATGCCCAAACTTCTTCAAGAAGCTTTAAAACCGTGCATTTCCTCCCAAATCTAGCTCTGATCTTATGTGACACCTCGGTTTCCTGTTAAATCAGTTGAACTGGTTTGTTTGCTTCTGTTAAAAACCCTTTTGATTGTTTTACTGCTAATGGACTGTTACAAAACTCAGTAGAAAGGCTGGTGTTTGGTTTTCATCTGTGAATATTTTTAAGGATTTTCTTGGGGGAGAAAGAGTGCTGCTTAAAAAACAGTCAAACATGGGCAGGCTCTGAACTAGAAAAGAGCTGAGTTCTCTCTTTTTTAATATAAGCCACCTTATAGCACGAGGTGGAGAAATCAATACACCCTCACCCTGGTTATCAGAAGGGCTGCAAATATTCAACATTAAATACTGGTGATATAAACAAAACCTAACACCTTCAGCCCTTGAGATTAAAAGTGGATTTACTTTATTTTTCCCAAGTCTGGTGCCACCAGGGCTCTGCACGAGCAGTGTGAGAATTGCTGGATAGAGAAAGCAAAGCTTTTGAAGAGCATTCAAAAGACAAAGTAATGAAATTTCTTAAAAATGAAACAGAAGAGAAACAAAAAACCCACCTTGAAGTCCCTGGTTTTTAAGCTGCACTTTAAATTGGTGCTGCCAAGCAGAACTTTTCTCCTGTAAGGCTCCTAGCACTGAGCAATGTGCTTTTGGTCTCCTTGGATGCCATTTGAGTTCTGGTTTTTTATCACCTTTAGATAAAACTGGTCCTTTTAACGCTCCTATTTCAAAGAAATAACTTTGGGATACCTGGCATTTTGTCCTCTTCCCCTGTTATTTCAAGGAAGCTGCAAAAAATAAAAGTTTCTTGTCTTTTCTTTATTGCACTCCAAGGCCGTTGGGGCTGGAGAGTCTCCTGGCTTGAAGCATCCTTCAGCCTGAGTTCTGAGGTGTTTTTGGCACATGTGCTCCCCTCTGCCCTCCAGGTTTGTACTCAGAGTTCAGCAGCTTTCCCCCTGTGCTCGGTGTCTCCTGAAATCAGGGGAGCAACCTCCTGAGTTTCACCACAAGGAGCAGCGCTGGGTTTTTACTGATTGTGGAAAACTGCATTTCTTTAAAATGTAAATTTTGAAAAGGAGTTATGTTTATATCTTACATCCCTCAGGTATCACAGGCTGTAGAGCCTCTGTTTAATCATGGATTGATTGATTGATTGATGGATTGATTGATGCCAATGGGAGTTTTCCACTGGCTCCCATGGACCTTGGACAGCTCCCAGGGTGCTGCAATGCAACGGGGGATGCAGCAGCTCCACAAAATGCTGGAAATTATCCAGATTATCCCCAAGGGCCACTGAACACCAGGATTTCACACACATGGGGCTGGCAGGTGCCTCCCCACACACAGCCCTGCATGAAGAACTGGTGGATTTTCTTTCAGAGATCTAAAATCCAAGGGGTGAGGCCCTGAGAGAGGCTGCAAAGCCACCACCCTCCTGCCACACGTGTTCCAGCCGCTCAGTGCAAGGAGCAGATGGAATTGTCACAGCCTTCCCCCCTCTCCTCTGCTCCCTCTGCATCCCCAGCTCTGCTCCAGGACCTGTGCACAAAGGGAACTCCTCCACGTCCTCTCCTCGTCCTGCTCTGAACTGTTCAGCTGCAGCTTTTTCTTCTGAGCTCGGTGCTAAAAATACTTTAAAGGTAAAACCCCGGGGTGGCTCCTTCCCCTCTGCTCCTGCCTCCTCCTTCCCCAGCAATCTCCCCACAGCCCAGCTGGCCCTTTTATCCCCGTGGAAAGGTGGGATTGATCTCACCACTTGGCAAAGGGAGGGCGAACACAGCCCCTTTCATCCTCTCCTTGCACAGGCTGATCTCCGTGTCCGCTCTGCGTCTGATGACGGGAGCGTTTTAATCCAGAAGGACTGGAAATCTTTGCCTTATCAAAGAGTCCCCCTGCTCAGCCTCAGATGGGGGCTGCAGCTGCAGCAAGCAGGTGGAAAAAGAGGGAAGCAAAGGGGATGCCTGGCTCAGGAGCCAGTGGGGAATTTTCCCCCCCATCGTTGGGAGGAATGATTGAATCTGTTCTTAGAACTCTAATTTATTATTTTATGATATTATATTAAAGAATACTATACTAAAACTATACTAAAGAATAGAGAAAGGATAATTACAGAAGGTTTAACAAGATACTAATGAAAAACTCTGACTTTCTCCTCAGTCTGACACAGCCTGACCTTGGTTGGTCACTAATTTAAAACAATTCACATTAAATCAATGAAACAATGACCAGTTGGTGAACAATGTCCAAACCACATTCCAAAGCAGCAAAACACAGGAGAAGCAAATAAGATAATAATTGTTTTCATTTTTCTCTGAGCCTTCTCAGCTTCCCAGGAGAAGAAATCCTGGCAAAGGGATTTTTCAGAAAATGTGGCTGTGGCAAACCAGCCCCAGGTGTTTGTGGGGATGGGACAGAAACCCTTGTGGGGAATGGCACCAGCCAGGGCTCCAGGTGAAACCCAACCTCTGTCTTTGTGTAATTCCCCCTCCTCCCTCCCAGCTCTTCATTAACTCAGTTGTTTTTAAGCGTGAACACACCGGGGCTGTAAATCTGAGGCCATTTCGCAGGTTAGGTGAACTGTGAAAAGCAGATTTGCACAATTTGCAGATTGCTTGTTGAGGTGAGAGCTAATGCTGCTGACTCACGAGCTGAGCTGATGCTCTTGGCAATCCTTCCCCACTCTCCAGTTATTTCCATGCAGCCCTTCACCCCTCTGGGGCTTTGGCAGCATCCAAAGTTTACTCCAGGAACAGAAGTTTCCTGAATCCAGCACAACCACCTGTTTTTCCCAGGAATGATGCAAATGCGCTGCAGTCTCTTCCAGACCCTGGCCCCAAACATGCTTTTAAGCAGTCTCAGCTCAGACCAGCAATTAGTATTCAGGCAGGAGAGCCTTGGGAGCAGCAGGAATGCCTCTTCTCCATCTTTATTCATCATCCAAAGGCGTGTTTGCTCTCCGGGCTGGAGCTGCTGCAGTGCTGGAGCTGCCGGCTCTGCCCGAGCCCCGCGGGACCTCTCAGGTGCTCCAAGGCTCTGTTGGTTTTCAGCATTTCTGGATCATTTCTGAGCTCAGCCCAGCCCCAGAGGAGCAGAAACCCCTCCTGGCTCGGGGCTGGGGGAGCTCACAGGGGGAAGTGCTCGGGCTGAGGAGCAGCAGGACCTCCCACCTTGTCTGCTTGGTTTTCTGTGCCCATCACAGCCACCTCCCCTGCTCCTCATCCCCTCTGCAGGCTGGCACAGAGCTGCCTCCAGGTACCAGCTGTGTTTCCATGCATCACCTGGAATTCTGCAGCAGGGCAGGGGAGAAAGGTTTCCCTGTCCTGAGCATCGCTCCCACTGACCCTGCAGCTCCAGGGCCTCCAACACTGGGCAAAAACATTTGTTCTTCCAGGGCTTTTAGACTGGCATTTGTGCAGAAATGGGGATTTCTTTAATCTTGGCTTCTTGCTGTGGTTTGCATCCTCCTCCCGGTGGATAACGAGCTCTGGAAGTTCAGCAGCATCTCCCAGCACCTGCTGTGTCCCTGGGCTGGGATTTTCTGGGAGGAAAGGGTGAGGAGATGTGATGCTTTTGAGGAGCCAGTTTTGATCTCTCTGGCTGGGCCAGCACGGTGTCCTGAGCTGCCACGAGACAAACAGCTCACCAGCTCCATCCTGCACTGCCCGGGGAGAGGCAGTGATAGATTAATCTGAACAAAGATTGATCAATAATTTATGCCGGTGTTTTCACTCACCTGGGGCTTAGACAGACTTTGATATGATTTGATGGGGTCGGACCCACCCTGCTTTAATTAAACATGATGCTGAAAATTAAAAGGAAAACCTATTGGCTACTGGAACTGAAATCAATCTGTGATCAGTAACAAGAGACTGATTAAAGAGGTGATGCCCGGCAAGGAACAGGCAGGTCCAGCAGGCGCTTCCTGAAGGCGAGATTAGCGGCACATATTGAATGTAAATACAGCTATTGGCATTTTGTCACGGCGTGGCCTTTAGCAGCCGAGCTGTTTGTGTGCCTTGATGAATGGCTTTGCAGCAGGGGAGGTGCTGCGGGAATTCAGGATGCTGGAGGCTCTCCCGGAGCACCGGGGGTGGGATGGGCACGGGGAGAGCGGCAGGGCTGAGCCCCCCGTGCCCACCACCCTGCCCCGGTGCTTTGGCAGGGAGTGCCCGCCTTGCCTGAGCAGAGGCAAACCCATGCGGGCAGGGCAGGGATGGGGATTTGGTGTCCCGGGTGTGTTCCTGCCCTTCCCCGAGCCGGGCTGGGCTGGGCGGGAGCTCCGGACCGGGAGCAGCCGCGGGTTAATGAGGAGCCGGCGCTAATTGAGCAGCGCTGCATTCACGGAGGGGAAGGAGATGCTCCAGGAGGAGCGGCGGGGATGCAGGAACCGGAGCGGACAGCACGAACCTCGGGATGGGGGAAAAACAGAGACCGAGCTCAGTGAGAGATCCTCAGCCTGGAAGGGGGCAGCACTTCAGGTCCCATTGCAGGGTCACCCCTCAGGTTCCCGAATTCCAGGGTCACCATTCAGGTTCCCCATCCCAGGGTCAGATTCCCCATTCTAGGGTCACCCTTCAGGTTCCCCATTGCAGGGTCACCTCTCAGATTCCCCATTCCAGGGTCAGATTCCCCATTCCAGGGTCACCCTTCAAGTGCCCATTCCAGGATCACCCTTCAGATTCCCCATTCCAGGATCACCCCTCAGATTCCCCATTGCAGATCATCCCTGCTGCTCTCCCTGGTGTGATGGGGAAGGAGCCTGGGAGCACCCCCAGTCCCAGCTCAGAGCCTGGGGACACGGGTGGGACATTGCCACTCTCTTTGCAGGGTGGATTTTTCACCTGAAAAGCAAAGAGGAAAAGAAGCTGAAAGGTTCCCTCTGTTTCCAACACACCCTCTCTGCTGTTCCACACCAGACAGGGACAAACAAGAGTTTTTCCAGCCCCTGTGTCCCTGTCCTTGGCTCTCCTCTGCATGTGCAGCTCATCACAGACAGACAGACAGACCTTGGAGAGATGGGATGATGGGGACAGGGAGGGGGACAGGGACACAGATGGTTCCTTTGCTCTTTTTTAACTTCCCTGCCAGTTTTACAAGAGGAAAGAGGCTGTGGGGGGAGATAGAGGATTTTCAGAGGGTGAGGCAGGAGCTGGGGATAAAGCACCTTTGAGCTGTGCTGTGAGAAATGGCTGCACTTGGGGGCAAGGGGGAGAGACCTCCCTGTGCTCCTTGGAATAAACCTTCCCCAAGGATTTTATTTCAGTTTATAATTTAAATTTAATTTTTCCGTTTATGATTTAAATTATTTCAATTTATAATTTGTGTGTGATGGGCACCGGGGGGGACAGGGATGGGGCAGCAGGAGAGCTGAGGGACCTGCTGGTCACTCGGGGAGTTTGGAAGCTGCTTCCTCACCTGCCTGCCTTGTTGGGGCTTTGATTCCTCACTGACAGCCCGCTGAAGGATTGATCTGAGCGGGGATAAATAATTCATGAGCTTTTTTGGGTTTTTTGAGCAGCTGCGAATTCCGAGACGTGAGCTCTGCACAGCAGACGCTGTTGGGACTAAAGGAACAGTTTGAGGAGAAAGCTGTATATTTTTGTTGTTGTTGTTGTTGTTTTCTGTTGCCGTTTATAATTTTTAATCCCCTTTCTCTTTTCCTCCTTTATTTCTTTTTTTTGGTTCATTATTTTCTGCCCACACACGAGGCTGGTTGTTCCTGGGGCTCTCAGCAGGCAGCTGTGGCAGAGGCAGCGTCCCAGAGCGAGGGGATGGCTCCACCAGCCGAGGGCTCTGGGTGGATCTGCAGCCTCTGCCTGCAGGGAGATGCTGCCCCAAGGTGTTCCCTGCTCACAGGTGAGCCTCAGATTCCCCTCTGGAGCCGGTGCTGCTCCAGCCCTGCAGCTCAGAGGGGTGGGATGATGCCTTGGCTCCTGTCTCACCATCAGGGTCCCCTGGGAAATGAGAGTGGGAGCTGCGCCCGGAGGGGAGAGGGGCTGAGGAACTTTCTCCGGGGGTGTTTGGGCACAGGGCTGGAAAAGCTGGCTGGCAAAACAGCATTGCCCAGCCCGGGCTGCCAAACTGCCCCCAGCCCTGGGGGAAACCTCTGTGACAGCAGACAGGTGATTCAATGGTATTTAATGTTTCCCAGGTTATCTGGTAGCATTTGTCAGCTGAGAACCCTCCTGAATCTTTGCCATCAGTTTAAAACCAGCTGTGCAAAGCTGTGAATGCTGGGAGCAGAATTTCCAGCTTAACCCCCTGATTCCACTGAACACCCACGGGCTGGCTCCAGGAGATCCCAGGGAGGGAGAATGGGGCTCAAAATATTTCATAAGGCAAAATTAATGATGAAAATATTCTCTTGCAAGTCAGCCAGAAGTTTTATAGCTGGGTTCCCAGCAGAGGCAGGGAGGCAGCTGCAGCCACATCTGGGGGGATCTGCTAATGCCAGCACAAGTCAGTGTGGAGAAAATCTTGGCTGTGGAGAAGTTTATTTAGGAAAACAGGAACAAGAGGCAGCCCCTGCAGTGCTGAGAGCTCTGTGGAGCTGCCTGGGAGCCCCTGAGAGCAGCAGGCACAGAGGGAGGTAAAGCAGGAGCTCTTTGCCTTCCTGCCCCCCAAACCACCCCAGGTGAGCCCAGAATCCCTTCCTGGGGTGCAGGGTTTGCAGCTGAGCTGCTGGGGGGCTTCTGCAGCCCTTGGGGAGGAAAAAACTGAGCCTGGACACGTGTCCTTCATGCTCTGCACTGCCAAGATCTTCTCCAGGGCACAGGAACAGCCCCTCAGCCTGCCCTGGGAAAGGCCACCTTGCTGGCCCAGGTTAGGGCTGTGACTCCAGCAGGGGCTTTTCTCTTAGGGGCTTTTCTTTTATGGGCTTTTCTTTTCCCCTCCAAACAGCTCCTGTTGGCCAGAGCAGTAGAAGTGGTGCAGAACATTGCTGGGGATGTGGCCATGCCCCAGGGAGGGGAGGAAGGTGTGCTGGAGGGTTCTCACCCCATCTCCTGACTCCTCCAGGGTTTCCTTTGTTTGCTGTAGCAAATATTGGACCTGGGAGGAGATTTCAGGGGCTTTGGGGTCACCATTCCCAGCAGGTGCTGGGCTGCCAGGAGCTGATGGCCATCTCACTGCTGGGCAGAGGATCCCACCCTGTTGGACACTTTGGGCTGAGTCTCACCAGCCACGAGCAGTTTCAGGCCCATAAAAATTATTCATGAGCTTGTGCTGAATTAGATGAGGACTTGATGAATGGGGGGGTTGGGTTTTGTGTCAAAATGTTTCTTCATAATCCTTAAAAGATGGAGTATCTCGACTCTTTGTTTTGAAATTATGTGAAAATAACTAAATTTGGCCAACACTAATTTCATCAAGAAGGAGAACACCTACACAGCGTGAAGCATTAGGTTTGGTGGCAAAACATTCTCCATATTTTTTTTCATTTGCTTATTTTGACAAGGGAAGGAAAGAGGATGCTTGGGGGGATTTGGTTTGAGGTTTGTTTTGGTTTTTTTTTCCTGAAGGCCACAGCAGTTTTTCTATCCCTGCCTTTTGCTGGGTGGGTGGAGGCACTTGGGAACAGTAAAGCAATATTTGTTATTTAATTTTTGGCCTGTTACAGAGAGGAGGAGGAGGAAGATACTTCAGCAACAGTAAGTTATCTCCAACATGCCAGGCACACAGGGGCTGCTCTCCTCGTTCTCTGCACCTCAGTGAGCACATCTGCCACCCCAGCAGCTTCCTGCAGACCCAGGTTCCCTTCACTGGTGAGAAAAGCAGCAGAGGAGCCCCTTGGGTCGGACACATAGATGGTTAATCAGCCAATTAATTAATCAGTCTCTGGGATCCAGCTGCCAACGCTGTTTACTGGGTTTTGTTTCTCTTTGGTGGCTTAATGATGCTCACAACACCTTTTCCTTTGGACCAGGCTATGGACCTGCAGCAGCAAAAACTTGACCTCAAGAGCTTGATCAGCCCACTCCCACCCGAGGAGGCACAGCTGTGCCAAGCAGAGGAGATAAACACTTGAAACGTGGGATGAAGGAGGCTTCAAACATCTCTGCTGCCTGCAAAATGGGTTTGTGTCTCCAGCTCCCTCCCTGAAAGCCACAGAGATCACAGGGAACAGGTGGAAATCTGCAGTGAGGCATTACTTATTGATGGCATAATGTGTAATCATCCTGTGAAGAGCTGGGCTGGGGAGGGTCACGCTCATTCAGGTGGGTCCTGCAAACAGGATTTTCTCATTTCCATGTTGGGGTGGTGGAGCCCAGCACTGAGAGGAAGAGGGGGAGTGGGACACTCACATTTTTGCAGTTGGAAAAACACAGGGAGAGCTCAGGAGGGGTTTTTTGTTGGAAAACACTGCTTGAAATGTGGTTCCTGTCGAAGAGCAGCTCTGTCCCAGTGCAGAGGGGGAAGTGAGCGCCTTGGAGCTCTGTCCTTGGGGCAGTGCAGCATCACCCCGATGCTGGCTGTGATTGGGATGCCTCAGAGAGGCTCAGCAGCCAAAAAGCAGGAGGGAGCAGGCTCTGTCCCACATTTCCAGGGCTCCTGCAGGAGCTGAGGGATGCTGCAGGATGCCCACATCCCTGGATGTGCTCCTCTCTCCCGCTGCGGTCCCCGGGCTCGGGCTCCTCCCCGGACAAGTTGTTCCTCTTCAGAAACGGCACAAAAAAATGGGAAAGGAGGGGGGAAAAATTGGGAAGGGAGGCCTGGTGTGGGAGGGGAAGCCGGCTCGGTTCATCGATAGGAGATCAAGTGCTGGCGGCCGGAGCGCGCGGTGCAATTACGGTGATGAGATTCGCGGGTAGTTAGCACATCGCTGCTAATTAATTCGCTGTGTTACAGGAGCTGGCAAAGGGCTGCCGAGTCTCCGGCAATAATTCACCCAGCAGAGAAAATGAACCATAATGAGAGCTGATGGACAGCTTCCACAGGCGGGGGTTCATCCCGTGTGGGAGCAGCGCTGCGCTCACGGAGCTCTCCACTGCCCCACAGGCCAGCGTGGAAGGAAGGAAATCCCTTTATTTTAGCCAAATCTGTGCTGATTATTTGGGAAACCAGGATTTATTTGCTGTTAGCGCCATTTACTGTAAAAATGCCTTATAAACCTGAACAGCACCCCCAGCACCGCTGTCAATCAGACAGGGAGCACCCTGCAGGTGGGGAGGAATGCTGCTGGAGGTGGAGGTGGCATCCCAAATCCCACCAGGGCAGGGGCCTGTGGGGCACCCTGTGTCCTCTTGATGTTGTCCAGACCTTTGCCATGGGATGTTTCTGATGTGGTCAGCAGAGATGGGCACGGGGTGTCCATGCCTGAATGTCACCTGAGCTGTGTAAGGTCACCTGCGCTGCACCCGTGGTCCTCGAGCATCCTGCAGCTGTCACATCAGGTAAGTAAAATTAAAAAAAAAAACAACCCAGAGAGATCTGATCCTGGATGCCCAAAGGATGCTTGGGAGCAGACAAACTGCACTTGCATCCTGGCCATGACCTCTCTGGGGCTCCTGTCCTGGCTGCTGGCTCTGACTCCTGAACGGCTCAGGGCTTTGGCCAAGTGCCCGGTCCTGCCTGGAGCCAGGATCTCATCAGCTCACAGTCCAGCCACGGGCTGCTGCTGCATGTCTGACTGCATTTGTGGTGCTCCTGCCCTCCCTGGGCCTGGGAATTGCTGCTGCACCCAAAAGCAGAGGAAACTCAGGAGCCCCTGTGTGAATCAGTCCAGAGAAAAAGAGCTGGGTGCTTCCAGGGGTGGGACTGGAGCTGGGTTTGGGGTGAATGTCACCTTGGGGCAGTGGGCAGCAGCTGTCCCAGCTGGATGGGAGCAGTGCTCCTTGCACCCACTCCCAGGGGCACATCCTTGATCAGTCTGGTCAAAGAGTGAGAAGCTGTGTCCCCACGTGCTGAGCAGAGCTGTGACAGAGCCCAGGTGTGCAGGACAAACCCAGGGCACTCTGCACAGCTGGGATGGGGCTCTCCATCCCCGTGGGATACCAGGCTGGACCAGGCTGGCCCCTGACCACAGGTAAAGTCACTCACTAGGGGAAGTTCAGGCTGGACAGGCTCCTCTCCCCTTCTTTTGTGTGCAAAACTGATAGGGGAAAAAATAATCAAACCCCAACCATAAAACCAAATCAAACCCAACCAGTTCTTCAGCTTTATTTGGATGGAGGCCCGAAGCACAGTCTGGCATGGCACAGATGGAAATCCTATCTGGGGCTACTGACTCAGAGCACTAAAAAAAACCTGTTAGTCAACGTTCAAAAGGGCTGGAGCTCCTGGAGAAACCCTCCACGGTCCCCAGGGGGATGCTCCACTGGGGCTGCCCTGGGCAGGGCACTGTTCCCTGGAGCTGCATCCCCCTGGGATGCTCCAGGGGGTGTTGAGCACTGGAGGCCTCAGCAGGGCAATGATGAGGATGTTATTGACCAGGATCTTCGCCTCCCCCTCTCCTGTTTACTGATTTCCCCTCCCTCCCCAGTGCACTGTGTTTTTTAATCCATCCAGGTCATGGCCTGCTTGAGTGGGGCCAGCCATGGGGTCAGTGCTAACGATATGCTAATGAGGCTGGGGCAATCAATTCCCCCTAATCAGGCAATCGATCCCCGCTGCAGGTGCATCTGATCTTGGGCTGGGCAGGAGCAGCATCTGATTTTATTATTGAGGGGCTCTTTCATGCTGTTTGTCACAGCAGAAACAGACTTGGAGGAAACTTATAATAAAAAAAATAATTCAAAAAATTAAAAAGAAGGTTTGGGGATTGGAGCATCCTTTTGAATCCAAGAGCTGCTTTGCTGGAGGTGCCTGCTATAAAATAGTGGGGTTTTAGTGGGGTTTTGGTCTCCTGTCTGCTGTAGTAGCCACCAGCAGATGCACAGGAGCGAGCAGGAACAGGATTTTTGATCCCCTTCATATGTTTGAGCCCTCTGATAGATTTTAGTGTCAAGTACTTTTAGCTGAGGGAATTTCCTGAGCCTGGTGGTGTTTGCCCCATCTCACTGAGCTCCTCATTCATTCTCCTCTTCAGTTTTTTTTTCCCACCCTTGAATAAGAATTCCAGCAGCTCAGATGATATGGGGAAATCCATTTAACCACCTCTAGTCCTTGCACTAGGACAGGGGAATTAAAATCCCCTGGTGACCTGTGCACCTGGAAAAGGAGGAGGTGTTGGGGAAGGCAGCTCTGCAAAGCCTGCACACTCCCTGCTACTGGAAATGTTGGAATTAAAGTTGCATGTGCCTAATGTCACACAGCCCTCACGTGGGAGTAGGGATGTGCATCCACCCCAGGCCTGCAGAGTGTGGATTTAATGGGAAACACTCTCACACCAAACCCAAAGAGCTCCTCCCTGGACTCGTGGGGATGCTCAGCCCCTGCTCAGCCAGGAGGGCACCAGGGCTGGCCCTGTTCCTCACCCCAGCAGGAGCTGCAGCTCTGCCACCCAGCAGGCTCACTGGGTTCATCAGAGGTGTTGGGATTTATGTTTTGCTTGGGGCAAAACCCTCTCTCCAAAACAGCCCTGCCCTGAATTAAGGTGGCACCCAGAGCCCTCCGTGGATCCTCACAGACACTTTCACTGGGGCTGGGATCCTGTGTTCCCCCTCTGGCATGCCCAGGGAGATAAAACAAAGATCCAAACAGCAAAAAATGCACTTCAAAACTGACCAGTGCCTCTGAAGTGACAGCAGGTGGGAGCAGGAGGAGCGAAACAATCCCTGGGAGGGAAAAGCTCTGGCACTAGCCAAGAGAGCTGGGCATGGCCAGAGGTCCTGCAGAGGTGATGGAATGGTCACTACAGGACACAAAACAACACGAGTGCACACACTGCTGCTCTTAAAGTGAAGAAAAAAAGAAAAGTTTGTTTTCTAACTTTAACATTTATAGTTTTCTAAAAGTAACAGTGGATTGGAGGGCGAAAGTGCCAGCTCTCCAGTGACACCAGACAAACTAGCAGTCCATCCAATTTCTCCTCTTCTATAAAAGAATGCAAAACAATAAGTTATTTACAGAAAGTGTGTGAGGAAGTTCCTTACAAAAATGCAAACCTCAGAAGGCTTAGAAAAAGTTAAAAAATCAAAGCAGCACTGGAGGAGTGGCGTGGTGGGTGGCAGAGGTGGAGGCAGCTCTCAGGTGCCCAGGGCAGCCCCAGGATTGCCCAGGGGGCTCAGCAGCAGCGTTTGCCCTGCCTGGGGCAGGTGGGCAGGGACAGGTTTGTGTCCTGGGGAGGTGAATCTTGTTGGGCACATCTGCCGGTTAATAATTCTGCACCTTTTCTCCCGGATCAACCTGTCAGTTCCAATATCACCGTTAATAGGAAGACACGTCCAGACTCAGCTGATGCAGCGTGAGCTGTGCCCTGTGCCACCCCGGGCTGAGCCAGCCCCGCATCCCAGGGCCACCGGGCACAGCCGGCGGTGCCAGCGGGCTCAGGGAGCCCCGGGCGGCTCCCGTGTGACACACGGCTCCTGCCAGCGCCGCTGAGCCCGCAGGATGCTCAGCTGAGGCAGCGGAGGCAGCGTCGGTGCCGGGCTGTGCCCGGGCAAAGGGAGCGGTGGCGGCGGTGAGATGGTTCTGTCAGCCCGGTGTCACCTGCGGCCACACGGTGATGCCAGCACCAGCACAGAGGGATTTGGCCCTGCAGGCACTCGTGACAGTGATGTCAAGGTGAGGTTGGGGCAGTTTTGGTCCTGCAGTCACCCCAGGACTGATTCCCCACCAGACTGAGCGGTGCCACCCCAGCAGCAGCTGCAGGGTAGCTCTGGCCAAAGGCACCCCCAGGTGGGGCAGGGGGTTCCCCCGACATGGGGCACTGAGCTGTGCACAGAGCAGCCCCTGCCCTGGCCAGAATGCAGTCTGGGCACAGTCACCTCCCCTCCAGCACTCCCTGCACCCTCCTCGTGTCCATCCCCTCCTGCTTCCCTCCAGCATCCTTCTCCTGGGACGGGCACCTCCCTGATCTCTCTGCAGCTTGTCATTGTCACCAGTTGCAGCCAGAGCTGGCATCACCTCTCTCAAGGTCGGGAGGAGCTTTGGGGTTATCTCTGTGCTCTCCCCAGGCTCCTCTTTCCCACCACCAGGCTCCCTTCATCAGCAAGAAAACTGTCTTTTCCTAACACTTATTAAGCCCCTAATTTTCATCTTATTCATTACTACCAAGTCATTAAGCTGGCGAGGAATTAAATGAGGTGAAATGAAAAGAATTGAAAGAGACCAAAGAGTTTGGGGTGGTTGGGTTATTTTTTAAAAGAGACCAGAAAATAATCTCCCAGGATTAAGCAGGTGAGAGCAACTAACCCTGTGGAAGGGCATGTAAGACTCAGAGACGAGGTTCTAATTAAAAAGAGGCACTGGAGAACCCCGGGGGGATCTGTCTGCTCCTCCCTGCTCCACGAGGTGACAACGAGGACACCGGGCAGGGTGAACCAACTCCTCCTGAACTTCAGTGGAGCTCAAATAAAAGCTGATGAAATTGAGATTTCAGGGGACATTGTGAGTCTTCCAAAATCAGCCTCTGCTAAAGCCTGTCAGTGCCAGACTGTAGCCCTGAGCTTTTATATGGATATGCACACAGGTGTATGTGGGGGGACATTTAGGGATTTTATTTGATATATTGATATGTTAGATATAAACATGTTACTATATTAATATGTAAAAAAAAGATTTAAATATATGTCTGTATTATAAAACCATTGCTTCCAGGAAACAATCTTCCACTTCCAGAGCCATGGACTGGCCCTTGCTGGGTGTTTGCTCCAAGGATGGCTCTGGAGGCTGCACGTGGCATTTATGGAATGCTTTGAAATCCAGTGTGGGAAGTGTCCATCTCTCTGTCCTGCCTTCCTCTCCAGGATCTGACCTCACACTGCCTGTATGCCTCCTGGCACATCATCCAGGAGGTGCTCAGAGCCCAGCTCTGAGGAGGGCTGAGCATCCCACCCCTGGATGTTCCACACCACCCCTATTCCCACCCCATCTCCCACCCAGGCTCCTCAGCTGCTGAGCAAACCAGAGGCATCAGCTGCTGCCTGGGCATGCCACACCAGTCTGTGGATTTTTTTTTTCCTATTTTTATTGTTATTTCCTCAGACTGAATTAAAATAACAGCTCCACAGAGCAATGTCAGAGCTGCCAGAGGAATCCCATCTCTCTGGTGACTTCATTAGCACCAGTGCCTGCAGTCAGCGAAGTCACGGGGCTTTATTAGTGCCTGGTGGCTTTTTTTTCTCCTGCCCTCACATGCAGAGCCCTCATTAGTGGGAAGATGGAGCACTAAAGAGTCCCGTTAAGTTTCCATCCTGATTTGTTTCATCTCCTCCTTTCCTGGCACCGACTCCCCGTCACCTCCAGCAGCAGGAGCATGTGCACCTCTCCCATCAGCACACCTCTCTCCCTGGCCTGGACTGGTGTCACTGGTTTTAAACACACCTGGGCAGGACGGTGGGAGTCCCTGGAGCTCTGATTCAACCCCTGCCCAGTTCATTTCTGCAGCGAGGAGCTGTTATTTTAGGATGGATTAATGATGCTGTATCTGCTTTTAGCCTGTTTTATGGTGCTCCGAGTGCCTTGGCTGTAACTCTTCTGTTTATTTGTTTGATTATCCCAACAAGGCTGCTGGTGGGGATGGCTGTGGGAACACCCACTGTCCCAGCCCAGGTAAGGCTCAGCTCACCTGGGCTGGGGAAATGTGGCTTGGGGCTGCACTTGGGGGATCAGGTGTGCTGGCTGTGAGCTAAGGGCTGCCTGGGAGGGAAGAGAAGAGAAGAGAAGAGAAGAGAAGAGAAGAGAAGAGAAGAGAAGAGAAGAGAAGAGAAGAGAAGAGAAGAGAAGAGAAGAGAAGAGAAGAGAAGAGAAGAGAAGAGAAGAGAAGAGAAGAGAAGAGAAGAGAAGAGAAGAGAAGAGAAGAGAAGAGAAGAGAAGAGAAGAGAAGAGAAGAGAAGAGAAGAGAAGAGAAGAGAAGAGAAGAGAAGAGAAGAGAAGAGAAGAGAAGAGAAGAGAAGAGAAGAGAAGAGAAGAGAAGAGAAGAGAAGAAGGGGATGCAGGAGGCAATATCTGCTTTCATTCAGTGACTCTCTCAGTGCATCCCCCCACCTGGAGCCCCTCTCCATGCTGGTCTGGTGCAGGTGAGCTGCTCCTGACACAGGCTGTGCAGCCAGGTAAGGCTTGAGAGGCAAACACAGGCTCGGGGTTCTCCCCATCTTGGGGTCACCCTAATAAAAATGGGACCATGCTCTTGGTACAGTTTCCAACCTATTTTTAACAATCCCATTGTCCCACCTCCCTTCTACCTTCCCTCCCCAGGGCTGGTACATTTGCAGAGAGGTATCCAGTGCTAATAATCCACATTAACACTTGGATTCCAGCACCAAGGGCCAGACTGCATTTCAGCTGAAAGCCTGGAAATTTCCAGTAGTAATTTCTAGCAAATTTCCTCCTAATTTCCAGTGGCAAAGATCAGCTGGGAGCTTCAGGGATTAGAGCAGTGGGTTGGAGGGGGAAATGGGAAATGAAAGGGGAAAAAATAAACATAAAAGTAATACAAAACAAATAGCTGGCAGTAATTCCATTAAATCAGATGTTTTTAAAAGGAAATATTAAAATATTAACTAAGTAATTAAGTATTTATTAATTAAAAGAGAAGCCAAGCCATATTAAGCTGAGCAAGGCCCAAATCATGTGCAAGCTCTTGTTTAGCTCAGCTGCCAACTCAATGGACCTTGGCTGTGTCTCACAGGGCTCAGGTCTGTGGAAGGGACAGGGATTCCTGTGGTTAGAAGACCAAAATTTCCATTTTCCTGCCATCTCAAGCAGATTCCTGCAGCTAGAAGACCAAAATTTCCATTTTCCTGCCATCTCAAGGTACGAGCTGCCCGTGTTGGCTTCTCCTTCCTGCAGATGCCCAGAGGTGCTGTGGAGCTGGGCTGGCAGAGGGCTCCAGGGTTGCCTTCCCCAGCTGTGCACGGCTGCCACCCCTCCTCTGGTGACATCCAAGGCGCTGGGACCCCTGTGCTGCC
This sequence comes from Fringilla coelebs, assembly GCF_963513975.1. NCBI lineage: Eukaryota > Metazoa > Chordata > Aves > Passeriformes > Fringillidae > Fringilla > Fringilla coelebs. The sequence goes on along the minus strand of NC_140047.1, from coordinate 8,146,599 downwards.
ATCCTGGGATCACCCAGGCACAGGCTGGGGTGTCTCAGCCTCTGCTCTGGGAGAGACCTCGGTGTCCCCAGGGCTGGAACTGGTGCCAGGGTCACATTGAGCTCTCCCAGCCCGGTGCTGGGGAGCAGGAGCTGTCTGGTGCCTGTGACAAACTCATCTGTCACCGAGCGAGGGCCACGGGCTGCGAGACACTGCAGAGGGGAGAGAATTAAAGAGGGAGAGAGAAAGAGCAATCAATACATTATTTAGCAGCAGGAATGCAAATGACAAAAAATTAATGAGGCCTCTCCCCCCACCAGCACCCTTCCCCCAGCCCTCCTTTGCTGTGAGATTGCTGACAAATTCTCTGGAAAATATCAAAACAGCCGGAGGGTGTAACCTGCCAGAGTGATGCACCATTATCTATTATTGATGGAAACCTTGACAAGTTCCCTTTAAAAAAGGAGAGAGAAAGGCAGGGAGAGAGGGGGGGAAAAATTGCATCTAATCTTTGTTTTAAAGCTGCAGTTGCTCATTTTCTCTTCCCTGAGGGCGGCTGAGGAACAGAAGTGGTGTCACCGTGGCGATGCTCCCCAAGCCCCAGCGTGGCCGGGAGCCTCCGGGCTGGGCTGGGCTGGCAGGGAATCCACGGGTGCAGAGGGAGGAGGAATATTTGTTTCTTCCCCTGTAAAGAGTCTTTTAAGCCTCATTTAAAGATGAAATAGGGCTGAGCTGGCAGGGAGCGTTGGGGATTGTGTCTGGGGAGAAGCTGGGGGCTTGGGGTAAGAGGGAAGGAGAAGATGATCAAAGCAAACCGTGTGGTAAATCCGGGAGGAGAGAGCAGCTGTGGGACAGGAGGAAGAGAAGGTAGAAAAAGTGACTGGGGAAAAACTGCCAGCAAGTGCCTGAAGCAGAGCAAACCCTGTCCTGAGCAGCAGAGAGGTGAGAAACCACGGTAGCCAGCACAGAGGCGCTATCAAACAGGCTGGCGAGTGACACACTGCAGGGATTAAAACTTAATAAATGTCACTGGCCTCCTGACAGCTCCTCTGCCTTGGCCTCTTGCAGCAAACCAGCACAACCCTCCAAAGGAGCCATCAGGAGCAGCTGATCTCAGCTGCCAGGGGTGACCTGTCCCTCCTCCTGCTGGTGCCAGCAGTGCCACACAGGGGACAGCTGGGCTGTGCTGGCTGCAGACCCCCCTGTCCCACCCACCCTGGGGATGCTGCCAGCTGCAGGGCAGGGGCACAAGGGGACAAGCCAACCCAGCTGAGGCTACAGGAGCCCCCCAGATCCTTCCCTCTATCCCCCTGACCCTCCTTGAGCACCCACCCTGAATTTATAACCTGCTTTCCTTTCTCTGCTGCGCAGCTCTGGGCTTCCCCCTGTGTCACTGTGCCTCAGTTTCCCCAGGCACAGGCTGTCACTCCGAGCTCCAAGAGGAAGGACACCTTGTAGATGACAGTAATTATTCACTGTTGCTTTTTTTATAGGTCCTCTGAAAAGTTTCTCTCACGTCACAGCCCAGTCCCTCAAGGATGGTGATGGGATCCATCCCAGGCAGATGCTGAGATCCAGCTCCTGTTTCCCCATCAGCAGCTCCAGGCCTGTCCTCAGGCTGTTTAACATGGAAGGTACAGGAATTACACCCAGAGGTTTCTATCCCCACCCCACTGTCCTGCCTTCAGCAGAGTCCCTGCCAGAGACTCCAGAGGTACAAAATCCTGGGCAAGACAGTTTGTAGCTTATTAAATTTAATCCTGGCCAACACCACTGTCGTTCCAGTTTGTGCCCAGTTTGGAGATCCTGCTGAACTCCACATTCCTGTGGATCTTCATGGCAGGGCACCCTGCAGCTCTGCCTGCTCTTGGTAAACCAAAAAGCAGGTACCCTCCTCTAACTGCACTGAAACTCTCCTGTTTTGGTGCTGCAGGGGCCAATTTGTGCTCCCAGCCACCTCATCTACCTCAGCCAGTGCTTTGTATCCCTCTGCCTTCCTTGCCTCCACCTCTGTCCCGTCCCCTCTTCTTCTAAAACTAAATAGCCTTAAGTCCTCTGTAATCTCCTCTCATGGATTATTGATACTATTTGTTGCAATTCCCTGGATCTTTTCCATTCCTGCTCCGTGCTGGCAGGGCTGATGGGGCGATGAGCAGACTCTGCTGAAGGTGAAGTTGATAAAGTCACGGCAGCTCTGCCGCCTCTGCCCAAACTTTGGGAAGGGGCAGCTCCTGCCCATCACACTCCCTGCTCCTGGACCTCCCTGCAGCAGTGCCAGGCTGCTTCCCTGTGGGTTTATCTCCCAGGGAGAGCCCCCACCCAGCAGCAGAAGGATCTGTGGTTTTCTCCGCAGCAGTTGAGATCCGCGGTCGCGTCTCCCAGCCCCGGCTCCTTTTTGAGTTCCTGACTGCTCAGCCACTGCTTGGCTCACAGAGCTGCTCTGAGTCCCCCCAGGCCTTGCTGCTGCACGGTCCAGAGCCCCTCTGAACCCCCAGACACAGAGGGGATGCTCCTGCTCCCCCTGGTCCCTGTGTAAAGGGGAGCATCCCTGTTCCCTTCCTTGACTGGCTCCAGCTCTCTCCCAGCACATCCACAGCCTCAGCAGCTCCTCCTTTGCAAATCCAAACCCACCAGGGGGGGATGCAGGCAGTGCACAGGCTCCTGCTTAGCTGGGGAGGTGGCCCAATTTATACAGAATTATTTGTGTCCAAGGGGTGGCAGGCAGGGCTCCCCATTGCCTTCTCCTTGTGTCCTGCTCCTGGGGTCTCGGGAGGAGAAATCCCCTTTGCCAAAGGGTTCAAAGGGTTCTCCCCACTCATCCAGGGAGAAATCCCCTTTGCCAAAGGGTTCAAAGGGTTCTCCCCACTCATCCAGCTCACCTGGATACTTGTTAGTTAAATATTATTAGTTAAGTATTATTATTAGTTAAGTCAGTTTGATTTTGTGGGGTTTTTTTGTTTTTATTTTTTAGTGGAAGGCAACCAGGCTGATTCCCTGATTTTATCCCTTGGATTTCCTTCAAGTTGGGCTTTTACTGCTTTTCCAGCTCGCTGAGGGGTTATCTCACTCCTGTTTCAGCCACCAGGAAATGAGCCTTGATGTCCATCTGAAATGTGCTGCATGCTGGGTTTTTTTCTGCCATCCTGACCACAGCAGTGTCAATTTTATCAGAAGCTGAGCTAAACGCTGTGCACCTTTCAGCTGGGGAGAAAACAGGATTTGGTCCTGTGCTAATTGTACTGAAGGCTGAGTGACTTTTCTACTCTCTTCTTGTTCCTTGGTTAACTCCAGCTGCCCCCTAAGCGTGCAGGAGCCATCCCCCAAACAGCAGAGCCTGCAGGGAAGCACTGATGGCCCAAACAAGGTAACAAAGCTGCTAAGAGCCATCGCAGAAGAGATTGCTGAGATGGGGCTGCCAAAGAATTGAGAAGCTGCAGCTCCTGCAGTGGGACCCCCCCAGCCCAGGTAGGAGAAGGAAATCAGCATTTCATGGAGCTGAAGGTCACCCTCGGGCCAGCTGTGGGGGGACAGGGAGCAGCCACCGTGGTCACCATGGTGCTGGAAATGTCATGTCCAGCCAGAGCATTTGTTTTGCTTTCCTATTGTCTGCCGTGCTAAAGAAAGCTCTGTTGGCAAATAGACTTCATGGGAAGTTGATCTCCCTGCTGCTGACTTTGTGCAAAACAAAACAAAACAAAACAAAAATAAGAAAGAAAGAAAGTAATAATGAAAAGCATCCAACATAAATTCCCGGGAGGAATCGGGAGGTCAAGTTTAAAAATAAAATAAAATGAAGGAAGGAAGAAAAGAACTGCACCAAACAACCCATCAGCACCAGCTTGAGGATGAAGAGAAGTGCTGTGGGCTGAGGAATAATGGTTTGAAGTTTGCATCGTTATCAGAGGGACGTGCCCCACATTTCCAACGCTCTCTGAAATGTATCAGGGCTTGTGCAGCATAATGGGAGCAATGTGGGGGTCTCTCAGCCCCTCCTTCAGGACCAGGAGGGCCAAAATGGAGATTTGAGGCATTGCAGCTCATCACCCTGCAGGACAGAGACCTTGGAGGGGCTGGGTGAGAATCTCTGGTTCGTGTTCATACCTGTGCTCATTGATGAGCTCCAGAGGGTCTGTGCCTCTCCTGTCTAATTGTAAAGGTGGAAGAGCCTTTGCAAAAGGGGAAACTGAGGCACACAGAGGCTGGCCTTGCCCAGGTTACCTTTTGGCACTGAAAGCAAACACCTTCCCTCTCCTCTGTGCACATCCCTGTGCTGGTGCTGCTCTCTGTTCAGAGGCAGGCTGCCTTTCCCAAGGCTGGGTCTCCTGCAGCCCTCAGGATCCAGCAAATCTCCCTCCTGACCTGCCACGGGCTCCTTCATTCCCTGCTGGGCTCCCCAGCTGGATTTGCCAGCACAGCTCATCCCTGCCCTGCAGGACTCGGCTGTTTCAGGCCAGGCTGCCTGCAGCTCCCCCAGGCTGCTCTCCTCCATCCTCCCTGCAGCTGCTGACAGCTGTGCACACCGTGTGGAGCTCCAGCAGCACGGCCAGGTGACACTTTGGCTTGGGCACAAGGTCTCCCCACCTGGGACTGGCAGGGAGGGGAAATCTAGGCTGTCACGTCCAATTACATTTTTCCCTGGGTGACCTTTGTTTCCATAACACAATTTTTATTATTTGACTTTGTAATATTGATTTCAATTTCCTTTTCTGATTCATTTTCCTTTCACTCTTTCCTGCAGGGAGTGACTTGGTTCACCTTCAGCATCTGCTTGCTCTGTAGTGTGAGGCAGGAAGGGTCACTTGTCCATGGAAAATGACCTGGAAGAAAAGCAAGGTTTTAAAGAGGGCTTGTGTATGAGCTGGGCTTGCTTCTGGCACTCTAAATTGGGCCCCTCCATCCTGTCCTTCCTGAACACCCCTTGGCTTTATGGTGAGTTGTCTCCCTCATCCAGAGGTGGATGGGAACTGCACTGCAATGAAGCAGCTCTGGATGTGGAGCTGCTCCAGTCCTTGCTGGCAGCAGGAGCAGCAGGATCACCTCCTGCTTGGGAGGGGGAGTTTTCCACAGAAGTGTGTCCATCTCCTTGTGCCCCATCTTCAGCAGTGAGCAGTAGTGATGCTTCAGAGGAAGGAGGAATTGCAGCAGGCAGAGACTAAAGTGCATTTCCCATGATCCTGGTGTGTCCAGCAGCCTCTGCCACGAGATGACAAACTGACAACCTTTCCTCTCCTCTGCCTGCTCAGTGCCCAAAGGTCTGTGATGCAGCGTGGCACCAGGTGATGCCCAAGCCTTCCAAAGGGCTTGGGACCATCTGTGTCTCTGGGAAGATGCCCTCTTATCTGCAAATGGAAAGGACTGCCCCAGATATCCTGCTCCCTTCCTCTGAAAGGAGCAGGGTCTTCCCTCCAGTTCTGCCCTCAGCAACACAACCTCCAGAGCCAGAAGGGTCAGGGCAGGCTGCAGAGACCCTGCTCAGAGCTGCTTTTACTCTTCAGGGACAGCACAGATGGACCATGATGTGGCCAGCAAAGTCAGCAGCTGAGCTCCAGCCATGCACAGCAAAGATCTTTATTCAATTATCTGCCACGATGCCAATAACCCCAGGAGGATGAGCCATCGATGTGAACCTCCACGTGTGGGGGGCAGGTGGAAGGACAGCCAGACGTCTGACCACTGAGAAGTGCTGACAGAAACCCCTGGGAGTGCCAGACACCTCGTTAGCCAGTGAGTCTTGTGCTGGTGATTCACACACTTCTGTTTCCACTGTGAAATATAGTCCCCACTAGAGGGAAGAGATTAAACCAGAGAAAGAACCTTCACAGCCTTTTCTCCCTCCACCCTCACCTTCCTAATTACTTTAAATGTACAAAGGGTTTGTCATAAGCTGTTTAATCTCTCTCTCTGTTTTTCTTTTTAATAATCCCAGGGCCTGGGGTTCTTCTCAGTGTCCCTCCTCAGATCCACCTCATCCTCCTGGGGCAGCGTGAGGCCAAAAATTTTTTTTTTCCTATTTACTTCTTTTCACAAAGACTAAGAAGAAGACATCAAAAAGCTTTACTTTAAGCTGCCACTTTAACAGATATATGTGTAAGTGCAATTTATTTACTTTTTGATTAATCCCCCAGTCCCAGTGGCCTGAGTCTCTGCCCTCCTGCCCACCTGGCTGTTGGTGTTTTACAGGTGGGGAGCCCTGAAACATTGAGTGACCCACCCCAGACATCCCATGGATTTGTTGGTCTTGGACTGGAGATTCGTCTGGGGAACAAAACAAAACAAAACAAAACAGAACAACAAACCAAAGGTCAGTCACCAAGCAGGGAAGGGACCAAGGTGTTTCAAGGTTGGGATGTTGCAATAGGACAAGGGGTAATGGCTTTAAACTGAAAGAGGGTCAATTAAATTACATATAAGGAAGGAATTCTTTGCAATGAGGGTGGGCAGGCTGTGGCACAGGGTGCCCAGAGGAGCTGTGGCTGTCCCTGTGTGAAAAGTGCATAATATATGGCTCCACACAGATATTTCCTGTATGTACTTTGTTGTATTAATATTTTAATAAGATGATAAATGTAGTCTGTAGTTAAAGTGGTAACTTTTGTAGTTAAAATAGGAACGATGTTATGTAGGATTTTTTTTAGGACTTGCAGCAAGATAGCAGCCACAGGACACCTAAATCCTTCTGAGAAAAGGAATTTATTGCCCTCTTATCAGAAGAAACGAACTTCTTCCCCCTTGAAGGCGCTGTTAGGATGAGGAGGAGGAAGTTGACGATGGACCAGACAGAATCCTTTGTGTGGAGGGAATTTATGCATCACGTATGAAGTGTATGAATATGCAACAGGCTGTTGCTTTTAAGGGTTAATCCTTTGTTAACGGGGGTCCTTTTTTCCAGGCCTGTGCTGCCCAGAAAAAGGCACCCAGATGTCTGTAACTCTTTGTTTTTTGTCTCATATTGTCCTAATTCAAATTGTCCAAATTATTATTACTCTAACTGCATTGCTTTCTTTATAACCATTTTATTACCATTAAACCTTTAAAATTTTAAAAACAAGCCATTGGCGTTTTCCACACCTGGATCCCTGGCAGTGCTGGACAGGCTTGGAGCACAGTGGAAGGTGTCCCCTACTCCTTTAGGGGCTTTGGAACTGAGTGACCTTTAAGGCTCCCTTCCAACCCTGCCCATTCGATGATTCCATCGCTCCTTGTCCTGCCTGCAGGCAGAGGACAGCGAGCACCAAGGGATGAGCACTGACCACTGACCACTGCCGGGCTCCCTCCTCTTCCTCACCCCCGGGGCTTCTCTGGCCGGGGCTGCGCAGGGCGGGGGGAGCCGGCGGCGCCCCCAGCCCCATGTGCCGGCAGATGCTGCCCTCTAGAGCCAGCGCCCAAATCTCGCCTTTTTCCAAGGAAAAAGCTGCGAGAAAGCGAGTCCTGACCGTGCTGGCAGTCAGAATGGGAGAACCAGTGGGAACTGCCCCCGGGGTGAGAGCCCTCCGGGGGACCAGCCCACGGCCACGGGGGATGCACAGCGGAGCCTGGAGAATCTGCACAGACCGTCAGCTCTCATAATAAAAATAAAAATAAAATTTAAAATAAAAATTAAAATAGCAACGATAACAACAACACAACAATAATAATAGTAATAGTAGTAGTAATAGTGATAGCAATAATAAATAACTTGTCTCTCACTCCAGCACTCAGAGCACCAGGGTGTGTCACACAGCTGGGAGCACCAGCCAGGTACCATCAGCTGCTGTGCCCAAAAAACCTGAACTCTGACTCTTCCCCCAGGAGGTGAAAGCAGGGATTTGCCCAAAGTCTCCCATTTGCCTTTTTTATTTCTCTCATATGAACTTTGATGCAGATGGCATCAGGTATATTTTCCAGGGGGCTGAGACAGAGCTCTGTCCCTTTCTGAGTCTCTCACCCAGAGTGTGTCCCCCATAACTGTGCTTCTCCTTCCCCAAACAATTCCTGTCCTCCACCACATCCTGGCATCCCACTCCTATTTTTCTCACCTCTGAATACCTCAGAGGAGTAGCAGCCATTAACAGGAGATTATAATCTTGCCCTTCAGCTTTAGTTGCTTCCAATAATTGTTTTTTCACCACTTCCCAGTGGCAAAACTTCCACCCCTCAGGCTGAGCAGGGTTGGGTCACTGTGGTGTGTTTGTCACTTGGGATAAGTGTTTGTCACACTGGATAAGGTTTTTCAGTGAGCTTTTGGAGTCTTAATCAAACTGCAGCTATCCTGAGCAGCGATGTTGTTAAGGCCAGAGATGGTGCAGAAGGCATTGTGCAAGAGGGCATTCCCTAAATAATTTCCCAAAGTAAAAATATAGATTAAAAATTAAATATAAATATAAATATAAATATAAATATAAATATAAATATAAATATAAATATAAATATAAATATAAATATAAATATAAATTTTCCCTTTAAATAATTTCCCAGTTATTTCATGCTACTAAAGCCCACTTGGACAGGTTATTTTGGGGTGAATGGCCACTGCCCCCTGGGATTTCTGCAGGGACAGACCCAGCAGGACCTGAGCCCTGATCCCACAAACTGGAGGGGAGCAGGAGAGCAGGGCTGGGATGGGACCAGCCGGGATTTGGGCTGAGCCCTCACTAGAGGGCAGGAGCACTCTTTGACTGCGCAGCTCCAGCCTCCCTGGCATTTCTTCTTGCACAATTTCCCCCGCTCGGTGGGTCAGTTGAGGAGCTCAGTGACTCACTGCCGGAAATGACCCTGTGGGGCTGCATTTTGTGGTTGTGGCTTTCTCGAGGTGCTGTCAGCCCGTCTGGGGCTGCCTCCAGAGAGGGGTTCCACCATCTGCAGGTTTTGCTGCCAGCGAAGAAATATTTGGGGAAGGATGCTCCAGATGTTGCCCCCACATCTGGCACGTCTCTGGCTGTGAGGTGAACTTTAGCAGTGCGCTCTCATCCGATAACAAAGCAGGCACCCAACATATTCTTCATTTCTTCCTCCTGATGTAGCATCAGCACCTGAAAATTTGGCTCTTTGCAGGGTGCTCCAGCGTTGCTCCCTCTTGAAGGTAACCAGCTCCTGCCATCCCTGTCCCTGTACCCAAATGTGCTGCAAGAGCCATCCCCGTGGGCCTCACACTGCTCTGTAGCAGCCTGAAAAGTGACATCTCTCTTCACAGGTCTCCTCCTGCTCTCCAGCCACAGCTCTGCCCTTAACAACACGCTCAGATGGATACAACCAGCTCTGAGGTGTTTTTCCCCAGCTGACTCCAGGGGATATTTAGAAGCATCGGGTTTTCCCAGCGTTGTGAGTTACATCTTAATGCAGAAACCACAAGAGAAACTCCAGCATCCCCCAGAAGGCAACACATCATGGGCACAACGGGGCTTTTTATATCAGAGACTATGAAAAGACCTTCCAATTTAGTAGCTGTTCTGTTCATATCTCACATTATTGCACACAAGTTCCCTCTCCCTTGCCCAAGTCTGAAAACGGGAGGGTGTAAGAATAGCAGCTTGTTAGTTCATCTGTCTGCTTCCTGTGTGTACTCCCAGTCGGATCTGCTCTCATTAGCATCACCCTCTGCAGCTCCCTGTTACTACTGCTCACTAATACCAGTGAGTCAGCACAGCTCAGCGTGGCTGCAACAGCCACCATTTACATCTGTGTGAGCCAGAGGAAAACCTCCACCTCAATCTTTCTCTTTTTTATTGCATTTATTAAGCAAATGCACTGAGGGGCGCTAATCAAGCCTCTCAACGAAAAAAATTAATGAGAGTAAAAATGCATACTCTGCCTCTTAGACATTTCCTGCTATACCTTCTGCCTAGCCCTGGGTGTGTGAGATGTTTAAACAGGCTCATGAAGTCACATTCAAAGTTGTGTGGAAAGCTTACAGAAATAGCAGCCTCGTGAATGATTTATTTGATAAGGGAAGTAAACAGCCTCTGACAGCTCACCAGGCTTCAGATTTATTGGCCCGTAGCACAGGGCTACCTGTAAGTCATTGTTGAGATGTTTGTCCCTAATTAAGTTGTAGAAATGAGTTCATTTCCAAACAGGACCATAATTATTTTATTATTGCCTGGAGCCCTCTGCCCGGGCTCTGCTGTCACCTCCCTGTGGAGTGAAGCCACTTGTCCCCAGGGAGCTGCCACTGCTCCTGGGCTCAGATTAGAGCCAGGGTGTAGGCTGGGGTGGCAGACTGGGAGCTGGGGGTGTCAGGGAGCAGGAGCAGGATCACAGAGCTGGCTGGGGCTGCTCTGGGGCTTCCAGCAGCCCTGCTGGGCAACCTGGGCTCACGTTTGCCTGCCCTGAGCGTGGGTTTGGGGTGTCTGGAGATGCTGTGAGGATGCTCCCAGGCCTGTTGCAGTCAGCTTTGCACAAATCCCACCTTTGCTCCCTTTTCATAGGGTCACAGAATCTTTAAGGTTGGAAAAGACCTCCAGTATAATCAGGTCCAACCTTCTGGTGAGTACCACCATGGCCACTAAACCATTTCCATTCATCTTTTGAACACTTCCAGGGACAGTGACACCACCACTGCCCTGGGCAGCCTGTTCCAATGCTTAACCACTCTTTCCATGAAGAAATTTTTCCTAATACCCAATCTGAACCCTCTGGCATAACTTGAAGCTGTTTCCCCTTGTTCTGTTGCTGGCTGCCTGGGAGAAGAGGCTGCCCCTCACCTTGCCACAACCTTCTTTTGGACAATTGTAGAGAGAAAATTGTAATTGATTAATTTTAATTTTGCTGCTTACTGCTCCAAAAGAAAGGTTTTGCCATGGCATTGAATTTGGAAGAAGGCAGAGCCTGTGGGGCCTGAGGAGATGCTGAAGGGTCAGGAGCATCAGCAGGACATTCCTGAACAGCTCAGGATGGGGGTCCCTGCTCCTTCCAGTCGTGCATCCTGAGGATTGCATTTTAGGGGGAAAACCACCTGGATTCCTAGGAAAAGACTGAGGGAGTTGGGGCTGTTTAGCCTTGAGAACAGACATTAACATGTGTAAGTATTTAAAAGGGGATGCCAAGAAGATGCAGCCAGGCTCTTCCTGGTGGTGCCAACCCCTTGGACACAAGGAAACAGGCAGAAACTGATGCACACCAAGTTCCACCTGGACACAAGGAAGGACTTCCTGCCTGTGCAATGACCACACACTGGCACAGAGACAAGAAAGGCTTTGGAGTGTCCCTCACCAGAGATATCCCAGACCCGTCTGGTCACAGCCCTGCGCCGTGCGCTGACGTGACCCTCCTTGAGCAGGAGGTCGGACCTGCTGCAGTCCCTCCCTGCCAGACACGTCCCCGGATCCTGATGCCCATCCCGGGACTCTGATCCCATCCTGAGATCCCGATGCCCATCCCAGGATTCCAATCCTATCCCTCGATTCTGATCCTCATCCTTGGATCCTGATGTCCATCCCGGGATTCCGATCCTCATCCATGGATCCTGATGCCAATCCCGGTTTTCTGATCCCATTCTGAGATCCTGACACCCATCCCAGAATTCTGATCCTCATCCCAGAATCCTGATGTCCATCCCTCGATCCCCATGCCCATCCCGGGATCCCGATGCCCATCCCAGGATCCCAGTGCCCATCCCTCTATCCTGATGCCCACCCCGGGGTTCCATCCCTCGATCCTGATTCCCATCCCAGGATCCCGATGCCCATCCCAGGATCCCGATGCCCACCCCGGCATTCTATCCCAGGATCCCGATGCCCACCCCGGGGTTACATCCCTCGATCCCGATGCCCATCCCAGGATCCCGATGCCCACCCCGGGGTTCCATCCCTCGATCCCGATGCCCACCCCGGGGTTCCATCCCTCGATCCCGATGCCCACCCCGGGATTCCGGGGCTCGGGGGCTCCGTGCCCGCCCCGCCGCCGGCCCCGCCCCGCGGTTCCCTTTGTGACCGGGAGGCGGCGCCAGCCGCTGGGCGTGCGCGGCGGGAGCCCCGGGCCGCCCCTTCCCGTCGCGGCCCGCGGAGCGGGCAGGGGGCGGGCGCAGCTCCACGGCCGCCGCTGGAGCCGCTCCCGCATCGCGCCCGGCAGCAGCGGGAGCCCGGCAGCCCCTCGGCCGGCTCCGTGCGCCGCCGGCCCTGAGCGCCGAGCGCCGGCTCCGACATGTCCGGCAAGATCGAGAAAGCAGGTGAGCGCCGGGAGGCCCGCGGGCAGCGCGGGAGGGGGGGACGCGCCGGGGCGGCCGCGCTCGCCGCCCGCCCCGCGGAGCCGCCGCGGCCCGAGGAGCCGCCGGAGGAGCCGGAGCCGCCGGGGCTGCGGGAGCTGCCGGAGGTGCCGCGGGCCTGGCGCGGCCCGGCGGGGCGGGGGGAGCCGGGCAGGGACCCCCGCGCCCGGCCAGGTTCCCCCGGGGGCTCCTGACAGCGCGGGCGGCCAGCGGGGCCCGGGCCGGGGCTGGGCCGGGGCCGCGGGGGATGCTCTGCGCGTCCCCCCGGGGGCTGCTCCTGCGGTGCCCGGGCGCTGTTTGGCTCGGGCTTTGTGTCTCCTCCGCGTTTTCCTTTTTCCTCGTTGTTCGCCTCTTTTCCCCCCTAGTTCCTTTATTTTAATTTTTGTGTTGTCGCACCCACTCCGTCCTTGCTGTGCAGCCGAGCATCAGCACCGCCGGGCGCTGCGGCGCTTTGGGGCCTACGCGCAATGATTAATTTCAACTTCTCCCAACTTTCCTCTCCTGGTGTTTGTGCAGGATGAGAAAAGATGAGTCCGTGGGCAAATGTCAGAGGGAACTTGCAGGTTTTTTCCTCCCTCTGCCTGGGGTGCTCACGACAGCCAGAGCCAGGGGAGGCTGCTGGGGTTCATCCAGCTCTCACAAGGAAACGCTCAAGCACGGATCATATTGTCTCTCTGTGCTTCTGGAGTCGTGCCTGGTTCTCAGTTGTCACTTTAGATGGTTGAATGACCCTGTTTTTCTCTGTAGTGGGAGTAGTACGCTTAAAGATTCAATTAGTGTTGTGCAAATCAAGCAGCTAGAAGTTACGTAGTTTAATTATGTTGCATTTAATTAGCAGAGGAAAAATCGAGGCTGTTTTGTATATTTCATTGTGGGGAATAGCTCGACTGTCTCCTCCTGGGGAACGCAGGGCAGCAGCCCGAGTAGGAGCATCCAGGCTTCCCAGGACAGCAGCCAGGGATGCAGGAACGATCCCTGGTTCCAAGGAGTGCGGTCGGTAGCATCGCCTTCTGGCTGTGCTCATCCCAGCCTGGTGTGCTCCGTGTGTTCTGCAGCGGCCCCGGGGGATGAGCAGCCTGCCAGCCGCTTCTCCGTGCAGCACCTCGGCGTGCTTCCAGCTCTCCGCGCTGAGTTACTGTCTAACAAGTGTGCGCTGCATCGGGGGACAAATGTTACTCCAGAAATATCCCAGGTTAATCCCCTGCACCGTCCCCTTCAGAGTATCCCAATGTAGTTTTGCTCCTACTGAGCTTTTTCCTGCTTGTCCCTTACTCCAGCGAGCAGGGAAGGTGTTAGCAGAGTACACAGACCTCGGGCCAGCTCTGGAATAATTGCCACTTGTTTATGCTGGAGGTGAATTTGGCTTGGGATTTAGTAACTGTAGACAGTAATTACAGACGTATAAATAAGTGATCACGTTTTGTTTATTCGCGTGCAGTAAATAACCCTGGGAGAATAGTAAATAGAGCTCCACACCAGAGAGGCAGCGTGAGGAGTTCAGGCACAGGAAGATGACTCTGGAGACACACACAAACTCAGCACGGTTCCATAAACAATGGAGCAGAGAGGCCAAGAAACACCATATAAATATAAATTCCGTATAAAATACCATATAATGGCAATAAAATACTGTATAAAAGTCGTACCCTGCACAACCTGGAGACCAGCCGCACTGAGCTCCCACTGAAGAATTCAAGGATTGTGCAAGGTCCATCCCCAGGTCAGTTCTGTGAGTGTGCAGGTGGAAGATGCAGTGGAAAAAGCCCTGATGCAGGGATATTTGTTCTAGTGCAAGTCTATCACAGTGATGATGTGCTGAACAAGAGAAACGATAAATCTGGGAATCTGTCATCTTTCAACTGCTTGTACTTTCATTTCTTTAGGAAGGACATTGAAAAAAAAAATCCAGTCCAAATATAAATGGGAAGAGAAGAGACAGGAAAGGAGGGCTGGGAGCCAGCTGTTCCAAAGCAGGACTGTCTCCATCTCTGTTTCTGAGTGTTTGAACTTCTGATTGACACAAACAGTTTGGTTAATAGCGTCACCGAATAAACACAGCCTGTAACACCCCAGCCACTCAGGGGTAATGTCTGTCCAAACGTGTACAGTAGCAGAACAAAGGATACAGACTCCTGAAATAAATGCTGTGAGGTCCAAGGTCTGTGCATTTGTGTACATTTGAATTTATTTTTCTTACAGGGACAGAAATTCATGCATTATGTTATAAACAAAATAGACTATTGCCTGGTCACAAGCCATGGTGACAGACTTTGGAGTGGGCTTTGGTTTAACTTGTGTGTCCATCTAGACAGGCTGCTGGAAAAAATGTGTTACCCCTTGCAGGGTTAGCCCCCCAGAGACCCTCATACATCTGCTCCCTGGGTCCTTAACTGAAACACCTTGTTGGCACTCAATAAAAAACAATAATAAATGATTAGAGATAACAGCTTCCATCCTGTCCATGAGGGAAGAGCAGACAAGGCTCCCTCTGGAGCCTCTCAGTGCTGCTGTTTAATCAACAGAAGGGTCACTGTAGAGCAATTCAGAGCTCTGCTTTGGAGTGAAGGGCAGCCATCTGGTAGTGTGGAAGAAGATGGTATATTTGGGGTTTGCTAGTGTTAGAGCCCCTGCTTTGTTAGGCTCCCACCAGGAGACTTCCAGACGCTTTTCCAGAGCAGAGCCCTCCTTGGCTGGAAGAGAAGGAATGGCCATTGGCTTCTCTTTACTCCAGAACTGTGACTTTTTGTCTTCACTTTCAGAAAATATTTGCTCTCTCCTTTTTTGATGTGAAATCCAAAATAGAGATGCCAAGAAAGAGCAGAGAAGGTCACAGATTCTGCTTTGGTTTCCTGTTACCATGGCGATGCACGAATTCCTGTTTTTATTTACCTGATGGATTACGCGCTGCAGGGAATTCAGCTACTCTGCATCATTCAGGGAGAGTAAGGGAGGAATTTGCCACCATCAGCTCTGAACCAAAAGCTTGTCATGAAACAAGTCAGAAATGCCCTTTTATTGAAACCAAAGAACATATGGGTGCCATATTTTGAAGGTTTATTCTACTTGGTGTTTTCACTCTTAGTCTTGTTATTTTTTTCAGGGTTTTCATTCCCCTTGTGAACTTGCTTTTCCAATAGCTGCCTGCTAAAGGTTGTTTGAGAGAGCTGTTTCAGGTGTTAGCTACCTGGAGTGCAGGCAGTCATCTCTGCTCTGCTCAGGACTCAATGGGATGTGTTTATTCCCAGTAGACCACAAGCACTATTGGCTTTACCTCTTACATATAAGCACTTGCCTGATAAGCAAATTCACCTCAAATTCTCACCCTTTAGTATTTGGTGGGATAAACATCTAGAGGTAATTCCAGGAGAACTCTGTTCTTAAGAAAATGACAAAATTGAAGAAGCAATTCAGGAGGTCACATTATTCCCATCTTTGTAGGAATTTAATGTTCTATCTGGAGTCCTTCATGCCGATTTATGTGATCCTGAATTGTTCATCTGCAGATGTTTTTGTACAAATGTGAAGCCTCAATATTAAGTGAGGGGTTTCAGGTTAGAAAATTTTGCAGTTGACCAGCTCAAGTGCTTCTCTGCTGGTGCTTTTCAATCAAAATAGGAGTTACCTGCAAATCTGAAAATTAGACCCTTCAAAAAACTTACCTCTCAACCCCAAAGGTAATTCAGTTCCAATTCTTCCTTAGTCAGACTTTCAGCACCTCCTGTTTCCTCCTGTGTGCTGCTCCCATAGAGACATCCCACGTGTGTTTTACTGTAACTTCTTTCAACAGAATCAACCATTCAGGCTGTGTTGTGTTGCACTAAATAGTTTATTTAGTTGTTGTTTTTGTACTGGGTGTTTGGTTAATTTGCACTGATCACATGGTCAGGTAGGAGATGATCGCTGGTTTCTCCAGAATGGCACAAGGAGCAGAATTTGGCATCTTTTGTGAGCCATTGTAGGTTGACAGGTGGTGTGTTCCAAAATGCAGCCTGTGGGATAACTGCTGCAGGATTGAGATGGTCTCAGCAGTTGTAAGAAGGAAGTGGGCAAGGAGTGGGGAAAGAAGACAGCTGAAGGCTCCTGGAATGTGGAGCAGCTGGGTTGTGCCTTAGTCAGTGAAAAATCAGAAACTGGAAACAATTGCTAAATTTATTTTCAGCCTAAGCAATCGTTTTCCTTGAACCACAGTGACTAAATATATCTCTTGGTTGTGATTTTTATGTGGTGGTAACTCGCTGGCTCTTGCTAACCTCCTGGCAGGCAGAGAGAGGAGTGGAAGTTCACTGTCAGTCAAGATCGTAAAACAAATATCCCTCATTTAGATCTCTTGATTCACTTGTGTGGCTCTGCTTGCTGCAGTGTATTGCCTGAGTGGAAGAAACCTGGCTGTTTGTTTCTAGGGAAGGGAGTCAATCTCTAACTCCTCTTTCAGGTTTCCTTGGGGTCTTGTTCATATTTTTGGAAGTTCTGAATTGCAGTTGATGCTCTAGTAACACTACAGTAGGTGTAGATAGATTCTAATGCAAAGGTGTGGTCTTTTTTTAAAAGAAATATACATTAAGACTTTTTTTATTCCAAAGTGGAAAGCCTGAGGGTAGAATTGGCAAAACGAGCTTTGCTGTTGACTTACAGATCTTTGGAAGGAGAGCATTCCATCCAGAATCTTAACCACATTTGAACTGCAAGTGAAGGAACACAAGGAGTTAACTTCCTAAACTTCATTTTAAAGAAGCTGGAGAGATGTTGTCCCTTCCTTGGCAGAGGCATGTGATGGCTAATCAGGTTTAATTCAATCACTCAATCATTTATGTGTATTATAGGTAGCTCTCAGTTGAGCTGGAGTTGTTTGTTACTGTAGCACCCAGTTTGGAAGATCCCTTGTACCCCAGCAAAGGTAAGATGATAAAGAACATTTTCTGTCTTTGTGCCAGACAAAACACCTGAAACTATGTTGTATATTAAAAATAACAAATTACATGTCAGAAATACAGGTAAGGTGATTTAATAGCCTCCTTCCTCTCTCCCCCTCCTCACCACACCCATCATTTTGCATAGTTTGAATACATGTAGTGGATATAACTTGTTCAGTTTTCCAAAGCATATAGTCACAACATTTTTTTCTGCTGGAATTCGAGCTTTGGGATCTTTTGCTAGTTTGGGAAGCTCTTGTCCTCTGTGTACTGTTGCTTAGCGTGAAATGAATCCTTCCAGTTTGAATTCTGCCTGTAGAGACATTACATTATCTGGAGAAAAATCCCATGCATGGAGAGGAGTCCTTCAGCTTCTCAGATTTGTGACAGAATAGGCTTTTCTCTCTGAAAAGAATTGAAAATTTATTATGCTGTAAGTGCCTGAATACTTGAAAAATTCTGCTTTGGAGTTGCATTTTTCCTTTTTGTTTGTTAGCATATGACTATGGGATTCAGCCAGTGTCATGGAAAGAGTATTAAAATCACATAGCTATTGCAAGGATATTAGCTTTGTTGTTTGTATTTTTTTTTTCTAAATAACTAAAATTTGGCTGCAGTTGAGAAATATTGTCAAACGTAATGGGATGAGGGGATGGTAAGGGAGAGCAGTGTGTCATTCTCAGGGCTTGAAATAAGAGGAAAAGGGAGGACAGGTTGAAGGAAAACTAGATTTATTGTCTTTGCAAGTTTGAATTTGCAGCCCCAGCGCTCCAAGGTGTATAAAAAGGTGGCCAGAGAACGAAGAAAGGGCATCACATGTTGATGGAATGGGTTGAAAGATGAGAAAATTGAGAGGATGCCCAACCCACCAGTGATGGGAGAGGAGGGAGCAGGAGCTGAGTTGCGTGCGAGGAGAGCAGAGAGGAGAGGACAAGACGGATGGCAGAGGGAGAAATCAGGCAAGGAGGACGTTCCCAATGGCTTTCATGGAGTCTGTTCCAAGGCAAAGAGACAGAAGATGAATTTCAGCAATCCGGAAAAGCTGCAGGAATCCTGCAGGTTGGGACGTGCTGCCAAAGGAATGTTCTGCACTTGTGCTGCTCACGTTTTACTGCATCCTGACAAATTACAGCTTTATTCCCTGACCCACAGCATCCACTCTTAAAAATACATTTCCAATCTCTTCTTAAGGTGTCTGACACTGGCAGTGACAGAGCAAACAATTTCATCTGTGTGAGAGAGAAATGATGTCCTCACATGTTCTGTGAAGCAGCCTGAGAAGGCTGATGGATCACATTATTGATCTGCTTTTATTTGGGTTGCATATTTCAGTGAAAGCTCTCCAGCTTGGAAACAGTCTCTTCATGTGAAATCCCTTTGCTGTTTGAGCTGCTAGCACAGCTCACCTTCTCTGGGGTTTGTAAGATAATGTTTCCTTGTGCAAGCAAGGGAGAAGTGAATAGAGACAAGTAGAGGGAAAAGCCTGGATCAGCCTCCACCTGGTGTTGTGGGAGGTACAATATTCACAGTATTTGGGAGGACTGGCTCTCCTACAACTCCTTTCTATTGTATCATATTTAGGAAAGTATCTAAAAGATCTGAGAATTGATAAGAGCCGTATTCTATATAATTTTTTGGTTCCCATTTTATAACTACTCTGAGGGTGGAATGAGCACAGGTGGCACTGAAGAAGAGATTTCTTAATTACAGAAATGAGGCTTTTTGAATTGAAAAAAATCTCATGTTTGGTATTACCTTACTTTTCCTGGGTGACAGTGTCTGCTGCTTTGGGTAGAGTTTTTCTGGTGTCATGAAAATCCTGTAAGTTAACATCTTGGCATGGCCATCAGTTCCTCTGAGGAAATCCTAATCCATTATTCTGCCCAGGGAGAGAGGTTAAAGCTTGCTTGCACTCTCATGCTCTCATTCTTTCTCTCTGAAGGCTTCATGGGGGGATGCCCTTTGTTGAGTACTTAACATATTCACTGAACCAGTCCCATTTACATTCTAAACAAGATCTTTAATTTCATCCCTGACGTGTACAAAATCTTGGGTTTTGAAAGAAAATTTTCTTTTTTAGGCTTCTGGAAAGAAAGGAAAAAATCAGTGGAGGTTAAAATCAAAGAATAGTTCCTCACAGCTGGTAAGGTTGGAGGAAGCAGATACTGCAGCTTGGTTGGTTGATTAAACCTTGATAGAATTTTACTGGGAGACTGAATAAGTAGTTCTGTACCCATTCAGCTGTATTTTGCAGGCAGTCTTTAATAATTAAAATGGGAACCAAAACAAGTGTGTTCCAAATGTACAGCACATATTGTTTTATCCCTTACCTTTTGATGGGGTTTTTTTGGGTCGTCTCTGTGCTGCCCAAGAGGTTCTACAGTGGCCTCAGGAATTAATTCCATATTTAGAAAGTTTCCTTTACGAACCAAACATCACAAAGGGCGCCCAGGGAGATCAATATTGCAGTTCTGGTTGTAGAGTACATTCCAATCAATTCTGGATAGCAGAGCTCAGTGAATCCATCTGACAATGGGTTCAGTTAGCAGGACAATACTGTTTAAACACAATTTTTCTTGGGTGCTTTGTGATCCTTTCAGTTGTGCTTTAATTGTATTAACTTTGTCAATTTGAGCATTTTGCCTTTTTTTTTTTCCTTTTTAATGCTTAATGCAGCCTTGCATTTCACAATTGACAGTGATGTGTGCTGCAGCTTTCACATACAAGAAAATGAAATATCCCTTTTTGGATATATATTTTCCATCTTAATTTTTTTCAGTCTACATTTTCTACTTTTCTTAGTAGAATTATATAAGAATAATACATTTGAGGAACTAGGGAATTCTGCCAAAAGGTTTAGTTAGAACTCATCTATGAATTTACAGGGATTTGCAGCAAATGTAGAGCACTGGTTTGTGCAGGAGGTGGCTTGTTTGTATAAATACCCTTGAAAGGTCACATGAAATCAGATGTTAAGGCTGATGCCAGATTTTTGACAGAGCATGGTAAGAGCAGTGCAGGAGTTGAGTTTAACTTTTACTGCTTGGAATTGCTTCTCCAGAGCTGCTGTGTGGGAAAAAATTGTGGTACCCAAAACCATTGAGCATCTGAAAGTCACATGACTTTAAAAAAAAAAAAACATTTTCTTGTATTGTTACAAGCAATACCTAGAACATAACTGACAGACTGAGGTGGGCAGTTTCTCTGTTTTCAGCTTAGTTTTTCTGTTCTTTTTGTGTGTGCAGCTGTTTGCTCTTTGTCATTGGAATCAGTGGCACTTCTGTCCCCTGCTCTGTCTGGGATGTTGTTTTACAGGAGAAACACTTTGGAACATTGTGGAATCACCCTGATAAAATGATGGAGTGAATTTAAGGAATGGTGTTTAAAGTACATGAGCTGGCACTCTCAACTCTGGCCAGTTTTGTGGTATTCAGGTGCTCAAAATCCCTTTAAAGAAGAGCCAGTGAGTCTTCATGCATAACTTGGCACATCTCTCAGAGATAAGTTTGCTCCTTGTCTGCACCTCTCTTCCTTAATCTGTAACATCCTTACATAAGGCAGTGTGATAGCTCATCCATCCTGTTACAACTCTCAGACTTACTGGCCAATTTCTGTCAAACTTCATGGAGGAATGGATATTAAAATTTATTTAAATTTCTGCACATTTTCTGAAGAAGGCTGAGGAGATCAGAGAGGCTGCAAATAGGGCCTTCATTATGGCAAAATTGAAAATGTAGTGTGCTGTCCCATGTTCATAGCCATTTGGCAAATGTGACTTGTGAATGGCCTGAAATGGGGAATGCCACAGAAAAGCAAAATCTTTAGGGAAAAAAGCAGATATGAGTGTTTTGGAGACAGTTCAGAGGAGCCAGTCGAGGGCAGTGAGGGGTGGGTTGCCAATAAAAGCCTGGTAACAATTGCAGAGCAAAGAAACACTTAAAAACCATGCCAAGAGAGAATTTGTTCTTGTTAACTCTCTATGCCTATTTCCAAGTAGCCTTTAAACAAAGATGGTTTTGTTCCTGTATGTCTTGGGTAAAAGCACTTGTGTAAATTCCCTAAATATTCATTGGCAGCACTTAGATTTTATCCTGTAATACAACCTGCTTCATTAGACCTCAGATGTGAAGTGTGTGTTTCACTCAGAGGGCTCCCTGGGGACATCAGGTGCACCACAAGTGATACCCAGGAGAATTTCCCTGAGCTTCCATTTGGCTGGCAGCCTGGTGAGTGCCAAGCTCCAAACCCTCTTTTGCCCTGGGCAGAGGAATTTATCTATAAATCCTGAGGGTCTTTTGGCAACAAGGTGTGTAAGAGTGTTAGTAGCACTAAAAAGGGTGTTGGAAGGTTGTTGATTGCCCATGTCATTGTTTGGATACTTCTCAAGTTCTGAAAGGACTAAAATAATTGTACCTAAGGTTAGAACCGTTGGTTATCCACTCTGTTGGAGCTCCAGTGGTAATGTCACCAAAACATTCCCCCATCCACTGTGGGCACAGCTGTTTCTGGAATCATTCCCAGCGTTCACCTTCCTCAGCCATGCTACCAGGCCAGTGCTATGGCTGGTCCTGTCAGAGGGCTCAGATTTCCCACTGAAGGAGAGGTCAGGCCTTGGAATAAGTTGCCCAGAGAAGTGGTGGAGTTGCTGTCTCTGGAAGTGTTCAGGAGATGTCTGGATGTGGCTCTTGGGAATGTGGTTTTGGGGAGATTATGGCTGACACTTGGATCAGATCATCTTGAAGGTCTCTTCCAGCCTCGATGCTCCTGTGGTTCTGACAGCTAACAGGCTGTTAGTTTTATTATTACTGTTAATTTGTTTTTCCCATTTAATTCTTTTCAGATGAGATAATTCACATCTAAAAGCTTTGGCAACATAGTACACTAAGTTTCAAATATTATCATAATGGAAAAGAGTCATACTAGAAATATTAGTACCCAGTTGTATACATTTAATGAAATTGTTATTCAATGCTTTTATGTCCAAAACAGTAACACTGGTTTGTGTTGATGCTGCATGCTCTGATCTTAACCTTTGGGATGATAACAAAGCACAAAAACTGGCTCCTCCTGCAATCCTTTACCCTTGAAGGAGTCGTTTAGTTAAATTCCTTAATATTTTTGCAGCTGTGGTTGTGGTTTATTAACTGATGCTGCCTTGAAGAACAGTCTGTGTCTGCAGCAAAGTTTTCATTACTCATCTGTCAATACTTGCAGAGTAAAACAAATGGGTCTGGGTAGTGGTTTCTCCTCTTCAGTCTAAATAGTTTCTTTCCCTCCATCCCCACTACTTTACCCAAGAGAGAGTAGAGAATAGTTTTGTGGCAGTGAGTGCAGAGTTGCACTCTATTGGATAGGAAGGTCTGGCCTGCTTTGTCTGTCAGGATTATTTTAAGCCATAATGTTTAGAATTTAATAAATGAACTAGAGGGAATTAAAAACATCTCTTTTTCCCAAAATATTCTTACTTCTACAGCTGTGAAATGCCATTTATCCTGACTCATACCAGCTGAAGAATCTCCTGAATTTCTCTTTTGCAGTTGGTAAAATATGATTTTGGGCCAGTTTAACAATGTGCTTCTCAGGAGAAATCCGGGTGAGTTTGGTTTGATTTTGGTTTGGTTTTGTTTTAACATAGTCCTCAAAATTGAAAATCAGATAACCCACGACTATTACATCTGTGTTTACTGATGCAAACTACAAGTTCTGCAGTAACTGCCTTGGCCCTTGGGTGAAGTGCAGGAGGCAGTTTATCTGCCTGGGTTTTTGTGGGGGTATTTCTGCATGATAACTGCAGATGAAGAGCACATCTTTATTTGGAAGGCCCTACAGAACAGGGATGTCACCTCTGGGAGGTGATGGGCATGAATTTCGTGCTGGTGAGTGGAAGGAACTGGAGGAAGTGCTGTGATTGAGCAGTGGATAGAAAATGCTTTGGTGTCCCAGGGCAGAGCTGAAGGATGAGCTATAATAAGTAGGGGAGAAGCACTTGCAGAATGCAGGGGTCTGACTCACTTGGCCATGTGCTTCTCTTGAGTTTCACACTTGGCTGTGACAAATATCAAAGGGAGTAGCAGCCAGGCTAATGAACAAGTGTGCTGAGAGCAAAGGTCTGTGCTAACCTCTCTCCATGCATGTGGTTTGGGGGGAAATACCAGAGTCCTTGTCTCCTACTCCTGTTGTACAGGGTGGTTTTGCTTGCTTCTATCCTACTTCAGAAAATCAGGGTGGTGTGAAACCTCACCTGGCAGTTCCCTGGGCATGAAGGTATAAAGAACTAACCCCAGCCCAGTAAAGGTGACTCATAACTGGAGCACTCTGCACCTACATGATGTTGGCTGGTAAATTGGGGCTGGTTTTCTTAGCACATGGAGCTGCCATCAGCTGCATTTTAAAATCTGTCCAGTGGGACACTGCTCTGAGAGTGGAAGGAACCTAAACCTCTGCCAGACCTAGCTGCAACCGTGAGGACCTAGTCTGGAGATAAAAACTGATTAGTGGATAATTCCCCCAGAATGAATAATCTCTGCCTTAAAAGATGAGTTGCAGATGGTTTTGGATGAGAGAGGGAGAGAGATCAGGTTTAAAATGCCATTCTTTCAGTAACCTGAATCTCCTGACCTTACATGACACTGCAGAGACGATTTCAGCCGAGTAAGACCAGGAGGAGAGGCTGGCTGGGGATGTGTGGCCAGTGCTTCCTGCCTTGGGCTGACTCTGAGCCCCAGTGTTATATTTACCTGGTAGTTTGAGAAATCTTTCACTCCACAAGGTCAAGGAAAGCTTCCAAAATAGAGGGAAGAGCCATTTGTAACTCCCCAAGTGAGGATTAGTATCTGACATGACTTCTTGAACTATTTTCAGATTGGTTGTGTGTCTACTGATCTTTCACCTTTGCAAAGGTAACAGTACTTATGTGTTTGCCTGTCCTTGACTGGAAAGGCTGCAGAAAACAAAACTGAAACTTAAAACTAGGTTAAGGACTATTATGAGCAAGCTGTGTCAATAAAGGCCATCATTTTGTGTAGCTGTGCAGCTTTTCAAATTACTCCAGCGAGACTCTCTTTACAAATGCTTTTGTGTTTTGTCTGTTGACTCATCCATCTCAACACTCACAGTAACATTTCAGTACTGTCTTATAAAGCCAGTGATTGAAACAAGGCTGTTCTTGGGCTGGTTCATCAACAGATGCAATTAATACAATGATGTTTGTTTTGACACCCTGGCTCACTGGCAGCATTGTAAGCAGCATTGCTATGCGAGGAGATTGCTGTGGTTGAGGGCTCCGTGTACAGGCAGCTCACTCAATATTTGTATTCAGCTTAAAGTCAACATTGAAAGAGTTTCAGACCTCTCCTAAGCTGGCAAACAGGCTCGCTGGTGCTACCAGTGATGTTAACAAAAGGGCAAATCATAATCTGCAGCACTTCTAATTTATTTGCAGTCTTATAAAACACTGGGTTTTCATTCTGTCAGAGAGCACCAGAAGTATAAAAGGAAGGCTCGGAGGGATTTTCTCCTTGTGCGAGTCTGGGAAGGTGGTGAAGGAAATACGATTTGGACTCAGATATTTATTCTTTCAATAGAACAATGTCAGTCCCAGACCAGTGCTTCTCAGATGTGTTTTACCCTGGGAACTTGTGTAAAATGTCTTCCTTTTCAACTATTTCATTTTTAGCTGTATACAGGGTGTAGCCCTGTTTAAGGGAGTGTCTGTGGCATGGAGCCAGTTGATATCTAAACCCTATCATGGATTGTTTTAAAGAGAGTATGATTTTCTGTACTGAGATATATTGATGACTATTTTTCAGGGCAGAAAGTACCTGCTGACTCCAGCAGTTGCCAGAGCAGCTGTTCATTATGAGTAAGCCACAGAAGAAAATCTTGTGAAAGCCCTAATATTTCTAGGAAGCAGCTCGAGCTTAAATGATCAGTCTAGTTAAGCTGTATGAAGAACTGCTTTCATATTTTCACTTGCCTGGAATTTTATATTGGGGAAAAAAAATTCTGGTTCTTAGGGTGTCAAAGTCTGTAGGACAGTTTACAGAGAGGTATTTAACTCCAGGCTAGTTAATATTTGTTAAGGCTTGCCTGGACACTCCCCAGACTCTTGCTCCAGGGTACAAATTTAATTGATTTATTCCATGTTGAGTTAATGCAGCAGTTTCTGTTTCTGCAGGTAGGCATCTCTGCTGGCTGCATGGCTTTGAGCATTCTCTGGCATTGTAGCACCCTGTGACCTAGCCTGGGTTTTTACCAGGACCTGTGTTTGGCCAGGCACTCACTGGAAATGCAATCAGCTCCCTGTCCTGAGCTTCCTGATGAGCAAGTTGGGACTTTTTTTTGGTTATATTCTCTGTTTTCAGTCACAGAGCTGACTTCTGATGAGATAATATATAGATTTCCATAGCTTTCCGCCAGAAGATTTGTTTTGAATTAATGAACGTTTTTGTGAATTTCTGTAGTTGACATTTTCTGGAGAAATAAATTCTGATTTTGGTCCAGACCCCTCTGATCAGTACCAGGTGTGAGCAGCAGGCTCCAGAGGGCTCATCCAGGATATGGGAGGTTGTAGCAGCGCTGCTGACCTTTGGCTCACGGAAAAAACAATGAGCAAGGAGTACAGTGCTCCAGATGTGAACCTGTCTGGAAGGTGAGTGTACAGAGATAAGCTGCTGATGGAAACACCCTCTCCCCTACAGCTTCTGCATTATCCAGGTGAATCCAGAGTCACAGCTCAGCCTCTGAGATACCTCCAGCCCAAGTTCAGTCATTTCCTTCCTTCTCCATTTGAGCTCTGGGTTTGGATTGCTTTTCATTTTGTTTTGTCTCTTGTTGTCTTTGATACCAGGATATGATTTCTTCTCTGTCAGCTCTCCTTCCCCTTTGTTTCTCTTAGATTGCAGGTTTTTTGGATGGTAACAATCACGTTGCTTGTAGTGCATCCTCTGTGTCACAAGGTTTTGACTCAGCAGCATTGTCCTGGAGATGTGCAGGGATGTGCCAGTGGTACATGTGTCACAGCAAAAGAACATCCTTACACATCTTGCCCAAGCAGCCGAGCTCCTCTCGCTACTAAATGCAATTCTGGGGTCATGGCTCATGAGTGGTAACAACGGGAAGTGTGGGATGTTCTGGCTTATTCTGAGATCAAGATTTCATTTCCCTTGCAATAATTTCATGAATCAAAAAGGAAAATGTGTAATGCTTAGTGTTCACCTAGAGCTTTACATTTTTAGATCATTGCGTAAACATTTCTTCTGTACTTCTGACTTCACGATGGGTGGTGATGGAAAGTTCTGTCTGCTGTGAGGTAAGGACAGGGAGTACAACTCCTGCCCTCCTTTCATTTTCTGCTGTGGTTCCACTTGGTACTGTGGGCAGATGATCTCTACTTCTCCAAGAGTTTCTGTGGGCTTTTCAGTCATCACTGGAGCTGTGTAGCCTGTGAGTGGGTTGTTAGTTCGTGCTTTTAGGGGTGTCATTAGGTAGTGAGAGTGGCAGCCCTGGTGCTGTGTGGTGGTGACATCTCTCTGGGAAGAGCCAGGTGATGTGTGCACAGATCATGCCACCTAGAGGAACGGAGCTGGCAAGCCTGCAGCCATTGCTGTGCTGCCAAAATTTTGGTGATTGTTCCAGTGACTGTGTTGAGACCTTCTCCAAGCCATGCCCTTTGTGGCCTCACCTCACAGTCCATCATGAAGACAGGTGTGAGAAGCTCCCTTCACAGGCAGCTCTCCATCAACTCAACAAACATTTCTCAGCTTTTTACATGAGACTGCTTTTCCCAATTTAGCCTCCTAAATGTTGACCCTCATCCTTCCCAATGGCTCAAGAACCTGAAATTTAGTTGTGGATCTCACTTTGCATTCTCCAGGGATTAGGGTGAGGTATCTAGTACAAGGTGTGATTTGATGGGATAACATTCTCCAAGCTCTGTGCTTTTTTTGGCTTGTATGTTGCAATTTCTTTTGTGGGAGACTGTTAAATTTCCCAGAAGATTATCCTAATTTCCAGAGTCTCAAAGTCTGAATTGTAATTAAGCACTTAATTTGATGAGGGCTTTTAGATGTCTTGCTAGTCTACTGGCAGCTTGGGGAAATACTTCCATCTTCTTCCCAGCTTCCCTTGCATAGGTTCAAGCTCAGAAAGCTGGGATATATTTAGAACTGGCAGAACTGCCAGCCTGGCCTCAGAAAATTGCTCCAAATCTCTGCTTTCTGGGTAGGATAAAGCCAAATGCAAAAGAAGCCTGGTTTTTCTGAAGAAGTTGGGGTGATGACAATTTATCAGTAACAAATGGGCAGCGGGGAATTTTAATAATACATTTTATTGCTTGCAATTGCATTGAGTTCCCTATTGCCACAAATGACAGTAATCAGGACATCCAACAGGGAATCAATTACTTTATTTCTTGATCATCCAGTCAGCGAGTTCTGTTACGAGATAAGCACATGGTTTGACCAGAGGGTGTCACCTCTTTGGGAATGAATTTTCTTTTTGACCCACTTTAGTCTAATACATGGTACAGTAAGGTCAAGACTGATGACTTGGGTTCACAGGATTTAATACTCAGACAATAATGACTGAGTAGAGTCTTTTTCTTTTGTGTTATTTGAGGTTAGGGCTTCTAGATTAAGTTTCTATCTTTTGCTAAAGTTTCTATCTACTGTTTAAGTAAAACATCCTTTCTCCCCCCTGTCTCCTGTGCTTCAACTTTTATGCCTAAAATCTCTGGAACAATCTTGAAGCCTTTATTCTGCTGTGCCTTTGAATTGACCCCCATGTATTTTCATCAAGACATTAGGATGGCCTTCCCATTTCCTTCTATTCTCAGCTTAAATTTTCCTGTTACGGGAATACTAAAAAAAAAAAAAAAAAAAAAAAACCAAAAAAACTGAATTACAGTTAGTCATATGTTAAAATAACCAGACTAAAGCCAGCAGGAAGAGCATCCTCTCAGTGTCAGTGGATGAGGCCATGTCCATGGCAGGGGGTTGGAATGAGATGATCTTTAAGGTCCCTTTCAACCCAAAGCATTCCATGTTGGCTGTGGATGGATCCCTTGCCTGTATTGACCACTGGTGATTTACCAGTCCGGTTCTGTGTCTCTCCCCCTTTTTGCTGATAACTTTCTGGCCTCCAGGCTACTGACAGCTGTTGTCCACTTGCTGCTAATTAAGAAAGCAGCATGAGGGATGGGGATGTGGGTTGGAGAGATTGAGCCCCCCTCTCCACAGCCAAGCGTTTCAACCTGATTAAAGAGCGTCTGACTGACGACTGAGCGGCCTCTTTTCTCCTGCTGTCTCTCTGCAATAGCCTGGTTTTTATCAGAACTCCCAGGTCAGGTGCTCTCTGTGCCTCTGGATTTTTTAGACCCCGTAACAATGGGCAGAGTCAGAACAGATTTGCTGTTCAAAAGATGGGAACATGTGAAATCTGAGCCACTATAAAGCCGCATCTTTAGCATGCAAAGCGTTGTGTACGTCTGTGATCTTACTCAGAAATTCAAATGTAGGTCGTGTTTTTTAAATAAAGTGACACACAGTACGGTGAAAATTTTGAACTAGCTGTTGGAATCAAGATCATTATGAATTAACAGCACTTAAGTGGATGGGCCAGTGATTTCAAAGATTTTCTTTGTTTAAGGATTTTTCCTTGTTTGCTTTGTTTCCTTGTTTTGGTTTTCCTTGTTTTGCATCAAGTCCCAGTGGGAGACCTTTTGTGTGATACAGTAATGCTGGGATTTTTATGATCCAGCAAGAGAATGGGCTTGAACTCTGAAATTCCCTTCCTAGCCTGTGCCTCTGTGGAGGTAAAATGATTGACTGAGGTTAATATAATACAAGATAGTTGTGTTAATACACAACCAGGAGGTGTGAATTCAGGGAGTAGTGGTAATTTGGCAGAGGAAGCCTGCTGTAATGCTGATGCTCTCTGGAGCTGTTTACCCCCAGGAATAATATGACTCTTTATATTTCAGATTAGACCTCCAAAATTCAATCTGAATTGTTACCTGTGATAAGTGGGCTCTGTATAGCCCTGCATAGCCCCTAGCAAGCTTTCAAATCCATGTCATTTGCTCTTTTTTTCTGGAATTTAATTTCTCTTCTTCCTTGTGATTTGTCTCATGTTTGGCTGTTACCTTTTACCCTGGAGTTAAATGGGTTTTGCTGTTTTTTGGAGGTTCTCTTTAAAAGCACTATGTAAATATAGGTGTAAAATGTTTATTTAAATAAATAAAGAAATCACTGCCAGACATGGCTCCTTAGGTGTGTGAAAATCCTTTAATAAGCCATGTCTACCACAGTGTAATTGAACAGTAGGAACATGTCTAGGGAGAGGAGGATGTACTTTGATTGTACTTATTGGTGTTCACCTTATTATGCCCATGAACACTTAGTGAAAGGAGCCTTGGAGCATGTGACTTCAGCTTTTGTAATAAAGAAGTGCCTTATATTTGTTTGAAGTTGAACAAGAGCTGCTTTGCCAGTGTTATCCTAGATTCACTAAACACAAGATTAAAATAGCAGGAAATGCAAAGTGTGGTGTGCTCCTAACGAGCTGAACTAGGCAGACTCTTTGGGACCTGGGTGATCCAGGGTGTGAAAGTGCCATAATCTCCTTGGGCAGCTTTTTGTTTTCACATGAAGAGAGCAGATGCTGACACGGTGCAAATAGGAGAGAAATCCTATCAGTAGATTGGCCCCGAGTCCCCAAGCTGGAATCTGTAAATACAGTGATTTATGTGTATTAGTGATGAAAACAATGTTTCTTTCTTTCCTCCAAGCAAAATATTATTTCCAAATAGATCATCTCATTATTGGGCTCTGGTTTGGCTAGTAATTTTATAAAATAAACCTAGTAGCCTTAATGTTAGAAAATTAATGGGTTGATTTCTCTACTACTGAGAATTTATGGAGGCTCCAAATCCCTGTCTGTCTTGCTGTGGGAGGTAATTAAGAATATGAGGGAGCGGTTTCTTGGTTTGAAATATTGAAAATGACTGTAAGCATTCGTGCTGTTCCATCTGGAGAGCTCATTAGGGGTGGTGAGATGGGTTCTGCTGGGCCACTTGCTGTGAGCATTGGTCATTTCTTTCACAGTAACCTGCTTATTGCTTGGGCAGCTTGGCCAGACTCTTTACTGTGTGCTGCCTGTGACTGGCAGCATGTTTCAAACCCATTATAGGAATATTATGTGGCTTCAGGATCACAATTATTCCATTTGTCCTTTAAAGCTGCTCCTGGTGACTTCAGGAGTGGAGCTGCCATCACCCAGGTAGGTCATCTGCCAATGGTGATGTGGTTTTGCATCTGTTCTGCCTGAGCTTTTCATGTGACTGACGCTGTCACCTGCTCTGAATCCCCACCTCATCAATTTGTGCCACGAATTTCTGGCTTGTGCAATGAAAAACCATCCCAAGGTTATTTTGGAGGCACAGAGATGGCAGTTTTCTCATTAAAGGGGCAAAAGTAACATTCTACAAATTTCTATGTGCAAACCAGCTGCCTGTTTGGTGCTAGGTTGGGCTTTGTTTAGACTATTGATCAAAGGTAAGCCTAGAGCTTTGCTGCTGGGTCTGGAGCTGACTCTCCCACCCCTGAGTTCCTGAATGACAAAGTATTTCAGTGAAGCTGGCACTTCTTTGTTGGGTTGTTTTGCAAATGCAGACCCAGTTCTTAACAGGAGAGCACAAACCAGGGATTTCTGCTTTACAATGGAAAATGTTGAGGTTATGTTGTCCTGATTTCTTATAACACAGGAGTGTCCTTTAAATTAAAAAAAAAAATGACAGTTCATACAAGAAAAATCTCTTCCTTTGAGGTTTGTTATCTACTTCTGTTCAACAAAGCTAGACTTTATCTTTGAGAAACAACTTCCCATATTTATGAGAACTATCTCTAAATATTGCCCTTTTGCCTTTTAATTAGCTAAATTCATTCTGCAAGATGTCATACTCCAAAATAAAACTATGTAGGGAGTTAATTGGGAATAACATGTGTGAGTATCCAACTTTCACCTTGATTTAAGCTACCTTTCCAGGATGGAGAAGCCCTCTTATTATAAAGTCTGAGCTACAGGGTTCTTGTGGTTTTGAATGTTGCCTGTTTTATCATGATAAATTCTGGTGTATTATAGTTTGAAGCGATTTCCCTAAAAGTAGATTTGTACAATTGCCAGAAAACCAGCTCAGTTCTTCACCTGCTCTGCCAACAAATAGCAAATTTATTTGACTGTACTTGAAGAAGTATTTTCTATGTATTTTTAAATTCTCTATTTTTATAAGTGTTTTGAATCCCTGTTGAAAGTATCTTCTGTGATGGCCAGCTTTCAAAGTTCCCATATGGGTTCAGTTTCATAATTATGATTGTGACTGCTATATATGGTGTTGGTTTTTTATCAAATAGCAGCAATCAAGCCTTGAGGGGTGTTTTATACCTATGGTGTGTCATATCAGGACAGACATGGGAAAGGTACTGGTTAAAGTCATACAAAACTGTAGGAGCCTTTTGCAGATGGACTTAGGTGTTTCAGTGCATTTTAATGAAGTTGCTTTTCCCAAACCAACTGCCTTTTCAAGATTTGTTTGAGCCATATTCCAGTTCTGCACTCTTTGCAGTAGATACATAAGTGGCTCTGAGGTTAATGAGGAATGAGGGCACATTGAGTGTATTCAGACTTCTGGCTATAGAGTTGCCAAAAATGAAGCAGGAGAGCTCTCTTCCATCTGTCATTCCTCTACAGAAATCAGCAGTTTAGAAGTGGATGTAGCTGAGAGTTTATTTGCTGAGCTTCAGAGTTCATGAGTACACAGAGGAGAAAAAGGCAAAATTTATGTGTTTGTTTGGGGAGGGAGGCACCGTGAGTTTGCTATGTAAATTTGTAAACAGGGTAGAAAGGAAAGGGAAGTTTCCTGAAAATATTTGCTAAAATAAATGAAGTCCAAGCTCAGATTGCAAATCTTGTGAAGTCATGCAGGGCGTTGTGGGAGAGTGGTCCTTGTGTGGAGCAGATGTTCATGGAGGTCCTGCAGTCACTGACTGCAGTGTCTGATTCCTCTAAGCCCCCTCCCTGTGACACAAGGTTGTTTCTGCTAAGCAGAAAAAAAGAGTGATGCTTTTTTACTACACTGACACAAAGCTCAGTGCTAGATTCTTATACTAAAGTGATGTTAATAAATGTGGATCATATATCCAAAGTCAGTTCTGTGCTTACAACGATATAGGTGGTTGGTTTTTAGTTGAAAGATGGTTTATAGTGTTTCTTGTTGCTTTACTGCAGTGTAATTTTTTGTACTCATTGGCTGGATCCAGGTAAAGACTCAAAATCCAGTTGGGGTGAAGTTTTTGCAGGCGGGTTGAGCATTACCAGTTGGAAATATTGATCCCAGAAGATCTGGGAGGTGTTCACCCTTCTGGTAACAGTACCACAGGTATTTCTATAAACATCTCCTGCTGTCTCTCTGAACCCAGCTGTGTGACATCCTGAATGGCACAGCAATCACTGGGTTTTTGCCTGTTTTTCCCAGTGAAGGAGCATGAAGTTAATCACAGTGAAGCTTTGACAAGGCACCAGGCTCAGCCTGACCAAAGGGCCACGGAGCAGAGCCTGGCCTGACCCTGCACCGCATGGCTCGAGGCCTCGTGCAGCTGAAGGTTCCTGTTACAAACTGGCTGCTGTTTTCCAAACAGACCTCCTAAAGCTCCAAAGTATTGCTCAACAGACCACAAACTGAAATGAGTATTGATTCACCTTTCAGGGCCGACGGCAGGATCGCCACACAGTCGCACGTTGTGTTGCACAGACTTAAATAGCTTTTGGCAGTTGTGGCTTTGCTGTTTTGTCAAAACCAAATTAAATAGAAATACTGTACTAACTTATTTCTTATTTATAGAATCCCAAGGTCTCTCTACCACAAAATCTGGGCACTGGCTTTTAAAACATGTTTTTTTTCTTGGAGTGGGTCATGGTCTTTCAATGCATTCCTGTGTCTTCCTGGCTGGCTCATGGGCAAGAGCTTTTGAAACCTGATGCCATGCCCTGAATGGGATGGGGTATGATCAGGAAATGGGCTGTTGGTAAAAACATCACTCAAGTAGCTATTAATTCACCAAGATTTATTCTGTGATAAGAGAATAGTTTCAGCAAGATTGTAAAGAGATGCTGAGATAAGGTTCTGCTTTGGTTTTGGTGAAATCCAGCCTGAGCTGGGTTCCCTTTGGCTGTTGGGTTGTTGTACATGAGTGTGGAAGGTACTTCTTGAAATTCAGGCCAGCTTCCAGTGTGAGCAAACTGAAAGTTCTTCGAAAAATTGAAACTGATTCTTAGTAGGGCCCCCTATTGGGAATTTCCATTAAAGATGACAGTAACTGTTAAATACAGATAGGGTGATACAAGATATGCCAGCAAAGAGTGATGTGCCAAAGAAATCAGGCTCAGGTATCCCCTTGTTAGGGGGGCTTTCAGACTTGACACTGCATTAGGCTGAGTAATATTCTTAAGCAACTGGGGAATAGCTGCTTTTTTGTCAAAATTAAATTAACAAGTAAAATTCTAGTGGCTGTTTCCTGCTATTGAAACCTCAAGTCTTCAGTAGGCTGAGATGAGTTAGAGATGGGATGGATTCCTTCAGACTCCCTTCATGTTGTTGTTGATGTTTGGACAAATCTGCTGGGGTTTGCTGCTGCAGAAGTTCAGTCTTCTGTATCTTTCAAAGTCAGGATTTACCAAAAAGAGTGGGGAGAACTGCAGGTGTTGGTGTCAGTGTGCCTTTATCTTGAAACCTGTTGTCCGTAGAGCAGTGCAAGCAGGAGGTTTTAATTCTGGCATGAGGACATGGGATAAAACAGAAAGCTGACACAAATAATTGTTTACTGTTAAAGTAACTTTAATGTTTACGTGCAGCAGAGTGAAAGGCAGACATCCCGCTTAGGCTCCCTAAGGTGCTTCATGTTTCCTGCCATGGTGGTGTAGGGATGTGCTAATCCTACAGCTAAGGAAGGGAAGAGGGAGCTCCCTCCTGGGCTGCTCAGTTCAATTAACATCTCAGTTTCCCCTTGCTGGAGGCACTGATGTTTCAAATCATGCTTATAGAAGACTAATATTTTCTCCTGCCCGTAGGCAGGCAATAAAGCTGGTGGTTTGGTTGCAGATCCTATCAGGTACAGAACAGAGTATGGAATTGAGGATATGGCCTGCAGCTTCTTAACCCTTTATGGAGCAGCACAACAATAATGTCAGAGCAGCTCCTGACCTGATTACATCAGAAATTTCACACCTGCGGTGCCGCTGTATCGCTTCACACACGCACACTTGTCTGGTGTGTGGAGATAGAGAGCTGCTCCTTTGGGGCAACAGGAGAGCACTACTTCAAAGTTGAGGGATTTGCATAGCCCTCCTGTGATGCCTTGTTTTATTGAGTAAGCAATATTAGGGAAGTTTACACTGGTATTGCAGTGCCTCTAGGAGATAGTGCTGGCTTGGTTCCTGAAGTTCATTTTTCTCTCTCGTGCAGAGATGTGAGCCCCCAGCATGGTGCACTGGAGTTGTGCAGACATGTTTAATCTTACTGAAGTGAATATCTGCTTTTCAGCATCTGAGCCCTGAGGATACAGTGCTAGTCAGAACAGTGAGAAATGAGGCTCCTGTGTGGAGCAGTTAGCTCATCTTGGGACATGCATGGAAAAGAGCTTACATCACACTCTCACCTGGACTGCTGCCCTTGATCTGTGGCACTTGCTAAAGAAGGAAGTAAAACTGAGCATGTTTAAGCAAATGCTTTCCATGTTTTCATCTTATTTCTTGTGCTCAGCTCGGATGAGTGTGGGTGGTGGCTTTTGGGCAGGGTGTAAGGTCCCTTTCCAAGCCTACTAGAAAAGAGGGGTTATCTTTGCCATTCAGATTGAATGTGCAAAGAGTCTGTAATCAGAGGTCGAAAATAAAGATGACTATAATTAGTAATGTCCAAAGCAACTGGAAATTGTGTCAGGCAGATCTGAGCCAGCTTCACTTTTTTTTTTTTTTCCATTGCCTAATGAATGAGAGCAGAGGTTACTCTCCAAGGATGAAAGAGGGCTGAGTTTTTCCCATTCAGAGCCGGTGCTGTGGGGCAGACAAGAAGCAAGGCTCCATTTACAACCTTGTTTGTCAGCTGCTGAACCTATGGCCAGGTTGTGAGCAATTAGGCTTTTCCCTAAAGCATCTGAAATAATGCCTTTCTGCTTGGTGTCCTGCCGAGTGCCTGTGACGACACCCTGTCACCTTGGAGATGAATAAACAGCTTCAGCAACATTGGGTTATAATCTTTCAGCTCCGAGTTTCAAAGCTGACGGCCGCAGGACTGAAACCCAAGCCCGGCAAAGGTTTTTTGGGAAGAACTTAAACATGCTTGAGAAAATGAGAGGAGGGGAGAAGGAGTTGAAGCAGAGCTCAGTGATGAGGGTTTTTTTGCTTGGCCATGGCAGTGGTGTCAATGAAACAGATGAGCTTTGGCTCCTGGGCTCCCACAGCCCGGAGTGACTCAGGTGCTGCGCACGCACTTGTGCCTGCAGGGCTTTATTTTTAGATGTCTGAATCACTGTCATGACCATATCCTCCAAAAGCTGCTAGACAAGTGGGGATGCCCACAGACCCCATATTAAGTCATGTTTGCTGAGCAGGGAAATTCAGCAGATTCCTTCTCAGCCTTTGCAATTTCTGTGTTAGGAGCTGTTTGCTGAAGTAATGCAGATGCTATGCCTGGAAGCTGGATTATTTTTTTCGTTTAAAATTAAATGTTTAGTTAACATCCTTGGTGGCTGTCATGGGTAGAACAGGGTGAGCAAGGACCACATTGTTCAGTTGGTGTTGGAGGCTACTTGAGTCTCTTGTTGTTCTAGTGCTGTTGGCACTGGGGGAGTTAAGAGTCACGTTACCAGTGTTGTAATCCCATCAGTTCTCTGGGGCTTGCAGGGCTGTGCAAAATCAGCTCTTAGATGGGAAATTACCAGAGACTTGCCAGATGCTGCCCAAAGGTTTGCTGGTGATTGCTGGTGTTTCTGCTTGGGGGTTGATATGGCACCAGTCTGCTGGAGCAGCTTTTGATAAACCACAGCAGAAGTCCTGTCTGCTGCTTATCAATAAATTACAGTATCTTGTTCAAAAAGAGATCTCATAGCCAGCTTTGGTGTGCTGCAGGAAACTGAACTTGGGTAGCAGTTTTACTTCCTTAAATCTCTCCCTGTTTGATTTATTTTAGATTTTTGCCTTTTTATTTTCTTTTTTCCCCCTGTAAATCTGTTGAGCAATACTGCTGCAGTGTTCAGCAGGTAAAGGATTCCTGGTTTATCTGCATACAAGGAGATTTCTCTATTCTGAAATACCAGGCAAAAAGAGGAGTAGGGGGTAATCTGGTCAGCTACTCTGAACTTGCTACTTGATGGTGTGCATTTTCCTTGCAACCTGAAGATTTGCTTCCAGATATGATACTGGAAGAAAGAAGACCTGTAGTCCTAATGCACCATAAAATTAATGTTGTTGACTAACCCAGTCCTTTTCAGTGCAGTTGGGAGACGTGGCTGAATTGATAAGTTACCCTCTCTGCCTTCCAATTCCCTTGCAAACACTGCAAGCTCTTTCCACGTGAGGTTGCTGCAGCTGGAGATCCCTCATTCATGGCTGCTTAGAAAGGGAAAAAAAAAAAATCAAAATAAAAATGTGCTCTCTGACAAATAAAAATGTTTTGCTTCCTCTGGAGGCCCCAGAGGGCGGCATAAAAATAATGAAGCCTGTGAGTCAGTGAGCATTGCCTGGCCAGCTGAGAGGGAACTGAGCCTCCCTTTTCCAGAGAAGTTTGTGTGCTGTCATTGCACATCATTAATGCTCACTGGTTTATGCTCATTCACTGTAATGTTGCCAGAAAAGAAAAAGGGCAGTCGGTCTTTCTGCTCCCAAAAGCTGGCTGCTTCCAAGGTGACGTGATGGTAGAGGAAAAGTTTCTTTAGCACTCGAGAACGATTGTTTGATTCTCAGCTGCCCTTCCTCCATGGTTTTCCTCTAAAACCTGGCAGCTCTCCTAGCAATTGGATTCCCTGGAGAAGGACTTGGAGCAGCTTACAAACAACTCCACCTAAGGTACAAAGGTTAGGGTGGGCAAACTTCCTGATTGACACTGGACCCTCCCTTTTTTTTTTCCTTTCCAGGTCCCCTACCAGGTCTTTTTTTGTTTCTGCTTTAATTTTCTTGCTTCAGTCTCTGGGGATAATGACAAAGTTGGGGAAAGCAAACTTACAGAGCTGGGACTTGCAGGTCTGAGGCTTTTGAGAAGCCATGATGCAGCAGTGATATGCTGATACATTTAAAAGGGATATTTTAATTCTGTTCTGTCGCATTCTGTCCTTTCTGTACTCAGGATCCCAGTTCCCATCCTTTTGGGAACACACAGCATTGCACAAGTACTGCATATCAGCATATTTAGGCTTCTTAACATCCTCAGGACTTCTGGAGAAAGAGGGTGTGAAAAGTAGCTGAAGGCTGTTTGCAGTGTAATGGAAGAGCTAGCAACACACTGCAGGTGTGAAAGGATGGAGAATTTATCTGGAGTCTTCCTCATTTGTTTCTTCAACCCTCCTTGAAGCCTCATGCTTTTCTCCACCTTCATAGCTACACTTTGGCAGGCTCAAACATTTTGTCACAAGACAGGATTATTAAAATTTATTTTTACGAGTGGCCGGGCAGTTGTTTTCTGTTGCCCACAGCTCACTGGTGAGCATCACACTGTGCCTCCTGTGCCTGCTCTTCTGCAGAGGAACTCTGTTATTTCCTGTAAAGCTCAAAGGCTTGGATTTTCTGTCAGTCACTGATTTTAATATTTACATTACAGGAGAGCCCAAAAGCTTTAGCCAGGGCACAGTCTCCTGATCTGTGAGCTTACAGGTATATAGCAGATACAGCCTTTGCCCTGAGGGTGGAAGGAAGATGTTGGGAATTGTAATAATATTCATATACCATCTGGGAAGGCGTTTGCTTTGCAGAATGTTTCATGATTATGGTGGTAAGCTCTCTTGTGCCTGTGTGCCCATCCTGAATCACTGTTTTCCTGTGTTTCTGAGAGCAGAATTGCATCCTGAGTAGCCTCAGAGCCCCTCACTGGGTGCTGCATCGCAGCACAGACATCCTCAGCAGAAAGGTCGTTTTGAACTCTGGCTCGTTATTTTTGCCTTTTGCTTCAGAACCCTTAAAGTCCCTGTCAGCTAGGGTTTAGCTGAAGCCTTGCAACTTGCCTTTTGTCTTCTCAAATGATGGAGCTGAGCCCAAGGGAACAAATGCCATTTTAATGGGCATCGTTGTGTAACTCATTACATAAGTCACTGCTGCCTTCAAAGGACTCGTGGCAAAAGTGGCAGGAGCAGTTGATTAAAAATGTGCACAATAGCTTCATTATGACATGGGGAGAGATGTCCGCTGTTATTTTTAATCTGATAGCTGTAAAATATGTGCATCCAGCAGAGACCTAAATGGCCTTTGAAAAAGGAACCATTTGTGGAATAAGGTTTTTAGACTCCACTTCGTTCTTTCTAACAAGCTGCAAGAGTTAGGACAAGCTGGAAAATGAACTATAACCCTTTTTTAAAAAAAATTGTGTTCCCTCTAAAGCTGCAGGGTTTTGGTGTCTGAACATGCAGAGAGTGAGAGAAGATGGAGGGTTTCATTTTTCAGGTGAAGGAGAGAAAAGGTACTGTATTCTGAAGTTTGTGGGGTTTTGATTAAAAATAAGTCTATTTTCGATTAGTTTTATATGATCCAAGCACTAGACAGGTTGAGCAGCTTGTCCCAGCTGCCATGGAACAGTAGTGACACAAACAGGACCAGGAGGTGCAGAAGCAGGCAGGGCATTATTTCCCATTTGTGAAGGCTCCCCTGTGCTGGTTACAGGAGCTGGTGAGTGGGACCCAGCAGATGGAAACTCTGCAGTGACTGAGCTCTGTAAAAGGCTGAACTTTCACTTTGACTTTAAAGCAAATACTTTACTACTGGCTTAGCTTGGTTGTGTGCGTTTTGACTTATCCTGGCCTTCATTTGAACCCAAGTGCAGAGTAACCATTTGACTATGGCAGAGGTGGATGCTGGCCTTTGACTTGCAGGCTTTCTCCTAAGCAGCCTTAGTTTCTTCTCCCACAAGCACATAAGCTGATTTATCTGCCTTCCCTTTTAATCCACTGTTGTTTTAAACCTGCAGTTCTTTCCCCACCAGGTTTGGCTTTCTGCTGGCAGCAGCAGCAGCAGTTGGGGAGCTGGTAGGGAATCAGGCGGCTCCTGGTAGCCACGGTCTCCTTAGCCATGGTCTGCCCGGCCCAAGGGCTGGAGGGATAGTGGAAACCCCTCTGGGCACACCTGGCAGCAGGGCTGGTTGGAGCAGATGTGTCAGAGCAGCTCTGTGGTGGTGTGTGTGTGGTCAGACCCCAGACACGTGCCGGGGGAGACGAGCCCGGAGCTGAGCGGGGCCGTGACTCAACAGCTGGAGCACGTTCAAGAGCAGGAGCCTCACTGACAGGGGATGGAATTAGCTGTGAAATGAGTGACGTAGCGAAGCTTCCAGTCAGAAATCAAGAAACTCAGGTCCATAATAAAGTCATTTTGAAGGGCTTTTTTTTCCAGTTGTGTGCAGCAGGAGAGAGCATCCAGACGGCTGAAATATGAGGGGATGGAAAGTCAGTGGTTCCTTTGAGACAGAAACACTTTGATACAACTTTTTTCTTTCCCCCCTTCCAGTTGAAATCACTTCACTGAGTTTATTACCCTGACTTTTCCTATTCATCTCACAAATATTTGGACACTTCATGGAAGTAAGTGTGGGGTACCCTCCTCCTGCACACCAGAGAGGAGAAAGCCTGTGCTGAGACTCCAGCTAAACACTGCTGGCTATTCATCAACAAGAGGCAAAGGTAATATGATAGAATAATTTCCAGTGGGCAAACTCCCAAGCTAAGAACAATCTCAATGCTGCATTAAGGGGTTTGGTTACTGTAGATAGGCAGGAAGGAGCAGAGGGACAGAAGTGGTTTGAGCCACTGCCATGGCTCTGTTTGCTGCCTCTGTGTATGTTATCAAATTATTTAATCTGTAAAGGCATGCTGTGCTGTGTGAACTTTTTAGCTGGACAGATACACAGGACATGTCAGCTATTTCAATTAGGATATAGTATTAAAAAAGGTTACTTTTTCAAAGCAGACCAGTGCTGTGGTAACCAGTCTAGGAAGTCTTGCTCAGCTGTGCTCTTTGGAGGAGAGTTTCAGGCTTCATCTGTAAAAGCTTAGGTCCCTTACACCTGTGAGCTGGAATCCCTTCCTGCTCAAGTGTCACTTCTCCTTTATACCACTTCATCCAGATTCATTACAAAGCAAATTCTGCTTGTAATGCTTGAATGATGTATCAGCTTGCAAGCTGTAAAGCCCAGTGTGCCGAATAATTCCGTTGGCATTCACTGACCATAATCACAGGAGCTCCACAGCTTGATCCATGAGCAGGGGGAGAGGCCGAGGGCCTGCAGAGTGATGGAGATGCTGTACCAGAGTCACTGACTCACCCTCTGCTCTGTTTAGACAAGCTGCTTCACCTCTGTGCCTGCTTCCCATCTGCAGAGTGAGGTTAAGGCCTGGCTGTTTAAGGATGAGAACGATGTGTTTGTAATGTGCTTGGAACAAGAAAAGCGCTATTTTAAGTGCTAAGTGTAATTGAGTGTGAGAGAATATTGGTTTGTGACTCATTTGTTTAACTGCAAATGCATCAGAAACTTGTGAGCAGACGAGAGCTGGAAAGTGCTTGGTGTAGACAGAAAGCCATGGCAGTAAAAAGCTGCATTAATTTGTGATCTTCAAAGCAGGACTTAGCAAGGCTGTTCAAACAATAATGTTTATTTTTGCAAATGTCAGCTGGTTTACTTCAGTACTATTTTAAACAGCAGCTCCTATTCTGCTCCAGCCACTTGCTTCTGTCCTTGCTCTGTGTGTCTGTCTCCCCTCAGAGTATGGCACACAAATGATTTGGTGTTTGGTGTGACCAAAGGATAAAAAGAACAAAGGAGCAGTGGTTGGCTGCTGGTGGTGGTGGAGAGGATCTGCTGTCAGCAGAAAAGGAACTTTCTCTGGTGGCATCTCCTTTTGGAGGTTCCTGACCACCCAGACATGGTGATTCAGCCATTCATGTGCTGCCCATGAAAGTGGGTAGAGATGTGTGGTGGCAAGGAGAAAAGGAAATGTTAATTTTTTGAAATCTTTCACCCTTTCAAATATCTTGTCCCTACAACGCAAAATTATCACCATAGGTGACCAAGGGTTTTGTAGGCATTGAGTGTTTTTTTACTAAAACCAGCAGTTTGGATCATCTGACTGCAGCCTGTGGAGGAGCCAGACACAATTTGTTGCTGTCACCATTACTTCCCTGTAGATTAATTATTGTGATTGTTTGCCAGTTCTCGAAAAATTAATTCAGAGCCATGACTTTTCATGGCAAGCGTGCATATGCGTGCAAATATGGAAATTCTCATATGGGGTAGGGAATAAATACAAATGATTTTCTAGGGAGGAGCTCAAGAGTGTTATCACAGCAGCCAGGAACTCTCTTCAGTGGTGACCTTCAGCACCCTGTGGAGACAGAGAGGTTTTAAAGGTTTGGAGATCCTCTTGTGGATGTAAAGCACTGACGTAAATTGTTGCTAAGTTGGGGTGCCAGCTGCTGTAAGTGATTCTTCAGGGGCCAACTGATATGCCTGGATTTATCTGCAGTGGCCAAGGTTTTTAGTGCCTCCCTCCTCAGAGCACTAAACAGGACTTTAGGATACAAAGAAAACCTGGGAAAACATTTACTCCTGTAAGTGGAGAACAGCTCTGCAGCCAGACTAGATTAGGATGGGTGCTCACACAGCTTCCATTTGTAGGATGCCTGCAAAATCTTGGTCTGGAGGACATATCTAACAGAATAGTGGGAGTGTGCTCACAGAGGGTCAGAAGGTGCTACCAGGAAAACAGTTTTAAAGGGAGCCAGGTTCCTTCCCTGGAGCTGTGCTGAGGTGGTTTCTGAGTACCAGGAAGAGCCCTTGCTCTCTGGTATTTATTTGATGGGGCTAGGTTTGACTCAGCAGCCTTTGCTGTTTGCAGTCTGCATGCTAACGAGGTGCTGCAGTGCTGCATGCATGGGGCTGTCCTCTGGACTCAT
This sequence comes from Fringilla coelebs, assembly GCF_963513975.1. Taxonomy (NCBI): domain Eukaryota; kingdom Metazoa; phylum Chordata; class Aves; order Passeriformes; family Fringillidae; genus Fringilla; species Fringilla coelebs. Next base: position 8,104,341 of record NC_140047.1, on the reverse strand, counting down.
TACAGCCAGTGCAGTTAATGCTCAAATGATCTAAAAGAAAAATGAAACATACAGCAAAACTGTACTTTTCTTCATAATGTAGGTAGAGACAACTTGGGTAACTTCCGCTGAATTATCTGGGTCATTAGAGAGCAACTCAGACCTTCATTTATTAAAGTGCTTTTTGCTCAAAATACTTTCTAAATTGCTCTCTACAAGGCAGCTTACTTTTATTTACCTTCATGGTTAAACAGATAAAAATGTATTTCAGCATTAAGTCTGCATATGGCATGATTGCAAACCTTTGAGACTTCAAAAAACAATGAAAACACAATTTTTAAAAGGGCTGAGCACTTCTGCAGTTCATTTCCTTGAAGGATACCCCATATCAAAGGGGTTCCTCTGTTTTTTCTGGTACACTGGAAGTGAAATCCATTGCAGTTGACAAGGGCTGGCATTTTTGGTCAGATGGGGCCACATTCAAAATTGATGCTGCAGAGTGGGTAGAGATCAGCATCCTGGAAAGGGCACGACCTGGGATTGTGTTATCCGTGCCTGAAGCAGCCAGGTCCCGGTACCAGGCAGAGCCCTGCCTGCACTGACCCACAGCCAAGGCTCTGCTCTGCCAGAGGGCTGTGGAGGAGTCACTTCATGCCCTTGACTCAGTGGCTCATCTGCCAAAGAGGCACGATGATTGCCTCCTTTGTAAAGTACTTCAGGACCTTCTGGAGATAAGTGCTTTGAAGAGAGGTGTTTTCCCTCTTCCCTCCAAGGCACAGAGCAGTAGCAGTCCCACTGTCCCTGCCTCCAAGGGAAAGCAGGAAATGATGGTGATATTGTGGTTGAGGAAAGCAGGAAATTATGGTGGTGAAATATAATACAGAGTGGCAGTTTATTAATTTTCTTTATTGTGTTCCACTCAATAAGTTTATGTGGTGCAAGTGTCTTCCAGATAATGCTGTAACACATCCCTGGTTTCAACATATTTGCCCTAATCCAGAAATGCTTTTCTGTGTCTTTCTAGATTCTGAGCGTTCCCATCTCTCCTCGTTCACCATGAAGTTGAAGGGCAAGTTTCACTCACCAAAAATAAAGAGAACACCCTCAAAGAAAGGAAAGCAAGCTGACCTGACAGTGAAAACACCAGAGAAGTCAGTGAACAAAGTAAGCAAAGGCCTTGTTCTGTTATCCTGATGGTTTCTTGCTTCCTGGTACTCAGTTTATCACAGTCTGGTGTGTGCATTTGTCCTCTGCTTAATTCTGCAGCTCAGGGATCCTCAGGGTCATTTTGTGGTTACCTATGAACAGCCCTGTGTAGTATTAAATCAAGACATGTGCTTCCCTTTGCAGAGCATGATGAGACCTCCTTCCACAAGCGTTTAAATATCTCATTATGGAACGTGGTGTATGGCCTGACACATCCTCCCCACGTGCACACCCTGTGGGTTTTGCTTACAGCTTCCAAAGAGCTGCCTGCTTTTGGGGTGTGATCCTCTGAAAAACCCCAGACCCAGGCAAGCACACCCTTGAAGCTGCTCCAAAGATGTGCTCAATCTCTGGTGACACCAGCAGGGAGAGTCACACAGAGGTGTTGGAGCAGCTGCTGATCCAGCACAATGTTCCTCAGACCAAATGTACTCCAGGTCCTCTAAGAAATGAGGTCACAAACTGATCTGTGTTATCTCCTCTCCTGTTGTGGCCTGATTATGTAGCTGGAGACTTTCTCTGTTTCAACACTGTTGCAGTCAGTTTGCAAGTACAAATCGAAGCCAGAAGTTAAGAACAGTTGTGATTGTTTAGGATAATTAAACATCATTCTCAGCTGTTAAAAGTCTCATCCAGTGTTCAGTGCCAGACATGCAGAATTTTTCAGATTATCTCTGCTGGGAGTTGTTGTAGAGTTATTGAGAGCAAACCAGTAAGATAAAGTTTTGTTAGGCTGTGTGACTTGCTTAGCACCCAGAGAAGTCTCTGCAGCCTTCCTCTGCCTGTTCTGCCCCATCAGGTGGAAGATGATGAGGGTTTTTTTCCCCAAGCTGTAGGATTTTTCCCCAGGAGGCTGTGGAAATGCTTTCTAGGGAGCCAAACACCTTGCATTGCTGAGTGCTATTTAAAACTAAAACTAAAAGAACCCCAAAACAGCAGTGAGAGGACTCCTTGAAGGGCTTTTAATTCCAATGATGTTTCAGGAGGCCTTCCTTTAAATTGATGTGTGACCACATTAAATACATTAGAAAATGAAGAGCCCTTTTCAAAATGTGGTCTATAGCAAATGCATGTTAATAATAGATGAAGGTTTTGCTTTTCTGTTTTCCCCTAAAAACAGTGCAAGAGGATTTACTAATAAGCCATGCTGGACATTTTAATAACTTTTTATGTACAGATTGGGATATTTTAATTGGAAAACAAAACACAATATTTTTTATTGCTGTACATGATTATTTAAGCTACATTCATTTTTATACTGTGAAATATTGTTGATTTCTGGCTCATTCCTTACCTATTTTAATAGCTACTGCCCAACTAATCAATTAGTTGGATGTAGTCAGCTCATTAGCTTTAGTGGAGGGAGTGGGGAAGAAGATGTGCCTGGATTGTTGCCAGGTTTTCTCACTGGAACATAGACATCAGTTGACAAACGGGAGATCTTCTGTCACAAGGCTCACTTGATAAACCAAATATCATCCTTTTCTCCCTCTTAAGTACTTAAGATGCTATTTTTGTGCTCTTGAAGAAGATAATCACTGTAGAGCAGAAATAGCAATACTAAAAATTAATGTAAAATCACGATGTGTAAGCTGAAGGATATGCTCAGCTCATGCAAACATCGTCTCCCGTTCCTCTTTATATCTGGATTCGGGCAACATTGGGGGTTTTCTTTTCAGAACCTCCTTTTGTCCCCTGAACTTTGTGATTCTTGTCCTATTGTAGGAACAGGAGTGTCCTTCAGTGCTACATACAGAGTTATGATAGGTTTTACACTGCCAAAATGTAAGGAAAAAAAGGATGATTCCAGCTTTTGTAATTGGGTGTATTCTGTACAGCTCACTGTGACCCTTTCTGGGTCAGCTGTGTCTCATACATGATGCATTTGCAATTTGATTATTAAGGGAAAATTTCTGAAATCATCCAAAAATATCTATATGTGTCAGGGAAGGATTTAGAGGAGATGCTTTTTTTCCTGAGTTGTAACTTTTTCTCATTTAATGCCCAAAAGAGAAATGGGTGGCTGCCCCATCCCTGGGAGTGTTCCAGGGCAGGTTGGACAGACTTGGGGCAGTCTGGTCTGGTGGAAGCTGTGGCAGGGGTTGGAATGAGATGAGATTTAAGGTCTCTTCCAACCCAAACCATTCCATGGCTCTGTGCACATCTGTGTATGATACTTTGGACCTTGGAAGAGGATTCATTACAAAGTGCTCCTGGGGAATGTCACCCAAAGGATTAGCAGGGAAAAAAAAATAAAAAATGAAAAGAAAGGGCTGTGTCCCAGGCAGTGTCCGGTGGCTGGATTCACATCCCTTGGTGTGCTCAGAGGAAGGATTTGTGTTTCCAGTTGTCATTCTCAGCCCTGAACTCTGCCAGGCCCATCCCTTCTGTGCACCAGGAGAGTGTTTAAGCTATTAAGTCACAAGCCTTTCTACAGGAAACAGTTGTTGAATGAAACCCATAAACAGCCATGGGAGCAGGAACTGCAGTCTGCGTTTTTTCACTTCTGTTTGAGAGCTTTGACTGCTGGACCATGGTTGTACTTACCCAGGGAATTTACAGACCCTCTGATCCCTAAAATGTGTGATCATTTCATATGAAGTGCAAAACCTTGGGAGAGGCTGAGGCTCTCCATAGATTAATGGTTGGACTCAGTGATCCTGGAGGTCATTTCCAACCTAAATGTTTTTAAGATTCTGTATCCTGGAATAAACTCTGCAGTGGTGAGGGCACATCCCTGCAAAATGGGAAATGTCATTTTTTATCCCAGTGAGTTGCCAGGATGCTCCTCAGCAAAGGAGTTCAGGGCACTGTGGGCTGTAGATCAGAACTTGAGGTTCCTGGCAAGAAGTGTTGTCCAAAGGGGAAGCAGCAGCAGATTTTGGGCAGTGCCCAGACGAGATGGAAAATGACAGGGTGGTTTGCAGTTCTTGGATTGGGACTTAGACTTCTGAAGTTGGAGCTAGATGGAACTTGGGATTCTAACCCTTTTATGCAACTGGCCCAAATTACTAACCAGTGCTGCCTATAAATTGTTCTTCCTAAAACCTTTTGGGCTGCTGGCTTGATTTTGCAGAAGAGCAGCAGTTTAACAGCTGACAAGAATATGGGGAGCACACAATGCCCATAGGTCATTAATTGCTGAAGCTGAATTTACTGAGGAGATAATGGATGAAATCTGACTCTTCTAAGCTCTCTGCCCCTTTTCTAGCAGTGTTCAGTAGTCCATTTAAATCTCACTTAGAAACTACTTGTGGCATTAAAAGTCCTCCAGGCATACTGTTGTAAACTTGAAAAAAATATCCCTGTCCAGAATGCCATTGAGGTATCATGTATCACTTCTGAATTTTCTCCTCTTGTGTTTGTGGTGGCACAGAAAATAGTGACCACAACTCAGCTTTATTCCAATGAATTGTTCCTTCTGCAACATTCATTCACTAGTGCCAAAACTTAGCTTTTATAGTTGGTCCTCATGGAAATTGTGTGAGTTCTCTTCTTCCAGCAGCATCACAAAATGATTTAGGTTGGAGCTCGTCAAAGTGGAGTTTATTTGGAGGTTATGTGTTTTACAAGGACATGTAGTAATTGGACAAGGGGTGTTAAATTGACAGAGGGCAGGTTTAGGTTAGATATTAAGAAGAAATTCTTTCCTCTGAGAGTGCTGAGGCTCTGGCACAGATTGCCCAGAGCAACTTCGGCTGCCCCATCCCTGGAAGTGTCCCAGGCCAGGTTGGATGGGGCTTGGACAGCCTGGGATAGTGAAAGGTGTTCCTGCCCATGGCAGGGGGTGGAGATGGGCTTGAAGGTCCCTTCCAACCCAAACCATTCTGTCCCAGTTTAGGGAGTGGGTTGATGTCATCAGTGGTGCTAATCTTAGCCTAAAACTGATCAAGATCAGCCCTCAGTTTGGAATGTAGGTAATTCTGAAGGTTGAAGTGTAATCTTGCACTGACTATTCTTTGAAAGAGCAGTGATTAAATTTAAAAGTGTTTCTGGTAGCAGGGGGTTTTTGCACTCCTCCCGGAACACACCTCAACATCACCAAACTTCAGGTTTGTTAAAGGAACCCTGCCCTTAAAAATACTGAAGTTTTAACACATCTCTCCTTTTCTTCCCTCCTCTTCAGAACGTATCATGGCTAGAGGAAAAGGAGAAGGAGGTGGTCAGTGCGTTGCGCTACTTTAAGACCATTGTGGACAAAATGGCAATTGATAACAAAGTGTTGGAGATGCTGCCAGGCTCAGCCAGTAAAGTGCTGGAAGCCATCCTGCCCTTGGTGCAAACTGACCCACGAATCCAGCAAAGGTGAGTTTCCTCCTGCTTTATCTGAGGAACCTCATGGCAGGAGAAGCTGGTGAAGTGACTCCTGTTTTCACTAATTATTTTCAGACATCATTTAAAAGCAGCTTCCCTGCTGTGAAGAAGCTCATGCCATGGAAAGATAAAGCAAATCAGGCTGCTTTCAGAGTGGAGGAAGGGATGGTTCTTAGCATAAACCTGGAAATTCATTGTTTTCCAGAGGGAGAGTCTCTTCAGATGCTATTCCTGTTTCTGCAGTCCATGGTGGTATCCTCAAAGCTGACAAATCCAATAGCTTCACCTGAAAAAGGAGTTTATCTTCAGAGTAATCCTTTTTTGTGCTCAGTTTATCCACCCTGATATTACAGAAGTCTGAGCCTGCACTCTTAACTGCTTTTTTTGGATTTTGCTGGATCAGATACAGAAGTAAATAGATGTACTTCAGCAGATTAACCAGTCCAAGTTCATTCCTGCCTCACTCAACAGATTATTGTTTTATGTTTTAACAGATTATGTGTATTACGTTTTTACCAGTTAGGCAGTGGGTTTGAAGCCAGGAAAGAAGTAGAAATTTGCCAAAGCCAAGCTCAGCATGGTTTATAAGAATTTGTGGTGTTGCCAAGCCACAGAGATATTGTTGGTGTTCATCCCATGGATGCTGGAGCAATTGATTTACAGAAAACAAACAAACATTGTTGAATAGTACTGAAAGAGCAAAGTTAACACAGAGAAGAGCACAGAACTAAACAGAGAAATGCAGGTGTTTGGTTCCTGAAATCCTGCCAGTTTTTGTGCTGTTCCTGTTTGTTTTCCCATTAAATATCTCCAAATTTTTTTTTTTCTTTCAAGATGCTTATTTCAGTGCTGGCACAGGGAAGGTTTATAATGTAGTTGGGGTAGCACTGGGTGCCAAATTCTTTGCAAACAGAGATGCTCAGTTGTGTTTGGCCCCAGTGCTGAGGCCAGGGCTGCTTCTGGCAAAAGGAAGGAGGAAATGGGTGAGTATCACACCTGTGGCTGGGACAGGTAAGATCCAGGTGAGGTTGGATCTGTTGAACCATAGTGAGCAAATTTGTTAAATGGGAATGTCCTCTACACAGTGCTAGGTCTCTCTTTCTGGAAACACTGTGCATTAAAGCACAGATCCCATGTCCATGCCCTGCCTTGCTTAGCCTCCCAAAAAACCCAGAAGGGGATCTGGGTTTCTCCTACCTGTGGCAGGACACAAAGGGGTGACTCTGATGGCAAGAAAAGTGAGCAAGACTTGTGTCAGTGACAAAGAAAGCCCTACCATTATTGTTGGACTTCTTTTTGCTTTAGGGGAAGCATTTGCATCAAGGAAAAAAGTAATTAAATCTTGCACAAAATGGGCTTTCAATTACTGCCTCCTTAGAAGGAAGCAGACTGAAGATTAATGGCAAAGAAATCAAAGCCTTAGAAAGAGATGGGGGAGGGCCCTGTTGAAGAAATATCTCCTACCAAGCTAATTTCATTTGAAATGAGAACAAATGGCAAGCAACAAACCTTGAAAAAAAAAAAAACCCAAGCAACAACCAAACAATCAAGCTCTTGCCATTGTTTGTATTCCCTGGTTGAAACTTGACAGTAGTTCTTCCCCCAGTCCTGCAAACCTCATTCACCTAAATAAACTCATTGGAGCTCCTGGGCTTGGTTCTTTTCTCACAGATAATGAAGTTACTGGAGTTAAGCCAATGCAGAATGGATACCAGAGAGAAATGGGAAGATTTGGAACAACTTGTATCAGTAATGATTGCAAGATTACACCTTCTCTTATCTGTTTATGGTTTTGATGCAGTTTGAAATTGATTTAACGTGACAAAGAATTGCTGAAGCATTGCCATCAGCAGTGCTGTTAACACACCTTGTTTAGTAATGAAGTCAGTGTTTTCAGAATGGCCAGGAAAATGCCTGGGAGCACTGTTGTTACAGTTAACTTTTATTTAAAGTTGTCATCCTTCCAAAACTCTTTTTTTTTTTCCCCTTCAGAACAATAGCTTCAATTCTGTTTCTCATTAAAAACAAAACAAAGCAACACCCTTCCTCTTTCAAACCTGAAATTCATTCAGTTCAGTTTCTCTAAAGAAATAATTTTAATTACATGTTTTCAGGCATTATAAACAGCGAGGCAGTGATTTGTAAAGGAATGAATAGAGTCAGCTCTCAGTGGTCCAAGGTGGTTTTGGGGAGAGCTAATAAGGAAGAAGGATAATACTGAAATAACATAGCTTAAACTTAAATGTAGGGCTTGAATACTTATCTTTAACATAAAGGCTTAGGATGGAGCTGTAAATTAAGATGGAAAGAATTATTTTTTTTAGCATTGTTGTGTTAACCTGCATCCTAGATAATTCCTTCTGATACTTGGGAATGGGCTTTTGGTGGTTTGTACCTTCACATTTGGTGCTAAAGGACAAGGAGAGCAGCTGCACTGGAGGAGCACTGAGCTCTGTCACCTGCTCAACACAAATTCTGAGTGTCAGAGAGCAAAGCAGTGAAATGCACAGTGTGAAACTCTCTACTAACATTTGATAACACCTCCAAAATTTCTTTTTGTTCTTTTTTTCTCAACTGCTCCCTCTCCTGCTGTGCAGTTCTGCCATCTCATCCTGCTACAGCCGAGTGTACCAGAGCCTGGCCAACCTCATCCGCTGGTCTGATCAGGTGATGCTGGAGGGGGTGAATTCAGAGGACAAGGAGATGGTCACAACGGTCAAGGATGTCATAAAAGCTGTTCTGGATGGAGTCAAGGTACATGAGACATTGTAAATTTTATTATAAAGAGCATCTAATCATGCATTTTAGAAGAGGTCTGTGTAAACTAGACCCCTTCTAGTTTAAATTAGACCTCTCCTAGTGTAAACTGGACCTCTTGTAGGTTTTTAAGTGCAGGTAAAATATGATAATCCTATTTCTGCCTTCAGTAAAGTACCCCTTAAATCAGCTCTTCCATAAGTTAAATGTTCCTCCTTGGAGTGCTGGTTAAAGACTAGCACAGTTTGGCTCTGAATGTGAACTTCTGGCATGCTCACCCTGGCATTTGGATGAATTGGAAGAAGCAATGGATCTTTCTTCAGTATTGCATTAAATTTGCAGGGAGTCATTCCCAGTCTCCCATGCAGATTACAAGACGTGGTTTGCACATTTTCTGCCTCAGCAAAATAAAATGAAAATGCTCCCTTGTCAATGCCCACAGAGAATGAAAGACTCCAGCTCCATCTTCTAAGAGAAATTTCAAGGGATTTGTCAGTGATACATCACCACTCTAAGCAGCTGGATTAGGGTGTGGGACAGGTGATGAGCTAAACTCAGTTTTCTGGAGATTAGTTTTACATTGCTAATGGAAATTTAACAGAAACCTTTGTATCCATTGTCAGACCTGCTTGTAGCATTCCCTCCCTGTTCCACCCTGGAAAAGCTGTGGGCTTTCCTCCTGCCTCCCTGGAAGGTTCTTGGACCCATTATTTCTGTGTCCCACCTGTCTCTGCTGACCACACACCTGCCCTAGCACTGTTGGTACAAGTTTGGTTGAGCTGGGCTTAGGGCACCAGTGCTCAGACTGTCTTATCTCCTGGGAATCTTATTTAGGAAACTGTAGAGGAAGTTAAATGTCTTTCAAGAGTAGGGCTGAATTTAAAGAGGAATGTTTGAATCAACTACACAGGAAAAATTGGGATAGAGTTTAAGAACTGCAGCAGGTGCTTCACCTGGAGTTATGTATCAGGAGCAGGTACCTTTCACTGTACTCAGATTCAGTTTTATTAAATGGAGCCAAATGCAAAAATTAAGTGGATCTCCCAAGCTTTAGCTGCCACATTTTCAGGCATCTTGGTTTGGTATCTGCATCATCTGGATATCTCTTTAATGTCACTCAAACACAGATACTAAAATCTGCTATTACTTTGTGAGCCTTTTAAATAAATATCTTTGAAACAAATCATTTCTAGCACCTAAAGAAGATGGATTTTCTAGGATTATTTGCACAATATGCTCTTTAACTTTAGGCTACGCATTTTAAAAGTAAAGCTGGTCTTAAATTTGCACAGCAGGAGAGAGGAAAAGAATTTAGCCTAAAATCTCAGCTGCTGTTAGTCTGGAATTCAGCAGCAATTTGGAGGATGTGAAAATCTGTGCTGTAATTCCCCAGCAAATGGTGAGTTATCACTGACTGAATCTGCACAATCCCAGGGAGGGATGTGTTATCCCCAGATCTGGATCAGAGTTGTGTGGTCTCATTGCAGGAGACTTGGACAGACAACCTGGGAGTTGTTCTTTGACTTCAAGCAATATTTAAACCCTTGGCAGCTGTTGCCTTTCAGAGCTGTGTCCTCTGCACACTGGGGGAAGCTGTGGGACTGAGGAAGGTCTTGGATGTCTGCTCATGAGCCAGCCCAGCCTGGGAGCAGCATGGGCATGTCCTGGCAGTGCTGAGCCCTGCTCAGCACCATGGCTCTATCAGTCTCTGCTTTGTTTTTAGACTGAGTTATTTTGGCCTTCCAGTTGAGCTGGCTCATGTCTGGTCAGCCTTAGAGCAGATGTGAGGCTGTCTGGGGAGATGGGAGAGTATTTGCCCATCAAGAGGTCAGCATTTGGAAGCAGCATGCTTTCACCTCCTGCACAGCAAGGAACAAAGTTTATTTTAGAAAGGCCTAGCCACATTTGGTGGAAGCAGAACTGAGAAAGATGGACACTTCTCTCCACAGCAGAGCCTGTGTTGTTTTTCTGGCAGATCACACAAGATCCACTTCCACATTTCAATGCTTACTTCTTTATTTTCAGAATTAAACATAAAGGAGGCTCTTGTTCACCTCTGTTACTTGATATTTTGATCTCAGGTTTTAGGGCTTTGCTAGGCAGGAAAAAAAAATCCTTGGTTTGATTACATAACTTCTCAAAAATCCATCTCATTGTGGAATTTTCAGCTTGCTGAAGTAGCATAGTTTGTAGAGAGGCTTTAATTATCTCTAATTATTGCTGCAGGAATCTCTTGCCTTGCTGATAAGGAATAGCCTAATGTGCATCTGGCTCAGTTGTGTGCACATTACCTCTGTGTGTATGCTGAGGATTTTGGCTTGATCTCCTAATGCTAGTTCTCATTTGGGGATAGCAGAGAGGAGAAACATTCAGGGTCTGGTGATATTTGTCAAAGTTGGAAGGGAAAGTGATCCTCTCAGCTAATTGCAGTTCATGCATTGGTGCCTCCCCTGGAAGGTGCTTTGGGTTTTTTCCCCTCAGTCCCAATGGTTTGAATCATTCTGGAGATACTTTTGAGCCAAATTGGATCGGTTTTCTCCCATTTAAACCCACATTCCCATGGGGTAGACAACTGTGTGTCCATCATGATTGGCAAAATAGGAAACCTGAGCATTTCAGCCCTGAGTGGGGCTCCTCAGCACTGCTGCAGCACAGCCACCCCCAGAGTCTGCAGGGTTGGCCTGGCTTTGGTTTAAGGTGGTGAAGGAAGGTCAGGAAAAGGAGACATTACACTTTCCCTTCCATAGCCTTCTCGGGGCGATGGTTCAGGAGTATTTTGGCTTTTGGTTTGAATGCCCATACATTTTGTTTCCCTTATTGTGCTCCTGAGCATTTGCAGTCCTCGCTGGCCACTACCCCAGACACCCACAGGGTCCAAGAGGATCTCCAAAAACCTTTCCAGCAGTGGAATTTTGTCCAGAGGGCAGAAAGGTGGCAATCCATTGAGTCATCACTCAGCCCCATGATGCCAAATGCAGCCAAAAGAGTCAAGTGATGTTACTCATCAGGACACTTCTCAGAACACACTGTTCCTCACCCAGAGACAGAGATCCCCATGGATTTGTTTGTGCTCCCTTTTCCTCCCCTCTGTGTGGGATGTTCCAGGACAGCTTGTGGAGCTGAGTTTTTGGGTAACACAGTGAAACTGTGTTGGAGCACCAGCTCACACCAGGAGTGTAAGTAGAGCATGGAGACCAAAGTCAGCTGTGGTGGACACCTGGATGGTGTTTGCACCTTGTTCCTCTTGTTGTGTGTGTGTGTGTGTGTGTGTGTTAACCCATGGAATTTCAGCTTTCAGTAGAGCCTGATGTAAAAGTGCCAGAACTGGAATAATTTCCTTCCTCAGAGGGATGATGGCAATGACATCCCAGCTGCAGCTACTGCACTGAGAGAGCAATGCCAGTTGTTCCCAAGCTCCACAGACAAGGACACAAAGATGATCCTGGAATGGTGACACTGTACTTCAGGCTGCTTTAAAATAAATAAAATTAAAATCGATCCCTTAGAGTTTCCTTTGTGTAATATGCTGGGAAGCCAACAGTGGCAGGAAGCACTGCCAGTTTTCCAGGCTGCCTGTAAGAGGGGCATGTGTTTGTGTCTGTGAGCAGGAGATCTGTTTGTCAGCCTCAGACATCCATGAAATGTTCTCTCTGTCTTTGTGGTGTGAGTGATTGTTGCTTTGACTGCTGGCAGACTTAGAGTTCAGGATTATCATGCCCTTATCTCTTTATCCAGAGCCTTATCTGCCTATAACAGATACACTGCAGTAGCTTCTTGAATGATTAAGTCTTCTCTTGCTAATGTGTTAAAAGGTGGCTTCAGGGGAAGCAGGCCTTTTAATGAAGGTGTTCTCTGTTGAATTTTTGGTTGGGCATTTTACAGAAAACTTGCTTTTTGAAACAAATACATTCTTATTTATAAAATATATAGTAATTATTTGATGTTGGTTTTGGCTAGATGAAGTACTCCACTGGGTAAGACTGTTTTGTACTGAGATCTGTGTATGTAAAGCCAGTTTATCTAGGGTGTTGTGTGGACTAGAGCACATTTGTGAGACTGAGGAAAGAGGAAGCATGGCAAAAAGACACACATGTGGGTTTGTGCAGAATCCCCATGCAGTCAGGGTAATGAACTTCACTCAAATATTGCCAAAACTTCCTCTGGGTGCAGGCTGCTCCTTAGCAGCTGTTCTGCATCATTTGTGTGGCTCTGTACCAGACTTAAACCCAGCTCAGCTCTCTCTGTGTTCACACCATCTTTAAACCATAACCAAAAGTTCACCGCAGTAGCTTCCCTTGGCGTTCTGCAATGTTTCAGTGCAGCATGCAGCAAATAGTGATTATTCTCTTTTTCTTCTCTCCACCCATCAGGAGCTGGTCAGACTCACGATTGAAAAGCAGGAGCATCCCTCTCCCACAAGCCCAGTTAAACCCAGTTTACCAGCATGTAAATCTGACAGGTGGGTCACTGATTTCTTCTGTGGGCAGGACTGATGTAGAAGGGATAATTTCTGACTGCTGACAGTTGAGTTAAACCATTCAGCTGTTCTTCACAGAGGGTGGTGTAGTGTTCTTTATGTGGCCCCCCCATCCATTTCAGTAGGATCACTAAATGAGAATATGCTCTGATAGGAAAGACACCAAAATCTGGCAGTGGAACAACCTTTGTGTCACATGCACACTGAGCTCTGCATAGACATGGAATTCCACCTGCAGATGCAAATTATGCCTTCTGCTCTAGGTGTCTGTCTGATAGCACATGATTTAAAATAGGTTTGCATCTGTCAGGGCTGCGTTCCAGCTGTGGTTTGTGATCTACAATCTTTGTTTTGCATGTTGCAGCCCATCAGAACTTCCCCTTACAGACCGAGAAATGGAGATCCTCAACAAAACAACTAACATGGCTCAATCCAACGAGCTGCTGACTGACTCCATGGATGAAGAAGTTGCACCTCCTAAACCCCCTCTGCCCAGCATTCGTGTGGCAGAGAACAGGTAACGCTGCCCAGCCAGCCGAGCAGAGAGCGCCAGTGCCTCTTACCAGCCTGTTGGTTTTTATACAATCTTGCAAAATGTGCACAAGAAAGGAGGGTTAGTGTTGCTTTTGAATTTCCAGTCCTCCACAGCAATTTTTCCCTGCTCCTGGACTCTGCTTTGTGTTCTGTCCCTCTTATTATTTTTTTGTATCTCTTCCTTTCCTTCTTTTTATAGTGCTATGCCCTGATATCCACACATGAGAGGCATCACATAAATCCATAATAACCTCACATAAAACTCTGTGATTTCCACACTGTGCAAGTGTCTTGGGCTGCTGTATCCCATGGGAAATGTTCCTTTAACCTCAGGGGGCAGTCACCAATCTGTCCTGCACAGCCAGGTGGTTCAGCTTTGCCTATCAGCTTAACAGTGAAAGCCAAGAGTGTGTGAAAAAAACCCTTGTGCTTGGTTGTTCTTACCCTGTTCTAAGAGTAACCACATGAAAGTTTCTATCTTCTATTTTGAGAAGGAAAAGAAAACCCCCAATTTGCAGGTTTGTGTGTGTGCTGTTTTTCTGCTCTAGTACTGGTGCTGATGGCTGGTGTGAAAAATACGTGTTGTGGTAATTTGAAAATGCGGCTGTGGCTGACAAAAAGAATCCCATTTCTGTGTATTTCATGAATTCTCAAAGGTTATATAAAAATTTCGTGGTATGTTCCAAGAACAGTCTATGTGTGCTCTTGGGAACTTCTCAGGCTTGATGACTACCAGAATTACGTGTCATTAAAGCAAAAGCTAAAAGTCAAAGGGTTAAACTCTCACAAATTACTGTAAATGTGTGGGTCTGACACAGATTCGTGCCAAAATATGGGGCCCTCACAGTGCACAGTGAAAGCAGCTCTGACCCTTTTGTTCTCTGAAGGTCACCAAGAAAGCAAAGACCAAAAAAGAGAATTTTCCTGTCCTTTAAATCTGTGAAACTTTGAGCATTTTCCAGATCTGGAAGGTTTGAGGAGGGGGAGTGACTTCTGTGAATGGAAAGAATATTTGGGTCAACTAAAACATTTAATTTGGATTTTCATTGCTTTTATTAAGAAATAATTACCATGCTAATTAGCTCCATTAAAAATACTTTTTACAGCAGCATTTGTTTTTGTTTGAGAAATAGCAACCTTAAAAAATAAATGACTTAACAGGAGAGTTACCTGACCTGTGAGAGTATTCTTAAATCGATTTTCTTAGTGGATACATTTTGCTGAATAGCTCCTGGCTGACAAAAGCTTTCTGAAAAACATCTGAAAAACAGCTTGTGAAGCCTCTGAAAATCTTTTTTTTTTTTTTTTTCTGGAAGAATGATGGAAACGTCAATTCCTGTTGTGTCTTGCAGCCCTCCACCAGCATTGCCCCCTAAAAAACGTCAGTCAGCACCTTCCCCAACCAGAGTGGCTGTTGTGGCCCCCATGAGCAGAGCTACCAGTGGGTCCAGTTTACCTGTTGGGATCAACAGACAGGTAATGGCATAACCCCTTTGTGAAAGCCAAGGGAAATGTGCTGGGAGCTGGAGGAAAAGCTCAGGGAGCTGCTGAGAGCTGCAGGTCCCTGCTTGTCCCAGGCAGCCTGCAGTGGGAGTGGCAGTGGAAGGAACAGCAGTGTCATAAATAATGTTGGCAGCTTAATTTTTTTATTTTTTACAGTGTTGTTGTGTTTAATTAACAAATTGCTACAAACTTCGTTGCCTTGAGGGGTGGCAGAGTGTGAGGATGGGAGTGGCTGAGTGTTGCCATGCCCAATAGATCAGGGGACAGCAGCTGGCTGAGCTCCCTGAGATCTCACCAGGGTTTACTCTGAGATGAGAGCTCTGTCTTCATCCAGTCACAATTTAAAACATCTTTTAACTCAAGCAGTAGTTTGAGCTACTGCTCTGACCACTGCTGGTGCTTTGGGGAAAATTGTGCATTTTCTGGTAGAAAAATGGGAAAGTTGTGTGTGTGTTAATCACATTCCATCTCTTGTGCTTGTCTGGGGTTTATGAGGTTGTAAATGGCTGGGTTTGCTTCACCCATTCAGGAACTTACTAGCTCAGCAGTGAGGACCTGAATCATATCAAATTGCACAAAAATCAAATCTTGTCCTCCTCCCCAAAGCCTCAGCTCTGGCTTAGGGAGCCTCTACAGTCATTTGGCTGACTCAGATGAAGCTGTGGCCACTCTTCAGTTGAAACTACAGTCACACTGAAGTGGTTCTGAGGGAGTGGGAATAGTGAGGGGTTTGCTCACAGGTTAATGAGCTTGAGGTGATTTCTGAAATAGGACCATAGCCATAGGCACAGAAAGTTGTGTCTCACTGTAGTTTATTTTCCCTTTGTGTGCACCTGAGGTAAGCAAGTATTTGCTCCAGGCCCAGGTATGTCATGAGAGATCTTGCAGTGTCATTCCCTCGTCTCAGTGTGGGGACAGGCACAGACACAGGAAGCTGTGAAGGACTTGGTCATCTTCTCAGCATCTGTAAAGTACAGTGTGGGCCACAGCAACCCCTGCCTGAAATCAAGAGCACACAGAGCTCCCTGGCATGGGCTGTTAACCACATCAGAGGGTTTCTGTGTTCTCCCTGAGCTTCGAGAGGGCCAGCAGCAGTGATCCTCTCCCCTCCTGGCAGCTCTTTGCTCCTCGAGCTGCATCTTCCTCACTCTGAGCTGCCAAGAGTGATGGTGATTTGATGGTTTTAATTTTTTTTTATTTTTTTCCTGAAGGATTTTGATGTTGACTGCTATGCCCAGAGGAGGTTGTCAGGTGGAAGCCACTCCTACGGGGGGGAGTCTCCTCGGCTCTCTCCGTGCAGCAGCATCGGCAAACTGAGCAAGTCTGACGAGCAGCTCTCCTCCCTGGACCGCGACAGCGGGCAGTGCTCCCGCAACACCAGCTGTGAAACCCTGGGTAAGAGGGGTGCTGGGGCCCTGCCCTGCCCTGGGAGCTCTGTGCAGGAGGTGATGGACTCGATGCACTGCGCTTGCAGATGCTGCCTTGGAGTCACTGCTGGCAGCTCGGTGCAGAGCTGCTGTGTCAGAGAGGAAAAAGCCCAGGGGGATGTGTTTCCCTTGCTGTAGGTGATGGTTCTCAAACTCAATTCAGCTCTCAAGTGGAATGTTTTCTTCATTTCAGCCCTGTCTGCAGAAATTACAGTCCTGGTAGACTAAAGCAGTGTTGTTTCTACATGCTAGGAAAGAAAATAAAAATATAAATACGACACAAATTATGTCTGCAGATGTCTGCCTATTGAATATTTGTTATTTGTTTGCTAGTGTAAAGAATTAATTATGAGTTATATGAAGTCTGGATGTTACAGACGGTGTAAAAAGATGGTCCCAGCTGCAAGAAGTTCCACTCTGATTAAAATGAACTGATTAATTAACTGATAGATTGGGAGGG
Organism: Fringilla coelebs; assembly: GCF_963513975.1. NCBI lineage: Eukaryota > Metazoa > Chordata > Aves > Passeriformes > Fringillidae > Fringilla > Fringilla coelebs. Next base: position 8,087,684 of record NC_140047.1, on the reverse strand, counting down.
ACAGAACTGAGAAGGGCTAAAGAGTAAAAGAGAGAAACTAATACATCATCCTCTGTCTACCCAGATCAATCAGATCACTATGATCCAGACTATGAATTCCTGCAGCAGGACCTCTCCAACACTGATCAGATACCTCCTCAGGGGCCCAGCATCCTCAGCCCACTGCCAGAGTCCTTGGGCGAGTCTGGCTCCCCTTTCCATGGACACACTTTCCAGCTCCCGCAGGGCACCTCTCCTCCACTGGAACTCTGCAGCCTCTCGGGAGCAGCACAGCCAACAGAGACTCCCCCAGCTTTACCAGAGAAGAAGAGGAGGAGTGCAGCCTCCCAGACCTCAGACAGCTCAGGCTGCAGGGTGTCCTACGAGAGGCACCCGTCCCAGTACGACAACATCTCCGAGGATGACCTGCAGAGCGCCGTCGTTGTCCCCTCCATGCCCTTCACGCCCTTTGCTGCTGTTCTGCCTTTCCAGCAAGGAAACTCTTCAGCACCAGTGGAATTCATTGCTGATTTTGCTGCTCCAGATTCCAACAGTGACCCAGAAAAGCCGCCACCTCTGCCAGAGAAGAAAAACAAACACAGTAAGCAAGTTTCTGTTTGGGGTTTATTTTTTACCTTGCAGTTGTCGTGCTTCTGATCATCGCTAAGGAGTGGTGATCGTGGTGATGCTCTTATTTGAGTCTGAGTGTCAAAAGCAGTTGGTCAATGTCAGAGACATGGAGGGCAAATCTCAGTGCTGTGGTGGGCAGGGAGTGATCCCTGGGGCCAAGATTGATCCAGGCCCAGGGGAATCATACAGCATCTTCATTACTGTGGTGAGACCATGTTACTTCTCTGTTCACCTGAATGTGAGTCTTTGAGGCACTCTGCCTTGCAGATCTTTCTGCTCTATTCTCCCTTTTGAAGTCAGTTTCCTCCTCCCTTCCCCAATTTTGTTTTCCCACTGCAGGGGAGAGTTGGGTCCTCTCCAGGAGCTCGGGGAAAGGACTGATTTTCTATCCAAAACCCAGCCTTGCCAGAGCAGTTACTTGGCAATAGGAGCACAGTCACCCACATAGCTGTGCAAGACAACACTATTAACTAGACTCCAGCACTGCTGTTTTGCTACAGGATCTCATTTCCTTTGGATGCCTGAGAATTTCCCACATCATTAAAACAAGCAGCCTCTAAAAGCAAAGGCTCCTGTCTCCAGCTAGACTCCTGGCACACCAGGGCTGACCGCATCTCAAACTCACAACCTTCCTCTGATTTCCTTAATGTTCATGGCTGAAAAATGTGAAACCTCTTGCCAGAGAGGCAGCCACAGTGCTCTGCCAGGGAAGGCTGTGGACTGCACAGTGAGATCCAGCAGATATTGGTTTACTGGTCACTGGCTGGCTTTGCAGCTGTGTGTTGCATGAGGAGGTAATGTATACAAGATCTGGAGGAAGAGCATTGCATTGCATGGCTGGCAGCCCAAGAGAAGAGCTGATTTCAAAGAGCTGAGTTGGCCTTCTGGCTCCTTTCTGCAGTTTATAGACTTCTCACTGAGAATAATTTTTGTCCAGAGAGGTTGTGGACTGGACTCTCTGTCCCTGGAGGTGTTCCAGGACAGGCTGGATGGCACTCTGAGCAACCTGGCCTAGTGGAAGGTGTCCCTGTCTGTGGCAGAGGGGTTGAAACTGGATTCTTTAAGGTCCCTTCCAACCCAAACCAGTCTAAGATGCTACAATTCTATGGATAAGGTGGGAGTAAGAGGGGTGTGTGGTGTCAGGGTGTATTCTCTCCATTCCTGTGCAGTGCCCCCTGCCAGTCATTTCTTTAAAAATAGGCATTGTCTAAAAGCATTTCCATTATCCCTGAGTGACCAGCCCACATGAGTAACCCTCGGGGATTTTACTCAGAGCACAAGGCTTGACCCAACCTGAAAGTGAGGGTCATCCAAGTGTCCTCATATGCAGGAAATCTCTTTTGCTCCTCTCTGGCAATCAAGCAGTTAAAGACACTAAAATCAGCTAAAAAAGAGGCTGAGATGGTTGTTTGTGGACAACAGAGAGGAAGCAAATGGGCACAGGCAAAGGTGTTACAGCTTGTGCTGTTCAAAATCCTCTGCTGAAGTGTGAGCTGCCAGGGGCTGTGATACAGAGCAGGTTAGTGCAGGGTCAGATCCTTGTGGACCTGCTGTTGGTAATGAGGGATGGCTGTGACCCCACTCAGGCTGGGATGGATGCAGGGAAATGCACCTCTGTGCACGGGGGCAGCTGCAGTGGAGGGGAGATTCCTGGATAAATCTTGGGTAAAAGGAAGTTTGACATCTGAAAGAGAGATCTGAGCTCTTTGCTTGTGTCTTTAAGCCCCATGTCTTTGTTTTCTGGTATCACACAAGATGCCAAAGAGTTGACAACAAGTTTAAAAGCAATCTGCACTATTGCTTGAGCACAACTTTAACCTCAGTACCAAGACCTTGTGTGAATTTCCTTTGATGTTGGATTAGAGTTAATTGTAATCTGACTCTATCAGAAATTTTGGGAGTATTGATCAGATTGCATTGTTAGGAGAGGCAGGAGCTGTTACCTAATGTGTTGTCAACTCTGATGATTTGATAAAGCATCCTTGCTGCAAAACTTTTAGGTAGTCCTGGGGCTGATACCTGACCACTGCAATTTTTTTTTTAAATTTTAATTTTTTAATTCCATTTGTGTGACACTGAGAACTTGTTTTATGTTGTTTTTACTCACCAGTATATCACACCGTGGATTTGTGGTTGCTAGTTTTACTTTTTCAGCATTTAAAAGGCCAGTCAAACATTACTCAGGCACTGTGATGACACCCAGGATATTTTTTGCCCAGAGGCTGATGCATGTAGATATTCTTGTATAATCACACAGGGCTGCTTCCACAACCTCAGCAAGCTCCTGGGATCTGGAGGAGATGCAGAGATGCATGGGTTTGTTAAAAAAAAAACACAGATAGGACTGGGTTGTAGTGCCTGTGTTGTGGGTCATCTTTTGGTAGCTGGCAGTAAGTGTTGCAGCAGAGACCCTGATGGTTTTATTGGGAATACACAGAAGATCTGCTTGAGTTAACCTTGTGTATTGCTGTGAGCTGTGCTCAGAGGGACCTCCAAGAGTTGACTTCTGTATAATTTACACAGAGGAGTGTTAGGGCTTTTAGTCTGGCATGAGTTATGGTTATTTTACTGTGCTGTAAGAGCACATGTTACTGTGCTAAGGGCAAATTACTCCAGACTTCTGCTTGAGCACCAGCATCCTGCTGAACAAGACACAGACACGGAACAGCTTCTGCCATTAAGAGCCCAGAGTCAGAAATAACAAGATCCTTTCCCCAAACAGCTTGGAAACTACTGGTGAGGCACTTATTCACATTTCCCTCCCTGTCAGTGGGAACAAAACACAGCCTGGTGCCCAGTGAGCAGCTGGTATTTAACTGCAGGAGCCACGCTGAGAGCAGGCTGGGCTCAGCCAGCGGATAATGCCAGCTCTGTGAGGAGCAGCTCTCCTCCCAGAGGTGACAGCAGCCACTGCCTCATTGACCTTCATTTCTCCAGTGAGGTGCTGTGTGGTATAGCTTAAGAATGTCCATTATTTTGGCTCTTGCCCATGCACACCAATCTGTTGTGCCTGTGCAGAGCCCAGGGTCGGGCTGGGCTGTCAGGGAGCCCCCCAGGGGGATGCTGGTGTGCCTCACCTTATTGCAGGTGTGCCTTAGTGCTGATCATCTGCTAATAACCCCTTTGGACTCCAGCAGCCCCTGGTCCTCTCCTGCAGATGAGTGTTGCTTCCAGGAGAGCTGGGAGAGCAATACCTGTGCCTTCTGCCATATGGGCAGAGGTGGTGTGTGCTGGAAATCCCTGAGCAGCTTTAGCTCCTTCAGAAATGACAGTCAAGGCACTGCAAGCAGATTGCTGGGAAGGTGTTCTAGCCTCAGTCTGAGATGACATGGTTTTTTAAATTTCACATATTTTCTGTCTGGGTTAAGAACTGACATAAACTGGGCATGTGGTGGGAGAGGTTTCTCTCTCACGCCTCCTTTTCTCCTGGGGTGCTGCCTTGAGACTGTCACTCCACCCCAGCTGCTCACTGGGGAGTTGCAGCCCCCTTCCCTCCCTCTGCACAGTTGCTGCAGGGCGTGCAGCCTGAGCTGAGCTGCTGATGTAATTTCCCATCTGCTTTTAAATTTCTGCCTTGTTAAAAACCACAGTGGAGAGGAGGAGAGGAGACCCTTTGCAATCAGGAGTCATGGGAGTGCTCTTGCTCTCTTACTCTCCTGTTCAAGATTGGCAGGATTTTAATGATGCCTGTTTTGATTTGCACTCTGCAGTGCCAGGTTTGTATTTCACCATCCCAACTGTTTTTCACTTTGCCTGAAAACAAAGATGACAAAGTAGAGGCAGAGACATGCTCACCTGCCCAGGACTAGTCAGAACAAGCCAGGCAGGGGAGCTGCCGTGACAATGGGATGCATTAGCCCCATAAAGAGCTGAGATAAAAGAGCTCTTCATTATTCCCTTGCAGATTGAGTTAAGGCAGATTGAGCTTTCAGGCTCACTGCCCTGAGCTGCAGTGATTTGATTTTACACAAGTGTCTGATGTGATGCCCTTTTCACCAACACTTCCGAGCTGTGGTGCCATTGCAGAGTTTGGTGCTGTTCCAGGAGCTCACAGCTATGGATCCCCAGTGGAGTCTGCAGATCTGGGTGTTCATGAAGCTGAGCTGCTTTTGTAGGTGACTCAACCCCAAGGGTTGATCTGGATTCAGCAGTGTCTGCTGCATCATGCCAGCACTGCCAGGCCTGCCTCCTTGGCTTTTGTCCTGCTCAGTTGATGAGCTCTCAAAATGTGGTCCTTCCCTCAAGCTCCTGTCCTCTGCACTTCCACAAGGACTCCTGATCCTCAGTCCTTGTTTTGCTGCTAGAGAAATGTCTTTCATAAGCCTCCTTTAGATCTTGTCCCCTGAAGTTGTTGTATGATACCAGGGCATTTTCCAGGGCACAGGAGCACCTTAGCCAACCGAATCACTGATAGCTGAAAAGATTATTTTAGCAATTCTGTACTTCCTGCACCATGATCCCAAATGAGACAGTAATTCCAGAACATGCTTCTTTTCACTGTGAGGTGGTGCTGGGAAGGAGCAGGGAGTCTGAGGGAGCAAGAGGAGCAAGGCTCAGGTGGCAGGGAGAGCTGGAGGTCAGAAGTGCAGCAGCTTTGGCAGAGCTGTGCAGGACTGGCTGTACTGCAGGACATGAACAGGTTGTGCACTGGCAGCACTGTGGGGTCACAGGATGGGGACAGCAGGTGTTACCGGTCAGGACTGAAGTCCATCAGCTCCATTTCCTGTGCTCCCATTGCTCCAACCTGTTTTTTTTTTCATTATTTCTTTTTTTCTTTATTCTATTTTTTGGAAGAGGGTTATAATTCTTTTTGGGATGGGCAGCTGTGTTAGCTCCGTTTCTAAATGGAGTTTAAAATGTTAGAGGAAATCTGAAAAAAGGTGCCCAAGACAGGTGCAAAGCAGCTCCTTCCTGTATCCTGTTTAAAGGCTGGCCCAGGGGTCTGCCTTGGCAGGTGAACAGAGGACTTTGCCTTGCAGCCAGTGTGGGAACCAACTCCATCGTGAGCAATCCTGCATTGTATTTATAGCTTTCACTGAAGTCATCCACTGCTTTCAGCTGTACAGCTGAAATGCCAGCAGAAGATGAAAAATGGCCACCAAATGACCAGATTTACAAAAAGTAACAACTGCTTGTTTATCAGGAGGAAGGGAGGGATGATCACAGTGCCTCATGCGTGACAGTTTGTTTACAAAAGGCCTGGGTTAGTCCTTCCCATGACACTCAAATACATCTGTTTCTCCTGCTCTCAGGTGTACAGAAAGGGGTTCTTCCTTTGTTTTGCATTATTCAGTACAGTTCTGATCCTTAATAATGGGGGTGGGTTTGTAGTAGTCTCTCCATGGCACTGAATGTCATCCTCCCCCTGCAACACTAAAATATTGCAGCAGTAACTAATCCTCTGTCAAAGCTGCCTAGGCTCACCTGTGTGGGTTTTTTAATAGATTTTGGAAGGAATATTGTACAGTTGGAAAGGTCCTCTAGACATGGTTTGATCCTATTTAACATTTCTATTGAGCCACATCTCACAAAAGCTTGTGAATCAGTTGAGTTTGAAAATTGGAGATGGTAAGTTGCTTTAAAAAGGGATGGGAGGAAAGGATGTTGGATTTGAGCTGAGGAGGTAGGAACACATGGTCAGTGGCACTTTTAGAAATGTTTTGTAAGTGTTTTGTACCAGGATTGGCAGTGGCATTTAAAGAGCTGAGGGAGAGGCACACCCAGTCTCCCAGGTAGGTGTTCTCTGATAACAGTTTTATCAGCTTGCTAGAATGCAGAAGCACTGTGTGCCTCCTGGTTCTAGAAATCTTGCTGACTGCAGACATGACACTTGCTGTAGGCACACAAATTATTACAGATTTATTGTCAGGGTTGCACTGTTACACTCCTAAAAAGCAAACTGACACAATGCTGGGTTTTTTTGGTGACTTTGGACATGAGCTGTTGAGGAATATTCTCAGAATTGCCATGGATTATGTGAGGATTTGGGCTAAGCATCTCAATGACACTTCTCAAGTTGCTGTTTGGAGACCTCACTGGTTGCAGAGCTGTGTTTGTGGCCTGGGATGGTGTTTGCTGTGTGCAGGATGGATATCTGGGTTTGCAGAGCAGGACAGTGAGTGTCACCTCTCTTTGCCTTGCAGTGATGGCCTACATGCAGTTTGTGGAAGACTACTCAGAGCCACAGCCCTCCATGTTCTACCAGACCCCTCAGAACGAGCACATCTACCAGAAGAAGAACAAGTACCTCAGGGAAGTCTATGGGATCAATGACTCCTTTATCAGCTTAGACTCCTCTCAAGATCTGCCACCTCCTCCTGCTCTCCCACCCAAGCAGAGGCAGCTGGTGAGTGACACCTCAGGGACACCTGGCAGGGCCACCAGGGACAGCTCTGCTCTTCCTGCTCCTGGTTCTGGCAGGCAGAGCTGGTGGGAGGATGTCTCACTGGTGTTACCACATCTTGCTCCTTGGCAGCTTGTGAACGTGGCTTTAGGCATTTTGCATTCTGTGAATTTTTGCTGCTTTCCAACCCCACGTTCAGACCGTTCCCTATAAGCTTTGAAAGTCCTAAAATGCCCTAAAAATGAAACGTTTGTCTTGCACATGGCAGGGCTGAATCTGTGCCAGGCTTGTGTAACAACTGCTTGGAAGATTTTGACACACTGAGCAACACTATTTTCAAGAGATTGCTGCACTGTTGTTCCCACTGCTGTTTTGAAGCTGTTGTCAGAGATGCCACCAATAGGAACTGTTTGAACAGAATAACTGCTGTTCTGTTATTGTGCACAGACCTTTGGTACAGCCCCTGCTTCACTCTGCACGTTTCCTTCACGTTAGTTCCTTGTGTGAGTCAGGATTTTACCTGTTCCTCAGTGTTCTGCTGGCCCCCCAGGCTGTTTCCACATCCCCATGTGTGGGTGGTGGGTTTGACAGCCCAGAAAGGGCCATTTTCCACGTGGGGAATGAAATCCTGACCTCACTGATGGCAGCAGCAGTTTTGTTTCTGACCTCATTGCAGAGTGGGATTTTGTCCCATTTCCTTTTAAGCGTTTTCCTTTCATTTCTTTTTGCTTTCTTTTTTTTTTTTTTTCCCAACTCCAACTTAAGGTATTTTGTTTATATTCATTATCTTATTTGTTCTGTTAAAAAAAAATATTTTGTTCTGATAGAGCTTACTGAAATTGGCCATGGCATTAACAAAATTGGAGGAAATGTGGGAACAGAGCCACGTGAGGGTGACTCTTCCAATATTTCTTCTTAAAGTTTGACTGTCCCAGAGTGTTACTTTTTACATTCCTGTGATGCAAGGAGAGTCCTTAAAAGATAAAGTGACATTTTTGGCTAAGCTGAGCTGAATATTATTATTATTATTAATTCTTGGTGGGGACAAGACTTTAAATGCTGCCATCCCATTTGCTTTGCAGTGATACTAAAGAGTCTACAGGACTCATCTCTGGAGGATCAGGCAGTTCTCCAGGGTCTGTGGTCCCCATCAGTGTCCCCTTGCACTGTCACTTGTACCTTGCAGTCCCTTGCCTGCCTTTCCCTCCTGGAGGTGGCTGCACTTCAGGGATGTTTCTAGAGGTGCCTTGAACTGCACAGTCATGATCAGAGTTTGCAAAGCACAGATTTACTGCAGCCATTGTGCAGAAGGGAAATTCTGCTCCTGTCCTCAGTTTGATTGCTGAAGCAAAACATTTCTTTGCTTCCCTTTAATAATTTTCTGGACAGCCAGGATGTCACTGCTTTGCCTGCTGGCCATTCTTGTCATTTTACAAGCTGATACCATCAAGGTGTTGCTTGCAGTTCCCCTGAAGCAAAGGTTTCTTCAAGTGCAGCCTCCCACCCTTCATCCCTCCGTTAGGAAAGAGGTGCAAGCAGGTGATGGCTTATCCAACAGTCCCTGTAAAAGCCACCAGACTCTTGTTCCTCTGCTCCTGCTGCCCTGGGAGATTTTGATTTGGCTAATCAAATGGGCATCAGCTGCTCTAGCAGCAACAAGTTTTGCTGGATGGACTCTTCTGTAATATAATAATGAGGAAGTCCTTTCTTGACAACTTCAGATCTTAATCAAAAATAAGATTGTGTGTTTACATTGTATGTTTTATTCAACAAGTCTGAGAAAGCCTGAATATACCTTATCCTCCCTCAGTCTCCTTACCATAGGGAAATTCAAGAGAAATTCCTTGCCAGGATTTGGCACTTAGGGTGTAATAGCTGCCTCTTGTGCAAATGATTATAATTTTGGACTGGACAGAGAAATGGCAGGATGTCACTGTCACCCAGTCTCACAGCAGTACCAGTGAGGATCCATGGCTCACACTGGAGAGGCCAAATTCTCAATCTGCAGGTTGCCAGAAAAAAAGCAGTAATGTGCAAGAATTGTGTGCTTAGAGCCAGTTCCTCCTTTGGGTGTCTGTCCCCACGGCCAGGGGACAAAAGGGCAGCGAGGAGCAGCTTGTCTGTGCCAGCAACAGCAGCTGTGCAGGGTGAGCAGGGAGGGGGAGGCAGGAGTTCACCTTTTAAGGGATTTGTGAAACAAAGAAGATTTAAATTGTGATTTTTGTCGTGCCTCTTGAGCTCAAGAAAGGCATATTGGTGTGTCTGGCTCTGATGAGCTGTATGAATAGCTGTTTGTTTAGCCAGCCATTATATGCATTGTTTTACAGTTAGCATTTCTTGCCCTTTATTCATCGCCTTTTCTGTGCTCTCTTTCTCTGTGTCTTGTGTCTCCTGCTTTCTCCCCCTTCCTCAGCAGGCCTCCTATGCTGCCTCTTCTTTCTCTTCTGTCTCCTACTGTGTCCAGCAACCTAAAGTGCCCTTCAGCCCCGAGGACTGCGGTGCCACTCAGGGCCTCACTATGTCAGTCTCTAACTCCTTTCTCAGCCGGCACAGCTCCTTCCCTGTGCACTCGGTGAGTTCTGCAACACGTGGGTACGGTCTGACTGCTGAGCCCTGCTCTGCCAGCTCTCTGCTTGCCCTCTCAGCTGAACCTGGAGGCTCCTTAGGGGGCTTAGAACTCCTGTAGTCACCAGCCAGGTGGGAGAAGCGGTGTGTAGCTCTGACCAGGTGTGGCTCCGACCAGGTGTAGCTCTCACCGGGTGTGGCTCTCATCAGGTGTAACTCTCACCGGGTGTGGCTCTGACCAAGTGTAACTCTCACTGGGTGTAGCTCTCACTGGGTGTGGCTCTCACTGGGTGTGGCTCTCACCGGGTGTAGCTCTCACCAGGTGTGGCTCTCACCAGGTGTGGCTCTGACCAAGTGTAACTCTCACTGGGTGTGGCTCTCACCGGGTGTGGCTCTCACTGGGTGTGGCTCTCACCGGGTGTGGCTCTCACCGGGTGTGGCTCTCACCAGGTGTGGCTCTGACCAAGTGTAACTCTCACTGGGTGTAGCTCTCACCAGGTGTGGCTCTCACCGGGTGTAGCTCTCACCAGGTGTGGCTCTGACCAAGTGTAACTCTCACTGGGTGTGGCTCTCACTGGGTGTGGCTCTCACCGGGTGTGGCTCTCACCAGGTGTAACTCTCACCGGGTGTGGCTCTCACCGGGTGTGGCTCTCACCGGGTGTAGCTCTCACCGGGTGTGGCTCTCACCAGGTGTAACTCTCACCAGGTGTAGCTCTCACCGGGTGTGGCTCTCACCAGGTGTAACTCTCACCAGGTGTGGCTCTCACCGGGTGTGGCTCTCACCAGGTGTAACTCTCACCGGGTGTAGCTCTCACCGGGTGTAACTCTCACCAGGTGTGGCTCTCACCGGGTGTAGCTCTCACCGGGTGTGGCTCTCACCGGGTGTGGCTCTCACCGGGTGTAGCTCTCACCGGGTGTGGCTCTCACTGGGTGTGGCTCTCACCGGGTGTAACTCTCACCGGGTGTGGCTCTCACCAGGTGTAGCTCTCACCGGGTGTGGCTCTCACCGGGTGTGGCTCTCACCGGGTGTAGCTCTCACCGGGTGTAGCTCTTACGAGGTGTAACTCTCACCCAGTGTAGCTCTCACCGGGTGTAGCTCTCACCAGGTGTAACTCTCACCAGGTGTAGCTCTCACCAGGTGTAGCTCTCACCAGGTGTAGCCAGGGGAGGTGTAGCTTTCTTTCCATGCTACATTTGTGGCAGGGGACTGTTCCCCGGGCACACTCCTGTGACCTCTGTGTGCCCCAGGCTGCACGCTGGAGCTGCAAAGCCTTTTTGTCCCATTGCATGATGCCAGTGATGTGGATGAGTCAATTAAAGGCTGCTGTGTGAGCCTGGCCTTGGGAGAAATAACAAGATGCTGTCCCCAAAATCCATGGATTTAGTCAAAGATGTGGAACAAGGGCTGCAGCTCCTTAATTTATTTTTTCTAGAAAACAGCCTCTGCTAGATCTTCAATCTTATTTTTGCCTGTCTGCTTCCCTTCACGTCTCCATGGTCCCAAACCAGCTCAGTTTGCTTGTATGATTTGCTGATGGATGAGCAGGGTTCTCTCTCCTACAGCACTTGTGAGCAGCCTGAAGAGAAAAAGGCAGGAGGAGCTGGAAATCATTTAAATCAAAATAGTGTTAGAGCACTGCTTAAGTCTCTGATCAGCTGCTTAAATTAAATGGTAGTAATAACAAAGTGTTAATATGATGGAATTAAACTCAACCATGGGATTCCACCAGCTCATCAGTGTGGGGCTCATTTTCATGTAAAACTATGTGGTTATGCTCTGATTGCCATGTGATGAGAACTGAGAATACACTATTTTTTGACAGTGACCTGGATGTTTAGTAAATTAGGCTTCTTCTGGAGAGGAAATTATCAGACAAGACTTGAGAAGATTCCGAAGTGTTCAATTAGTTTAATATTAAATGTTTGAAAACAGTATCCTCCCACTGTGCCACTGCTGTCTTCCCATTTCAGCACTTACTCATTCTTTAAAAATCAGTGATAATCACTGGTCCAAAGAAGAAGAAAGTATTCAAGTGCTTTACAAGTAGAGCTACTTCACAAGCCATGAATGAAAGCTTTTGGCTTCCACTTGTGTGAGAGAGAGCAGTATCACAGCTTTGCTGCACAGATGAAAAGGCTGAGGGGTGGCAAGGTTAGTCTTTGCATCAATTTGTGGTAAACAGTTCTAAAATCTGAAGTAAAAGTCCTGAATTGTACAGTTCTCTTACTTGGTAGTGGTCTTTGCAAGCAAAACATGGAACTGTAGGACTAGATAAAAGTGCTTGACTATTTTTGATTTAATTGGGAGGCTATAAATATGATTCTATAATGTTCTAAAAATACGTGGGCACTTTGATTTTAAAAAGTGTCCTTGTTGGATTAAATGGTTACTACCTATTAAATTGCTCTGACCCATTCTCATCTTACTTTGGACTACATTACTGTGAATATATTATTTTAAGAAATGTTAAAACTTCATTAAGAAATCCTTACTCATTTTTGCAAGGATTTGGTGAGGGATAAAATAATTGGCTGGAGCACGAGGAGCAATGAGAGCAATGAGACAGGGCACTGTCAAATGAAATAAGCTGAATTAAAAATGGTGATTTTTCCATTAGTACCTTTAAATTAGGATAATTTCATAGTTTCTCATTATCTGGTCTATTTTTTCACAGCCAAAAATGAGATTTTCACTATGAAAGCGTCTCTTTGAGCTGCAGAATACCAATGTCCTTACATACATCATAGCTGACCCATGTCATACCATAACCACAGTTTATCCTGTTTCCCCTATCCCTAATAAGACAGAGATGTGAAACAGCTGTGGGGCTTTGGATCCCTCCCAGGGTGACACCCTCCATCAGCCCTGGAGGGAGCAGAGCCTCTCCTGCATCTGCCCTGGGAGGTTTCACTCAAGGGATGCCACGAGCTGCACCAGGAGCACTTCAGCATTCTGCTCTGCTCCTCATATCCTCTTGTCTTCATTTCTCCTCTCTCCCTAGAGAAAGGGCACTCAAGTGAGCACTGGTGAAAAATGAACCTGGCAAAAATCAGCATTAGCTACCTCCAGCCCCAGTGAGGGAGGCAGTGCCAGGGAGGGCACACCTTTCAGACACTGCCAGCTGAGCACTTGGCCTCTTGTGTACCCAGGTAGCAGCAGTGGCTATCAGAGCTCCTGAAATTATATGTCTCCTACAGAAATTGTTATTCATTCTGCACAGGAAGCAAAAACCTCTTTGGATCAATAAATACCAGGAAGACCAAGATGCTAAACCTGATGGCTGTCCACTGACCCAGTGTCAGCAAGGCCCTGCAAGTGTAGCCAGTTTATAGAAAATGCCCTGTGCTCTTTTTCCTTCCCTGGAGACTGGCTGGGGAGGCCACAGGAGTCACTCCCAGGGAGGACCTGTCCCTGTCCCCACCTGTTCATGTGCCAGCAGCAGGGAGGCTGAGCCAGCACCACATTCTGCTTGTTATCCCCTTGGCTCTGTGCTCCAGGTGAAGGATTAGAGCCTTTTTCCTGATTTACATGGCTTAACAAGACTGTTTTCAGACAGCAGAAAAGAGGTGAAGTCGTTCAGAGCATCTTTTAATTTTTAATGGATGAATTTTTCTAGAGCCCTGACTCCTTTCTCTGCAGTCAGCACTGCAGGGGCTGTTGCAGCCCAGCTGCCACCACTGCTCTGTCAGCCCACTAATTGTGCTTTTCCCTCCTTTGCAGGAAATTGTGTCAGAGGTAATAGCTTTTACTGGATAGAGGCAGATCTTGAGCAACTGGATCAGACCTCATAGGTTTGGCAAGTTGAGCTGTTTTTTATCCGAGTCTGACTCGTGTCTGGCCTCTGTGCCAGCAGGGGTTGTGTTGGTAGTGTGGGCTGGTGTTTTAAGGAACTGCATCATGTTCCCCATCCATGGACAGATGAGCCATTAAATCCCACACTGGGGGGATAACTGGATTGTACTGTCAAGAATCATTCAAGGGATTCCCACCTCTTTTGAAAGTTCTAAGCAGTGGGAAAGGAGGCTTGCAACAAGAAGGTATCTTGCTTGGTTATGGTTGGCAGTAGTTTCTCTCCAGCTGATCACCTCCCTCCCTTCTTGAGAGCACAGAGCTGCTGTCCCTTGGTTTAATCAATCCTTGTGCTGTTTGCCTGGAAATGGGTGGGCAGGTATCTGAGCAGCAGCAATAATCAGATCTTGAAATCTTGTTACTTCCTGGCAGCTGGAGAACTCTGCACTGCTAGAGGAAATATCCAGTGATGAGCTCCACTGCTGCCCATCCACAGGGGATCCACCAAGGGCTGCAGAAACTCCTGTGGGAGCTTTTCCTCACTGAGACAAGGAACAGTTGTACATGCCATTAGTGGAAATTTGGCTGCATCCTTCACTGTGGAGAAACAAGTTGCCTTTTTCAACACATTGGGGTTTTTTCTTATGTTTTCTTTTTAATTGAGGAACATTTCCAGTAATTTCCCATTAACCAATTGGCTGTCAGATTCCAGCAGAAGGCGCAAGTGATTTCCTTATGAAAGCTCCAGTTCAGTGCTTCTGTTCTCACTTGTTCTCACCATTCTTGAGCAAATTGGGCAAGTGCACAGAAAATTCACAGCAACTGTTCTTCTTTCTTGTGTGTGTGCTAACGTATGTTCAGGAAAAGGGGGGTCAGATAAGTGATTAAAGGCGTGCATGACACAGCCATGTGCTTCCCACGTTTTCCCTGCCTGGTTCCCGTTCCTGGAGCTCACTCCCAGCCTGCAGCACACACCAGGCTCTGCCCTCAGCAGAGACCCAGCTCTTCTCATTCCCATGGTGAGAGCCTCAGTCAGACCATGGCTGGGAAGTCATAATGTGTTTGCTCGTTTCTGTCCTGAGGTTTTGGCTCCTTAATTTGGAGCAGAGGGAAGGAGGATTGAAAAGATTTGCATCCCTTTAACCAGCTGCTCTGACTTAGGTATTGTTTTGCCTTTCCTGTTTAGCATTCCTCCTGTGTTTGTGTTCATTTCCACTGCCTGTGGCAGGCTTGGACATTGGTATTAATAGTGCTATTGCCTGCTGGCATCACTGGATCCTCTGGGCTGGTGAAAACCACTTCCTCTGGGGGTTTACACATTTTCCCTGGAGTTGGAACCCTGCAGGTCTCTGTAGGTCTTTCTGACCAGTCCCATATTAACTTCATAGGCCACACACCCCATGTTTTTTGTGTGACTGATCTTTTAGAAGTCTTGTCTTGGTCTCCAGACTCTTCTTTTCCAGATCTGCCATCTTGATCTGGGGGCCTTGTCCACAAGCTAAAGAGTTGTTGCTGTAGGTGCAGCTGAATTGAATTCTGATGTTTTCCAAAGAGGGGTTGTGTGACAGCATGATTAATGAATCTTACAAATGTTTTCTCCTGCTGCCCCCTTATTTGTTCTGTTGCAAAGATGTGCAGCAATCTCTCCTCCACAAGGAAAAGTTTGGATTTTGAGTTTCCTTGTGCAGAAGCCAGGAGACACAAGAAGCCCCATCCATCCCTATACTGTGGTAATCATCAATTAAAACCAGGGAGGTCAGCTCTGTAGCCAGGTCAGAGGCCTTGCTGAGAAACATTCCAGCCTGAGGAGTTGCTGCCTTTCCTGTGGCAGTGCTTGAAGCCATTCTGTTGGCAGCTTGTGTTTCCAGCCATTCATTGCAGGAGCATTTCCTTCCTCATTAGCAAAAGTACCTGGAAGCCCAGCATTGTGTTATGAGATAGGAAGTCTTTTCAAATAGTTGTCTGTGCAATTATATTCTTAGGGTCTAATGACTTTGCAACACCCAGTATTTTGTGAACATAATTCTGTACTGTTACAATTTGGGCATCCAGCTCTGGCACGCTGCCCACATAGTTCTCTTAATAACATTAGCAGGGGAGATCTAAAAGATTGATCCTTTCCTCTGATAGCTTCATACTTTGGGAGTCTGATGCTCTACCTGATCTGGGAGTGTCTGGCAGGATGGCAGATTAATTTGGCAGAAGTCCATAGGGTAACTGAGCAGGCTGTGCTTAAAAGGTAAAGACTGTGTCTGCTGATGCTGCAGATGCTCTGTCAGCCATATAATTGAATTCAGCTCTGGATTTGGGCTGGAGACTGCTGTAACTTGGGACCACTGACTCTCTGCATATATACCCCTGTCTGCCTGTTAGCTGTGGTCAGCCATGCCTAGTGAGTGTGAAGAAGCATCTCTCCTGAAATAAGTTTTAATAGAAAAAAGTGCTTATCTCCTGCCATCTAATCCAAATAAACAGCCAGAATGTCACTGACCTTTGGGACATCCTGCAACAAGGTTTCTAATGATGGAAAGCTGTTCTGAAATATTCACAGTTGCAAAAAATCAAAGGCAGCAAATTGAACAGGTTGAAAGATGCTGTCTCTGGGAGACCTCTGTGTCATGGTGTGTGGTAAATGTTCAGGGCCAGGCACGTTTGCTTCCTGCTGCTCCCAGGAGATGAGACTGCTCCCAGCTCAAAGCTGGCTTTGTGCAAGCGCTTCCCAAGTGGCAGAGAGGTCTTTGTAAAAACCTCTGTGCTGGTGAGAGGAGAGGGAGCTCTCTCTTCTCCCTGTCTCCGCCGTTTGCTGTCACAGGTCAGAGTTGTTCATGCTGGGAACTCCTCTTCTGGTCCTGTGGTGGGAGCTGGCCAGAGTTTGGGTACTGGAGAGCATCCTTTCCTGTTGCACCCTGTTTTGTAGCTTTCCTAGAAATTATGTGGAAGTATTTCACTTAAAGCAAAGCCATGGAGTAGGAGGTTGTGTCCGTGAAGCCATAAGCGAGGGCTGGCTGACCCTGCAGGAAACCTCTGAGAAGCTGATGGAAACAAGACTGGTTTATTTCCAAGATAAACTGTTGCCTCTTGGGGGGAGCACTAAAGGATGGCTTGTTTCCTTGTGACAGTTGTGTTGAATGGACCATCCCCTCCCCAAAAAAGTATTTATTTTAGAGGATGACAAGGCTTCCAGGAGATGGACAACACCAGATCCCATGGAAGCCGTGGCTGCAATTCCTGGGGCAGCTGCTGCCTGGGCTGGGTCGGACTGGGGAGCAGCAGGAATGGGTGCCATATGGACATCATCTCCACTGCAGGGTGGGTTTTTTTCCCTTTGAAAAGTATGCTTCACTCTTGGCTCTTGTCCCAGCACGGCTGCATAACTGGAATTCCAGAGCTGCTTGCAGGCTCCGGAGGAAGGAGGGGGCTCCCTTTCTACAAGATGCAACTTTACAACAAGATTGGAAGTTGAGAGCAGGCTGACTAATTAATGCCAGCACACCAAAGGCTTCTCTGCACTGTTCCCTTTGTTAACAGCATGCTGAGAGCCTGTCTGCATCCTTAAATGATTGTTCACGGATCACATCATGAAGATTAATGCATTTTCATGGGTACCTGGGCCTTAAGCTGGCATTTTCAACGTATCTCATGCCAAGAAGTTGTTCTGAAGGTGTAATATGAGACCAGGGAGAGAGAAGCATACAGTGATTGTCAATACTGACTTATCTGCATTCAAACTTCTAAAATTTCTTCCATGTTATGTTATATTTAGGTCTAAATTGCCTTCAAATTAGGATTAATGTGTGTGAAACTCCTTGAGGCAGGAGCTGTGCAAATGTTCCTGCCCCAGAAGCAGTAACTCATCTCCCTGAGTCTGCCCTGAGCTAACCCTGCCGGCACCTCACGCAGGGCTTGTCCCAGAGTGACTTGGCTGAGGACAGTCATTTCCTTTCACTCCTGCCCTGCGTGAGCTCCACCGCTGCTTTGCAAAAGCCTGGCTTTTCCTCTGGGTTCAGCAGGTCAGGGACAAAACCCCCTGGACCTCCTGGGTGGAAGATGTCCATCAACTACAAAGTGAAGGACAGCGTGTGCCGCCCGTGTCATGTGGGTGCAGGAAATCCAGCAATGGGGGAGCTGGCACAGAGCTTTGCTGGAGCTAATTATTTCTTCTGCAGGAGCAAAGGATCTTGTTATCAGCACAGCAGTTTTTTTGAGTGCCTTCTTGAGCTGTTGAGCAGTGGTTTGGGGTCTAGGCTGGGACTTGGGGTGATCATTGGAATATTAGTGCCAGTGAGATCATGAAATACCAGGCAGGCAGAATGAATCTGCTGAGCCAAGATGATGTCATGAGCCTCGCGTCTTACGAGGGATTTAGTGGTTTGTGCCATGCAAGTGAAAATGAATAAATGTAGAGCATTTATCCAGGCAGAAAGTAAATACAGAGATTAGACTTGTCATTGTTACTGAGGCAGCTCCAAAAGCTGACAGTGTCCCTGGAGCCAGCGCTGCTCATCCGGAAAGAAATGGGCAGGAAGAGAGAGGAGCCTGTCCTAGAGCCAGTCTCCTTTTAGCCACAGGCACATGGAGGGGATTTGCATTTTAATTATTTTTCAGTAGTCTTTTAAGCTCTCTTTCCAAAGCATCCCCCTCCTCTCCTCTGTATTATGGCCTGCAATTTGTTTTGGGCCCTGAGAATACACCCGGAGCACTGCTGGACTCCACGCAAGGCACAAGGCACAGCCATTCAAGGATTAAGGTGGTGGAAGGTACAGCCTAATCATTGACCTTTACATTTCCTTTCCTTTGTAGTGGAAAAGCTTTTTTGACCGGGCTTCTGGCCTGAGGCTGTTATCAGTTTAAATTTTTAAGCCCACATCTTTCCTAGGTGGAAACAAAAATACCACTCCTGAGCTGGGTGCTGCTGCTGGGGCTCAGGTGATGGACTAAGCTTTGCTTTTTCTTACCTGCTCAGTTCTCCTGAGAAAATGTAGCCTGAATTCTCCAATTCCTGCCTTTGATTCCTTTCTTTCTGCATCACAGTGGTGTCACTTTTCAGCCTGGTTTGAGCAAGTTGTGTCAGTGCTTCTTGAGAGCTCTGTACTGCACCGTCCCGCAGCAGATCCCTCAATGGAGCAGTGCCACAACTCTGTTCCAGCCTGGGGTTTTTTGAATTATGGGATTCTTCTTTCAGTCCACTTGACTATGACCAGCTTTGCAAGTTTTAAAATAAACTCCTCTCCAGCAGATTTAGCTTTTTTTTTTTTTTTTTAATGGTAGTCAGCTTTGTTTTGGACTTACCCTGATGGCAAATCTTACTAGCACCAGATGTTAAAAGAACAGAGGGTTGCTCTTGTTTTTCTTGGCACAATATATTCCCACTGCACCCTGTTTAATATTATCTGAACAGCAATCTGATGATTAGGAGAGATAGTGAAATAAAGCTTTACGCAGATGATCTCTTTTCATCTCTTCAGCTGACTCTTCAAGGCACTGCATTAAAGGATTGGTTTGATAAGGAATTCATCACTCCGGAGGGCAATTACCATTTTTGCTCCCTGTTTTTCACGAATGGGAAGGAGTAGCAGCATAATCTCCTTTATCCTTCAGTGTAACTTTGAAGGCAGTATCCAGCCACTCCTCCCTGGGAGCTGTGTGTTCTGGAACAGACTTGACACAGTAGCTGTTAAATTACAGGGCTGGAGCAAAAAGCATCTTAAATTTGGATCCTGTGGAATATCCCAGAAAAGCAATAAGCACTTGATGTAGTTTTCTCTATGTAGATACTTCCAGCATGCTCAGAGTTGTGCTTTCTGTGTGCTTTCACCTCCTTTACTCCCCTCAGGTGATTTTCAGGGTCACTGTATTAGCAGTTCTGTGCTATCCAGGTTTTCCCCTGCCTAGTAAAGGCTGGATACCTGCAGGTCACACCTTGCTGCTCACTCTCCCTCTGTGAGATGAGCAGCCAGGCTGCTGTTGGTGCAAGAACAGCCAGAAAAAGCTTGGCTGATGTATCCCAGGTAGCAGTTCCTGCTCTAGCATGTGGATGGTGAAATAGTGCTGCCTGTGTTAGAAATGCCTTGTGCTGTCACTGCTATGCTGCTGCCAATCTAATTACTTTTTCTTTTGTCTGTCTCTTTCCTTTCCCCATCTTCCTTGTTTTTTGTGTTGTCTCTCTGCATCCTGCAGTACAAATCTGTGTTTAGGTCCTACTCCCAGGACTTTGTGCCTCACAACCAAGTCTCCATACCTCCTTTCCTCTCTTCTACCTCCTCCTCCTGCTCCACTCCACCTTTTCCGCCCGTCCATCTGTCCCAGAGCCCCGACCTAGCGGTGCCCGCTGCAGCCAGCCAGTCACCCAGCACTGTGGATGTGCCAAACTCCTCTTCCCAGGAGAGCAGCTTTAATGGGAATGCTCCTGTCTGCCTTCCTTCTGAAACCTCTTTCACTGATTCTCTCCAGACGCCTTCGGTGAGACTATCCAAAGAGATGATAACGCACCTTCACGCAAGGCTGCCTTTATTTGTTGGGGTTTTTCTTTCAAAGAAAATGTCTCTTGTATTGATACGTGCTAAAATTGTGGTCTAGTCTGGTTTCCAAATGTGTGTGGATTGAAGAGAGGAAATTTCATATAAAAATGGCTAAAAAAAATGGACAACCTCAGCAGGTTTTAGAAAATGTTACATGTATGTAGGACACACAAAATGTCAAATGCTGGTGAAGGGGAGAGTTGGCTGTAGCTTCCTGCAATTGTAAGATAAAGCTAAGGGAGGTAAAGGAGTGTTTTGTGAAGTTGGTAGTTACTAAATACAGGCTCCTAACAGCAGTTCACATCCTGCAGTTGCCACCTGCTCCCTCCTGAGTCACCAAGAGCGGTGGGTACAGTCCAGCTCTGTCTCTCCTGTGCATAAAACCTATTGTTCTCTCCAGGTTCCTGCTGTTCCCAGTTCCCATCAGCCCCAGCTGTGTGCTTGGTGGCAGGTTGTCACATGTTGGTGAAGTGAGCATAACACTGTTCCCACTCTGCTAGTTTGAGGTCCCAGATCACTTTGCACATCACTGAGCAGGTCTGTCCATTACAGATACTTTTTTGAACACCTCATTTTCAAGACAGTTCCTCTTTCGTCTGCTGCAAAGCCGAGAGTTGATGGGATTAGAGCTGTCAGCACAGGGCATGCTAGTGCTGCCTCTCTGCCAAGTTTGGAAGAGGGTCACTGATTACAGAGTAAATGTGCAGCTTTTCACGCTTTGGATGTGACCTTGCTTTGCATCTTCCTTGCACTGGGTCCTTGTTATATCCCAGAAGGCTTCGAGTTTGGTTTATTCTGGTGTGATGGGTCCAGTCCATGCTTGTAGCCTGGTTTGGGGGATACCTTTGATGCCCGTGGGGCTGAGGGCTGGTCTGCACTCAGCAGCACTGCCCTGGGTAGGACAGGAGCTCTGTGTCCAGCTCTGAACATTCTGCTTCCAGCACTTTGAAATCTGCCCGCTGCACCTTGGCAGTCTCACCTGGAGCCCACAGCTCTTGCAAAGCAGTGCCTGCTGCTGCCCAGGGCCGTCAGGATAGTCCTCCAGAGCCAGAAATAAGATCCCCAGGATGGTGCAGCCTCAGTTGGCCGCAGGGACAGAGAACAGCTCCGAGGGAGGCGACAGCAGCTGCCGGGGGCAGTTCTGCTCCCAGGTTCTCCCTGCTGTGAAGCGCTGGTGGGGGGCACCATCACGGATTTCCTTTCATCCTGTCTCCCTCAGAGTGAAAACGCCAGTGAGGAGGCTGGTGAGGGTGAATATGTCAATCTGTATTCCTCTGGCCAGAGCAACGGGGAAGTCCCAGGCTCTGAAGGAGTAAGTAACAGCCCGGAGAGGCCGGCCAGGAGGGGCTGCCTGGTGCATGCCGACGTCACGGGGCTCCCGCGCTTGCCACCGGCCCCTCTGCACACCCTGTCCTCTGCTGCCCCAGCTCCCTGGCCATCCCTCTGCTTGCCCACTCCTGGCTGCAGGTTTGGGGGCCCTCTTGGTGCAGGAGATGCTTTTGGGGTCACGCTGAGCCCTGGCAGGAGTCAGGGATGGCTTCTCCTGCCGCGCTGTTTCCTTTGCGCTTCTCTGGCTGTTTGGAGCTGCTTGCGTGAAGTTCCCTTGCAGAGAGCTGCACCCTGAGCCATCCTGGGGCCACATCTTTTCTTGTAACTGCTTTGCCTTCCCTATTTTAATACAGAAAGCCTTCTGCACTAAATACTTATTTTTTCCTTCACTGTTAAGTTGCAAAGTAGATGATTGATTTAGCATTGTGCTCACACACTGTTTCTTCCTTTACCCAAGCCTTGTATCTTAGATATTTCCTAGAGGAGCCAGGGCGTTTTCCATTCCAGGGAGGTCCCATCTTCCTGTTGGGTCATAGGAAACTGGCAGCAGTGCATGGTGATCCTTTTGCCTGCCCTCCTCTTGGAAGGCACATCTCCTGCAGGATGTCTGCAGGACCTTTATCCATAGTGGTGTTAAATACGCCAAGAGATAGTGCTCCCATCACTTCCCCTCGGGAGACACATCTGGGCAGGCCCATTTTTTTTGGGCAGCTCTGAGTGGGTTCTCAGCTTTGAAGCAAAGGGCTTTACAGATAGAGTCTGGAAAAATCCTGCAGACCCCAAGAAACCCAGGCTCAGCAGGGTGTTTCCTTGCTGAGTGGTTTCAGTCCTGTCTGTTCACTAGGTTGCATTTCCAAGCTTCACTCTGCATGATGTTAAATAATTCTGAACTCTGACACTTTTGGATTAATATTCCCATTTGCTGTTCATGGCTATTTGTCTCCTTAATAAATGGCTAATTTAAAATGCTGTATCTTTGCTCTGAGCTCTCTACCTGCTGTTCCGTGCTGCGGGTTCAGCTGGTTCTGCTTTTTTGCATTAGCCTCATTTCCAAAGCCCTGAGTCGTGGAGTGGAAACCTTGCAGCATTGCAAAACCTCTTCTGATGGGAGAGAAGGGAGGTAGGGAGCAGTGAGCATCCAGCCCCTGAGGCAGGGGGGCTGTGGTCAGGAGGGGAACTGAAACTGGAGAGCTTAGAGCTGATTGTGTCTGTTTGGATTAAAGCAGGAGGCAAAGTGTATTTCAACAGGAAGGGCTGGAGGAAAAATAAAAGGTCATGAGAGGGTTAAAATCCAAGACAGCAGCTGACTTGTGTTGTAACTTTCAGCATCATTTCACAATGTTAAAAGCAAACAGTACTAATTACACTAGTCTCCAAAGATTGTCCCAAATTTCCTGTCTGATTAACTTCTGTGTTTTCCTGGCATTTGGCATTAACTTGCATCAATCTTTAACTGCTCTGTAGGAATTTACAGTAAAGGGCCATTTAGAGGCAGGCAGACTGTGAATGCAAGGCTGGCTGGGCTCAGGCACCCCATGTAATGATGAAAAACTCCTTTCTCTTGGCAGGAATCTCCCCCTGTCAAAGATGGCCACTCCAAAGACTCGGCTTTGAACAGCAGTGCCATGGGGAAGGAGGGCAAAGATGGTGCTGAAAGGTGAGCCTTGACCCCTGGTGTCCTTCCAGGTTCAAAGGGGGCAGAGCCCCAACATCCTCTCTGCCAAACCACCCTTGATCTGCCTGATCTGCCCTAAACCTCCTCCATGCTGTCTAAACTTCTAAGCCCACTTTTTTTGTGCCTGTTGGGGTCCTGCTGAACGGAGAAGCCTGGCAGGATATCCTTGCTGAGCTCAAGGAGCCCATGGGGGCTCATGCAGCCTGTGTTAGCATCCTCAGTCCCTCTCAGTGGCTGTGCTGTCCCTGACCCTGGCTGCTCCCTCCTGCTTCCAGGGAAATGTGTGAAAAGAGGCTGGATTGCTGTTTGGAGTAGTCTTCCAGAGGGAAATTTCTTCCTAACCCTGCTAGTTAGAGGCTGGCTGAGGCCCTGGAGCAGAAGGTTTTTTATCCCTCCTAATGCTCTTAGCTGTCATTTGCCTATGTAAATGAAGAGGTGCAAGCTGTAACAGATGGGCTTCAGGAGGAGTGGAGTGAGTGCTTCCCTGCTGCTCGAGATTGCTCTGCAATTGCATTTCTAAAGCAAAAACAGAGAACAGCAGTTGATTTGTGTGTGACAGTCAACTTCCCTCCCCCATTTTCCTGCAGTTGGTTTGAGGGTTTTAATCCCTGCAGTGAAGGAGACAACTCTGCAGTGCTCACTATCTGCCCAAAGTACTGCCTGGTGCACAGGATTTTGGCCTGGGGAAAGCTATAAGGAACATAAATACTTTGTTTTGGTTTTTTTTTAGAAATACAGGTACAGAGAGGACATGTCCTGGCACAGGAGTACCAGCCTTTGGGGGTAGGAATTCCAGAGGGGGATGTACACCAAAAAAAATGGTCACGATTTTCTGCTCTATTTTCCTGCAGCACAAGAGCCTGTCATCTCCCCTTGTCTCAGCACAGGGGGTCATGAACTGACTAAGATGTGTGTGAGGAGAGTGTGCTCAGTCTCTATACACTCAAGGAAGGGCTTAGATTTGTGTGCACTAAAAATTTGGTGGATTAAGGAGACATGGAAGTGTGTACTTATAGTAAAATCCTGTCTGCCAGAAATGCAGACAGACAAGTGTTCACGTCCTAAAGGTTTATCTTTCTCTTTTTCAAGAGATGCACAAAACAACAGAGTTAGAGAGAGACATTTGGGCTTGTTTGCAAAAGATTTACCTCCAGAGTGTCTGTGTACTTACTGTCATTTGATGAAGGTTATTTCCCTTTTCTTTGTCACAGGCAGCCACAGTCACCAGATGCTTTGGAGTCATCACAGCTGGAGGAAGAGGTAGATGAGCTGTCCCTTATTGACCACAGTGAAATCATGTCTAGATTAACACTGAAGCAAGAGGTAGGTGCATTCAGGGTTTGTTTTCATGCTCTTTGGTTTACTCTGAGTTGAAATCTGATTCTCTGCGTGCACAAACAAGGCATCAGCTTTTATTGGATAGGAAAAACTAGGTTGCAGCAGAAGTGGGGTGTGTGTGAAGGCTGCTGTTCAAGTATGAGATGCTGGTACAGGCAGGGAGCACCAGCAATGAGGGAGGGTTTAACAAAAGGTGAGCTGTCTCCCTAAAAACCAGCACATGCTGTGCCCTTTACCCAGTCTGCCCCTCTGCCCCTTCCCACCTCTCCAGCCTCTGACAGTCTGAAATGAATCACCTGAGAGCCTGAGCAGAATCCATCCAGGTGTGGATGATGGTGCTGGCCTTTCTCTCTGAGGGCAGGTTCAGCAGGTGAATGAGCAGGACATGATGTTAGTGATGTGGAAAAGGAGCCAAAGGAATTGTTTCTGTGTTTGAGAAATAGCTTTGTGTCTGTCTAGCCTTGGGTGCACTCCCAGCCAGGCTTTTGAAGCTTGCAGACTGTCAGGGGGCTTGGCTGGAAAACAGAGAGAATGGATCATTCACTGGCACTTCAGGGGTGTTCTTTGGTCAGCTGAGATGTGCAGGAGAGAGTGAGAAGCTTTTACATGTTCTCTAAGTAGTATTTCGTGAGTCTTGCCAGAGGGTCACCTGAAAAATTCACATCTTCCACAAAGCTGCTGCATGGCTGTAATGCAGGATTGTTTCACTGCTTTGCACATTGAAATGATAAAGACATTCCTAAGGGAAGCCAGACACAACTCCAGCCTCCTCTGATGGATTGTTTCCTTTAAAAAACATTTAAAAACCAGTGATTTCTGAACATTGGGACTAGCAGATCTGTGTCTTAGTGTCCTTTTTCTTTCTTTTCTTTTTGATCTATGTGTTTGAAGCAGTATAGAACTGTCACTGTGAGCTGCTTCCTGCAGTGTGGGAACTGCTGGCTGAGTGGTGGATCAGTTTTGCATATTTTGAGTTGTGAAATGCAGTAGCTAGAAAAAAAGATGTGTTTTAGAGAGTGGTAATGCAGGGGTCAAGCAATTAGCAGGGGTGTTTTCTTCTGCCAGTTATTGGATCATTTCAGGTGACCTCTGGCCAAATGGCTCCAGATTAGGGAATTAACTGGCTGGGTTTTGATGTTCCAGGAATGTGTAAGTTGAATGCATGACCTCCCACCCCAGAGCCACTGTGCTACGTGATCCTGCACTTTGAGACAGTTCACCCAGTGCTGCTGCCCTGCTAATGGTCTCATGGGAGGATTTGTGGCATTTCTGCTGATTCTGCTGTGGGCAGAAGGTTCAGCCTGAGCTCCACAACCTGGCCTTAGGGAGTCAGAGACCCTGACTAAGGATCAGCCCAGCTCCTCATCTGGGACACCAAATGCTCTGTTCAGATTCCAGGATTATCCCAGCACTGAAATCCGTGTCCCAGCTTGTGCTGCCAGCAGTGCCAGGAACATTTTGTGCGCTGCCAGTTGTTGCTGAGCTGGAATCCCAGCAATGTTAAACCAGGCCTAAGGGAGCTTGGGCCGTGCCTAACGTGGTTGTGTTGCCTTTGCAGGGGGATGATGGGCCAGATGTCCGTGGTGGATCTGGAGACATTCTCTTGGTGCACGCCACAGAGACCGACAGGAAAGGTGGGTGGGCAGCAGGGCAGAGCTGGCACAGCCTGGCACAGCTCTGGTGCCTCTCCTCTGCCCCAGGGCCACTGACAGCTGGGCTGGGGGAGTCTGCAGGGATCCTCTGAGCCTGGGGGTTGTGTTTATCTCTGGGAGATGGAGGTAAGCTGGATAAGCCCCTGGTGGTTCCATTTAGCAGCAGGGATGGGATTAACTCCTCCCAGCCCTTGCTTGGATCTGGAAGATGAGGCAGGGCAGTGTCAGTGCTGTGTTGTGTCCCTGTACCTGCTGAGCTGGGCCACTGCCTTCTGTGAGAGCAGGTGGGACCAGCCTGTTGTGCATGGATCTTGTTTCCAAAGGTGCTCCTTGTCCTTTGAATTTCAGGGCAGTGGTGATGTAGGAGTTACTGGAATGGTTGCTGCATCAAAGCAGGAAAAAAGGGATATTGGTTTGGGTCTGATGCAGTACCAGTGGGCACTGGGAAGCTGCCCAGGTGCTGCTCTGCTGACACCCTGTATTTTCAATTTACTGTGCCACCTCCTGTCCCACTCTGTACCACTTGTGTCCTGGCAGCCACCCAGACCAGTTCAGAGAGGCAATCCACAGTACAAAAGAAGAGATGTGGGGGAGGAGAAGGCACATTAGCAACCCTGAGCTCCAGATTTGTTACAACCCCTCTTCATCTGTCCAAACCCAGGCACCACACACATGAAGCAGCTCCTTTCCAAGACCTGTGGCAAAGACAGCCTTTGCAGTGCTTCCAGAGAGTGATTTGAACCTGCCAAACACATTTGTGCTGATGGCCTTAACCAGGATTGATCTCCTTATCTCCTGGGAGGCAAAACACTAACCCTCTGAATCACTCAGTGCTCACTTTAGAGGTTGATAGTCAAAGGGGAAATATCCTTCATGTACATTTTTAAATGACAGGGGTTTTACTGTAGCATAAGATGTTTGCAATTACTTACCAGCACCATTCAGCTAGCCAGAAAATCCTTCCCCTGACAGCTGTGTTTCCCAGTCTGCATGGGCCTAGAATCCAGGCAGAAAGGACCAAAGTTAGGAACACACCAGAGAGAAGGAGGCAGTTGATTGTGCCAAGGCTGGAAATGTATATTAGAGAAAACAGCCTAAATGAGATGGTGGAAAAACCCCTCATAAACATGCTGCAAGTGGGGTAGAGAAACTGCTCTGTTCTCTGGAGCAAGCATCACAACAAAAAACTTCCCTGCTCTTCCTGCTGAAAGGCAGCTGCTTGATAAGGGGTGAGTGCTGGACCTGCAGTTCAAGACCAGGGGGCTCTGAGGGTTCTGCAAGCAGTGGGGTGAGAGCTGTGGAGAGCTTTTCAGAGCTGGGAGAAACCAGAGCAGGATTTTATGTGCCCAGCAGTGCAGCTGTGCAGAGCTGGGTGGAGGGAGCTGGGGCAGGGGGACAGTTCCAGTGCCTGAGCTCAGCCTGCCAAGCCAGAGCTGAATGGAGCACAGAGGAATTTGTGCTATGCTAACCCACTGCTTGGGTGACTGAGAGGGTTAATGAATTAAGCTTACAATGAGAAGAATTCCAGGCTTGTAAATCAATCAGCCAAACAGCACAGAGGGGTAGAGTTAAGAGGCTTTCCTTTAAAGATGAATTTCTTGGCAGCTTCAAGTGCCAGAGCAGACCAGCTGTATTACCTCACGTTGCCTTTTGGGCAGATGGGAACCCAGAATAAATGTAACTCCACGCCCTGTTGCATGATGCTTCTTGTCCATTTGAGTTTTCTGGAAAAGCTAAATGGCATGAGGAATAAAGAGAGACTTGTGGTCTTCAGGAATAAAATCCCTGGTCAGTTAAGTGCTCACAACCACACACACTTGCTGTGAGTGCAGGGTTAGAGCTGGACAAGGCCTGGGGCTCACCCCTGGTGTGAGCACCCAGCCTCTGTTTGTTACCCAGAGGCAGCAGCACTCCCTGAGCTCAGAGCAGGAGGAAGGTGAGGTTCCTGCCAAGAGAAACACTGCAGGTAGAGAGGCAGAGCTCTCCCTCTGTGCCCTGCTCCTTCCACCTCCCAGCAGTGGCTGGGTGTTGCAGCACGTGGGGATGGGGTGATGCCTGTTCTGGCTGGAACAAGCTCTGCATGTACAGCCCAGCCTGGGCAGGCACAGCAGGAGCCCTTCCTCTGTCTGTCCCTGGTGCAGGGCTCCTGGCAGGGGCAGGGTGCCATGCACTGCACACCCTGCTGCCCTGCCCCTGCTCTGTGCTGCCTCTAATGCCTAATGCTCCCCTTTTGGCACTCCTGTCCACAGGGACCAGGCATTGGTGCTCTGCAGTCTTGACCTGACATCTGCATTCCCGTTTGCAGTTTGTGCTTCTTCAGGTTCCATCCTCTGTGCCCATGATAATGCCCAGAGCCTTTGCAGTTCCAGGCCCTACAGCACCTTGTCCTGCAGGTGAATCAGCACAGGCTGTGTGCATCACATCTCTGTTGGGGCAGCATCAGTTTTTGCAGTGCAATTTGCTTTTCTTTTGGCTGGAAATAATCTTCTATTTTACACTGTCCTGGGATGGATTTCCTGGAACTCAGGAAGGGCAGAGGGTCTGCAGCACCACAGCGTGTGTTGAAACACGTGTGTTCCTCATTGGGAGGGCAGAGTGACCTGCCTGAGCACCAAAGACAGAGCAGGCATCACCTCTTGGCATCAGATCTTCTTTTTTAAGCATCCCCAAGGTCTAAACTACGTTTTCCCTTGACACATTATTGATAGTTCCTGCCCCACAAGCAGCTGTTTCTCACTGACCCTTTTATGAGGCACAAGCCCGAGTGCTGCAAGTGGGAGCCAGGGCCAGGCCGGTGGGGACAGGGCAGTGTCACTGCTGCTCTTGTGCCAAAGGGTCCATCTGCTGGTAAGGACCAAGAGCACAGCATTTCTGGGGAGTTCACTCACACCAAAATGTGTCCATGTCTTCCTCTTCAGCTGCATTCAACCTCACAAGAAGCTCCTTTTTCTGAAAGCAAGGTTCACTGAGGCTTTCTTGCTTTTTTCCCTAGATCTGGTGCTGTACTGTGAAGCCTTTCTGACCACATACAGAACATTTATTACCCCTGAAGAGCTCATCAAGAAGCTGCAGTACAGATATCCTTTTATGAGAAGCAGTTCACTCCCATCAGGAATCAGAGCTGGATGGTCAGTGTGGAGGGAGCTGGTGGCAAGTTTTTGGTCAAAAGCCAGCTGGCAGCATGGTCATGGTGTGCTGGCCCTGATGGTGTCCCAGGCAGGAATCCCTTCACCTCCAGTCTCTCCAATGGGAATTGCTGCAGGGAGGTCCAGTCACAGTGGATACTGGACCTGAGAGTTGTCTGCTGAGGGTCCTGGCAGGGTAGAGGAGCAGTTCAGGTTTTTTGTATGTCACTGGGGAACTGGTCTTTTATTTGGGACATCTCGCTTGTAGAGTGGGGACCAGAGAACCTTCCACCTTCCAGAGGGGCCATGGGCACTGCCTGTGTGGGCAGGTGTAGTTTGATATTAGAGATGATTAAACCATCAAGGTGACAATAAACTCAGCCCTGAAGATGCTCTTGGCCTTTCAGTCCTGAGCTGAGCTTGTACCTGGGAATGAGTCAGGGCCCTGATGTGCAGGGTGAGCATTCCTGGCAGAGGATGGAGAGGGCCTCTCCCTGAGCACCCTGCTGCCTTTCCTTGCCCTTGGCTCCATTCCCTGCCAGCAGAGCAGGGCAGGGTCTGGCTCTGGTGGCTCTGGTGGCTGTGGTGGCTGTGGTGCTGTGCAGCCACGTCAGAGGGAGCCTGACGTCACCGTGTCGTGTCCTGCTGCAGCTCGTCAGTGCCATCTGCAGCAGAGCTGCTGCTCTGGGATCAGCAGCCAGGGACACAGCACGGCTCAGCCAGGTGACAATCCTGCCTGGGGTACCCCTGCAGGCCCTGCCAGTGCTGCCCTGCTGATAACCTTGTTCTCTGTCCCTTTGTCCACCTGGCAGAAGGTTTTTCAGCCTGTGCTGTCACCCCTGTCACTGTCCCGCTTGCAGCAGATTGGGCAGCCAGGAAAGTGGAGGTGACATCTGAGATCTGTTGAGACCAGATGTCACAGAGCAGTGGGGGAGATCACTCTAGGGAAGTGCTGCTCATTAAATGCCACCTTAGAGAGAACAGTTTCAGGGTACACCTGCTCTCAGCTCTGCGAGGTGTCAGCACCTCCTCACACCCCCTGCTACCAGCAGCTGGTGTCAGTTTAATGCCATCTCAGAGCCATATCAGTGTCCCTTATCTCCTGGAAATCAAACACCAGTTTCCATCAGGACAGAACAGTGTGGTCTTGGCATGTGGGTTCCCCATCCCTGGAAGTGTCCAAGGCAAGGCTGGATGGAGCTCTGAGCAGTCTGGGACAGTGGAAGGTGTCCCTGCCCGTGGTAGGGAGTGGAACTGGATGATTGTTAAGGTCCCTTCCACCCCAAATCATTTCAATGATTTTATGATTCCTTGAGGCAGTTGGGATGCTGGTCTGGCTACACTGAGTTAATTCTTTAATTTGCAACCAACATATGAGAAGTTTTGCCACTTCCCGGACACGTTCAAGAAGAGAGTCAGTAAGAACACCTTCTTCGTGCTGGTGAGAGTGGTGGATGAGCTGTGGTGAGTTGCCTTCTTCATTTTGGGATGCAGGATTTGTAACTCACAGAAATCTGGCAGCTGGGAAAATGTGGTTTTTAGGGAAGATGTATTTTTTTAACCCAATCTATAATGACAGCTGAAATCTCCCTACCCTGACCAGTGGGACACCTGTAGTGCTGAACTCTGTTGGAAGAACAGATTGTTCTGTGTGTCCTAACTGGGTCAGTGGTTTGAAAATAATAAGTAAAAGGGGAATCTCTGGTAAAGAAAGAGCTGGGAAGAAGAGGAATTTCAGTCACCCAATTCTGCTCAGTACAGATAAAAACCCCAGAGCTGTGTCTCAGCTCTGATGCCTTCTCTTTGTTTTCAACCTTCCTCCCAGCTTGGTGGAATTGACAGAGGAAATCCTCAAGCTGCTGATGGACCTGGTGTTCAGGCTGGTGTGCAGTGGGGAGCTGAGCCTGGCCAGAGTGCTGCGCAAGAACATCCTGGATAAAGTGGATCAGAAGAAAATGCTGAGCTACGCCAACTCCATCAAACCTCTCGCAGCCAGAGGGGTGGCAGCCAGGTGAGGAGAGGTGTATGTGACCATATCTGTGTCCTCTGAGAGCCAGGGCATCCCTTCCCTGGGAACACAAGAGTTTCCTCAGTTCAAAATATACAAGAAAGAGAAGAAAACAGGTCACATTTTCTGAGCCTTGGTACTTCCTGGTTGTTTTCCACAGGCCAGGGACACTGCATGATTTCCACAGTCATGAAATAGCTGAGCAGTTGACCCTGCTGGATGCTGAACTCTTCTATAAAATTGAGGTACAGAGATGTGGATGGGCTGAGGGCAGTGGGAGGGTTTGGACCTTCTGCAGTGTCTGGTGTTCCCTGCCAGCTCTCCCAGACACCTGCTGGATTGTAGGGCACAGCTGATCTTGTGCCAGCAAGTGGCTGTGAACAAAGGCTGCAGCTCGGAATCTTGGGGTAGAAATCCCATTTTAATGTGTGGTATTTTCCCATCCCTCTCCTCTCCTTCCTTGGCAGATCCCAGAAGTTCTGCTTTGGGCAAAGGAACAAAATGAAGAGAAGAGTCCCAACCTGACACAGTTCACAGAGCACTTTAATAACATGTCCTACTGGTAAGGAGCTCAGAGCAGCCATGGCACTGAACTGTGCCTAACCTCCAGTGCCTTGCAGATATTCCAAGTATTTCTCATGGACTTGGGTTTCTTTGTTACAAGTGGGATAATGTGTATTTTTGGCCAGGAAGTAGATGCAGAGCACTCATTTAAGACCCCAGAGCATAGCAGAAATAAAATCAGGAGGGTTTAGGGAGGGCCTTGTAATCCAGAGGAATTAATTATCAGTATCACTGAGCTCTGGAAACAAACATTCCCCTTGCAAATAAATGCACTCTATGAAAGCATCCTGTCTTTGCTCTGGATTAGAGTGCTCCATTTAACTGGGAGGTATTGTGAACTTTTTTGCATTGGCCCATCCCTATTAGTGATCAGTTTTCTTAATGAAACAAGAGGAAATCTGATCTCTGCTTAAGTAGGTTTATCTTTTATTCTGTCTGTTCTTCCAGGGTCCGTTCAATAATCATGCTACAAGAGAAAGCCCAGGACCGAGAGAGGCTGCTCCTTAAATTTATAAAGATTATGAAGGTACTGGCTTGTTTTTTCTGTGAATCACACACACTGCTGCTTAAAGGAGCAGGGGAGTGGGGCCCTCTGCTCAGTAGAGCTGTTTGATGCTAGAAGGCATTTCAGAGCTCTTGACTAACTGAAATATTCTGCCTCTTCACAGCACTTACGAAAGCTGAATAATTTTAATTCCTATCTGGCCATTCTTTCTGCACTGGATTCTGCACCCATCCGAAGGCTGGAGTGGCAGAAGCAAACCTCAGAGGTGAGCTGCAGTGGGGCCTGTGATCTTTGGGGGAAGGCTGAGTGTGGTTATGTATGAAACAGCTGAGTGGTTTTACATCCCAGCAGTGTCCCAGGGTGGAGGGATGGTGGATAACTCTTCTCCAGTGGGTAAAATGCCACAGTGCTGGAAGCCTTCAGTGTGGCTGGGCATTCTGACAGCTGCAGGAGTGCCAGCACAGTCACAGGGGACAACAGCCTCCTCCTCCTCCTCCTCCTGCAGCCCAAGGCTTGGGGAGGCTGAAGGCAGCAATGTTCCACACCCCAGGGTCGGGCTGAGTAAATCAGATGGAGATGTTTGCAGGATGGCATTAACTCCCTGCTCTGTGTGGCTCTCTGGGGGGAGGTGACAAGGAAAATGGCTTTGCAGCAGGGGTGTCAGCAGGGGATCTGTGTCCTGCAGGGCCTGGCTGAGTACTGCACCCTGATCGACAGCTCCTCGTCCTTCCGCGCCTACCGAGCGGCCCTGGCCGACGTGGAGCCCCCCTGCATCCCCTACCTGTGAGTGCAGCTCCTTCCCCTGACACTGCTCTGCACATTAAAATGCCTCCTTCAAGGACTTCTCAGCAGCTGCTGCTGAGCTCAGCCCTTGCCTTTTGCCCAACACCTGGGGTAAGGCAGCACCGTGCCACATCAGCCCACGGGCCCTCTCTGGAGCAGGGTGGGGCAGGGTGGCCAGCTGGGGCTGTTTGCATCTCAACACCTTCGGATCTGCTGCTGGGGAATGTTTCCCTCTGGATAAGGTTGCCATTCTGGTGGCAGTGGGAGGCTGTTGAATTTTGTTGGGCTGCCTTTTGGCTGGCCACCCTTCCCTTTGTGCCTAACTTCTGTGTCTGTTTGCCTACTCCCTTGGCCTGCTGCCCCTTTCCCTCTTTCAGAGGCCTGATTCTGCAGGACCTGACCTTTGTCCATCTGGGAAACCCTGATTACATCGACAGCAAAGTGAACTTTTCCAAGCGCTGGCAGCAGTTTAACATCCTGGACAGCATGAGGTGCTTCCAGCAAGTGTAAGTGCAGCAGGGGGGCTCAGAGGCGGCTTTGGGGCACCACGGTGGGGGCTGGGCCAGGGGCTGTGCAGGGGAAGGGAGTCTAAAGGGGAAGGGAGTTGGAAGGAGAGCTGGGAACAACAGGGTTCTAATCAGTCTCCTTCCCTCTCTAGGTTAGATAAACATTGTAAGGGCATTTTTCTGATACTAGTTTTGAGACCCAGATAAGTTTTGCCTTCAGGTTTTGCTGTTGCTGGTTCCTATGTTCTCTGGGATATTCAGGGTTTTTTTCAGTGCTGTCTTGCAGCAGAGGCAGCAGATCTAACTGCTGATTTCTGTGTGATAAGTGCCTTTTTCCCCTCAATTCAGCAGCAGGTTTTCCCCTTTGTGGTGTACTCGCTGCCATGAGTACAGGGCACAGCCCACACACAGTGCTGGGTGTCCTCAGAGCAGGACAGGGACGGGGGTGGCCCAAAGGCAGGAGAGGGCCCAAGGTAGCCCTTGTGTAACTGCAGCTCCTCTGTGGTTTTCCAGACATTACGACATCAAAAGGAACGATGACATAGTGTCATTCTTCAACGACTTCAGCGACCACCTGGCTGAGGAGGCCCTGTGGGAACTGTCCCTGAAAATCAAACCGCGCAACATCACGAGGCGGAAAACAGATCGGGAAGAGAAAACCTAGGAGGAGGGGTTGTGCGAGGAGAATTGCTCCGCAGAGGCGCCGAGGGCAGCTATGAGACTGGAGTTCAATGTTTGTACCTGTCACTGGATGACACACCCTCCCTCCCAGCTGGCAGCCATCCCTGGGGGTGGCAATGCCGGGCGCGGAGGCGCCGGCGCAGCCGCCGAGGGCAGAGATCGGCCGGTGCTCGCTGCACTCGCCCTCCTCCTCCTCCCACCCCTCTGTGCCATGAACCAGCTTTAGCCCCGGGGACAGAGCTGTGTGGAAGGAAGGAGTGTCCCACGCCAGCGTGTTGCTGGTTTGCTGGCCTGTTGCATTCAGGTGTTCCCTGGCTCTTGTTTCCATCCGGAGCAGGGGCAGCAGGAGCTCAGCACCCACTGACTCATCTCCAGAGCGGCGTTGGGCAGCAGCGGCCGTGGAAGCCAAGGGTTGGAGTCTCCCCTGCAATGCCACCTTCCCAACATGTTCGTGAGGATGGAAGTGTCTCCTGCTGCCTGCCAGAGGAGCTCTGCTTCCAGAGAGCTGCTTGTGTTTACAGGGGTCTTGGCTCACCCCAGATCTCTGGAGCCTTCTTCACGGGAGGAAGGCACCGGTCGTAGATACGGAAGAAGCACTGAAAATGTGGGCAGGGACCCGCCATCTCCAGTCATCACACCCCCCTCCTCCTCTCAGATCTCGTTATTTAAGCAACAGAAAATCCCTCTGAACCTGGAAACACGGACTGCCCAGGTACTGGGGGTCACCTGCCTGTGCCCCCGTGTCTCTTAGCGACGGTACTTAGCTTTTGCACAGGAAATGCTGTAGGATACAGACTGTACATACCTAGTGTTTAGAACCCCCTGGGGATTTTTGATGCATGTCTGAATACCGATGAGTTTATAGGAAAAAAAAAAAGACAAGTGCAAACCAGTCTGTATAAAATCCACAACCAGTGACAATGTTGTTCTGAGTGCTGGGTGAAGGAGGCTCGGGGCAGCCAGGTGGGCGCTGGCTGCAGAGCAGGGGCAGGAGCCTCCTGAAGGAGCCAGTTCTGGGTTGGAAGTGGGAGCCAGGAAGGAGCCCTGTGCCCAGCTGAGCCACCCTGTCCTCCCACCCACTCCTCTCTCCTCTCTCTGTTGCCAAATGTTTTTCTCTGGGGGTCCCGGTTGGGGCCCTCAGTGCTGTGCTTTGAGAGCTCTGCTTTGGCAGGATCCCCCAGCAAGTCCCTGTCCCCAGTCCTGCCGTGCTGGTGCCAGCAGGGCAGGGACAGCCCAGCATGGAAGGGCAAGGCAGGGGTGTCATTTCCCACACTCACAGTGTTAACCCCAATCTGTTCAGCGTGCCTTATTCAGCCCTTCTGTCTCCCCTCTGTGTCCACCCAGCATAGCCCCAGCCAGGCCATCTCACATCCCTCCTCTCTGTCCTGCTCCAGTGGTTTGCACTTGGATCATGGGTGTGAGTGTGCCCTGCAGGTTTCAGCAGCCTTGCCAGACCCTCCTCAGCTCCCTGTCATGTGGTCCCAGGTTTTTACAGGGTTCTGACAAAATCCTGCACCTTTAGGGCAGCAGCTCCCAAGGAACACAGACATGGAGTTTCACAGAGCATCCTTAACTTATTTCTCAGTAGCAGCTCTGTGCCTGCTAAAGCCTCTGTTTGTTCTGGGTGAATAAGAGCTGCACTCCTTTCCTTCTCCAGACAGATTGCAGAGCCTTGGCCAGCTCTGCCTGACTCTCAGGAAGGAGTGACAGCCCGGGGTTTTACCCTGCTTGGTTATTTTCCTGAAGACTCAGGCACAAGGCTCACACAGCGGCCAAGCACAGAGAGACCTCCTGCCCCGAGGGCATCTGGGAGAGGGGAGTGTGGCATCCAGCACAGTTCTGTGCAGCCCCAGAACAGGAGGGGCAGGAATTTTTTCATGCTGAACCACGGAGTCTAAGCCAGAACACTTCAAAAGTGGTTTATTTTCATGGCACTGAGGGCATTGGAGCTGTGTGTTCTGTCCAGCCAAGGCTTTGCAATCCCCAGAGGCTTCCCAGGAAGTAATATCCATGTTTCCTTTGTAAATAAGATCTTGTAAAAGCCCAGCATGGTGAAAAGGGTGATGAATACACCCAGGATGTGGTGTGGGCTTCACCCTGGTGGCTCTGAGCAGCCCTTGGGTGCAGTGGCCAGGCTGTCCTGGGAGGGCTGCGTGTGCTGGTGGCTCGGGAATCACAGCCCTGGGGGCTCAGAGGGACAGGAGGGGCC
This sequence comes from Fringilla coelebs, assembly GCF_963513975.1. Classification (NCBI taxonomy): domain Eukaryota; kingdom Metazoa; phylum Chordata; class Aves; order Passeriformes; family Fringillidae; genus Fringilla; species Fringilla coelebs. Next base: position 8,051,484 of record NC_140047.1, on the reverse strand, counting down.
AGCTTGTCCTCATCCAGCTGAGTGACCGTGTTACCTGAGGAATGAGCAAGTGGCTCACGGCTTGGGCATACAGGACACCCCAAAACTGGCAGTGACTGGGGTTCCACAGGGCTCCACCCCTGGCCCTGTGCTCTTCAGCATCTTCACTGACAACCTGGACACAGGACCGCAAAGGATACTAAGGAACTTTGCTGACAACACTAAATTTGGGCACTTTGTAAAAGAAGATGCTAAGCTATTAGAGAGTGTCCAAAGGAGGCCACAAGGATGGGGAAGGGTCTGGAGGGGCCTCGTGAGGAGCAGCTGAGGGCACTTGGTTTGTTCAGCCTGGAGGAGACTGAGGGCAGACATTGTGGTCTTCAGGAGCCTCACAATGGCTGGCAGAGAGGCAGGTGCAGATCTCTTCACCTGTGAGCAGTGACAGGACCTGAGGGAACGGCTGCAGCTGTGGCAGGGAGCTTTAGGTTGGAAATCAGGAAAAAGTTCTTCCCCCAGAGGGTGGTGGGGCACAGCACCAGACCTGAGATCAAGAAGCATTTGGATAGTGCTCTCATGTGATGGGATTTTTGGGTTGTCCTGTGCAGGGCTAGGCGTTGGACTTGGTGACCCTGATGGGTCCCTTTCAAGTCAGCAAATTCTGTGATCACCAACCAGCAGGAGCCATTTCCAGGTTCTTCCCTGCACTTGAGCCCATCAGCCCAGTTAGCACCAAAGGAGGTCTTGGTCTCTGCTCTCTGCCAAGCTCCCAGAGCCAGAGGCTCAGCCCATGGCATGGGGATGGGAGGGCTGAGTGCCCCCCAGCTTTCCTCCCCTCTCACCCCCTCCTCTGCTGTCATCCCCAGTGAGCAGTGTCCGAGCCACCGCTCCTGGCTCATGTCCCATGGAGGGACCCTAGAGGAGGGTCCCCTTGCCTGGAGCAGCTTCAGGTTTGCTGACCAGAGGACCCCCCCCTTCTCCAGGAGCAGTCTCTGGGGAGCAGAAACCCAGAACATCCTTGTGCAAGACTGGCCATGAGTGTGTTCCCATCTTGCAGGCGGCATCCTCAAGGCCATCACCTCTTTTTGGGGAGAGGGAAGAGTCTGAGTGCCCTCTCCACACAGGGCAGGGAGTGGGGAGAAGCGATGCCCCCAGTCACCAGCCCCCTGCCCCAGGCCTCTCCCCCCAAGCAGTTCCGTTGTATTATAGATTTACCACTAACCCCCATGGTGGCATCTTCCTGCAAACATTTCAGACCTGTAACTTTTATATTAAAGACAAATAAAACACCAGTAACGAGCCTGCCTGATGATCCTGTTTACAGTGCATGCACAGTCTGTGGATTAAAGTGACAATCGAATCCGCCTCTGGCGCTGGTGTGGCCTCGTGTTTTCTCATGTGCCTCGTGCTTTTCCTCTGCCCGTGCCTCTTTTCCCCTCTGATTTTTCACTATAAATTTCTTCCCTTTGCCAAGATGGCTTTGCCCCAGTACAAGCCATGCAGTTAGGAGGGGAGATCTTCTCCTGTCTCCTCCTCTGGGCTCTGGTGTCCCCGTGTCAGGGTTTTGGCTGCCCAGCCCCCGGCGTGTGCCCAGCCCGTGCATGGCCATGTGCCCGCAGCCAAGGGCTATAAATAACCCCTGCAGCGGCCGAGCTGCTCCATGGAGCTATTTCAGTCCTGGACAGGGTTCAAAATTCCTCTGGAAATAATTGTCACGGGCCAGCTCAGAAGGAGAGTGCCCAGACACTGACTGAGCACGTGCCCCCTGCGCCAGGGCTGGAATGTGGGGCTGCATCCCATGGAACCAGCACAGCAGCAGGGGTCTGCCCACAGCTCAGGGTCCCCCCAAGCAGCCTGGCCAGTGGCACACCCAGGCCAGGGCCACGAGGAGATTCCCCTTCCCTGGTGCCCACCTGCTCTTGGGAAAAGCCTGATTTCAGCTGTTGCAGAACTTGGCCTGAATTTTGTGGTGGGCAAAAGGGGAGATGTAGGCCCTTGGTGTGCAGAGAAAACAGAAGGTTTGGCTACAGCTGTATTTTATTTCAGTGTGGAAGCAGCAAGAGGTGGCAATACAGGAGGGGTGTTGCGTGGTGGGGGGTGTGTGTGCAGAATTACTGTAGAACTGCATACATGAGTTTGTATCTTCTCACACTATCCATGACCAGTGAGGGCTTCCCACACACCTGTTACTTCTGCTCCATCTCCAACCCCAATCCTATGAGAAGCTCCCTCCGCACCTGAGTCCCATCAGCAGCTCCAAGGGAGAGCCCAGAGCATTGGAATTCAGCATCCTGCAGCAGAGCCTGATCCCGCCCATGGATCCAACACAGCTCCCTGCCCAGAGCTGGATCCAGCAGGATGCAGCATCTCCCTGCTCTGGGCTCCTCCTGCCCTGGGCTGGGCAGATGCCTGAAGGCTGCAGGGCAGCTCCTCGCCCCGCCGGGAAGGACGGAGGCTGCCCCGCAGCCCCGAAAACTCTTCATTGTCACCCGTTTCCACGCAAGGCTGTGGCAACTTCACCTGCCCGTGCCCCACACACCCCCCCACAGCCGGCGAGCCACAAGCAGCTCTTGGCACCCTGGTGTTGGCTCGGGGTCCTTGTCACAGGTACAGGGACACCAGGACGTAGACGATCCAGCTGATGGAGGCGAACAACCCGAAGAGGAGGCTGATGAGGACGAGTGACTGCGCTTTTTTGGATGCCAGGTACGCCTGGGCCATGTCCCCACGGGCGAGCGCAGCCCGGGTCTGGGGCAGGAGGAGAAAGGGAGCGCTTAGAAGAGACCCGCAGCACCGGGAGGGGCTTCGAGGCTGCCAGGTGAGTTCTTGCTTACCTCGTGGGAGTAGACGAGGGCCATGACCCCGGTGATCAGGCAGCAGAAGAGGGTCACCAGCACCGACTCCACCGTGTAGTCCTTGGGCCGCTGGTGCCTGCGGCCGGCGGGTGAGTGCCCCGTGCCCGGCTGCGGGTGGTACTGCGGCACGGGGGAGGTTAGAGCTCAGGGCACCGCGGGAACCCCACAAACCCGGCAGGGAGATAAGGGGTGAGCCCCGCTGCAGAGCGGGGCAGGAGCACATTGGGGTGGGGGATACGTACCGCGCTGTAGGGCAGCGGCCCGGGGGGGAAGCCCGGGCCTGGGAAGGGTCGCGGTCCCGGCCCCGACGGGTAAATGTAGGGCCCTTGCTGGGAATAGGCGGCTGGGAACGGCGGGTAGAGGAGGTGGAAGCTCTTGGGGTCCGGGGGCGAGTAGGGTGGAGGGGCTCCCTCGAAGGCTGAGCTGGTGACCACTGGCACGGCCACGGGCCAGACCCCGGCGGCCGCGGGGGCGTCGCTGCGGGTGCCGGGGGTGGGCAGCCCCCCGGCCGCCCCGGTGGGAGCCGCGGCCGCCCCGGTGGGAGCCGCGGCCGCCCCGGTGGGAGCCTCGGCAGCCCCGGTGGGAGCCCCGGCGGGAGCCCCGGCCGCCCCGGTGGAAGCCGTGGGAGCCCCGGCCGCCCCGCTGCCGTCCCCCGGCTCCGCTCCCCGCGCGGCGGGGCCGCGGGCCTGGGGCCCGGCTGGCGGCTCGCCGTCCATGCGCGGAGAGGCCTGCAGGGACAGGGAGGCTCTGATGGGACGGGACACTCCCGGCACAGCCACCCCAGCGGTCACCCCCGGTTCGGGGTGCCATGGGGCCGCCCTCCTGTTCCCCCCCGGTGCCCCATCCCCGGCCCCACTCACGCCGGTGCCCGCGGGGTCCCAACTGCCGCCGCTCGGGGCCCGGCCCGGTCCGGCCCCGCCGCGGCCCCCGAGCCCCGCGTGGCCCCGCGCGGGCGGCGGGAGCGCAGCCGGGCCGGTTAATCATTGACCCGCTGTTTGCCCAGGCCCTGCGGGCGCGGCCGCCCCGGCCCGCAGCACCGGGGGGCTCTGGGTGCGCAGGGCCGGGACCCGGGGAGGCAAAAAGGGGTGGCCAGCGGGTCCGGGTCCGGGTCCGTCCGGTCCATGGAGCCGGGGCTGGGCGCAGGGCAGTCAAAGAGCTTCACAACAATTCGTTCGTGTTTAAACATATGATATGGTTTTATTTTAGAATATTGTATTTACATGTAGAATGTGGTGTGTGTTCCGGCTTTGTAGTCATACGCAAAATGTATATAGAATTCTATATATTGTAGCTACAGCTATTATTATTTAACATATGTGTGTGGATATCTCTACCGCGCCCCGTGCACAGGATGTGTGTACGCACTGTGTGCACGTGTCTCACCCATATGTGTGTTTATGTGTCCTGGTGTCTCTGTGTTGGACCTTGAGGTGTTTCTTCACAGTTCCTGTGTACCGCGCTCTGCACACCCTGCCCTCGGGAACAGGTGTCAAACACATGGGTACAGGTGTAAAACACACCCAGAACAGGTGTGAAACACACGGAGCAGGTGTCAAACACACAGCCAAGGACAGGCGCGCACTCACACACACGCTCATACAGGTCTCTGGGTAGGACAGCGTTGTCTGTAACAGGACAGACCTGTCCGTCTGTCCGTGCCGCCGCTCCGGCCCCGCGGCTGAGGCCGGCCGCGCTCAGCGCACGTGGCCACGCCCCCTCGTCACCACGCCCTCTGCCTGGCCCCGCCCCCGCCCCGCTCCATCTCCGGCCCCGCCCCCCGCCGTCCATCCCGCCATGGCGTCCGCCGGCGGCCCGGACGCGGAGCGGCCGCACCCCAAGCCCTTCCTCATCGGCGTCAGCGGCGGCACCGCCAGCGGCAAGGTGAGCCCGCCGTGCCGGGGCCGTGCTGGGGCTCGCCCCCGCCCCCGGTAGCCCGCGCGGCGCGGGACCTGCGCGGCGCCCGCAGGGGCATCGCCGGCGGCGGCTCCGGGCTGCGCCCCGGCCGGGGGCAGAGGGCGGGCTGGGGGCCGGGCCCGGGAACGGTCGGGGTCCCCCCGCCCCGCCTGAGCCCCCGTCCCGCTCAGTCCACAGTGTGCGAGAAGATCATGGAGCTGCTGGGGCAGAACGAGGTGGAGCAGCGGCAGCGCAAGGTGCTGATCCTCAGCCAGGACAGCTTCTACAAGGTGCTGACGGCCGAGCAGCAGGCCAAGGCCCTCAAGGGACAGTACAACTTCGACCACCCGGGTGAGCCGCCCGCCGGCCCGGCCCCAGCACGGTTCGGTCCGTGCTCGGAGCGCAGCTGGGTCTCACGGGGAGCCCCTGTAGGAAATGGGAAGTGTTGGAGAACAGAAATGTGCTTTCCCCACCAGAACATCCATATGCCCTTCCCTTGTGCCCCTTGTTACTGACGGCCCTTCTGGAGCCGTGCAGAGGCGCTGAGCATCCCAGCCTGCTGCCTGCTCCACTCCCTGCTCTTGAGAGGCTCCTTAATGAACCGCATCATTCCCCAGATCCTTTCCTGTTACTTCTTGTCCGCACAAACAGCTGCTCCCCTTGCCCGGGGGAGTGCTGTGGATTGTAGGCAGGACAGGGAGCTGCCCTTGGCTGAAGTCTGGTGCCTGTTGGGTGGGTAATGGAAACCATGAAAGATGCCTGGGGTTTTCCAATTGGCTTTTGACCGATAGATGAACAAAGTTGCACAAAATTACACAATTACTAAGCGGGTTGATAAAATTATAAAATGACCGGCTTCACCTTTGAGCTCTTATTTTCATTGTGTTGTAGTTGCTTGTGAACAGCAAACAGTCTCTTCTTATCTCTGAAACCAAACACAGCCATTGTCACTTGGGCAGAGAGTGCTGTGTTGCTAGTAGTAGGAAAGAATAGGCTCCAAGTTCCTTTTTTCCTGGTGAAGTACTGGGCAGAGGGTTTTTCCTTTGGGTTGGGAAAAATGTGAGCAGATCATTTGATACAACAGCATCTGAAAGTCCTTCTCTTTGAACTTTCCTCTCGCAGATGCCTTTGATAACGAACTGATGCATTCAACCCTGAAGAACATTGTTGAGGGCAAAACGGTTGAGGTACCAACGTACGACTTCGTGACACATTCTCGGTAGGCTCTGCTTTTGAGGCTGTGTGGGGGTGTCCCAGCCTGGGGACAGCGGCCTGTTGAACAGCTCTGGGTGTTCCCTCCTGGCAGGCTGGCAGAGACGACGGTGGTGTATCCCGCTGACGTCGTGCTCTTTGAGGGGATCCTGGTTTTCTACAGCCAGGACATTCGGGACATGTTCCACCTGCGGCTCTTTGTGGACACGGACTCTGACGTCCGGCTGTCCCGCAGAGGTAAAGCCCCGCCGTGCCCCTGCTCCTTATCCGTCCCCACCACGGGACAACAGCCAGGCCTTTTATCTCCCCTTCCCAGTTCTGCGAGATATGAAGCGTGGGAGGGACCTGGAGCAGATCCTCACCCAGTACACCACGTTTGTCAAGCCTGCCTTTGAGGAGTTCTGCTTACCGGTACAAAGCCTCTCGCTTATTTCATTTGTGGGGTCTTCTTTTTTTTGGGGAGGGCTAGAGGAGCAGGGTGGTTTGGGAATTAGCTGCTGTAGGGGCAGCAGTGGTGACTTTTGGTATTTGTATTTCACAAATCCCACGTTCTCCTCTCAGCCTCATGTTTTCAACCATTTCAAGCTGGTTGTTAAGGAGCTGAAATGGTCCCTTCTGCTGGCAAAGCACCATAGAAATGCCTGAAGCATGTTTTCTCACTGCTGGCTGCTGGGGCTATTTAATTATGGGTCTCTCTGAATGAAGGACTCCCACTCTCAGTTTATTCTTAAGTCTTGTAGGAAGAAAGAAAAGCTTGGTTTCCAGCAGCCTTTCTTAGAGGGAACACTGGTGAAAACCTGGGGCAGATCATTCTAGCTCTGCTGACTACACCATGTAGTGTGAGGCCAATTTAGGTACTCAAATAATCAAATTAATTTGTAAAAAACCCTATGAGAACAAAATCCAGTGTGTGGATTAAATAAATTGGAAAAAGCTAACTCAGGCACCTCTTGCCCTAGATCAAAGGAATTCTGGGATTCTAAAACTACTCATTAGAAATGCTGAATTTGCCAGCTTTTTTCAGCTGTGGGGAGGAAGAAAAAGCAGGAGTGCTGTGGTGGTAAAGATCAATAAAATGTTATCAGAGGCAGGCAGGAATTTCACATGCACATTGGATACCTTGGCTCTCAGCAGAGATTTAGCAATGGCTTGCGAAATGCTGATTAAAACCAGCTCTTGGCAAACAAACCTTGCCTGACATGGGCAGTGTTTGAAGGCAGCTCAAATGGGTAAAAGCAAAGGACTCCACACCTGACCTGCTGTTTCTACCTGGTAATTCTCTGCAAAGGGACAGTAAGAAGAATCCCTGAGCTTAAATCCAGTGCACATTTGCCAATGTGATATTGGAATTTATTTAGGTTGTTAGCATGAGAGAGAGCTTTAACTTACAACCCTGGAGCACCAGGCCCTTCCATCTTTGCCCAGTGTTCTGGCCTTTGGTTGCTTCTTCCTGGAATGAAGCTGACTTTTCCCATTAACAGCCTCCTCCACCACTGTTTCTGTTTTGCAGACAAAGAAGTATGCAGATGTGATCATCCCCCGAGGAGTTGACAACATGGGTAAAAGGGAGTTGGGTTCCCTCATTTCCCTGGGGAGACACCTTTGGGGTTGGGAAGAGAGCAGGAGGCACCCTGCTACCTGGAGTGCCTGCTCCTGAGGAAGGGGTTTTTGCTGGAGGGGAGGGAGCTGCTCAGCCTGTGGAGGGCTGGAAAAGTGACCTGTTGAGGTCTGCCCTCAGTGCAGACAGCAGGCAGAGTTTCATTTAAGGGCTCATTAAAACTTGAGCAAGGCTGGATGCTCCACATTTTCTAGATAACTCAGCCAGGAGAGCCTTCATGTCCTCTATTCCCCGTTCCTCTCTGCAGTTGCCATCAACCTCATCGTGCAGCACATTCAGGACATCCTGAACGGGGACATCTGCAAGTGGCAGCGGGGGGCGCTGAACGGGCACGGCCGGACGTACAAGCGGCCGTTCCCGGAGCAGGCGGAGAGCGCCGCTGTGCTGGCGGCCGGCAAGCGCTCCCACCTCGAGTCCAGCAGCCGCCCGCACTAGCCCGGCACGGCCCCAGGATTTGCCTCTGGTCCACACCAACACTGAAGACAACTTTGGGAAAGGACTTCCACAGAATGGTTGGTGAAGTGCCCCTTAAATCGTCCTAGCGGTGGAGGGGATCCTGGTGGGAATCTTCTCACAGAGGGGAGAGGAAGGGCTTGGCCTTCCATCCTGCTTCCCTCCAAACCCCTCCTTGTTCTCTCTGAGATGTCTGGAGTTGTTACTTGGTGAACTGGTTAAAGGCAGTGTTACTTGCCTTTTTTTTTAATTTTCAGAATGAGATCTAATGCTGAAGATTCCCCTGAAAATTAAGCACTATCAGGTGACTAGCAAGATACCCCATTTCCCTGATGATGGTCATCTGTAGCAGGAAAATCATCTGCCTCTTGGGTGTTTTTCTCTCTATCCAAGACTAGCTCACATGCTGTTAATTTTAACAGGCTCTTACTCTTTTTCTCCACCTTGTTGGCACCTTGAGTTGTGGCCATGCTCTGCTGCTGGCCAGCCTCCTTCCAGCCTGTAGAGGCACCTCTCCCTTGAGATAGGGGTGAGACAGAGACTGACTGGGAGAAATGGGAACTTGCAGTTCACCAGGGGACAGGCCCAAGAAGTTTAGAGGTTCTAGTGATTCCTAATTTATTCCTTTCCAAGCTCCTGAATCTTGCTACACTGTTTGGTTATTTTTTGTACCCAGTGTGCTTTACCACAGTTATTGAATGTGTGAGCTCCAACTGGATTGAGTTGCTCATGGAAACAGAACCCTGACCTTGTCAGTATTAGTGTCTTTAAGTGCATTTCTGTACTGCTGGTTGCAAATTCTGCTGGGCAGAATCCGTCCACTTCCAGAGATGGCTGGTGAGGTCAGCAAGGGGGAAAACTGGGAATTGCAGGACCTCCCTCCTGCTGGCACTGGCAGCTGCCTGGACACCCTCAGACAGGGTCAGAGCACTTGCCTTGCACTCCAGCAGCTTCAACTCAAGAATGTCTGGCTTTCTAAAAAGAGCAGACAAGAAGTACAAACAGTGATATCCCAGTTTCTGTAGTTTACCCCAGATAAGTGATACTGCAGCAGCATGAAGAGTCTGTTTGGAAAAAACTGCAATGAAGTGCTGGTTGGACCTTTGAAAATGTCCTTGTGATACTGTTCTTGAGTCTGGACTTAAGGTGTAATTTTGAGAATGAGGGGGGGAGGGAAATGTTACTAAGAGGAACTTTTTCATATTTGGTAATTTTCTAAAAGCAGGGTTTGTTGTTGGTTGTGGATGTGTGTTACTTTGGCTAATAAATAAATGAACAGTGATCAGAAATGACCATTTTTATAAAAGGCAATTCTGGTACATTCACTATGCTAGCAAAAAGGCACAGAAAGGAACACTGCTGGAGGGGCTCTTATATTCAACAGTTCTTTCTCCCCTTAACTCAGAATTGTTACCTTTGGGTCTGTTTTGGCTGAAAATTTAGAGAAAAAACCCCCAAACTGCCTTAAGAAAGGCAGTCTGTACTTCCATCCCTGTAGTCTTCTCAGCCTTGGAAAGGGGTGAAGAGTTGGTGTCTCAGTGATAGTTCAGTGGTTCTCCTGCAGTGCCCAGAAGGCAGAACATTTCCTGACTGCTGCTGGCTGCTGTCTAGCTCAGGGTGACAGACTTAGAGTATGAGCTACTGCACTGAAGCATTAGCTCTCAGGGCTGATTCCAGTAGGAGCAAAATAGTCACTAAAACCTGCTTTGAATGACTGTGGTGTTGGATCATACCTTCCTCAGGAATGGGGGGTGGGGGAGCCTTGATTAGAATTTTTTAGAGCAGTGAGGAACTGCACAGCCCCTGGGGTGTGGGAATGCTGCTCTGGCAGCTTTGTGCTGCCCTGCAGGACCTGCTGCTGCAGCCACGTGGAGATACAGCAATGGAATGTGGCCCAGGTACTACAGCCCTGCTCAGACACCTGGGCAGAGGCATTACAAATACCCCACTGAGTCCCCAGTGCTTCACCTTTCTCTTCTTCTCTGTGAATTCTCTGCTGGTGCAGGCCAGGCCACGGGCTGGGTTTCAGTGTTTTCACCCTGAACCCATGTGCACAAGCTGGAGCAGGTTCCCTTGTCAGCAGGATCTGTCCTACCCTGCCCAGAGTTCCTTTTCCCATGGGATCTGAGGTGTAATGGCAATACTGCCACTGCTGGTAACAGGCCTCAGGCTTCACATCAGTGCCACATGGCCAAAGGATTATTCTGGCTTTGGCTCAATTCTTGGCTTGCCTGAAGCCTTCTTTAGCTGTAACAGCAATTTTTAATGTCTTTTTCTTTTGCTTATCTTCTTAAAACTGATGCTTATGTCAGATGATTATAAATAGATAATAGTAACAAGTCATTATTCTATGCAGAACGAACTATTTATGAATGTAGCTTAATGCTGTGTTTACATAAATAGAAATGATAGCAGAGCATTGGAAGTTGGGGGCAAATAATGCATTGTTGAGGAATGGAGTCATGGAATGATGCTGTAAGGCTGCAGGGCCAGATACTGATTGTTAAAGATGAGCAAGCTTTAGAGAGGGAAAACCTGGGTTTCAGGCATAACAAAGAAAACAGAAAAAAGTATCTGATGTGTTGGAAAGAGTCCATTTATAGTAAGCATATAATGGGATTGCAGACCACACTGCTAGGAAAGACATGAAATAGCCCTAAGTGCAATGTAGTGCCAGTAGGAAGAAACCACCACAGTATTTCCAGGAAAGAGAAGAAATTGTTGCAGCTCTTCCCAGCAAAGGAGCTGGGGTGCTACTGTCTGAAGTCAGCAACCTTCACACGCTGAGGGACAGTGAGGGGTGAATGTAACAAGGGCAGAAACTGGGAACTGTGCTCTTAACAGCTGTATTACTGTTGAGACCTTTTCTGTAACAGCATTCCTTTATTTTCTTCTCCTGTAATCATTAGATCTGGACTAATACAAAATACCTGAAGCGACTGTTAAGATTTCCATGATACTAACAATAAATTCTTGGCTTTGCACAAGAGATGTTTCCCTTGCTGTAGCCAGGCTGGAGTGGTCACTGCTTTCTGATCAGGATGTTCCAGGTGTCCTTCCAGCGCAGGGCCCTGAGCTCCGCGAGGGCCAGCGCGGGCTGCCCGTAGGTCACGGGGCTGAAGGTGCAGTACACAAAGTACACCCAGGAGAACCAGGCTACAACCAGGGCACTGAACATGCTCTTGAGCAGCACAGATCTGGGATCAGAGAGGGAAAGAGCACTCAAGTTACATCAAGGCTGGCCAAACACTTAATCCAAAAGATCTGTGCCTGGCCTGGCTTCCCTAAAGGCAAATGACAGAGTCTGGCCACTGCTGGAAAAACCACTGCTGGAAAAACCACTGCTTTCCCTGCAGTAGCTTGCCCAGGAGAGAGCCCTGGAGAAAGAGCTGTGCCAGTCCTCCTGTTCAAGAGAACTATTCTGCTGAAGCCAAATACCTGCAGAGATGATCGCTGAGATGCTGCAGTACCACAGGAATCAGGAGGATCTGGAATGTGACAGCAGGCAGGTAGTGGTACAGGAAAAGTGTTTTCTCCATCAGGAAGAAGGGTAGGTAATTCACAGCCCAGCCTCCACCACAAATGCCTCCTGCTGACATCCAGAGCTGCCAGGCATCTGCAGGAGACAGGAGATGGCATCTGAGAGCAGGGCAAGGCACCAGCCTCCAGCTGGACACACACACAGAGTGCAGCCAGACCTTCAGGGATGTCGTAGATCTTCCTCCTTCGCCGCAGCAAGTACCACAGGGACAGACACAGGTAGAGCAGAGCAGCAGCATTAGCTGAAGCCCAGGTGGCAACATTCCCAAGGAGGTGGATCTGGGCCTGCAGGACAGATGATGGTCTAAGCTAGAAGCAGGAACATGCTGTGGTTCTTCTAGGTAAGTTTAAATATTACCTACACAAACTTCCTAAATTAAGCTCCAGAATGAGCCTGCCTAGTAACCTGGAACAAAGGTGGTTGACAAACTTTGCTGCTTTAGGACTCTCGTGTAATGGAAGGCATTTAAAGGATGCTATTGGAGATGAACTCATCTTCTAAATGAAATCAATAATGGAAACTATTAAACTGCAATTTACCTTTAAAAAAACCCACAAGCAAACATGATTTAATTAAAAGCAATTACAGTCAAACCTGTATCTCATGCTAAAACAAATACCTCACCCCTCATGGAAAATATATTAATACAGGAGAAGTCCTTGGCTGGAAGCTGCAGCCCTGCTCTGACTCCTGCTCCTGGGGCTCACATCTGAGCTGTTCTGCTTTCTCAAAAGCTTAACAGCTACTTCTGCCTCTTGTACTTACCCCCGAGGTGGGGTGGAGCCAGTAGGCAATATTGGTGTCCATTGTGATCCAGTCCAGGGCAGAGGAGCTGTACTTATGTTCTGTGTCTTCGTTTTTTAATGTGAGTATTTTCCACTAGGAAAAAAAAGGTAAGCAGAATGCTTTCAGCATTGGAACAAGTGGAATATCAGGCATGGGTGAACAGCTCCAGATGTAAGATGTTAAGTTCCTAAGCTGGGAGTGGAGAAATATTTTACATATCTCATATGGATAAAGATCAATACAATTTTTAAATTTTGTTATTAAATAATGTACTTTCCTTAATAAATTTCTAGACAGTAAGGGGCATCAACACCACTCACAGCATGTACCACACATTACAGTTCAGTTTCAGGCAGCTTCTGGGTGCCCAACCAATTTTCCTCCCCCTTTTTTGTTACACAATCACTTGGGTATTCATTACTGGACAGCCCAGGTCTTTAATGCCCTTATAAGTGCATTCAGAAACATTTTTTTACAGTGAGGAAGCCAAACTATCAGCAAGGATTAAACAATGAATTCTCAGGCTCAGAGTCTGCAGAAATGCTCAGGTTCCTGCTCTGCAGCAGAAGGAAAAATGAAGGGAATAACAAGACACTCACCTGCAATTCTGTAAACTTTGCCATGAAGCTGAGATTTTTACTGATGTCCATCTGTGTGGGAGAGTGGAGTTCCACTTCCCTCTCTTTTTGCTCTTGGCCTGGAAAAAAACAGCAGAGCTCAGAAATAACCACATAACAGGCAGAAAGCTAGAAAGGGGAGGGAGCACACAGGCTCCTCACTCTCCCAGGAGCCCTTCTCCAATACATCACTGAACTGCAACAGCACCTGAAGGGACTTTGTAAGGATTCTGACACCATGGTAGAATGAACACACTGAACACACACACAGTACCACCTTCCCACCACCATGAAGTGAAACCTGCTTCAGGAACATGGCTGAGACATACTTTTCCCATATCTGTGCTCTTCCACATTCCACACCATGCTCTGGTGGTAGCCTTTGGACAGCTTTTCTCCAACCACCTCCAGCTGCCGGTATCCCCACTCAGGCAGAGATGCTCCACTGAGCTAAGAGAGAAAGACAACTGTGAACTTGTAAACTGAAAGTTCTACCAATCTGAACTTCAGGATGGAAGAAGTTCCCAGGCTCTGCCTGAGCACTGGATGACAGCAAGGGACTGCCAGAAAATGTGTGAAGAATCACCACACAAAACTGTCTCAATAAATGCTACAGCCATAAAATCAGTGATTCTGGCAAACTTTGTGAAGAAAAAGATCCTTAAGTATTCCAGCTGCTCCCACAGGCACATGGACTCAGCATCAGTTTGTAAGCCCCAGTTGTGTAGAGTGGTCACAGCCTCTTGAGAAGCAGGACAGCTTTGATACTGAAAGGGATGGAGTACCAGTGTGCCAACCCAAAACATGCTCTTTTGTCACACTGAACAATTGTTTCCTTTAATTTACTTACTTGGTTATTCATTATAGTGGTGTAGCTATTTTGCAGCAGAGTTTTTGACATTACAAGAACTGCATGAAGCAAAAGCTACAAGCAAATAAACATAATCCACTTGCCTTTAGCACTGCAGAGGTGTTCACATGAACAAACCTCACTTCTGACAGAATTGTCTTCCACACATCCGTGTCAGACTCACGATTTACAATTTCCTACAACAGAAAGATGATTTTGATACATGTTGTTGTCTCAGCTGTTTCTGCTGGAGCATGATCATCTCCTCCCTCTGACCACTCACCACTCTCCACAGGTTCTGTGCTGGCATGGAGATGTTGTAATCAATATAGCAGGAAACTTCTTGGGAGTGGGGGCTAAGAGGGGCAGCAACATCATGCCTAGAAGACAAAAAAAGGAAGATCCTCTACCACCATTTCCCAAATGCATATAAAAAGCAAACCCATATGGAATTGGCTTAGACTGGATTCTGTAATAAAGCAAAAAGTAACTCATTTATTGGAATAGCACTGTTTACTCTGAGAGAGAGCATTCCCCACAACCAAGAGCTGCCAGGAACAGGCTCAGAGGAAGCCAATGCAGATGCCTGCGATGCCAGGCTGAAGAACAAGCACTGATTGTGACAAACAGAGACACTGTTCACTGGGGTTTCCAAAAATGAACAAATTAGATTTGGAAGGGACATAGCAAAAACCCAAGCTCAGAACAACCCCCTTCCTAATCTGAGTGATATTCAAGTACACACAGATGCCCTTTGGGAAGCAATCAGGAGGCAACTTCATACTGCAGGCTTTCAAAACAGGAAAGAATCTCTGGCAATCAGCCACAGCACACCAGATTCTCCAGCACATCCTCCTAACTCATCCTTCAGGTAGGAGCAGGCCATCAAAGTCAGTGGAGTTGGATGTGGGTTAAGTCACGCAAAATACTGAATACCTGCACCTGTCCAGAGTGGGGGCAATGAAAGGGTGAGGACAAAGACTGACAGAAGGGACTCTGTATTTAGGAATCTGCAGAACTACCATGAAATGTGAACAACTGTGAAATCCTCTAAAGGCCACTAGTAGGGAAGAACAGAAGCAGTAAGCAACCATTAAGAAGTTTGTGATTAGGATCAAATCCCACTGCCAAGTCAATCAGAAAATATAAATAAGCATACAGCATCCTTCCTCTGGGTGAAAGGGATGTTATATGGAACTATGAGGTCCCTCCAAGGCTCACTGGTGTAAAAATCCACAAATAACAAGCAGTTTATGGCATATCTGAATGCAAGGTCACTAAGTGGTTATCCTGAGAGCCAACCCAGCAGAATGAGCCAGCAGACTTGGCAGAGCAGAGCAGGAGGAAAGGACTTACGTGTTGAGGTAGCGAGTTGTGATGCCATGGACCAGCTGCACAATGTGCCCGTGCCTGACGGGCCGTGGGGGGTTACTCACCACCAGCTGCTGCCTGGGGAAGGGACACCCGAGAGCAAATGGTTAAATTGGAAATGGTTAAATTATATGCATCTTTATATAGACAACAACCTTGTCATGACCAAGTTGTTAGGTCAAGAAGCTGCAGGCTGGGACAGACATTTAGGCAAGAAAATGAGAAATTAAAGCAATATATAGGTTGTACCAGAATGGAAGCAAAGCTCATCAAGGCAAAGGTGAGTTAAGGGCAGAATGAGTCAGAGGATCAGTAATGGGATACTGACACTCCAGGCATTAGGTCAGTGGTCTGAATCCAGGTCAGTCAGGAGTGAATTAAGGTTATTACTGTCACACAGCTGTTTGGTGGCTTGTGTGAAACACCGAGTGCTTCACTGAGTCTGATGGGTGCTGCACTACAGCTGGTGTCACTTTGGCAGAATTATAGGAGAGATCAATGGCTTTTACACCATATAAACTCTCACCTGGCTTCTGGACAGGGCCATGGCAAAGGGGAACTGCAATTCACTGAACTGCTGCCTGTATTTTACTGTTCCATAGAAGAACTTCACATCCTCCAATGCTCATAGGAGTCTTCTGAGTTTGAAGAATTTTAAGAATATATTTGGGGTCTGTGGTTCTGTTAGAGTCCCTGTTTTAAAGTATGCACTATGGACAAACTTTCCCAATGTGCATATGATTTCTAATGGCACATAGTCCTTCTGATGGGACTCTTTATATAATTCTCAGAACAACATAAGAAACCTACAAAGCAACTTTTTGATCAGTATGGAATTATGTCACTCAAAGGCTTTTACTGGCAAAACAAGGACAGAGAGTCCTGCTCTGCACTGACAGTGACAATGGCAAAACACTTCAGCACAAACCAGGCCCCAGGTACAAGCACCACTTGGAATCCTTCCCTATGTGGCAGATTTTACAGCTCATTCCACATTCTAATACAAAGAACTACTCATTTTTCAAAAATGTTTTCTACTCTTTTCTGAGACTTATTCAAGTTTGATAAAACTCAAGACACTCTAACACCAAGGCTCACACTTCAACAAGCAGAGCTTCCTTTTCATGCAAAACACCTGAAGAATCTCCACTGGTCCTGTGAGTCTTTCAAGTTCCACTTGTGCACAACACAGCCCACATTCTGGGAGGAACAGTTCAGACAGGATTTTAGAGTCCTGGGTAATGCTTTTACCACATTGAGAAGGATTGTGCAAAGAGCTGAAATCACTTGCTCAGATCACACCAGGTTTCTGCACCCATAAGCAGAGAAGAGTTATGTCCAATCCAATCCAAGCCTTGGTTGTTGGGTTTTGAAAGCACAGAGGTTGAATTTAAATCTCTTGCATACTCACATTCCAGGATCTTTGACAATCCACCAGTTGTTCACATCCTTGAAGGGATAGCAGGTCACCTGCTGCTGATGGGAACTCCCTCGGCCATTCTCATACCTGCACAGGAAGTAACAAAACCCCAGAGAGGTGTAAAGGCACATCTCTGTGCTTACCAGTGCCAGCAGTACAAACCAGCACCCCATCACTGACTCTGCACAGCGACTCTGAAGGATTAATGAAAACACTGCCAGGACCCAAACTGCTAGAGTTGGACTGGCAGGTGAAGCAGCAGAGCTGACCCTCCCCAAGAGACCCAGGCAGATTCCTCACCTGATGGGGTAAGTGTTGGTGTGAGAGTGGAGCCAGCACTGCATGGGCTTGCCCAGCACGTTCCGCAGGGTGATCTGGGAGCCGTAGGCCACCTCCAAGGGCTGACCCTGAGTGATTCGAGCCAGCCCACCCTGAGAAGGGCAAGGACAGGGTAAGTACCAAGAAGAAAAACCAAAAGGCTGTTTAAATTTTATTGAGTCACATGCCACTTCAACACAGCAATATCTTCACACAGTGCCTTCTCATTTGGTTTTATCTACCAAAATCACGTCTTGCAACACCATACTCAATAGACAGTACCAACACCTAAAAAACTAAAATATCACAGGGTCTCAGGAAATATCCCTAAAGCCATGTTCTAAAAGACAGGCTAAGCACTCCTATAGTATACCATGTCACCATGTGAGAGTTCTAGTAATACCATATCTAGTTCTGTAGAGTTTCCTGTAGGAAGGAATAAACCTTCAGCAGAACAGTGAATATATTGCTCCTGCTTCATTGGGAAAAGGTTTTCATCTGTTATTAGGATTTCAGTCATTATTGCTTTACCTTACAGTCAAATGACATAAGAGATAAAATATGCAGGAATAAAGGAACAGGATTAAACACCACCTAATAGTGAACATTTCCCTCTCTTGTCTCTAATAAATCAGTTCCAAGACCACATTTTCCTTTACCTCCAAGCTGGCTTGGAAAGCACTTGTCATGATCTGGTCGTGAGGCCCAGAGCGATACAGCAAAGCCAAGTGAACGTAGAAGAAGGAGAGGTACAGCCCCATGGGGATGATGATGAGGGCCAGAGCCCGGGCTAGAAAATGGCACAGCAAGGAAACCTGGAAGAACGGAGAAAGCTCACTGGTTTCATGCTCTAGATATTAAAAATTCCACTTAGCTTTATTTGTTTGTCTTCTCTAAGTTTTCCCCACTGCTCTCATTCAGCTGTAACTTTGTGGACAACTGGGTAACTTCCAGCAAGGATTTGAAGTGGAGCTGGCAGGAGTGTGTGAAACAAGTGCATGTTCTGAGTCACACATCACCAAGACATGGATAACAGCAGAAAAGACAGTCACACACACATATTTTTGTTAAACTTAATTCCATCTTCCCCAGCAACTGAGCTGGGAACTGTTCTATGACAGGAGGGTTTCCAGACAAGGAATTTTAGACAAAAGCCAGCTACAGACTGCACTGTTATCTGTGGGCTTGAAAGGCTCCTGCAATGAAAAGTGATATAATATATCAAATAATATATTTTGCATGCTGTGCTACGTACATTTGACAAGTTCTGGTCTCCTATCATGTGCCAGAAGTGGAGTCCTGCAGTGGCCAAGAGCAGCATATAGGTAAACAGGCCCATATATTTCACTCTGAGAATAAAGTGCATAAAAAACAAACATGGTTAAAAACTACACAATTAACTAATACAAGTATTCTAACATTCTCTTGAACAGTAGGCATTAAAGTCCAGGTAAGACACCATCACTTACCCAACTGCACAAGAACAGGCTACTCCAGTCAGCAGGAGCCAAAACCACCAGCTTCCAGAGAAGGCACTTAAAGATAAATGTATGAAATCACTTGCTAGGCTCAATTTAAATATAATTTTATTTTGCTAAGGATTATTTCATCTGCTGCAAGGATCACAGAACAAAAGAGACAAATATCTCTCAATTCAGTGTCTGTAAACAGTTCCAAAGGAGAATTAAGTGACCTGTTATCATCAGTGTTTCTGTGCACAGAAGAAAACCTTCCAGTAAAAAATCTGGGTGGGCAAAGAAATGCTTCCAAGAGATTTTATTTCTATTTTAAAATTAAAAAAGACAACCCTGCTAACAGTAAAAGCAGTCTTTAACACTGCTCAGGAGAAAAATTCTGGGGCAGCCATATGAGAGGGTGAAGCATTGGATTTTACAGACAGGTGAAGTGAGTTTCAGAATGGTTAAGAGGCATAGAAAAACACAGTCTGTGAAGAAAAAAAAAATAAAGTCACCATGAGAAGATCCAAAAGGGTAGGAGACAATCCAGCTTTACCTGTGCTTTTGCAAATTGTAGAATTTCAGGTAGGACAAAACTGCAAGCAGGATAAAAAAAATCAGTATTGATTCCAGAAGCATAAACCTTGATTGAGTGATCAGAGAGTTTTCTGGTGGAAAAGAGAGAAAGACACAAAATTAGAGAAACTTGTCTATAGGCAAGTGCTACCTCAGACAACCACACTGTTATCTAACAGGACCTTCCCTTTTAGGGACAGACAGCTCCTACTGGCTGTAACGGGCAAGTGCTGGGTTCAGAGGGACAAAAACCCTCCAGCAGGAGAAAATTACATGGACATAACTGTTTCCAAGATAAAGAGGTGGGCAAGCAGTGAAGTCTATCAGGAGGCAGATAAAGCTGCTGCACTTCCTACAAAGGCAAAGAAAATCAGTCCTGGGAGATCCAGAGAGGTGCTTCTCCAAGCAAAGAGTCCAGGCAGCAAGCACAGCAAGCAATGAGCACCACAGCAGATCTGCAGGAAAGGGAGCTGCAATGAGCCAGAATCAGAGAAGCTGGTAGCCAGGAGAGGTTTCTCTTATCAGGCAGCTAAAAAGCAGCTGAGAGGCTCTTTCCTTTTCAGGCAGCTGCCAGCAGCCCCTCAGAGAAAACAAAACCAGCTGGGTTGTACACACCAGAACAGTGTCAAATCACAGTGCTAAGGACACAGGCTGGTTTGCTGCAGTTTGGACTTGAAGAAATTTGATGAGCTCTGACTGCAGTTGAGTTGTCCTGCTGTTAAAAGCCAGTATGTTGTAAACCCTGTAAACCTCAGCAGAAGGGAGTACAGGCCTCCTTGAATACAAGAAATGTGGTTTCCTGTGAGGCTTCTAAGGCTGCCTACTTTGGTTAATAATGAAAAGAACTTGTATAAAGCACAGAAGGGCAGCCTGCTGCAGAGCTGTGAGGATGGAGAAGACCAGGGAGGCTCAGCACAGACTGGCACAGGCCAGGGCTGATCTGTTGTTGATGTTTTCTGGGGAGATGCTACTCCACCCTAAACTTTCCTAAGGGGAAAAGGGACTCTTCTCCCAATGTATGAAGAATAGGGCTCAGCTGAACAATCTTACCCAAGAGAATCAGAAGAGCAGCTCCAAGTGCAGCACAGTGGGAGAAGTGCAGTTCAGCCAAAATCTGGTAGGCTAAAGGCACACAGAGAGCACCAGCCAGGGCTGGCAGGAGCCGCAGGGACCACACAGGAACATTCATGCTGTATTCTGAAACAGAACACAGGAAACACTGATCCACCACTCTGGAGACTTAACACCAGAGAGGACAGACCAACACAGAACTTCTTCATTGCTAGAGGAATCTAACTCCTACTTGCACTGATTTGTCCATCTTGTATTAATCAGCTTAAACTGTTTAGCTGATTTAGAAAGCCTGTGCTATGAATTCATAGTGCTTTTAACTTGTGCTAGAGACCTGCAGAAGACTTGTTTAAAATGAGAAGTGAAGATATTGGAAAAGTGTTATTTCCACTAGACAGGCAAAAGGAACCTGTCAGTTGCTGAAATTCTGCTTATTTTCTCTACAGAATGAGACAGTTAAAAACAACTCTTACCAGCTCCAATCCTATTCCATAGGAAATTTCCATCAAATCCTCCTAAGTAACCTACAACATAAAGAAGAGAATTTCCAATCTCAAAGCACATATAAGACCTGGTGCTAAATTGGGAACCATTTCCCAAACACACAGCTTTTCCTTGCATGAAGGCCCTCTTTCCCAAAAGGGTCCTCTTTGATACTGCTCTGTCTGCAGCAATACTTGAGAATGTGCAGAGGCACAAAGACTATAAACTGGGAACAAGGGATCCTCAGTGACAGAGCCAGATGTATATTTAATCCCTCCCACCCATACAGACACTTTGATGTTGTGATATCTCAGCTACAGAAGGGAACTGAGGCTATTTCTTGCACTAGCAGTTCTCATCTTACTTTTCTCTTTATCCAAAGGATTGGATTAGAGAATTCATCTTTATCCAAAGGACTGGATAAAAATGAGGTGACGGATACATGGCTTCATCATCCCCCCTCTATTTGTGCAACAGCCCCCTAACAATCCTAAATAAAAGAAAACTCAATTCTCTCTACATCAGAGTCTCTCATCTGCCTTGTGCTTTTCCCCCATCAGTGGATTTAATGATTCATTTCGAACCAGCACCTCTCTTTTCCACAGCAACCAGCAACAGGCACTTCCCAGTTCCAGGAGACCCTACCTCCCAAGGCCAGCAGCATGTGGCCAAAGGGTGGGCCACTGTCATCCACAAAGAAGATCCTCTTCATGTAGAGTGAAACAAATTGGCCATAATAAACTTCATCGAAACTGAAACACCAGAGGCAGAAAAATGTCACATCTAATGGCAATTATCCTGCAGGGATACTCAGAAAGCAAACACCAGCTTGTTGGCAAGGAAGAATGCAAGGAAGCACTGAGGCTTTGCCCCTTCTCCTCAGGGCGTTTTATTAGGGAAGGATTATCACTGTATTGGCATTGTTCAGCCTGGGAAAGAGAAGGCCCACAGGGGTGGCCTTATTGTGGCTTTGTGGTACCTGAAGGGAGCCTACAAGGAAATATGGGCTGAGACTGTAAGAGCCTGGATGGCAGGACAAGGGGGAATGGCTTCACTCTGACAGAGAGTGGGTTGAGATGAATTTTAGGAAAGAATTCTTCCCTGTGAGAGTGGGCAGGCCCTGGCACAGGGTGCCCAGAGCAGCTGTGGCTGCCCCTGGATCCCTGGAAGTGCCCAAGGCCAGGCTGGAGCACCTGGGATAATGGAAGGTGTCTCTACCCGTGGCAGGGGGCAGAATAAGATGAGCTTTAAGATCCCTTCCAACCCAAACCAGTCTGGGATTTTGTGATTCTATGATTTACAGAGGCTGACATCAGTCAAGCTGTGCTCTTCTGCTCCTGCATTCTTGCTCACAAATGTTTGAAAAACAAGTCTGTGTCATTCAGGAATAAAAGAAACTCATTACTCACACCACAGCCCGTGGATAGCAAAGCCCCCAGAGACGACTTATTAATCCCATCACAGTCAGGGCCACAAGGCTCACATTGATCTTTGCAGTGACCACAACTGGCTCCTTCAGAAATCCCAACATCCTGTCAGAGGTTTGTCTGAACCTTTGAGAGCAGAAGGGAACAGCAGTCACCCTTTGGCTCACAGAAAGCAACAAGCCTGATTTCTGCTACAAGCAGCTCATGGTAATTAATTTCCCAAAATTCTCTTGCTTTTCATGTTTTTGTGTTTCTATTCTATCTACAGGACTAGTAGTAAAAACAAAGTTACTGAACTGACACACTTTTCATCTGCCCTGCTTCTGCCTGCAGTAGTAAACTAGAAACCTTGTTTATTCTTACACTGGTTCTGCAGAAACACAGCAGCTTAATTCTCCAGCCTGTATTCTGATTTGAGCAAAGCAAACCTCACAGGCCAAATTCTGATGCTACTGATGGACAACCCATGTGCTCAGGCACCAGATGACCTCACTAACTGAGCTATTTAGAGCCCAAGTAGCTTAAAAAAACCTCAAATAAGTTACTTCCTAACAAACTGAGGTATTTCTCTGGGAGTGGGGAAGGGCAAATCCCCCAAACGCCCTCTGCATTAGAAAGCTGGTTACTGGAGACAGGTACAGGTCCTGTTTTAGCAGAAGTGCTAAAAGCTAGGTCAGAAAATAGCAGAGAATCCGTGCCGTGCCTCCTCACCTCAACACCACGGAAAGTTACCAGAACAAATCCATCTGCGTGGCTTTGATCGGGGGAGAACAAAGCAACATGTGAGCACATCACCACCATGCAGGGCCGTGCCACTGGCCTGGTTTCTCTCTGCCTACAAAACACAAGCGCTGCGTGGAGCAGAGGTTCTCAGGAGCCCCTGGCAGAGCTGTGCTCCCACCGGGGCTCTGTCACCCCCTGGCAGGCCCTGCGAGCCCGGGAGCTCCTGGTGGAGGCCCTGCGGTACAGCGGGGCCCAGGGCAGGTGTGCAGCACCACCTCGGGGCTCCTGAGAACCTCTGCACCCCTTCTGAGGGGGGAGCAGGGCCGGGATCCCCCACCCCGCCCTGTGCCCCCTTTAAGCTCTCGGGGGGCACCTCAGAGGGTCACTGAGCCCCACCACCCACCCCGTATCCAGCCCTGCATCCTCCCTTGGGTGTTTTTAGGGGCAGCGGAGCACCAACCCCAGGCCCCCCAGGGCCTCGCCCACCCCCCTCAGCTCTACGGGGGGTGAAGGAGGCGAGTATCCAGCGGGACCAGCATCGCGACAGGGAAGAGGCCCGGGACCAGCACTAGGATCGGGACGAGGACTG
Source organism: Fringilla coelebs (assembly GCF_963513975.1). Taxonomy (NCBI): domain Eukaryota; kingdom Metazoa; phylum Chordata; class Aves; order Passeriformes; family Fringillidae; genus Fringilla; species Fringilla coelebs. The sequence goes on along the minus strand of NC_140047.1, from coordinate 8,028,248 downwards.
GGATCGAGAGCCATGCGGGGATCGTGACCAGGATCCGCCCTAGAACCGGGATCGAGATCAGGACCGGGACCCCCGGCCCCGCACGGCCCCGCGCCCCGGGGGGCGTGGCCTTTCCGCGCGCCGCGCTCAACCCGCCCCTACCTGGCGATACCGGATGTGACGCCAGACGCACGCATCGGCACGGGGCGGAACCAGGAAGTGTTTCCATGGCAACGCCGCGCGTGGCGACCGGGCCTGGCCTCCCAGACATGGCGGCTGTGAGGGACCCGCCAGCATCCCGGTCATAACCAGCGACCCGGCCGCTGGAGCTTCTGGGTTGTGTTTGGGGTTTTTTTGGGGGGGTTTTGGTTTGGTTTTTTTGTGTAGGTTTTTTTTTTTTGTGTGTGTCTGTGTTTTGTTTTGTTGGGTTTTTTTTTTTAGATTTGGTTTTTTTTTTATTAACTAAAATAACCAGACAACGGACCGGGGAATTTGAGAAAAGCATAATCTGCTTTATTTTTTTAAATTTTTTTTTTTATTTAAATAAGGAGAATTCTTTCATATGGAAAGAGCTAATACAATCACATATTTGAAAGGAGAAACAATAGGTACTGAAACGAGGAGAAGGGCAATAAAGAGTGTGCCGCAACTGGCCTGGTGATTCCGTGATTCGAATTCCGGTCCGAGTTAAAGTTTCCAAAAAATATAAACAGGTTGCACGTTACACAATTATCCATCGTCTGCCCTTTCAAATATCTGGTCTACATGAAAAGACAAAGAGAGGAAAGGCCAAAAAAAATTTACTATACAGGTCATGAAGTTAAAAGCTGTAAGGAGGACAATATCCCCTTGAGAAACAACAAATGCAATTTATACAGAACCAGAGGGAGGATTCCAGCTAAGGACAATGCCTAAGACATGCGAAGGGGTGAGCGCCTCACTGCTGCAGCTGCGATTCCTGGGGACAGTCAAGGACATCTGGAGCAGCCAGAACAAGCCACTAAACCCAAGGGAGTGCCTATGGCCACTGGAAAATCTGGTGGTCTTTGGATTAAAATAAACAACAAAAATAGCTGGACTCTACTGTCTCTTTTTTCAGCAAAATTCACTTTTTCTGTCCAGGTGCCATAACTAAGCACGCTGGTGGGCGCCATAAATTAAATTTTATTCACAAATGCAACTTTCTTATGAAGAAACTGGGTTGCTGAATAAAAAATAACCAGTGCTACAAGGAATTAACCTGTGCTTAACCAGCCTGGAGCAAAAGGGAGGGTTAAGAAAATGCAACAGAAGGAGGTCCTGGCATGCAGGGGTGCTGGCTGCAGCGTGACTGGTGTAGCCAAGAGGTGAGAGACAGCAAAAACACTCAGCTCATCTGGAATACCTATCTCTAAATACACAGGAACCACAGGGCAGCTTGTGGCTTTGCAGCATTCCTGCAAGGAAGGTGTGGATGGAGTGAGTGCCTCTGCATGAACACCACACAGGGGAGTGCGACGGGCAGCAAACACATCCAGAGGTGCTGACACTGCACAGCTGGCACAGCCAGGGCGAGCTATGGAACATCAACAGCAAGAGCTGTGTCACTGGTGACTGCGCTGCTTCTGCTTGTCTTGTAAAATATACTGGAGTGCCTTTTTATTCCTCTTTTTTTTTTTTTCTTTTATTCCCAGACCTCAGTGTTGATTTGTTTTTAAACGAAGAGCTAACAGCAGGAGGGGTGAGGGCAGCAGCACTGACTGGAGCTGCTGGCCATGGCTCCCTGTGTGACAGGAACTGATCCCACGGGTGCTTCAGACCCTCTGCTGAACAAGAGCAGCAGGCAGCCTCTCAACATTCCTGCTTGCTGCTGCAAAGATGGGCTCCACCTTTCCCTCCCGCTGCACCCTGCACCTTTCCCAGCAGGAGGAGACTGCAATTTGGTAGCTGACTTCCAGTCAAAGCAAAAGCAACTCACAAAGGAACAAATCAGCAATAAATCAACCCTTCAACAGTGCAGACAGCAAGCAGAAGGACCCTCCGTAACTGTACTGAAACGTTCTGTGCATCTCCTTCCTCCTCTCCATGCTGGATTTTTATCAGCTCCCTTGGCTTTTCTGCTCCTTTGCAGATCAGAGGCTTTTCCTTTAGACTCCAGAGCACCACAAACTGCACTAACCTTGGACTAGCTTTAAACAAACAAACAAACAAACAAACAAGCAAAAATATATGCCAGAGAAGGATATTGCACCGTAGAAATTTGGGCTCTAAAACTGCTTTCCATCACACAAAACTCCACTAAGTGAGAGAGAGTCTTGCCAACTGCAGCTGACAGTCACGCAAAGTTGAGAAATGGAATGAAGCTCACATGCATTTCTTGGCCTTTCCTGCACAGAATAATTCAGACATAATATATAAATAGAGCAGTGAAACAATTACTTTTTCACCTAGACCTACAACATCAAATACGTATAAATAAATTCTAGTGTTTTATTCTGTTGGGGGAAGGAATGGAGGGATTAAAAGAGAAAGAAGGGTGACCTTTTTCAACAGGAAGTTTGGTAGTTCTGATGGCATGTACACCAGAGGGACTGCAGTAACTGGGATCTTGCAATAACCCCGTTTCTCCAACATGTTTGACCATTTTGAAATCACACAGGTGGGAGAAAGGAGGTTAGTGTCTTTGTAAAGCTGAAGTAGTGTGTCTAGAGTAGGGAAGAGATGAGAAGAGGGGGGCTCAGGTAAGTCTCTTTAGCCATTTGTTAGATTCTGGGCTTGTATTAGCTAGGGCCAGCTGGGCAGAAGGATACTAAAAAAATCCCAAACAGACAATTCTGCTGTTAATGGTATTTCAAGGAAGAAAATAGAAACAAGGGTGGGATGACTTACTGGCGGTGCAATCTTTGGAAAACACTGGGAGCAGGACTAGCAGATGAGGATGCAGATCTGGGAGATGTCTGAAGGTTGGGGAAATATTTGTCACTAAATCTCAAACCCTGTACTTTAAGGAGATGCTAGAGAGATGCTGGCACACTCTGCTCTGAAATTAAAATCCGTAAAACGTAAGAAAAAAAGAACTCTTATTTTTTCTTAAAGTACCATCCTATCCCTTTCCCTTCGGGTTCTCTGCCATGTTCCATGGGGACACCTATGGAGAGGGGACATTACTATGCCTAAGTTAGTTTAGGTTTCTAAGCTCTTTAAAGCTACTGTATAAAAATCATATTTATGCCTAGCTTAAAACTTCAAATGCATCCTTACAAAGTTACAAAGGATCTTTTTCCAGAAAGGGGAGAGGGAGGAGGGAGAAAAAAAAAGCAAATGAAGAAACAAGAACACCTTTCAGATCCCTTCCCCAATACATTCTTTGTTCAAAATATCTTCTTTGGAACCACCACCAAATGACTTTCTGCCACCCAGCAGAGGCTGATGCACAGCCCGTGAGCAAGCTCCCATCTCCAAAAATGGTTCTGTCCCTCACTTCAGAGTGACCAGCCTACTTTACATTTTGAAAGAGCTAAACAACACAAACCAAGTTAGCTGAAAGTAGTTTTTACTTTAGACTACCATCAGGTGAAGGACTCCAAGCCCTTTCAGGAACTTTTAGGTCCGTCCTAAAAAATCTACGTACACACACGCGCACACACACGCACACACTCACATAAACCAAAAGCAAACAGCCAAAGAAATAAAACCCAACCTCTCCCACTGGGATCTTCCTTGTGTAGATCATCAAATACTGGAGAGGAGTGGTGAGGTGACGATGCTGTACACACACTATATGCAACTGCATCAGAGTAAAGAACCCTTTGCTGTTCACCTGGGGAAGGAGAGGAGAAGGATGATTCCAATCTGCCTCTGTAACCACGTGCTTCCAACCCAAAACAGGAGGTTCCAAGTGTGCCTTGCAGAGGGGCTCCCTTACCAACATATTTCTATGCAAATTTTACAAAAGGCCATGGAATAGAGGAATAGAAAGCAAGACTCGGGGAAAAGAGCAAAGCTTAGGAGAGCAGCCCCAAGGGATGAACACAATATAGGACAAGTCTCAGGAGACACGAAGAATTCGAGCAGCCAAGGCAGGGAGCATGAGAGAGCATCACAACTACAAAAAGTAGTCCATACAGACCCGTTGGCTCTAACCAACTCTTCTGACCCACGTGCTGTGAGAATTTTTTTCTTCCTAACAAATGTTACATTTTGTAAATCTATGATTTACATTTTGGCGGGTGTTTTGCAGTCACTAAAAAAATCCGAAACACACAAAAAGGAAAAATTAAACACCTAGATCTCTATGAGCTTGCAAAAGAAATCTGGTGGGTTTTCCCCTTAAAATGAAAATGCCAAATTTTGTTGTACACAAAGCACCCCAAAGCTGTGTTGAAGTGGTGCAAGTTTCAGGATTTGTGCACTGATGTACTACATATCTTTAGTACACATTTCCTCCTACTACAAGCACTGCCTCTAGCTTAAAACAAAAATACTGAAAAATTAACAAATGTCATATCTGTCCTGTTTTTTTTAATCAAATAGTCTGAAAGGCTAAATCATCTGGGGAAATACACCCAAACAAACTCGAACTCTCAACATAGCACAAAACCATATACAAAACCAAGCAGAGTTTTGTCAAAACACCATTTTAGCTGAAGAGAATAATTTTCTGAAAGGAATGAGGAAAGCAGAAAGAAGGGGGGAATGAGAGAACATATAAAAGTTCTGCTATAAACAAAGATACAGCTTTTTTGTAAAAACCTCAGCTGCCTTTAAAATGAAAAACCTCAAACTAAACCCCTCTCCCCCAGTTGCCACTCTGCTGAGACAGAAGTAGGGAAGGAGAAGGACGGGCTTTGCCAAGTGAGCAATCACAGCTACCTGTGGATGGGGCATGGGGAGGGGGAAAATAAAAAAAAAAATGGCTAAAGCCACTTAAAAGTCACATGATTGGTTTGTTTTAAAGCAAGCAGGTCAATGTCATATCCACTGTTTCAAACTGCTTTGTTGGGAGAGGGGCTTGAATGATGTTGCTGTAGTCAGTCAGTGTGGGGTGGGGATAGATCTGGTGAGATTTTCAGGAGATCCAGTGGGGTCCAGTCTAAGCTGTGGTGCCTCTCAGGCAGCAGGACCAGCTGGGCATCAGAGGTGCTCCTAGGCCTTGCTCTCCTCCACTTTGACTGCCTGAGGTTTGATCGCTCCTGTGCGCACTGGCTTCATCTGGTTTGTGGAGGCTGTTTCTTGCAGCTTCACTGCTCCCAGACTGGCTTTGTTATCATCCACCCGCTGCTTTGCCTTTTGACACAAAAACCAAAGCATTAGCTAGGACAGACACCTCTAGGCAGGCAGAACAAGCAAACTGTGACCATCATTCATGCAGGACATTGAATTTGCTCCTCTAACACCTCACACTTGAGGATCTCAGTGTCTCACGTATTTGGCAATGCAAGTAACTTATAACTCCACAGCAGAACTGAGTAGAAATTAGTGGAACCAATCTCTCCTGACTTTCAAATCACACAGAATTACTCCTGGACTCAGTAAAACACCCACTTACTCGGGGGAAACACCAACTCCCACATGGAGCTTCAGTGACATAGGCCTTTCTGCCTTTCCTCTGCAGCCCAAGGCACAAGCATACGTGTGCAAGAGCAGGTATTTTTGGGCCGTACACAGAACTCAGGTACACTACCTGTTGTACGTAGTGTCCTTGCACAGAGCCCATGCTCACTGCTGGTCCCGACGGCTTCCCGCTGGGGCTGGCAGAGCTAGGCCTGGAAATCGAAGAGTCGACAACATTCATGGAGTAAATTCTACAATGGAATGAGAGCCTTATTCATGTGTGAAAGGAAAAAAGACAGCAAAGCAGCAATAGACAGGGCACAAGTCTGTGCTGTGCAGATCGGTGAGCTCCACAGTCCAAATGACGACAAGCGGGTCGGTTAGGAGAAAAAAAAATAAATTAGTCTCGCAAAAGCCTCAATGGCCTGATGTGTCTAGACATGAGCACTCCCATCTTCAGGACCAAAATCATTTATTCAGTGATCCAGATTTCCCACCTTCACGAGGAACAACAGCACACACCAATTCCAACGTGTCTTTGAGATCCAGTGAACAAGTAACTTCATGCACTTCCCACAAAGCACCGGGTCAGGTACACGCACTGGCCCACACCCAAAATGAAAGCCATGACCATGCATTTACACACAAGTACTTGGACTGAAGTGAGCACGCTCTAGACATGAAAAGCCAGGTGGATCTCGTGCAGGGATGATGGGTGCACCACATTTCTCTCCCATCCTAAGGAGCCCAAGCTGTGTGAAGGTCTCACCTGTACGTGTGTGGGGACGGGACTGACCCTCCGGAGGACATGCTCTGTTTACCATCGGAGAAATGAAACCCTTTCATTTCCATCTGGGAGGACTACAGAGGAAAATGAGTGAGAGAGAGTATCATCTTTGCATTCACAAATCACTCATTACTTCATATAAAAACTTAAGCAGAATGTTTGCCCTTCTCCCCATCATGCCCATTTTAAAAGAAGAAAAACTTTTTCAGGTGAAGAAAGTGAGGCTTGTAAGTGAAATAATCTGTTTGTATTTAAGCACCAAGCCAGCAGCACAAGCAAATACAGAACCTGGAAGTTAACTGCTGTGCTCTCTATCCCCTATAGTAAGACAAACTTATGATATGAATCCATCAAACCAGACATGACATTAATATACCTACTCAAATGGACAAGCTTCACAACAGAGTGAAATATCTGGGCAGTATTCCAACTGTGTCTGGAGCTCACCACCCCTCAAGCACTCTGGGGAAACCTGTGTAAACATGTAATAAAACTGGAGACTCCAAACTGGATCAAGGCAGGATGTGGCTCCCTGGAAACAGAATGATGACCAGCAGCAAAACCTGAAAACTGCTGCCTTGCACTTTGGAGATGAAGGGAAAAGGGTTCCTTCATTTTAAGAGCAATCCTTGGCTTGGATATTTAAGGATCCCAAACAAGCCATTCTCCCCTTTTAAAAGCAAGGAGTAAAACTTCAACGCAGGAGGGGTTGTTACTGAATGCCATGAGCAGCACCAGGAGTTAATCCTTACCTCCCTGCTGGCAGCAAGAACAGAAGGCTGGGATCCAGGAGGGAGGATTCTTCGGGGAGCTCCTACAGGCAGGTTTTGCCCCTGGGGAAGCTGGATGGACTGTGGCAGAAGCAGGGGCTGCTGGCCAGAGCCGTAGCGGGGCAGAGGCAGCTGGGAGCCAGGCACAGGCATTGTCAGCTGTGTGACAAGGACATGTAGTTACCTTAAAGGCAGTAACAGTCTCGTGTTTGACATGCTGCCTCCCAATACCCTGAAAGCACAGCCTTGCCAAAAGGAAGCTCCCAAACAGCTCAGTCTGGCACGGAATAAACGCAAATGACTGCAACAGAGGGACTTTCACACTGAAATGGATGTTCTGGCAGTGCTGCCAACACTCTTTATCAGCTGGGTTTATAACATGCCATCAAGTTAATCTAACTGCCCGTGGATGGGGGCTGTTCTCCATTCCTACAGCCCAGTTTTCCAGTCTTCCTCATGGTCACTTCACGTGGGTCTGTTTTCCCTTCACACAATGGCAATGTCAGTGCAGTGTCAGGTGCTTTGTTTTCACCTTTGAAAATCTACACTCTTACACCAAAATATTCTGAGGACGGGACCTCCAGAGAAAGCGATGGGGACCTCAGTTCCATGTTTCACAGTGACCTTCAAACCAATGATGGACATAATTAGGAGCAATTACCAAAAAAATACTGTAGCTCAGGGCTGAGGCACCTCCTGTTCCTTCTGATTTTCTCACAATTGCTGGATTTGGGAGGTTCTATCGACACTTTAGAATAAATAAATATACCAATCTAAGGCTGGCAAAAGAAACCAAGTTATTACTCGCTTATGATGGATAAAGCATTTCTTCAAATATTTCGTTTGCCAGTGTTCTCTATATTTTCCTCACCTAAGTTACTTTCAGGATTAACTCTTTACGTCAGCCACAACATAAAAATCCCTCTGAAACAAAAAATAAACCTTAACAAGTTGCACAAGATAAACGTAAGATGAGTTTAATAAAATTATCAAATTTCTCCAGAGAATCAGAGCACATGCCCACAAACACAGCTATGGTCACAGTAGAATTCAATGTTTTTATGTGAACCATGCTTTATTAAAACATTTTCACACATTGAAATTCCTGTTAGGATTCTGCCAAACAGATCAGCTGAAGCTGTAAATAAGACTTGGACGACAAATGAACTGAGAAGACGGATGAGCCTTTAATACAAGTTCCTAGTTGCCCTGGAAGCTGAGGTGATGGGAGAGATGACTGGGATTTGGCTCTCAGAAGAGGTGCTTTTAGGACAACCATTGCATCATGGCCTCCTATGCATGCAGCACTGGAAGGACTGACTTCCAAGTGACAAAATGACGTCTCAGCAGGGACAGACAAGGTATGAGCAACCATCTCATTAAATAAGGTGCTGCATATGTGAAACCATGGTTCACAGAACAGTGTCTCGGGGATATCTTCCGCCTCTTTACAAAGAGTTTAGTTCAGACAGACATGTTACAACCCATCCTCAGAAACATGTGGCTGTGAATTAGCCTGGACCAAAGGAGTGGCTCGCCAGTCCTGCTCCTAACCTGTGTGAGCTGAGAGTCCATCATCTGGGAGGCTCCCATACCAGCCTGGTTTATTTGCCCCTCATAAACCAGTGCCTGGCTTCCGTTCATGGGCTGATAGGGGGACCCAGACTGGGTTTTCACCACCTCCAAGGGCTGCATGCCTGGGAAGGCGGAATATGGAGGCTTCAGAGCAGTGCCTCCTGTCAGGACCATGGTGCTGGGCTGGGACAGACTGGGGTGCATGTACACCTGAGACCTGCAGGAAAAAAACATGCTTCAGTCATGATGCACAAAACCTTTGGAGACTGTACAAGCACACCCTGCCAAACCATACCCTGCCTGCCATACGCTGTCAGACTGAACTGACAGCTTAGAAATAAGCTGTGATGCCACTTTCCATTTTAGTTACCAGGATCTTTTACTTCCACTCTTAAGCTTTTACAACCACGTCCCTGTATTGCCAGAATATTCAACAGAACAATGTTGTGTAGTATTTAATATTTATGTTTCAATATCCCACAAAACAACCTGTGCATTAGTAGTTAAGGGAAGATTCAGGTTACCTAAAGTCTACAGCAGTTTTGTAAAGCAGGAAAATATGAGAAGTTAAAGATTCCAACAGCTCTAGCAAATAAGAAGGGTTATTAAACCTCAGTGTTTAGGCTTCTGAAGCACTAGCTACTAATTCAGACTTTTCAGTCTCATGCTCCCTACACTGGCACTGTTATTAGAGGAAGGAAACAGCACTTGAACAAAGGGGAAAGGGAAGATGAGTGTGGGGTATCTGACCCAGACATCAGGAACATAAGAAAGCAAGGCACAAGGAAAGGAAAACAGGAAGCAGTTACCTGAAGGGCTGTATGGAGCTGTACATCTCCTGGGACTGGGAAACAGGCAGACCACCCCTCAGTCCAAGCTGAGCTTGGGCCTGTAAGGATGTGTGGAGGGAAATGGGAATCTGTTGGGCAGCAGCAGCCTGCAGAAGAAATTAATATGACTGAGAGGTACAAGAAGAGCCAGAAACTCTCCAGGGCTGTTAAAAACCCATCAGTTTGCTGCATGAGTCAATCTGCAGTGACAATTACCTACATTGGGCTTTTACCCAGCCCTGCATCATTCCCCAGAACAGCAGCACTGCCAGGGAAGACACTGCCCAGACATCCAGAGGCTGATGCCTGCAAGAGGCATTTGATGGACACCAGGGAACCAACATAGAGCAGGCAGTGACAATCCCAGCTCTCACCTGCCTGTACTTCACCTTGAAGAGCTTGAAAGAGCTCTTCCCAGCCCTATCAACACCCTATTCACTACTGAAGTCACTCATTATTATTGACTGGCTGGGGAATTCACTGAAAGTCACTTCATCTCACACAGGCCTCAGCATCTGCTTCAGTTAAAACCAGTCCAAGGGCACTGGTTCAGAAGGGGAAGAACTCAATTCCTTCCCTTCAGTTCCACTAACCTCTGACACCCACTGGGAAGAAGCATTCAAGGAACCTAAAGGGAGCCCCATCTAATTTCCTTTGGGCTATGAAAGTGAAAAATTACTCCTTGTTTCCTAAGTGCCACCATGAAGAATCCTTGAAACACCCCCTGCAAGCTGTACTGCTCCCTTACCTGTTGGTAGCTTTGCTGCTGAGGTATCGTCTGAGGGACCAGGCGGGGCTGACTTGCAAACACGTGGCCATCCAGATACAGGGGTGGAATATGGTTACCTGGACATCACAAAAGGCAGGTTGTAAATTCAAGGTACAGGGGAGATACAGGCACAGCAGACTGCAGAGATCTGCAAGTCAAGACTATTTCCTACCTCTCAGCAAGTTAACACAAACATAATACCCATTCAGAAATGTCTGTAAAGCTCCTAAATCCACATACCAACATCAGCAGTAGCAGGATTGCTGAGAATTAATCATACCTTCCTGTCAGAGGCTAAATGTAAACCCAGATTTCCCACCTCTACAAAAGAGTCAGATACTAGCAGCTCAGAAATTGGTAACCTGTACTCTGAACTAAATGCCAGGAATCTGCTCTGCAATCATCTCATCCTTGCAGCTAAGACAGACAGAAAGAGCAAACACGGTGTTTAAGGCCTTGACACATGAGATCTAAAAGCCATATTCACCCCAAGGGTGGCACCAATTAGTAACTACTGTGCCACTCCTGTGCTTTTGTGCAGATATGAACCACAGGATTAAGCAGCGAGATCAGGGTGGGTGAGGAAGGAAATCACCTGACTTGGAACAATCTGTTTACCAAGTGGAAGCTAACAACAGCCACTACAATTTCACTCTGTTCCTCAACTGAGACATGAGAAAGACAGTGCACACATAAGAAGTCCTTTGGGACCCAGGAGTCATCCCATGGAGAGAATCCCAGTACATTTCCTCTTTCCAGATGCTCTCCCTAATTACACACAATAACATGACTGAGTTAAGCTTCTCCTTTAACTAAAAGGCAGTAACACCTTCCCCTCTCCCAGAGTTCTGTGAGCTATAAGCCAGTTGCTGTTTTGCTAAAAGCAAAAGGTGCTCAGAACACGTGGCTTCAAAGGCAAAACAAGCAGAGGAATGGCTCATACTGATATTGGGACTGTTGAGGCCTCTCAGCCATAGGTCTCTTTCCTTCTATTCTACTGGGCACAGAGTAAAGGGTAAGCAAGATCACAGACTTGCCACCACACAGGGAAAGCTGTCTTTGTATTAAGCTTTCACCAGTCACATCCTTTAAAGGGGGGAGACTGTCCCTCTTTCTGCCTTGCCTGAGTTGTTAAGCATCTGTCAAACACCAGCCAGCCAGTTACTCTACACAGAAGCTCTTCTCACCATGCTCCCATCTAGGAGAACCAGAGGATGACTCCCAGATAACAATCAGTTTGCAGCTACCTGGAATAGATGCAGAAGGTGCTACAGATGCCACAGGCATGGGAGGCATAGAAACTCCACCAAAAGAGCTGTAGCTGACACCGTTGGAAGCTCCAACACTGGAAGGAGGCTGGATGCCTGAGCCTGCACCTCCTGGGGAGTTCTGTTCTGGTAAACTCGGAGAGTTTTCCCAAGCTTTACGAGCAGACTCCATCTATGGAAACAAAGAACAGTAACTACAGACAGTTCAAATGGGGAGGATGTTACCAAAGCCCACAGTTGCCCACCTGTGACCTATGAGCTCAAATTCCCTACACTCTAGGCTTAGTGGAAAGCTGACAGGTCTGAGGTCAGGGGGTTCTACAACAATTTCTAATGGACAAGAACCCTTCACAAACACTCAAATCCCTTGGTATTTGCTGGGCTTCTCAGGTTTGGATGGAAGTGGGTTTTGGTTTGGTTTATTTGGTTTTGTTGTTCTTGTTTGTACACTTGGGTGGGTTTTATTTGGTTTTTCCCTCTCTTTACACCACCAGGCTTCCCAGGATCCCTGAGCAGCCACCTTGCCCAGTACAGAAATAGGAAAGCTCTGTTGCACTTGGTTCTACAATTGACAAGGACTTCAAGCACACACCCCTGCACTCATGTTGAAGAGCACACATGCATAACCTTTACAAAAGCTAATCAAAGTTTAGCAATACCTAACAAAATACTCTGGGAAAGATCTCCCCACAGAAACGTGGCATCCACACACCTTCAGAGTGATCTCCCCACAGAGACATGGCATCCACACACCTTCCTTACCTTAAGAGTAAGGTCAGCAGTGGGGAAGGACATGGGGTTCAGGCCGATGCAGCGCTGGAGGTGATGATCCCTTCGCAGGATGGGAATGGACTGTGTTAACCCTGCCTGAGGGGAGAGTCATAAAAGGTGAATATTTGTGAACTCTCAGGAGAATGGTATGAGCCACCAAGGCTGACAGAGGTTCAGCTAGGCAGCTCCAATAAGTGCACATCAAAGAATTCAGTCCCTGGTGGTACTACACAAGCCAAGTGCCACATTCATCTAGGGTCCATTCTGCTCTTGCAATAAAGGAAGCTTTGGCTATGTGCAAAGACACCCCTCTATGCTGAACTATATCAGCTTCCACTTAAACATCAGTTTGATCCAATAACTTCAATTTGCAGAAGTTCTCCTTCCTGTCCCATACTTCGAAACTACCTAAGTTTCAGACAAAACCTGTTTCTGAAAATTAACACCCTATAAGACAAGTCTCCAAATTCAAAACCAGACAGACTACAAACTTGAAGACATTTCAAAAGCAGCTTTTGTGTGTATCTCACATTGCTGTCTGCAGCTGAGCTACCAGCTGGGCTTTCAGTGTGCTCACTCTTTCACATGGAATAATGAAATACCTAAGGAGTATCTCCCATGAATCAATATCAAGAGAAAAAAATACTTACATTACTGGCCAAGGCATCCTGCAATTTGGTGACAGGGTTAGCTGCAGTGCCAGAGGCAGAACCAGGTGGCAAGCTGAAGTCAGAGTCCTGAAAAAGCAAAACACATAAAATTCAAATCCAGGTCCATAGGCCACCCCTCTGCTTTTCATGGTTAATGACTCTAGCCTGAATTATGACACTACAAATAAAGACTGATCTCCAGTAAGCCTTGCTGGAAACAGAAAACACCTCTCAGCACTCAGCAGCAGGCAACCCCCCGAGGCACACAAAAGCTTGGCCATGATTTTGTCCCTCACCTCTGTTACCACCCCAGCTGGTCCTTGGGACTGTATTTCCAAGTGGTTACTAAATGTTTGCCAGGGCATCCTGAGTACCTGGTCTGTGTCAGTAATGAAATCTAAGGCAAACCTACAGCTGGAAGCTTCCTCTAAATAATCCTTCCGCCTCAAACCACTTTTCATGCCTCAACAAGATCAAATCACCAAGAAGATAAAATTAAATTCAATCCTCACTTTAGGATTTACTCCAAATTCAATGGGTGGCACAGGAAGTACAGAATCCACGTGAATTTCCACCCCATTAACAGGGGGAATATTCCCTTCCAGCCGTTCCGTTCCCTCCGAACCCTTTCTGTTTTTCAGGGAGCGTTCGTTGCCGATTGGTCCGGGCTTGTGTTCCTTGTTCTGTCCTGAGCCTTGATCTGAATCCTTAACAGGAAAGCAGAGAGGCTGAGACACAAAGACCGAATAACCCAACCTCAAGCCTTAAAAACGCTATCAACAACAACACAACCACTTCACGTCTCTCACTCTGTGCTCTGGCTTGGCTGCGAATCCAGATTACCTTTTTATCAGTTTGCTTCTGCACTTGCTCCTTCTGGCAGTCAGGCTTTGAGTCCACCAGGCCAGCCCCATTCATCTCCTCTGGTTTGAGGGTGCCATATGGAGAACTGCGCTGAGAGGAGGTCGCGGAGGATTCCCGAGACTCCGCGCTCAAGTCAATGCCACTATCCCCCTGGCTGCCTTTAAATCCCTGCTATGCAAAGCACGAAATGTGTTAAAGCCCCGGACTCCGACCCAGCACCACCGAGGAAAAAACATCCCAGAGAACAGCAACACCACGTCCCTTTTTCAAATCGCCATCCTGGTTAACTGCAAAGGAGTTGGGCCTGACCTGCAGCACCCCTTGGCTGCTCCTTCAGCTCTACACAGCCCTGAGACAGGGGAACTGATGCACCAACCAGACCATGGCTTCACAGTAAGGAAATGTGTCCCACAGAACAACCAGGCTGAGACTGCCAAACTCACTTCACATGGGACCCAAATCAAATTTGAACTCTTGGTCTACAGAGATGAAGAGTTCAGGAACTCCTCTGCCCTCCCTGCATTAAGGCTACAGCTACACGCTGCTCACAGGCACAAGGCACAAACAGGACCTAAGGGATTCTGCCCCTCCTCAACCACAGTGTGCACCCAGTGATGAGCATAACCCTGGAATAGCTCTATCACACAGTTACTCCAGATTTATACCCACACACAACACCAAGCAGTGTTGGCTTGGCTCTTTAGGTCAAGATTTGAACAGCGTCAAGCTCAAATTAAAACTGCAAAGAGACAGTTTAAAATGGCACAAGCAGAGCTGAGAGTCACTAAGCACAGATGGAGCAATGAGAAGCATAAAAGCCACCTGCATTAATACTTTATACACACAATACCTTGAAGGGCACCTTAGGAGCCACTTACCTCGGTGCTGGACTCAGTACCATTAAAGGTATTTACAGGCTTGCTCCAGGAATCACTGCCAGGAGACTGAACGGAAAGTGCTGGAAGAGAATTGAGGGCAGGGTTCAGCTGCTTGAAACACAGCTATGAGCACACCCTGTACACATTACACCATCAACCTTCCATTTCTAGACATGAGAAAGGGTATTTTCACCACCTCAGAACATTAAGTGTTGCCCAGACATCTGAGACATGATGCAGCAGAGAACACAGGTTATGAGGAGTGAGAGTAGAGAACAGGGAGGAGATTTCTTAGGGAACATAACAACAAGAGAAAGACAGGGCGGAGAGAAACAAGGGAGGCACTAACCACTCAAGGCTAGAAATGAGAAAATGTAGGAAAGCAAAATAAGAAAAAGTAGATCCAGCCCAAGCAGCTATAAAATGCTGTATAGTAGTTAACTTAATGTGAAACAAAGACCCAAGAAGCAGATTAGGAGACTGACATGGCCAGCAACAGGATGGCTGAACACTAAACCACAGAGCTTAGAACAGAGGCTACTCCACATGTCTGCCAGTACCCCTCCCACTCCCAGCATCAGGCAGGAGAGGGCTGTCTCCTCTGAACCATGGACCCCATCCTTGCTGCACATCCCAAAGGACTCCAGCTCTGTGAAACCCTTTGGAACAAAGACTTAAGCCTACCTGGGCTGTTGCTCTCCCAGATCTCTGTGCCCAGGCTGTTTCCAGACACTGTTACATCACTCTGCTCCAAGCACAGGCTGTTCTGCTTCTTAGCAAATCGTGGTGGAATGCGCGACTGAAGGACGCGGGCCTTGGCTGGTGCCTGTGACAGGAAAGGCACAGGTGTCAGCCTGGGAAGTTCCCCCAGTCTAACAAGGCTGGAGAGAGCTGCTTTTTGCAGTGTGAGGTTTTCTTCTGGCAACAACACAGTCAGATGCAAAGGCTGCCCAATATTCCACCAACTACAGCCAGCAGCTGGCTTAGAGAGCCAAACTGCTTTGGATGAAGACCACTCTAGAAACTAACTCCCAATTAGCAATTTTGCTGCAAGCCAAGAATAGTCAGAAATCAAACTCTTCTTTTCAGACCAGCAGCCCTAAAAATGTTTCTGGGGCCCAATATAGGATCTGTACTACTTTGGCATGGTCAACTGTATGTTCTCTGTTCATACAAACACTTTCTGGGGCCCTGCTCTGACTGCAATCAAAACCATGTAACAGGTCCAATTTTTCTGTCTCCCATTCCTCACCTGAGCAGCCTGTTCCTTCTTCCTTCGCTCCTCTTCCAGCAAACGACGTTGCTTTTTAGTAAGAACCTCAATGAAGCCTTCCCCTGCCATGGAACCAACTTCATTCTCTTCTGCTGTGTTTGACACCCGGTTATCAATGATGGTACCTGAACAAAGCACACAGAGAGAACACAGTGCACATGTGTGTGCATATAAAGCTTTGTAATTGCAATATTTCTAACAGTGCACTCCAAAGACAATCCACGCCACAATAATTTCACCTAGCAACATAGCAGCTACATTTAGGAAACAATATAATGTAGTCTGCTGACACCTCTCAGCCACTTTATCTTGCAGGACTTTGCTGCCTCCTCTGTTTCAAGATGAGCACACTTCAGCTGGAGGAGCTGTGTGATAACTCAGATAATTCTCTTTTCAGAGATACTAATTTCTTGTCTCCCTGCCATTAGCTCAGCCTCAAATTCCCCACTCTGGATCCTCTCTCAACTTCCTTCACACAACATAAATTTCAAGCCTAAAACACATTAGCATCTTAGACAGAAATACAGAAATATTCTCCCTAAATACAAACTTTCTATAGAAGAAACATTAGAGACACAGTCAGGCTGAAAAGTTTGCATTTAAAATTTAACAATTTTACCTTCCATGTTTTTCTATTTAGATACACAAGAATTTTCTTGTTTCTTTAAATAAATGGAAAAAAAGCCCCTAACCTGATATTAAATTAGACTGCATTGAATCAGTCTGGCTTTAATCAATCAGTCAGCCATAATATGTTATCCTCTTAAAATAAGCAAATGAATCAAGATACTCACTTCCATAACTCAGTTCAAACTGTGACAAGGCCTCTCCCTTCTCACTTGCTCTTTGTGCAGGGGATTTGTGCTCCTTCTCTGGCTTTTTACCTGGCCCCTCAGCACTCTCTGAGTTCACATGGGAGGCCCTATCCAAGCTATAAATGGAGTGGCTGCTGCCACCACTGGTGTTGCCAAGGCCTCCTCCTTCTTCTGGAGACCTACACAGAAAGAAGGGAAAGGATTTAGTTTCATCAGCAGAATGCGAATAGTAGCGACAAGAAGAAAATGCATGGGGTGCATGTCCACTCCAACATCTGCATATATCACAGATCAGAAAACAACTTTACCTTTTGCTCTTTATCAGGGTCCCATTCTGCTGGCTCTCATATCTGGAAGCTGCTCCCACACCAGTCCTGACAGACTGCTCTGCAAACCCTGCCGGCTCAGCCTTGCGGCTCTGCCTGTCCACCAGCGGCCTCTGGCTTGAGAAGCTCCTCTTTGCCAGTTCCCTCTTCTCTCCCAAGCTCCCAGTGCCAAGGCCACCTTCCAGCTGGCCCTCACTCTCTGCAGCTCCATCTCTTCTCTCCCGCCGCTCGCTGAAGTCACTGCTCTCAGACGCCGTCTCCCACTCCTCGTTGGCATGGTCTGAAGAGTTCTGGTAGGACAGCTCAGGAGAGCGTCTGCCCGAGATGCTGCTCTTCTCTGCAGTGCCCAGTTTGGGTCTGCCTGGCCACTGGCTGGGCAGCAGATTAGGGCCTCCCTCCTCGGGGTTCCACTGCCCGACTGATTCCCTCTCCTGCCTGAGGCGTCTGAACCGTGGGGGCTTGTCCTGGCGGGGAGGACGCCGCCTCCTGAAGGGCCTGTTCTCTATGTTCTCCTGATCTGCTGAGTAATCCTCCTGGAAAAAGTGCCTTTTGTCATCCAGATGACTCTCATCAAAAACCCGGCTGGAGAAGGAATCCGTGTGTTTGTAAGAATCCTGAATGTAGTCCCTGTCAGACTGCTGCCTGCTCCCAAAAGCGTCTGATGGAGACGTGTGGCTGTACTCTTGCCACCCTCCTCCCCCACTCCTGCCTTGCCACTGGGTGGGCTCCTTACCCATGAACCCCCTTCGCCCATAGCCAGAGTTGCTCAGTCTCGGTGGCAGTGATCTCCCAAAGGCTCTCGGAGCCCTCGTCTTAGGATCCAGGCTATTGTGATCATCTGAATAGATTTTGTTGGACCTCCAAGATTCTTTGAAGTCTCCCTTTTTCAAATCACTGTCCTCCCTGTCCAGCACAGAGCCTTCATTGCTGTTCTCTGAGCCCCTCTGCCGGCGACGCTTGGGGAGCTCCTCATACTCTGACCCTTCACTGTGTGTCTCACTGGCAATCCGGCGCCTTGGTTTGCCTCTGGGGAAGTCCTCTGGCTGGTTGAACTCCCGGAGCCCTCGGCCCCGGCTGCTCCTCTGGTTGTTGTTGTAGACCCCCCTGCTGCTCACAACGGTGCCTCGGCCTCTGAAAGTGAACTCTCTGAAGCCCCTCCCTCGCCCACGCCCTTGACCTCTCCCACCGAAGGCTTGCTCCTCATCAATGAAGATCCAGTTGTTTCTTTTTGTGGGAGGGAGATCGCTGCTCTCTCTGGATAGTTTGTTCTCCCAGGTTCTTTCTGGCTTCTCTTCTTCCTCCTCCTCCTCTTCTTCCTCTTGGGACTTCTCAGCCTCTCGTGCAAGGCTGGTTTGGGAAGAACCTTTGTCATCCAGCAGGTAACGCGTGGAGTTCAGCAAGGCAGCAGAGTCATCTGACTCATTTTCTACCTTCTGAACAGCTGCCTTCTCCTTCAGCGGGCGTGAGCTGTCCTCTCCCTCCAGTTTAACCTTCTCCATCTCCTTCTCCTTCTCTTCCACCTTGAGGGCTTTCAGGACTGGTTTTTTAATGGGGCCCGACCGCCGTGTCCTCCCCATTTGCTCCTGGGGCTGCCCGCTGGTGCTGCGGCTCTCAGGAGCCCACTCTGCTGTCTCTTCAGTGGCCTGCTTGGTACTGGCTCCTTCTTTCTTCCATGGGTCAGCACTGAAGGACTGCTCATCACGGGGTACTTCTTCAGCAACTTCTGCTGCTGTCTCTGCAGGTTTCTGATGGTGGCTGATATCCCAACCATTATATTCAGGCTTCTTCTCTGTTTGGATAAAATCAGGCTCCAGGGGTGAACATCTCAGGTTCGCATGGCGGCTGCCAGCAGGACAGGCTTCCTGCACACTCTCCTGGTGCTGGAACAGGAGATCCTGGCCTATCCTCTGAGAAGACAGGCAGCTGTCAAAGTCTGCTTGGGCCTTCTTGTCAAAAGCATTCAAATACTCCTCCCCTCTCTCCTCAAAGAGATCTCGCTGAGTGCTCAGACTCTCCGGCCTTCCAGAAGCAGAGTAACTTTCATTCCTGAGAACAAAACAAACAAAGGAAAGTCAGGTAATGCAGAGCACAGCACATCTCCAAGGGCCCAGGCTGGATACAAGAGGTGAAAAGAAATAAACTAAGGTTTATGGTAAATCATAAGGCAATTAACTTATAAATACAAAAATGCTGGGCAGAGCTGCTGCAGCCCCAGACTGTACTGCCTGGTTTGTTAAATCAATGCATGATAAAGGAAAACAAGTTCCTATGATGAGCAGCAAACTCCAGAAATGAAGGAAGATTTAACCTCCAATGATGTGGAGATCTGAAAACAAAGAATTGGTTTTAGAATATCTAAAAAAAAGTAGGAGGCAAACTAGCAATCATCAGATTTTTTGACTCATGGTTTTTTATACCTTCCCATGTAGGTGACAAGTGCCCCTCTCCCCCCAAACAGGCTCCAAGCTGGTCAGATAGAAAACTTCTGAATAACTTAGTCTGTAAACACCTCCACAGCTAAAACACTGAGGAGTGTAAGGGTGCTCCCAGATCAGTACTTGGGCCTGTTCACAGACATCTTTCAGGCCAGCTCTACACCTGCTTTTCAGCAGATGGCTTAGAGCAGCACCTCCCATCCCAGCATGCATGAGGACAGGGGAATTCTGCACTCACCTGGCATGCAGCCCCTCCATGCTCATGTTGTCAGCCTGTTTCTGATGTGACAGGGAGTATCCTTTGCTCTGCAGGGATGTGTAGCTGTCCTGGCCCCACACTGGCACAGGATCCAAGGGAGCAGTCTTCCTCTCTGCCTGCCCTGCCTGACAGTTCTGATCTTCAGACCGACAGCTGCTCCCACTGATGGAGTCCTGCTGAATCATGGGCTTCATAATTCCTGCTCACAACAGAGTTCATGCCATTAGCACCAGGATTTCACAGACAAGAAGAATTTAACAATCTCCTAGCTTGACTTCGCTTACTTCTCAGGCAGCAGGCGGCTGCAGCCATGGAAACCTCCCTTGTAAAGGGAAGCCTGTGCTTGGAAAATGCACAGCTGGGAAATACACCTGGAGTGATACAGAAGATGACACAGCTCTCAGAGCCCAGCCCACACAGACACTACAACACATCACTGGCTTGGGATCAAGCAACCCACCAACTCCAGGGAACGATTTATACATCCTGATGTTTACATTCACACCTCCGAAGATCAGGACAATATAGGAAGGTGCAAAGTGCACAGTTCAGGAACTACAGGGTTTCTCCATCACATTGACTAAAAGGCATCTATTAAGATTTCACATTATTGCAGTAACTCCAAAACTCATCCTTCTCCTCCAACAGCAAGATCAGTGGATCTGCTACCCTTTCCTCCAAGGGGCAAGATCAGTCATATCCACTAAGGTCACAAAGCAGCCAGGGAAGGTCTCCCACTGCAGTGCAAAGAACGGACAGACACGTGTCTAGATGCCCTCCCTCCCAGTCTCCCACTTCCCACTGCAACCAGCTTTCTCATCCCCAGAGAAGGGATGCCAACCAGAATGCAAAGTCTGGACAGAGCTTAAGATGCACAGCAAATTTCCAGATATGAACCAACTCAACGGCCAAGATAAACACTGACAACACCTCACCTGAAGGGTGAAGGGCTGAAGGGTAGAAATCCACGGGGGTGCGGCTCGGGGCCATGCGAGGGTCCATGTAGGACGGCATCATCATCCAGCGGGGGTCGAAGCCGAGCATCTGCGGGTGCGGCGGGTAGAACGTCCTCTGGGGATGGGAGTGCGATGGGGGAGGATAGACCTGCTGCTGCCAGTGCTGCATCTTGTACAGCTGCTCCTGCAAGGAACAGCATGGGCCATTGGACATGGCTGTGGTGCCAGGAATCACACTGATGTACTGGTTAGCCAAAGGAAAACACGTGCCATCATCAAAGGATCAATCTCTAATCAGATGGGAGGGTGGGGCAGACAGGGGTAATTCACTAGCAGCTGGGAATGTGGCAGTTGTTATTCTGTAAATACGAGGGTGCCAGGCTATCACACCACTGTGGACCAGGCTATGTGACCAAACATAAGGGATCAGTATAAGACCACAATTTGCATCTTCATGGGAACACTCCTGAATGAATACAGGACAGCTTCCTGTCAAATGCCACTTCATAACTGGTACCAAATACCTCAGATGATGCTACATTTTTCAGGAAATGCATCTCTAATTTATTTAGAGTGTAGATATATTAGTTCCACCCCTGTCAGTTTAACAGATTAGATAAAAAAAACCTAAATCACATTAAGAGAGCTATGAACATTTTACAGTGTTTCCTGGCCATCCTTCAGACAGGCTGGCACTTGCAGGTTGTTTCCCCATCTCCCACACAGCCAGTCCACCTTCCTTTAGCTGAGGACTGTCATGATGTTAATTTGACTTGACATTTAACTTTTGCTGAAGGTCCAAAAAGAATACATATTTGAAAGGAGTTTTGTGCACTGAAGAAAGCTTTCAAAACCTAAACAGCTCCAATTAACATCAAATGCATCTACTTACTTGTCAAACATGCCACCATATTTCTTTGCTAAGCTTACAACAATGTCAAATACTGTAACTGTTTATTAAAAAAGCCAATCCCTAACTGCAGAGCAAAAGAGATACCTTTAAATCTGAATCTGACACATCATTACAGCAAGGAAGGCTCTGATAAATGCAGATTATATCTACATTACCTAGTCCTCTGGTACCTCGGAGAAATTATTTCCTTCACAATACCAACACTTTTCCATTATGTTCTCTTCATGGAGCTACAAAAGCAGCAATACAAGCCAGCCAAAACATGCACTGCCTCATACATACTAACATCAGAGAGGATAAGAGAAAATAAAATAAAACTTCATGTTCTTCCAGTAGTGATGACCTGTGGTATTATTAGCATGACAGCAAAGACATCCAATTCTTTCTAGTTTAAGAGCATATCTTTTCAAGAGTAACATTAGGCAGCATTTGCTGCTGTACATCTGAATCATGAAAATGTCAACTGCCGAGCAATGAGCACGGGGAACATCCATAAAAGAGCAATTACTGAGCAAAAGGCAATTGTGAGCTCTTCACTAAGATCTGCAGGCAGCATTGATGATATCCCATTTCAAGTGGTTATTTTATGAAGAATGGCAATTAACTTTGCATTATCTGAAGCCTGAATACTCTGTCCCTTGGTTTGGCTCTGCTGCCCTACAGAGACCCACTGCATCTGGCAGCAGAGCTGCACAGCACGTATGGCACATACAGCACTGAAAGGTCAGGCAAGAGCCAAGATGCACAAAGCAGCTCAGCTGATGTCTCAGTGCCCCAGAAGAGTTTTCAAAGCAACCAAAATGAAACATTTAAGACCAAACATTTTTATGGTGCAAAGAAAACAACGGTCTCAAAAAGCCTCACAAAAAAAAATCCAAGTAGGTATTAGATGAGAGCTGAGCAAAGGACCAGCCCTCTGCAAAGGCAGGAAGTGGAATGAGAAGTGTGCTACTCCAGAACTCCCTCCAAGCCCAGAAGCAGTCCAGGAACTTGCCAAACTAAGCGGTTTGCCCCGGCAATCAAATGGCTGCACATACCTACAATGGTAAGGACACAGCAAGTGCTGAGTGAAACGGAAGCAGCTGAACCCCAAGGGTTTCCCCTTCCCCTGTCGTGTGCATTCAGACACTGCAGTAGTGCTGAAGAACAGCAGCTCATCTTGTGCCAGAGAGTAAAAGGAGATGTTCACCAGGTTCAAGGCTAGCCCAAGGAACAGAACCTCCCCTGGGCCAGGCCTACACAAGCACCAAGACAGCCACTCAGGCACTCATGGTTTTGGATGTGGGAACACCCACAGATTCTCCTGCTCATGAACATTTGCAAACCAGAGCTCTGCCACAAACTACAGAGTCCTAAAAGTTCCAATTGTCAGGAGATGCCTGGACAACCGTGCAAGACAAGTCAACATTTCTGACAGCACTGTATTTTTCTCCCAGGCAAGTGACGAACCTGGCAGAGCTCTACCCACAACCGCCTGAGCATCACAGGATGCAAGGAAATCTCATGCAGCCCACAGAGAGCCTTTCTACCCAATGAGACAGGATATTTCCATGACCAGAAGTACTGAAAAAGGCCAGGGTAAAACCCCATTTATCTCCTCCCTGCCCAAAGACCGATGGTGTTGAAACTGAGCACACACAATGGTTTAGTGGGAGTCCAGAAAATGGTTGTGAGCCATTTACCTGCTGCTGTTGCTGCTGCCTCTGGAATCGTGGGGGAAGAGACTTCTGGTATTTGTTCAATTCTTGTGCTGGCGAGGGAGCTTCTCTGAGCTCCTCCTCACTGCTGCTTTGGGCTGCTGCTGCTGCTGGAGCAGGACTCTCCTCTTCCAGATAGCCAACAGAGGCATCCTGCGTGTGAAACTCAGGGGTTGCTGCAGACAAGAAAACAATCCTTCAAGCATCTGCTTGTGACAGAGTTGGGAGTGCACCACCATCACACATCATACACAGCTGTGGGCATGTCCTGACTAACACATGGCTGAACCTTACTACAATCATATACAGCACATCCTTTATCTTGATAACCCTATAGAGGGTTTTGTCCATCTGATTTTAATGATAAATTCTGAGATCCTCCTTTACTATCAGCCTTCTGCTTAAGCACTGGGGAGAAAGTCCTTTTCCCCATTAGTCCTTAAACCTGGGAGCACTTACTGGTTTTCTGATCTACGGCCACCAGCATTCAATAATAACCATCCAATCATGAGAAGCCCATGAGGCCCATTCCAACACGCCCTCTGCTAGCACAGCTCACTGAGCACAGACAAAGGCAACTTAAGAAGTTTGCATTTGTTTTAATAGCTTTTTTTATTTAATCAACCTTGTCAACAATGCCAAATACTCTGTAGAATATAAGCAGCAGCTGATCTCTCAAGGGCAGCTGAAGGACCCTCTGAACACTCCCCTGCAGCAACTCCCCCACTCCAGTTAAAATATCAGCACAATACCAAATAAAGCAATTTTTACAGGGTGAGGCAGGCAGTGTTTCTGTACCTTTACGGAAAGCGTGGCCATTCTCTTGTGTAGTGTTTTTCTCTGTGCTGGGAGGTCGCACATCTTCATTCTCTGTTTGTTTCTGTGTCTCCCCATTCTTCTGAGCCAGTTTGCATTTCTGATCAAGTTGCTTCAGCTTTGCAGCACAGGCTGCCAGGCGCTCCTCCCTGGCTCGCCGCTCCTCCTCCTCCCGTCGCCTCCTGGCTCTCTCGACAGCCTCAGAGATCTCAGAGTGCACAAACTTCTGTCTCACAGGCACCTTTTCTTCTTTATCCTCGAGGGACTGCTGTCTGAGAACACTTCCCAGTGCGGGCTTCTGCCAGAGAAAAAACATTCCTCCATAAGCGTGACCCAACCAGCACCTCTATCTTGAGATCTCCATCCTATGGTGACAACATTCCCTTCTGACTCCCTCCCCTCTATCCTCAAGCACAAATCCCCCTGTTACTGGGAAGAGTTATTGATATTTGGTTCAGTAACTCCATTTTCTCACTGACAGCCCCACTGTTCTGGACCAGCTTAAATTTCTTTTCCCTAGTGGAAGTGCTATGCAGATAGATTTCTCTCCAGGTGGATATAAACTAAGAATAGAGAAATTCATCAGCATCCCATTTCCAATAAAATGTCAAACTGGCCTCTTAAGGACAGTGATGGGCTTCCAGCTCACCCTCATGAGTTCAACCTACCTGGTATTCTGAGGCAGAGCTCCAGCCATTCAGCTTCCTTGGAGGCTGCTGTGAATCCTGTGCTTTCCGGACTGGCCGGGACAAGCCAACTGAATCATTCCAATTCTTTCCTTCCTCCAAGGTGTGCTTGACATCTGCACTGTCTGCAGAGCTCAGGGACAACTGTCGCTGCCTTCTGGGATCCCAGCTGTTCCTGTCACATAAACAGCTTTATTATTGCATTTGCTACTTGCTTAAAAAAAGCACTTGGAGCCTAATCAAGTGGCAAAGGCAACTGACTCTAATAAAAAGGAAAGATCACAAAAAAAACACCAGAACAAGTGATGTGCTTAAGGTGCATAAGGATCAACTCCACTATTGTGCAGCAGGATAAAGGTGAGAGGAGGAAAAAAGCCTGGCAAACTGGAAGTCAGCTGCTAGACCTACACGTATCCTTGAAGACCACTCAACCACTGCCCAGTAAAATCAATGAAGTCACAGTAACAAATCAGAGGGATCAAGATTCCACATATAGAACAAGTTTTTAAAGATCCTGGTATTGCTCACTTTTACTAATGGTAAACTGAAGGTGCAAGCAGAGTGACTTCTTACCACTTCTGTCGTCCATCTTTAAGAGTTTCTTCCTCTTCTTCATCTTCACTAAACTTTAGTTTCTCAGAGTAATCCACTTCATCATGAATGCCTACAAAGCCAGCAAGGGAGAAGAGATTTATGAGAGGAGAGAAACAGGCCCCTTGTCCTGATAAAGCTTGCGCCCCCCTTTAGCACTAAATTACAGGACACACACAGGCTTGGCATGAACTACTCACAAAGCCAAATGTCCAGTACTGGTCCTGGAAATCAAAAAATAGCTTGGGTTGGAAGGGACCTTTAATGTCATCTACCAACCCCCCTCAATGAGCAGGGACAACTTCAGCTAGATCAGGCAAGAAATTATGTGAGCAGTGTGGGCACACACTAGTGAACAGCTGGACTGGTCCCAGAGGAGGAGCAGCAAACAGCCCGGGAGTGGGGGCTGCAAACGAGAGTGCAGTTGCCAAGCCAGACTGTGTGCAAGTGGATACTGAATGCCATGACTGAAAAGGCAGGACTAACTCTCCCTCCCAGCACCCACAGTCCTATCCCTCCTGCTGTGCTTGGTGTTTTCAGATTTTTAGGAGTCTTCAGATCCAGTTCCTTGAGCACAATGTGATGGAAGGATCAGAAGGATCCATTGTGTCATCATTTACACCAATTTCACAACTACACAAAGCCAGAGCATGAAGGCACTTTACCTGCCCATCCATCATCTGCATCATTGTCCAGCTCATCCAGCCCCTTCAGGTTCTCTGCATTGATGATGGTGGGCCGAGGCACTCGCTCCAGCTGCTGCCGAACTGGCCGTGTTGGGCGAGACAGGCTGAGCCTGTTCTCTTTGCTGTAGGAAAATGCAGAACTGGTCAAAAACAGCAAAAAGAAAATCAAAGAATGCAGAGCTGTGTTTGTAACACCAAATCAGTCCTTTTCTATTACGCGCTTATATATAATGCATCCAAGTTTCTCTCCCTGTTCAGCAGTTTCTTCCCCATCTACCTGGTACCCACGTGTCTAGAACTTACAGATCAGAGCTGCAACCCCTCCAGTCTAGGATCACACCCCAATTCCCATATCTGCCTGCTCTTCAGATACACAATGCTCATAGTCTTGCAACATTTCAGCTACTGTTGTAGCTGGAGAAAAGCACTGCTGCTTTGGGTAAAAAACAGAGTTCCCCTTTGGTGCCTGCAACTTCACATATTCAACTGCACCCTTGACCCAAATTCTTGCCTAGTTTAAAGTTCATGTCACACCCTGAACCTGCCTCTCAAGTGGGAAAGTGATGGCAGCCTTACCCATCCTGGTCATTCATCTGGAACTGTCTGAAAGGTACCCGGGGCTCAAGCCGAAGCTGAGGAACAGGGAAAGACCCTCGCTCCAGCGATGCAGGGGTCTCAGATGGCTGTTGTGGACACATCTGGAATGAGGCAAAGCAGAACAGCCTGGTTTTTCTCCTTGCCACAGGAAGGTTTACCCAGATTAGGTTACAACATGTGCAAGGTAGCTGCACCCACACAGAAGGGAAAGAAACATTTCACATCTGGCTGCCCAACAGGCCACATGCTAATGGCTCCCTCTCCAGCTCCAGAGGAAAAGGGACAACTGGACAACTTCTCTTTGGGCTGAGCAAGGCTGTGCTACACAAACTAAAAACGTGTCAAGAGAAGGATCCCTGAGCAAGCCCTAGCAGCCAACTGAGTCCAGAAAACACATCCCAGCTGCCTTCAACTCCCCCGTTATCTTAAGAACGAAAGGCATCACAAAGGTGTGGAGAAAGGTGACTCACAAAAGCAGGTAGCATGTCATGGTAGGTGGGTGGCTGGTAGACATTTCCCATGAACTGCGAGGCCCCTTTGCGGAGGGGCTGAGCTGGGCGGAGAGACGGCTCCTTGGCATCGCTGGCGCTCGCTGAGGAGGGGGCCCCGTCTCCAGTGCTGGGGGTCTTGCTGCCCAGCTCAGCAGGGGAGGCGGTCAGAGATGTGGCAGAGGTGACGTTCCTCCCACCGCCCTCCCTCCAACTGGTGACATCTGGAGAGGAGGTAATAATTATGTTAATAATTGCAAATGCAAGCAGCCGCTCTGCCAGAAAGTCTCAAAACCTCAAGTACTCTGGTCAAGACCTAATTACCCCAAGGTTGTAGTAAAATATCAAAGATCGAGAAGAATTTCCAACTGTGTTTATTTTCTTAAGAGAGGAGCAGCATCAGCTGTTACTAAGTAATTGCTGCACCAGTGGTGTCCTTATTTGCCAATAAACCTGAACTCCTACCAGAGTGTTCCCCATCTCCACCGTCCTTACCTTGCAGAATTAAGGCCAATTAGATGCAAAAACAGTGAAAGAGAAGTCACATTACATCACACACTGATTCCACTGTGGCTGCCCCAGCCTGGGAAGGGGCCTGCTTTGCAACATCACACAGCAATTTTTATTAAACAATGTAGTAGATGACAGCTCATACTGGGCTGTCTGGACCACAGAACATCAGCACCACATGCCAATCTGTGATCATCCGCTAAGCAGCCTGACACGTGTAAATTCATAAAAAGATAAAAGGAAATGTAAGGATGAAGTTCTTGGTACTACAGTGAAGTGGCACCCCCTGTCCAAAACAGGGTCAATAGGGTTATTGGGCTTGGATAAGGCAGACAGACACAATCCTTCACTCACTCTGGGGGCGGAGGCTTGGTCCTGGCCCATACGACGGATCTAAGGCGCCCTTTTCTTTGCCAACCTTGTCCTGCTCGCCAGCTGCTTTCAGCGTCGGAAATTCCTCGGGAGAGAAGGATAACAGTCGGCTTGAGGCCCTTGAACCTGTCAGACAAATAAGTGTGGCACTCAGAGAAGATCTTTCCACTGCTTCAACTCCCTTATGAGATCAGCCTGGAAATGTGTTTCCCGGGAATCTGGGCCTCTGGCACATTTAAACCCAAATTACTACAGTACCAGCACCTCACTTCACATCCCCACCACTCTCAGACACTGTCACCAACACGACAACACGTGTCCTCACCCAGCACTCCCACACTCTGGATCTTCATTTAAATTCTCACATTCAACAAAGTCAGTGAACTTTCTCAGCTTCCAATTATTTTTGTGAAGTACAGAATTCAGACAGAGGCAGAGATATAAATTCTGCAAGATCGCTCATAAATGATACCCTGCTATCAAGTATTTGACATCTCTATTCAGACTCTTTTTGCTCAGACCTGAAGTCTATTGTTAAAATTTCTGTTGATCAATGAAACACCAGAGGTAAGGGCAGATGTTCTATGCTCTCCTCCCTTCTGCAGCATTTTCAAGATGCAGATCACTG
The DNA here is from genome assembly GCF_963513975.1 of Fringilla coelebs. Lineage (NCBI taxonomy): Eukaryota > Metazoa > Chordata > Aves > Passeriformes > Fringillidae > Fringilla > Fringilla coelebs. The sequence goes on along the minus strand of NC_140047.1, from coordinate 7,999,527 downwards.
GCCAGATCAGTCCAGGTTCATTTCTAGTCACTGGCAAATTGTCTTGCTGAGTCATCAGTCACTCCAGAACAACAGTTTCCTGTCAATTCTAAAGATCTGCCAGTGACTGGAACACGAAACACAGCAATTCTCCTAAATCTGTTGGCAAGATAACACTGAATAAAAGGAAATTACAAGCATTATTGTACTATTACACATTAAAAGAATTGCTTTTTTAAGGCCTGTTTCTTAGTGTTACTTGGCTAAAGCTCTCTTAAAAAGGGCATTTCAGAATTCTATTAGAAGTATCAGCCATGAGTTCTGAAGACTTGACAAGAGTCTCATCTATCTCTCTCCTTCCTTGCCTGGCTTAAGTAATTTTAATTTTTTCCAATTTTCTGGAACTTGCACACTGCACAAGACCTCCCATGTGAAATTTCCAGGAAAGAGTCTGCAACAGCTGCACAAAACACTTTGAATTTTAGACAGATGAAAATACTTGAGAAGGACATTGCCTAATTTATTGCAAAGCAGCTAAGGCTTGCTGAAGAGTTCTGATTTTTACTGAACTAGAATGGCGCAGGTAAGTGTCTTTCAGGGGAGACATCTACCCCCAGGTAAGGCTCCACCATTTGAGGACTTATTTACGTGCAGCCATTAACAATTGGTACTCTAACCCTAAGCAGCACCACACTGAAAAAAAGTTTGGTGCCCCTTTTATTTCTCCAAATGTCCTTTATAGAAAGACACAGGCATGGAAAAGTCCATATTAATTTATTAGGCCACTTTTCTTTGCGATACGCCCTCCAAGAGAGATTTTACAGCTCTAAGACTTAAAAAGAGCAAAAAGCAAGAGATTCTCCTCTTTGTAATACCTGAATTAGCTAAGAAGAAAAAGCAATTGTTCAGTGCCACTAGAGAAGAGGTGCAAGCATGGGATGGCCTAAGAAATCCTTTCAGACAGCTTTCTGATGCATCTGTGAGTCAATTACCTTCTAATTAAGCTGTTCTTAGCCACATAAGCAACTGTGTTCTTGGGTTGAGAGCTCTATATTGTTAAGTGTGACCTAGAATGAGTTTTCAAAAAATCGTTTAAGAACGGTGTTAGATGATCAGATTTCAAAATGACTGTACAGGAGGTCTACTCAGAAAGAGTCAAAAAAGTACCAACCAAACAAGACAGTCTTTGCACTGGCCACTAGCCTCAGGCAAGTCCAAGTTTCTGCTGTAACATTTAGCCTTTGAGAAACACCCTCTCATTAAGGGCCTCGTTTAATTTAGGATAAATTTGTCCCCTCTGTTTCTGCAATCAGCAGCTGCCTGTTCTTTCAAATATCTCTGCAATTTCACTTGACAAGTGAATGGTTCCAAGTCTGTTCACATTATAACAGTGGAACTGAGCTGTTGTTCTCACTATGGTTTTAATGGCACTACTCAGTGCAGCTGGAAACCACCTCCTGTGTGGAAATGGATGCATCTGAACACAACTAAACTCCCAATTCATGTTAACACTGCTTCAGGATTCTCAGTCAAGCAGAAGCCATTAGCAGCACAGTTACTGAGGGACACTTAATAGCAAGGCCTCAGCCAAGGCGTAGGCGAGTGCACCCTGCAGCAGCACCACTGCCACTTCCACCCACTGCAATTCCCTTGGATCACAGATACTGTACAAGAACATTCCAGCCTCACTTCTGACTACCCAGTTAGGTGAAGATCCCCTTGCTACTGCCCACGGAGATACCTACATTTCCCCTCTCCAATGTCCCTTTCTTCTCTTCTAACCCAATCCCTCCCCTATTTCACAGTGTTTACTGCACCTTTGTTACACACTGCTCTGGGCTGACTAAAGATGCTCACAGTGGGGGCAAATGTTTCCTTTCTCCTTCAGAACCTTCCCCTCCCAGAACTCCCTGCTGCATCCCAGGAGCATGACTTGCTCTGGTTCCATGTGGCCATGAGACACATTCTGTTCAAGCCATGTCTTGCACTGGCAGCCCTGAACTGATTCAGCTGCATCACTCCAGCCAACACAGCACACAGACTGGGAACAGGACTCACAAGGGCTCACTCCCATTCTGCACCAGGCTGACAGGGAGTGCAGGAGGAAATGGAGCCCACCCCATCTCATGCCTGTCTGGGAAAAGCAGGCACATACCAGCTCTGTTTATAATACTCACCACCTTCTTGTCCTGCTGGCTTTCCATTCAGCTGTGCCCATGACTTTGGTCCACCTGGCACTGAATTTGTACTCTGAAAACAAAACAAAGCAAAAAGAAACCCCAACATGGATCATTTAAGATTCATGACTGTTTCTCATTTCCTGGCTGGCACCTGCTATGGTTCAGGCCTCCAGATCACCCAGATACCACAGGTCTCCACAGCTTCAAGCTGGGACGACAGTCAGCTGTTCCCCACTCCAGTGTACTACAATGCTACAGTAAAAATCCTCTGCTCTGCCCTAATGTCTCCTCTTCCCATTTTCACCAACTATTTCCTCACCTTGTACTCTTATTAAGCCTTCCTTTTGTTCTGCTGCATTTTCCCAAATGGTCTCCTTAATCTTCCAGATTTGTTCCATCCTACACCTCAGCTTGAAAGCTACCCTACCTTCTCCTGCATTAACCACTCCTCTCCTCTTCAAAACATAACTTCTGCCCTGATTTCCCTGAAGCTCAAGGGCTGGGAATTTTTTTTTAACCAGCAGTGTGAAATCTACAACTCATAGGGGGTCAGGTCCTTAGACTCTCTGGGACACCTTAGTTGCCAGTAGCTTTTTCATGTCCTAACACTGGCTACTTCTCCCACATGACCAGATTTCTTCCCATCAAGTCTCATCAGGCTGGGAGCAAGAGCTGGATCTATTATCAGCAAGCAACATTTGAATTACAACCAAAGTAGAATAGTTTAGAAGTGCTAACCAGCGATCCCACATTCCAGCCATTTTTTCCTAGACTACAACTAGACTTACTGCACACATTTGAGAAATACAGTTCTGTGCATTTTACTTCTGTAACTGCAGCACAATGCTGCTGGTGCACAGCAGCTTGGACTCAAGAGAGTCACTTCCACAATAACTGATTATACAGGAGCTTTTTCTTAAGCACAAGGCAACACAGGCAATTAAAGTCCTCAAGCTGCCTGGGAACAGGGGAAGCAGGGTGGCAGTCAGAGACTGCTGGCACCTACCTCCTGACTGATTGACTGTGTCGGTTTCTGTAAATTGGAGACAGATTTCTGCAAACCCTGCTGCGGCAGCGACTCCTGCAGCTGTGCAGCCGTCGCACTGGAACTGAGCAGAGACAGCAGAGGTGAAACCAAAGGGGAGGAAGGCAGGAAAACAGCTCTACATTGACACACACAACAGGGAACTGATCCCTCTAAGGTCTGACACCAAGCCCAGCAGTGCACAACCACTGCTGCCTGCCTGACAAAACTCAAAGAGTCACTCTACTCACCTCTTTTGGTCTGGCTGATCCTGCTTGTTTGCCCATCCTGTACCGTCCTTGGGTACTATAATGATGTTGGGGTCGTTTCCTTTGTTCTCAGACTTCAAGCTAGGCAAATTTGCAGGAGGTGGCATGCGCCGGGCAGCAGCAACTTTCCCAAGACTCTGTAAGCCATGTCTAGGAATAACTGGTGAGAAAGGAACAGCAGCAGGTCAGAGGGCTGTATCCTGCTAGATAAGTAACCTTAATTAGGAAGCTGTGGCTGGGCACAGCCCCAGCAGAAATATTGCTGCTATGTCAACACACAGGTTGTTTCCCACAGGACCACAGATGCGGCCGTCTGTTCCAGCAGCTGGCAAACAGCTCCTGCAGTGGGAGGAAGAAAAATCACTCTTCCCAACAAAGTGCTCACAGAGCCTTTTAGGAGGATTTACACAGGTAGCTCTTTCATTTCACCAAGGAGAAGCAGCACCACCTTTTTATAGTTTGGGGTAATGGCCACCCAAGTCCTTCAGCAGACAAACAGGTCACCTAATCCTGAGGTCTTAATTTTCCAGCTCTATCTACCAGACCACATTTATTAAGAAAGTATTTTATTTTTTGTTTTCTACCCTCACACCAAATCCAGAGCCAGTCCAGACAAGATAATTTTCTTGAACCCACTATCTACTTTTGGTCATATTTGCACTGCAAAACCAACTCAGGTTCTTTCCCAGTGGCCCTCAGCCCTTGACTCTTACCTCACACAAGGTCTAACCAGCTTAAGCCACTTCAGTCAGCTCAGGTGCCCTGCCCCAGCACAGCCTAAGGCCCTGGCGAGGCCGCCACTCAAGTCTGCTACCTGCCCACTGTGCAGAAAGCTAAATGAAAGGACCAAGAGCCCCCATCTGTCCTGTGTAATTTCTCTATGTCTCCACAATAAAAGAGCCATGGAGATTTTCCTCTCAGTCTCAGTGAAACACAGGCTCTGACACCTGCACCAAGAGTGCAACCCAGCCACATCCCATAGGGTCAACAACCTGAACGAGCTCTGCAACAATACTGCTTGGAAGACATCAAAAGGAGCTTTCTAGAGGTGTTTCTTACCTGTAGTTCTGATAGCTTCTATTGACTTTCCTTTATACTTATCAAACAGGCTGAGAGTCGAGTACTTGCTTTTCCCATCCTTTCCCTTGGTTATTTGCCCCAAACGATCGGACATTGCGATGAAATGTCATCTAGTAAAGAAATTTCTCTGCGCCGCTCCCGATCTGCCTTTTAATGGAAGAGAACCAAGAAAACCCCATCAAATGGATTGTTCAGCCATGCACAAGCAAAACACAGAACACACACAACACCAAGAACTGAACATAGAAGTGAGCACACACACCAAGATAAAAGTTTAAACTCCCTCCTCTTTAGTCACAAGAAGCTTTTGGGCTTTAAGATTCACAAACTGAATTAAAAGAACTGCAGGAATACACTTCTCATGGCATCTTTTTTCTGCCACTCCAGTGCTGAAAGAAGTGAGATTCATGTATGAGAACACAAGGGGGGGGGGGGTCAACAAGTCCTTGCTTTAAAAGAGTAAGGCTGACAATAAACAGCTAAACACAAGGATTCCTAAACATAAACGCCAGAAAAGCACTGTATCTTTGTATCTTATACTACACTAGAATTTATCATTGCATTTGCCCTGAAGCACTGCATTTGTAATGTTTAGATTATGGTTCCACACTGGCCACAGTTATAACAGCAATTAATGCTTTGACAGCATCACTGGAAGACAACAGAACTATTTCTCCAAATCCCCTTTTCTCATTGGCTGGCCATGAAAGAGAATTATGGAGTCAGAAAAAACCTGCTCAACTGTACCAGATTCAGATTCTTCAGCTTGTGAGTTCAGCTGTTCTACTATGAATTCTCAAAACACATTACCAAAAAATTCTATTCCTCTGTTGCTAGCATCTTGAACATAATTTTTAGATTGAAATGTACTTTCTGTAATGGATGTGGTTTGTTAATTTTTCAATCTGATCTTTGCTGGCACAACATGCTGTGAGTAACACCCATCATGCAGGCAGTCTCCTTACTTTGGCTTTTTGGCTCTTGGAGCCTGGGATAAAGTTGAAACATGTAGTGCTCACACTGTACATCAACTTTTATGTCAGAAAAGACACTCTGCTTACTTTCAATGGACCTATCTTACATTTTTTTAAAGCATCATTCTGTTCTAAATTTTCTCAAATCTAGGAGCTTCATCTAACCTTTTCTCACATAATTTAGATTTCCAGATTTTTTGTTGTAAAGCCTCTACTTCAAGCCCAAAACTGCTGGCAGTTTCATTTCACCATCTGTTAGGGTAAAATGAAACCATTCTAAGGTTTCAACTCTGTGTTGGGAGTAACAAAGCACTATATACATGTGTGTGTGTGTGTATATATATACACACATACACGTATCTCTGATCTTCCCACACCTCACACTTTCTGAAACTCACCCAGCTGAAAGCCTTTTCCAACAGAGACAGCAATCACTCTTTCTGAAAGAAATTGTAACTGACCAACGGCTACAACTCCCATCAGCAATGCCTTATCAAATATGATTTGCAGGTAAGAGGATTAGTCCATCACACATTATGTACAAATTAAAGCACAGACTGTGAACAAGCTGGATAGAGGCAAACTGGGAACGCAGTGCCAACTGCAAGTGGCCCAGTAAAGCCCATCAAAAGGCTGCTGCTGGGGCAGGTGTATGACCAGTAAGCCCACCAATACTTAGCATTTGTTCCTGCACTGCAGGATTTAAACCACGTCTATCAGGAGGAAGAAGCCATGGACTGTGCTAGGTGGTCAGGGAGAGAGAAAGAAAAATGTTTTCTGTCACTCAACAACAGCATCCACAGGATGCTCAGGAAAAACACCGGGGTCCCCAAGAAGCCCCTCACAGCATTTCTGCTGGACCACCACACGGGGCTGAAGCATGAAGGCTTTGTGGAGGCAACAGGGCTGGCTGGCAGTCTTGAGGCACCTCTTCCTGCAGAGTAGCAAATAGATCCTTGGCTCCAGTCTGGTTCATCTCTGCTCAGATAGCCACTATGTGCCAAAGAAAACAACAGCTCCTCCCTCACTTACCCATTTGCACTGTATTTTATTAGTAGGACAGACATAAAAGAGAGGGAGAAAACACACTGATTAGCATACACTTGGCAGGAAAGCACAAGTTGGACTGAGAACAATGAGCTTTTTGAAGGGGCAGAGCTGTGGGGAGCCCCAGAGCAGAACAAAGAGCAGAGGATGCTGTGCTGGCAAGAGCACAACCACCTGCTTTTACAGGTATATTGAGCCTTGCAGAGGGAGCCTGGCTCAGGGCCTATCCACACCATGTCAACCATGTACCAACCTCACAATAAAAGCAGTAAAATCTACTCTGAAGTTTAGAAAGCTCAAACCAGACAAAATTAGAAGGTGTTTAAAAATAACCTAACAACAACAAACCACCTACCCAGATCAGATTCAGGAGTTATCTGGTTAACAGAAAAACCATGAGTTCCTAAAAGTCAGTGTGCAAACAGCACACAGGGCAATGCTGCCAAAGAGAAACCCTGACAACAGTTACGTAACCAGGTCTCAGCTGCCTCTTGATTACATCTTCTATCATTAAAAGGATTCAGGAAGAATAAACAACCACTGCACAGCAGAGGAACTGGGGACATGTCAGGATAAAGCCCCTTGTCAAGCTTCCTGGGACAGACAAAACTGCTGTCTGGATTAATGAAATTTACTTTCAACTCCTTCAATGCTCTGAAGACGTGAAACACAGCTTTGTTTCTGTGCTATGTGTGTGCTCCAAAGGGGAAAAGGAGACCACGGAGAGGTGAAGCAATTTCCAGTCACTGTGCAAAGAGGCTGCAGCAGCACTGAGCTGGGTCAGAGCTGTTGGACTGGCAGGACTTTGCTGCCTGTCCCTCCTGCAGATCCCAGCTTCTCCAAGGGTGTAATCAGCCAGGGAGATCACTCAGCACCCAGCTCACCCACAGCACTTCAAAGAGGCCACAGAGCCTTCCAAGGCTGGCACAACACTGCACTATCTTCCCATCACACAGTTAAGCAGGGAATCCAGGTAGGGATCATAAAGACCTTCTAGTCTTGAAGAGCAAAGCCATTTCTGATAAAAAACGTGGTTCATTTAGAACTGACCTGCCAGCCTGCATGCTCATTATCAGTAGAGCTGGAACTAGAAGGCACAGGCTGATGCTGACAAGTGAAAACTGACAGCCTCGGCAGAGCCTCTGACCTGTGCTCAGGGCTCCCGTGCCCAACAGCTGACCCTGAAGAAAGCAATATCCCCTGTTACAGAGAAATTGTAAAAAATCCATCACCAGCATTTCTGCAAGGTTTCTCTCTGGGTTTATAGAGGTCTGTGGGGGAAGGCTTGCTATCAGTTTCAGCATGGAGGGTAGCTTTTCTCATTTTCCTGCTATATCCAGGAACAGCACCAGACAGCAAAACACTGAGTGTCTGAGCAATCATAAAATACTGCAGTATGACCAGTTCCATTAGAGATCCCAGGATACAAATAACTGCACTGAAGCACTTAGGCAGAGAGCTCCGGTGCCCAGGCATAATCATGTCCACATCATACTACCCTAGATCCTATTTTTGGGTATTGAGCCTGTCTAACTGCCTTTTAAAGGGGTAAATTCTAATCCAGAAAGCAACATCTTTAAGACATTAGACTTACAAGCATGCAAGTCTTGGAGCTACAGCCTGTCCGGCAAAAAAACATGAAAACCTTGAGTTACTGGCACTGGTAAGAACTGGAAACCCCTGAGCTGAAAACACAGCCAAACAGAGGGACTCCTGACAAACAGGATTGTCTGCAAAGCTCTTTGCAAATCTATGTATGCAGGAGGCTGGGCTGCTGGTGTTTTATTCACAAGACTTCAATGGAGCTTGAGTATCTGGAAGTCAGCCAGCCTTAGCTGAGCAGGGCAAACAGATTTATGAAAGGTAACACACATACTAGAAGGAATCATTTCAGCTACTCACACACCACTGAGCTCTACACCGAGCACAGTCCTGACTACTGCAGATCTTCACTCCTTGCTCACTTCACAGCAGCAGTCACCAACACAAAAAGCAACAGAATGGAGATTAACAGGGAAAAGGTTTTGCTTCACAAGCAGAATAATTTCTGATGCCATTTTACACAAATTGTTCAGAACCTCACAGGTTGGAAAAGCTAAACAGTACTTTCAGAAGAGAAAAGTGTCTGGAGTTAGGTTAAACTGAAATACATTGTGGTTCCTAATGTTACCAGCAATGTGAAACCTTTTAAAAAACACAGTATAGTTTTACAGGAGATTAATGACATTCACTCTTCTTTAAATACACACACAGGTCAATTTTACTTGTACTTCCATAGCTGAACATTTATCTGTCAACACAAAGATACCACTACCTCTGGAACATGTCCCACCAAGAATCACCTATTTGTGAAACACTCACCACCTGCCTCAGCAATGAAAGACACCACTGGCTGCCTTTGGGAGGGCTTTGGTGAGACACTGTCATCACCTGTCTGGGACTTGCTGTCAGATGCACTTATAGATCCTGCAAAAGCCTTGTTTGGGCCATGCAGGGATCATGAGCCCAGCAAGGAAGGGACCAGATGAGCACTCAGTTCCCAGCAGAGCTTGCTTAGTAAAGCAGGGAGCAACAGGAAAGTATCAGCATCCAAGTACAAAGTCAATGGGATCAATGCAGAAGAGCTGAGCAGCGGGCATAGGCTGTAGCAAGAGTCCAAGGCACAAAAAAACCTCTCGCTCTCATTCCACTGCATCACTTCCAGAGGGAGATGCCAAGATTTGCTGGTACACCTGAAAAAGGCCCTGCCAAGATCTGGATGTCACACCAAACATAGTGCCAGAAAACTGCACCAAATCCTGCCAGACAGGGAGAAGCAAGTCAGGAGTCTGCAGTGCAGAAAAGAGATAACAAATCTCCGTCACTGAGCTCCTGATTCACAAGAGGAACCCTCCTTGCTTAGCTCAATAGGCATATTTGGTGATACCAGTTATTTTAATCACGCACAATTCCAGCTTCTCTCCATCTCCCAAGAGAACCTTGGCTCATGGAATGGGAGACCAGGATAGTATCTGCCATGATTTGTTGCAGAGGTTATGCTGTTAGCCAAGCAATACTGCTGGAAGCTGTCTGCCAGAGGACCTGCCTGCTGTCCAGACCCATCCTCAGACCTCTATGTCAAGCCTCCCAGGATTTGAAACATGGAGCAGGACTATGAAGAGGAGAGGCAGAGTCTTCTGGACAGTAGATCTATCATAACTCCACATTGTGGAGCTCTACAGACAGTGGTAAAACTTGACAAAAGGGAAGGGAGATAGAAAGGGAATGTCCTGTCTGATGACCTGACCTAATTTTCTCAGTTCTGCCTTCACCAAGCTCACCTGCTGCCCCCTCTTCTGAATGTACCAACAGGTTGGGAATCACAACTACTGTCAGTAACTCACTGCACATTCTAGAGAAAACAGGTCTTTGCAATGTCAGGTTTGGCCTTAAAATACAGAAGCTTCACCTTTCTGCTTAACAGCTTTTACAGGGCCGGGAAGGCAGGCAAGGCAAAGACAGCTAGAGAGGCTGGAATTGTAACTTACTGTAAAACAGATAAAGAAGACTGGAGTCTGGAGAATAGCTCAATTGTATTTACACAAAAACATTAATGAGTTCTTTGGTCCTTTCTGTGCAGGCTGGACAGACAATACCACACCCTGGAAAGGAGCCCTGACCTCCAGTAATTGAGGATGCAGACAAAGAAATAGTTCATCCTGAGTATGCAAGACTATGGCACAGAGCAAAAAAAAACCAGTCAGAAGGCTGGTCCACAGCCCACAGAAAGTACTTATGAGATCCTGTGCTCATGAAACTCCCCCTCTTTTTCAAGCAACAGAAAACCCAAGGTGTGCAGATAATTCTTTCCTTGAAAGGAGTGTCTGTTTACAACAGCCCACCAAAGAAACAGCCAGTTTCACCCATCTGCCCCACCATGGTGTAGAGAAGGAACTGACCCACTGATGCCAGCTTGTCAGGAAGGTATAACCCTATCTCCAACCCAAGTGGAAGGGCTGCAGGGCTTTCATAACCTTTCATAACCTGCTTCCCCTTCATAAGGGAAGCAGGAAGATGTCTCATGTGGAACAACCTGGAGGCACCAGCTACAAATATTACACTCCTTACCCTCTCATCCAGGCCCAGAAGATGTTAAAGGAGACAAGGCTCAGCACAAAGTGAAGTAAAAGAACCTACTTCTTTGAGGTTACATGTTTCAGAGGCAAAACCCAGGGAGGACAAACAGCTCAGTTTAACAAGGATCACCTGTAGCCTCAACAGATCCAGATCCCAACCTCTCTGGTACAAGAGGAAAGGGAAGCAACCTTGTGATCTCCATGAGCTGCCTGCCCAACAAGGCTCACATTCAAGTGCAAACCTGTACCATTAAAAGTTGTACTTTCACTCTGGCTCCCCTACAACCAAGAGTCAGAGTTGAAACACACACCCCCCAGCCTCCAACACAGATTCTGCCTTCCACTCTGCCCTGCTGAGATCCCAGTGTCCAGGGGGAACACACAGACACATCCTGTTCCCTCAACACCAAAACAGGGAGGCTGATCACGAGCAAGCAATTTAAATACAAATACAAAAGAAATACCTGGCATAATGTTCTGTTGGCAAAACTTGTTCAGAAAGCTCCTGGCAACATTCAGCTGAACTGTAAGGTGAATTGGGCATTTAGGTATCTGAGCAACAGTAACAGACTGTGAGTAGCTGGTGGGGCTCTCCTGATGGGTAACAGGACTGGTACTATCAGTCCAAGTTAGAGAACAATTTGCTCAACTAAGACTGTAGACAGCAAGAAGTCCCAGAACTCAGGTGCCTGCTTCAGTCACCTAAACCCCAGAGAAAATGTTCAACAAGGAGGAAATGCACTGCAGCAGCACCTGCCATGTCCAGAACACTCCCTTTCAGTGGAAAAGACAGTCCACTGGCACAGAAAATGGACACTGGCACCCAATCCTGCCTACTGCTCCTGAGGAGCCCACAAGGGCAGAACGCACCCACACAAGCACAAACTGTTCTCAGGCACTGCACAACACCTTAGGTCTGATAGGTGGAAGCAAAGACTCTTCCCTCACTGAAAATAAACAACACTGCATGTAAAGGTTGTGAAAGTCCCTTAGTCCTGATACTTCTGCCTACACAGACCTTTAAAAGTCATCACAGCCATGACACCCATATAACCATGGGTTATACCCATGATACTCAGGTGAGACATAGCAAGAGCAGCATAGGTGAAATACCTGTGCTGCAAGTAGCTTATCTTGGAAAGCACTACCCATCCAAGGCCACCACTGGCCACTGGAGAACGTTTCTCTGTCGAGCATTTCACAATTCCTTCACCAGGTCCCAAGCTCAGCAACTTACTCCATCTCTCAGCAGTGAACATAAATTTTATTGCAACCAAGCAGAGAGAAAAGCAGAGATGTCACAGCTCCAAGAGATGAAATCAGAGCAAAGCTGGCAGTCCTTTGGGTTAACAGTCCTTTTTTCAGGAACAGAAACAGCTCTTTCCACACAAATGCCATCATCTGTTGAGTAAGCCACTCTGTTTTCTCTGCAGTCTCAAGAAGGATCACACTGGAATGGGGATGTGGTTGTTTACCCTGTGCCTGATGAGCCTCACAACAAAATCTGGACTTTGGCCACACCTCTCCACTCTCTCAGGTTGTCTGCTGACTTCAGGGCCTGAGCTCCCACTCAGGATATGCACAGAAGGTTTTCTTTATGAAGAGAGAAAAAACAATGCTAATGATCAGCAGGCAGCAAACATCAATCCCTCACTGCACAAGCAAGGGAGAGGTTCCTTTACACCCCTGCTGAGCAGATCCCTCTGGCCTTGCTCCTCCCCAAGGCACTGCTGGGAGCTCCCCTGGCAGGTACATGCTACAGGGTACAAAGCTGCCCCGGCAAGAGCTGAACAGCTCTCTCTCTATCAGATTTCTCCCAATTCCCACAGCCATCAAGACTGATGCAGCTGGTTCAAGCCATTAATAAGACAAGCCTGCAGTTCATAAACACTGCAGAGGCTGAAGCTTCCAAGGAAGTCTTCCTCCAGGTTCCCCAATCTGAATGCAGCATTGCACAGCAATTCTCCTTACAGGAAGCCTATTCATGGGAGCCATTTGCACAAATGAGTGGCAAGGATGTCAGGAGAAATGTGATGGGAAAGGGACACAGGTACAAAGTGGTAAGAAAGCACCTTATATGTGTTGTGATTCAGTACTCTGAAGAAAGAAGCTTCTTTAGGTTTTCCGGAGAGCTAAGCAACTCGGACTATGCCCAGGACATCTGGACTACTCCGAGCCAGACAGGAAGTGAAAACATTTCACAGATGCTTTCATTTACATAGATATTTGCAGTGCATAACTGACAAGGTGTGTAAGCGTCATCACTTCTATTTTCCAGATAGGAAAACAACACTGCAGAACTCTGCAGCTCTGCTAAGTGGCAGAGCAAGAAATAGAGCCTTCATCTCCCACTTTCTGGGGCTGAAAAGCACCCTCTGAATCACACTGCCTGCCTGACACCGTGGGGCCAGCAGCAGCATGAAACCCTGCTCCAGAGAAGTTCTGGGAGGAGCAGGTCCTTGCATGCTGGGATGGGGAATGCTGCAAACACCTCCTAAATGAACCACCCCATACACTGCTTACACTGCAATAGGATCACAGGCATCATTAGAGGCAACACTAAGCTCAGATGCAGAACATTAACACCATAATAACACTCAAGATCACATGAATCTGGTTCTGAATGATGGTTCTTGAAGCTTGGTTATTTCAATAAAAGATAAAACCATAGTTATTATTGTAGCCAATGAAGGAGCACCTCTTCAACATGCCCCTACTCCCCTGCCTGCTTCACAGCCCACTCCCAACTCTGAACAAGATCACTCGAGGCTTTTGTGCAGCCTCCCAGCCCACATACAGGTAGGAAGAGCTGAAGAACTCACCCCGCAGCAGAACTCTTCCAAAAAAATCACTATATTCCCACACAATAAGTGCCTGGAGGAGGCGAAGTCCCAGTGCAAGCTCCTCAAATCTGTCTCTATTCACTCCTTGGAGCACCATCACTACAATTCCCATCTAAACGTCTCAATGGCTACCTGGGAAGGATTCCTCCACCAAACCTCTTCAATAAGGGTGTTAACTGCGCAAATACTCGGTAGTTTACTCCTCTTAAGTGCTACCCACCTCAAATCCAAAGGCTATTGAGGATGCTCCCAACAGCCGATTAAGCCTGGCAGATATCTGACATACTACAGTCCAACAGAGTGGACCTCTTGGCCAGATCCTAGAGGCTTCTTATCAAGTCCTCGCTTTCTTCCCAGCTATTTTTCCCGTAGTTCTTCACACTTAAGCCTGGCTCAGCTACCCGTTTCAAACCTGGTCATCATCTCTTCCCTTTCACCCAAGGTATGACTTTTCATCAGTCCCCCACAAATTAATACCTGCAGTCTCCCAAAGATGGAACAGTGAGCTCACCCCCACTTCCACCCCTTATCACCTTCTCACCCCCCCCCCCCCCCCCAGCCTACTAACACTCTCCTGAAAATTTAAGTGTTGGAATCAAACTACAGACATTGTATTTTGGCTGCAAGTTAAATAACCCCCTGCAGAGCTGCATATACACCTTTTAACACCCCACACCCCCACAGCATGGCAGCACAAGCAACTTCACAACCAACCAGTGTCACAGGCAATTACAGAACCACACAGGGCTACTAAAGCGGACTCCAGTCCACTTGGGTTATTGTCCAAATGTTCCCAGATAAAAAAACCGATCAGGATTTAACAGTTATACAGATCAATATCAGAACAGCTTTGCTCTGAAATAAACAGCTCATAAGCTCCAACTGCTCTGTTACTTTTGCACAAGAAGTACACGTGCAGGCAGGGAACATCCTGAATTCTAGTACAACTTACTAATAGAACATGAGCCCAATAAATGTTTCAGTGAGGCTGGAAATAATGCAATGTCCTGCTTTAGGCCCATTTTATCCTTTTGAGGGAAGGAAAAACTCTTTCACCAACCCAGATGTGTGCAAGACCCACCCTCAGACGTGGTAAAAGTCACTTGATTTCAGAAGTTAGAAAAGGCTGTTCTGTGATGGAGAGAGCTGTAGCTCTCCAGCCTTTTCTTGTTCTCTGTACTCTCACCTTATTGTCTGATACCTGACAGAACCACCATTCTATTTCTTCTGCTCCGAATGAAAAATTAGTGATAAGGAGCTGTGAAATTATCCACCAATTAGGAGAATGAGTGACACACGAAAAACAAAACCCACTTAACAAGGCAGGATCAGCTTAAGAGCAAAGTCAGACACTGAGACAACAGCTCAGTGCCAAGTTGCAGAATAAATGAGGAATGAAGTAAAAAGAAACAGAGAACCAGAGAGGTCCAGCCCTTGGAATAAACCCTCTCCTAAAGTTACCATCCAGTATCACTAAGTTTCTCCTGCTCATACTGCTTTTATTCCTCCAACACGAAAATACACAATTTTAAGTGGAAACGCCACAAGAGCAAAAATCTCTTTGCAGACTATCATCATAAATGAAAAAAAAAACCCCAAAACCAAAAGGTTTACTATTATTTTCAACAACACATAAACCTAGCTCGGCTTGCTCTTAAATACTTTCAATTACTCAAGTAAACACAATGAAGGCCTTGAGCAAGAAGCACTCTTCAACAGGCAGGTAATTCTGACCTGGATCATCTCACGCCTACTGAGCACAGCTCAGGGTCCTCGTTCTCCTCAGCCACACCTCAGGTGTGACCCCAGCAGGAGGAGGCCACACACGGCACTGGGGATTGTCACCCAGGCAGTCACACAGACACAGCCTCTAATGCCACCACTACCTTCAGGAGGTTACTCAAATAAATTAGCCTTTGAAGTCAGGCTTTACATAAAGCTTTATTAAAAGGTTTTATTAAGATGTCACTATAAAGTGAAATAACTTCAATACAAAATATTTAGCGACATTACTCACTTACTGAAACAAAAATACTTTTAAACCCTGTATATCCCTTCCAGCATCTTTATGGACTATTTACTCACTTTTCCAGTTTCAGCCAGCTGGCTGAGCTGCCCTTTTAAGCTCTCATGCACACACAGAAAAAAGCTCAGAGTGCATCCAAAAAATGCACTCTAAGACCAAAGAAAAAATCTCCGAATTTAGAAAAAACAAGGCACTCTATAATGACAAATTTGGAAACCCATACCAAACACGTGGTTTAATTTAACTTTTTTTTTTAAAGAAAGGTATCTGTCAAATCATGTAAAAATTTGTTTTCTCAACAGTGAAGATTGCTGAAAGCATCCTCATATGTGTGATACCTAGTTTACTCAACCATGCAGAAAAGCATACCAGACTAATGAAAAAAAAAAGGAATCAACTTGTACTCAAGGCACTCAAATTAAGCACAAAATCAAGATAAAACTAACAGCAGATGTGCTCACACTGGCTTGCAAAACCAACAAAGCAGCAACTCCAAACAGTATCTGCAATTTTCCTGAGTATTATTTTTATCTGAACTTTTAAATTTTAACAAGAAAAACATTATGGATTGTTTATTGTAACGCCAAAATATTCTGCTAACTAGGAAAAACTACTTAAGCCAGAGACCCAAAAGAAACAGCATCACCCATGATGAGCCCACAAAGATCTCATGGACCACAGACGAGCTCCTGATAAAAGCCAGGCTCATTTACAATGCTTCACTGGGAGTGAAAAATGCATAGAAGTATTTAATATATTCAGTCAGAAATCAGCCTGAAAAGATCACTTTCCATCCTCTCTTTAAACTCCACTTTCAAAATATGGCCTTACCTTCCCTACCTCTTCCAGGTGACTTTACTCCCCCTCTCTGGCTCAGAGCACTAGTTTTTGGAACACTGGGGTTTCACTACCCCACTGAATATGTGACCACTGAATATGGAAAAGGTAAGTACAAAAGTAATGACCTGGCCAGTTTATATCTGAGAAACCTCCTCATCAGGAGTTGATTCTCCAAACTTGAGCTCTCCAAGACAGGGACCAGCTATTTATCCACCGTGGAAGAGCCCATTCCAGTGCAGGCCTCAAGTGAATCTGTAAGACACGGCTTAACAAGACCAAAACTTCCACTATAAACCTGGATTCAGGGCTAGAAGGGTGGGATGCCTTCCCCCCTAGGAGATGATGCAGACACTGCAATGTGCTTACACTTTAAACCTGTTCCTAGAAAGAAACAAAACTATTAAATCTCTAAACGTTTATGTTTACTGTACCTTATAACCCCAAACACCAGTAACATCAATATAGGAACATTTATCTGATGAGTAGATACTCAATGTGTATCTCACCCTCTGCACACCCAGAAGACAGAAACCAAACAAAACAACTTTCCTAACAAACCCCACAATTTTCAGCTCATTCAAACCCCTTACGGCAACTTTGACTTAAGAGATCAGGGGGGTTTTTGTAAAGAAAAAACCCTCTAAATTCACAACCAACACACTAAAACCACCCCCTGGAGAAGATGATCAGCACGTGTCCCAGGACCCGCATTAGGATTTCCCCAGCTTGCAGCACAGCTGCTCCTACACAGAGATGAGAAACTCCTTCTTCAAAAAAAAAAAAAAAAAGAAAAAAAAAAAAAAAAAGGCCTAAAACATCTTTCCAAACCTACCAAACGAGCTCGCCCAGCGCACAAACTCCATCCTCGCTCCCCTCCGCCCCAGCCGCATTTCGGCCTCAGCGGCCCTTTTGTAGCTCCCGCACAATAACAAACCGGCCGAGCCTTCTGGATGCCACCCCCCCCCTTGTTTTGCTGAGACACACACACACGGCGCGACAAAAATATCTTTGTGTCACACTCCAGACGACGACAAAAAACAACCTGCCTTTGCGGCGGGGAGCCCCCCGCCCCGGCTGCACCCTCCGGGGAGCGCAGCGGGGCGGGGGCGGCTCGGCCCGGGGGCCGGAGCCCGGACAAGGGGCCCCGAGCCCGGGCGGCCCCGCCAGCGCCACCGGGGATGGGCCCGGCCAGGCCCCGCGGCGGCCCCGTCCCCGCAAGGAGAAGGGGGGCGGTTCTCACAATAGACACCGGCGGCTACAGCACCGAGAAACCGGGGCGAGACTCCCCCCAACCCGCCCGGGGGACCCGCCCGAGCGGGGAGGCCGCAGGCTGCCGCAGCCGCTGGCTCCGGCTCCATTTTAGCGCTGCCTCGTCCCACCTTCCCTCTCCCTCCCCTTCCTCCTCCCCCCCGGCCCCACTCACCGCCCCGAATATCCGCGGCCGCCGCCGCCGCCGGCCCCCGATACCCACCTGTGGTGGTGGCGGGGAGCCGGGGGTGCCTGCGGAGCCGGGTGCGGACGGGCGATGGGCGCGGGGAGCGGCGGATGGCGGCGGATTGCGCGGGGCGGCGGCGGCGGCTGCGGCCGATCCGGGCACTCGCTGCCTCCTCCTCCTCCCCCTCCTCCCGTGCCGGGCCGGCCCCGCCGCGCAGCGCCACCTGCAGGGCGCCGCCGGCAGCGCGGGGGCGGCGCTGAGGGGGAGCTCCCTCAGGGGGACCGGGAGCGGCTGGAGAGGGGCCTGAGGGGACACCCGGAGGATTTGGGGCTGGAGCAGCGCTCTGACGAGGAGACACTGCAGAGCTGGGCCGGGTCAGTCTGGAGAAGGGAGGGCTGAGAGGGGATCTCAGCCATCCGTGTCGATATCTCCCCGAGGATGGTGCCAAACTCTCTTCAGTGGTGCCCGGTGACAGGATGAGAAGCAATGGGCATAAACTAGAAGATAAAAAGTTTCCCCTAACTTCTTTAGGTGGAGGGTGGCAGAGGTCTGGAACAGGTGCCCAGAAAGGGTGTGGAGTCTCCCTCTCTGGAAACACTCCAAACCCACCTGGGCATGTTCCTCTGTCACCTGCTCCAGGTGACCCTGCCCTGATCCCCAGAGGTCCCTTCCAACCTCAGTTAACCTGTGATTCTGTCAGCTCCCCTCAGAGGGACACCGAGCTGCTGGAGTGGGTCCGGAGGAGGGAAACAAGGAGGATTGGGGGACTGGAGCATCTCTCTTAGGAGGCAAGGCTTGTCACTGCAGGGTTCATTGCTACAACCACCCCAGCCTGAACCCTCTGTGCCAGGGATGATGTCTCCGAAGGGATACTGGAAATTTTTCCTTCACATTTTTATGACCCCAGAGCCATAGGGCAATGACAGGGATATAGGGTGATGACAAACCCATGAGAATTCCTGTCCAGCCTGAGAGGGACCAGAAAACACCACTGAGGGTTGCCTGCTGTTCCCCCGTGGTTTCACGGGCAGCAGGTTCAAAGGCATCCTGGAGGAGCTGCCCCTTGGAAGGACTTCAGTCCAGAAATATCTTTTAATTTGTTCTGTCATCAAGGATGATGGAAATGAATGCAGTAGAGCAAGGCAGCCACTCCTCTCCCAAAACACTCCACAGAGCCATAAAACACCAACAGCCTCACCAGCAAACACAGTCCCTGCTTCAGCTTCAGGTCAGCACAACCTGAGCAGCAGCAGCACTGGCAAGAAATTGGCACTAAAGAGAGTGTTGTAAAAGTTACTGCAAATTGCAGTTCCTCTGCCCAGTGGATCTTTTATAGCTTTGGAGATGTGGTCTCCTTGCACCCAAGGACAGAGCAGCCTCTTGCTAATTCTCCTTCCCTGTCAGACACACAGGTGTCTGTCAGTGTGACATTTGGTGACAGAAGGCCAGACTGCAGGTACGCACATGCATTTATTTCTTAGGGACTGTCCAGCAGTTCAGAAAAATTGTGCCCACACACACATATATATATATATTTATATATATGGGACAAGCACCTGGGCAATTGCTGGACTCATGCAAATGCACTCTTTAGCTCATTCATGGGTCACCAGTCATATGCTGTCACCCCACATGCCCTTGCCCACGAAGGGAAGGTGGCTTTAGATGAATTCTGCAGCACATTTAGAGGAATTTTGCAGCACATTTCCCAGAGCAGGCAATGCCTCAGGAGGAACAGCTCCCACCTCTCTTACAGGAGCAGCGTAAGGCCGAGCAGCCAGATCGCTGCTCATGAGAGATGTGTCTGATCTCAAACAGTCATCAAGAGTAATGCAGAGGGAAGAAATGCATGAACAGCTTTCTGGACCATATGGGATGTTCCTACAGTTGATCTGCACTGCTATTGAAGTTGCCAGGCACTGAGCTACCAAGAGATGCACAGCGCTGCTGAAAACCATCACCTGGTTGTTCTTTTCTGCATATCAAAATATTACAGCACTTCTGCCCCTTTGGTGTCTCATCTCATTTCTTTAGAAATGTTTTGCCTGTCCAGAGACAGGAGGCTAATGCCTTCCACTTCTCTCCCTACAGGAGCCCAACCCTCCTTCCCACCATTCCCAAAATCTGCTTTCATCGGCTCGCTGGCAGCTGGGGCATTAGTCTGGTCCACTTAATTCTTTCTTTTTCCATTGGTCAGACAAGTACACACACACACAAACAGCTCCTCTAACCTGCTTCCTGCCCATGAAAACCTCACTGTCCTCCATGGGAGCAGCTACAGGTGCACAGTGACAGGAAGCCACCCAAGGGCATTAACGTTTCCCTTTGGGAGATGAGGAATGTGGGATCCCCTCACTTTCAGTGACTCATGCAGACACCTACAACCCCCCCCCCCATCAGCAGGTGACTCACACAGGTCTGTCCAGGTCAGCAATATCCACACCTGCTGCTGTAATAAGCAGTTCTCCAAAGGTCTCCTGTGCATCTCCAAGGCAACGACCAAGGCCAAGGGAATAGATGCAGCAATTAAAGAAAAAATTAATGCAAATTGTTGTGGCGATCAAAAGGCCAAAGTAAACAAATGAAAGACAATTCTGCATTCATTACCAGGTGTGTACACTGCAGTGCCCACGAGATCCTGGCTTTTCCACCTGTGCCCAGCAGTGTGCCAGAGCCAGCTCTGGAATTCTGCAAGTCTGACTCAGGACTGCATTAGGGCTGGAATTTCCACCCCCTCACTGTTCAAAGCTGGGCACAATTTGGATAGTCAGGGGATATAGCCTGTCTCTGCCACCACAGGAGAGAGTGTGGTTCCTCTACATCCAAGTCAACTACAGGTGGTCCATGGGGACACACATGGATCAGACCTTGGCATAAGGTGAGGAGCTCCTTCTGGTGCTCTTTAAAAGACCTGCATCACTTCTCACCAGCCTGTGTATAATTCCAAATAACTGGTGTAAAGTGAGAGCTGGTAGGATTAGACCCACAACAGACTTTGAGGGAGGAGTGTCGACAATGAGAAGCAGTTTGGGCAGAGACTGAAGAACAGGTTTCATCTGGATGAAATTCAGTGCATAGCTCTATGCAGGATCCATTCTGGGAAAACAGCTCACCCACTCTGATTTTTCACCTGTTCCAAAGTCTTTACCAAATTATCCCCTGGACAAGAGAGTCAAGCTCAGGAGTGTTCTGCTTCCTCCTTGCAGGACTAATTACAAGTGAGAGCAGAAATCCTGCTGTGTGCTTCATCCTTCCACTCATGAGAAATCTGCCAAACACAAAATATCCATTACAGAGGACTTAGAGCACTCGTATAGGATATACATCTACAGAAATGTCTTCTGGTATAAGACCTCTCAGAAATAATAGAATTTCTATTATATTCTTCAGCTTCTACAAAAATTTGCTCTGAATCCATCAATCCCTGCCCCTGCCTTGCACCAAGCAGGGTGATTTACAGGCTCAATGCTCCTGTGCCATTTTGCTATCACTTTGTTCAGCTGTAAACAGCAGCCTGCACCAAAGGACAGGGCCCTACTGCCCTCGCAGTCATTCACAAAGCTCCACAACACACTGGGAAAAAGCAAAGTGATCCTTCTCTGTTCCCCATCCAGAGGCCATTTGGCACCACAAAGTACACATTTACCTTAGAGGGTCAGGTCATAGTCCTTCCAGTTTTCCATCTGTCTCAGACAGCAGCCAACATCAGCTGCTGCAGGAGAAACACTCAATGGTCAGTTGTGGAATAACCTGTCCAGGGGAAAATATGCTTTATAATTCCATGAGGTAGGAGCTGTTTATGCCCCGAAGCATGAAAATCATTTCAAATTCAGTTGTGTCTAAATCAAGAGTGCCTCATGCCTGCACTGACTTCATTAGCTTATCTGAGACAGCTACAGGGAAATTCAAGCCTGCAACTAAGTGAGCAGGGCCTTAGGACCCAAAACCCAGTCAGCAAGAACATCAATAGAGTTGAGCTGTCATATTTGAGAGGTAGGAGAGAAGACATGAGTAGCTCTGGCAGCTCTCTGTAATCCCACGTATGAGGCTGTGTTAGCCAAATATAAGGAAATGTTTTGAAAGCCAGACCTCAAGCAGAACAAAAGGACATTGGGTCTCAAATAGAAAAGATTTTTTCCCCCCTCTTATTTAAGACCAAATATCAATAGAGATGCTTTGTAAGAAGAAAGAGGTATTCTGATGAGAGAGGAGGCTGGAGTCTCTCACCTGTCTAAGCTGAAATAGAGTATGAAATACTGGGAATGGAAAAAGAGTATGAAAACCCAGGAATCTTGGCCTGTATTCCAAACTGTGTTACTTGTAATAATAGTGTTACTTAGTGCTTCTTCTAGCTGCTGGATCAGGTAGAGACTGTTGATTTTTATTCCTTTGCAGCCCATGGGAGTTGCAGGCTCTGTATGAAAACAAGATGCCATGGAAGTGTTTGTTTGCCAGGCTATTGTTTGTCCTTTTAAAGGCTGCAGACCCACTCCATTCTTCATGAGAAAATGCTGGCTGCCTGAAGGACAAACCAAAATGACTATTTAAGGCACTAAAAATGGAAATCATTTAAAACAGAGCTGATTAAAGGAAGAAACTATTCTTCCAATGAGAAGTGAATTGCTTTCAGCTGGCCTGAGCACTGAGCTTTGCTTGCAACAAAACCCAAATACCAATTGCCTGATAGTGCAAGTATTTTGGAGGCACTTCATGGGCCAGGACTTCAGTTTTTCTTTGTGCAGAACTGCAAAACAAGTCTACTGCTTCTGCTCCTCCTGGCTCAGTATTTTTCCTTTAGCTGGGCTGCTCAGAAGACAGCAAGGGTGTTCTTTAGGCAAATTTTAAAGCCTAGCCTTTCTTGCTACATCCATTTGGAAGCCCTCACAAAACCTTGGTTGCTTAAATAACAAGAGATTCAAGAAAAAAAATCAAGAAGCATCACACATCTTTCTTACAATGTGACAGCTTGTGTTCTTCAAAAGACTCCAAAGATTGTTGGTGACATGCTGAGTTTTCAGCACCTTCAGAAAAGAGGGGGAAATAGGGAGATGGAGGTGCAAGTACTAAAGTTTTGTTAGGGAAAGACTTGAGTGAATTTTTCAATACAACACTCACTTCCAAAACACACAGAAAAACACTTATTAAAAGGACCTAGATTTTTTCAGTTAGCACCTCTGTTTGCTCTATCAAAGCCCCTTCTTCAAAGAGGTTGGAAAAAAAAATCCAAGACAAGTAAGGGGATAAAGTTATTTAACATAGTGTCCTACAAGGTGTATCTCAAAACACAAGGAATATTTCTGAGGAAGGCAAAACATTCCTGTGTTAGATCAACCTGACTCTTGTGACAATTCATAATATAAATATATCAAACTTATTCCACTCTAAATCTGAAGATCAGTCCAGATTTAAACTACAAATTAATTTTGTTTCCTACCTTGAAACTCTCATAATGACTATAGTTGTGGTCAGGATGTAAGTTCAAGGACACATTTGGGTTCATGGTTCCAACCTTCCATCACAACAATCTGATTCCTCCCGTCCATGTGTGGCGAGACAGCTGCCGTTTCACAGTTCAAAAATATCCTGCTTCACCCTGACAAAGGGAAGTATCAGCTGCTTCTGAATGCTCTGGAGCTGATGAGAATGGATGGATTCTGGTAGAGTTTCAGCCCCTGCTGTAAACAAGCCAGCTCTCACTGTCCCTGCCGAGCGTGGCTCTGATCAGTGATGGGATGATCACAGCCCAGCCAGCATGTGAGTCCTGCACACGTGCAGAGACAGAAATGGTAACTGCAATTAACAGGCTGCAGGATGCACTTCCACAGCCCTGAAGCCAAGGCCGTTGTTTGGAGCTGCAGAATTTCCTTTTTCTAGGGGAATTCATGAAATAACTCTCTACCGAGTGTTTTTTTTTCATGAATAGATTTGTCCCTTCTGTCTCAGGAGATCACACGTGGTCCCTTTTGAGTTCAGCTTCTTCTTTAATTATTAACGCAATTCCTAAATATTTCAGTGGGTGCTGACTACCTCTGCTCAGGGAATCAGCATCAGCCCCAAAAGCTCCATCCCTCCTGCCTCTCCGTCCCTGTATCCCTGCTCCCTTCGGGAACGGCCCCATGGCTCGGGGTGTAACTTCCCACGGGACTTTGCCCCGTGGTGCGGGCATAAGGCACAGTTCCCGGGATTCGGGGGGTCGCAGGCACCGGGGCATCGCCGTCCCGGGGGCTGCTCGGGGCTACCCTCCCGGGGCGGCGGCGACATCCCGCCGCGTCCCCACTAGATGGAGCGACAAACCCAGCCTGGAGCCGGCGGCGGGCGAGCCCCGCTCTCCCCCGTGTCCCCAGTCCCGGCTGCTGCGTGCCCCGGTGGCCGGAGGGCTCGGAGGGTGGCCCCGGCAGCGGCCAGCGCCGTTCCCGCATCTCCACCCTCTGTGTCGGGGGGACGGCCCAGGGTCCCCGCGGTACGCCGGGCTCACACCCCGCGCTGGCGCTCCAAGAGGCGGCCGAGGTGTCGAGCAGACGCTTTGGCACGTGGGAGTGGGTTTGTCCTGGTGCTGTGGGCATCTCCGCTTTGCTTTTGGAACGCAGGCAGCGCTAATGGACCTGGCGAGTGAGCAGCAGCCCTGGTGAGCGCAGCCGGACTCACCCTCGCACCGAATCACCCCGCAGTTTTGCTCAGCCCCTGGGGCCAGGGCTCTCTGTGCAATGTGGGGTGTTTCCAGGCATGAGGAAATCTGGGCAGCCCTGCTCTGTGCTCACCAGGGCTGGCAGGGACCACCAGTGCTGAGGGACCTCCAGCAGGCTGCCTGCAGCCTCAGTGCTCCCTTTGGAACTGACCAAAGTCAGATTGCATCATCACCACAGTTTTGTTGAAGGTGCCATTCTTTCCCCTCAGCTCGTCTCCAAGGGATCTGTGACTCATCTGCTTTGCCCTCACAAGCCTGGGAAAAGGAGCAAAGGAGGCAAAGGCCGTGACCACAGAAAAGGTTCAGCAGAGACAGATAGAAACTCAGTGGCTGGCAGACCCTGTCCTGTCCAAACAGACACAGGGGCCAAGTGCCAGCAGAGTTTGCAGCAGCCTGGGGACACCCAGTGTGTCCCAGCCTGGGAAGGGGGTAGATGGCACTGCTGATGCCACATTCCAGGAGGCCAAACTCACCTGTCCTGCAGCCTGGACCAGAACTGATTTTAGACATAAAAACCAGAGGATGTGGGACAAGGATGCAATGAGGCTGACTTCAGCAGGAGCCTCTCCTGTGCTGCAGAAGGTGCAGCCTTGGGTCTCTCCAGACTCACACCATTCCTGCCCAGCCCTGTGGGTGAGCATGGCTGCGTGGGCTGGCAGGAAGGAGCTCCTGCCCTTGCCTGGGATGTGCATCTCACTTCAGCAGAGAGGAGAGCCAGGCGGTGCCAGGGCTGGCAGGCGCTGCGGTGGGAGCACAGCCAGGGCGTTATTAATAACCTGCTGAGTCAGGGGGGGCTCTTGGGTTTCAGGATCACAAGACAGGCGCCGAGCAGCTCAGATGGATCTCCCTCATTCCTAGTTTTTACATTGACAGGGACAACTGCTAAGATGGCCTCGTTCTCTCTGCAGGACAGCTCGGCCCCATCCTGACAGTCACTGCACCCAGCAGGGATGCCAGGGTTTGGACTGGAGCTACAATGACCCCAAAAATACAAGTGCTGTCCTAAAGGAATTAAACAAGGAAGGCAGGGGCAGAGACACACAGGATTGATCAGCTATGTGAGGCCATAGCAGCCATAAGAGCCCTGTTCCTCATCCGTGGGATCAAATCACATCATGGAGAGAAAAATGAGTACCACAGGCCTCCTGTCCTGCTTCCCTGCAGGGTCCTCTCTGCAACCGCCAAAAAAGCTGTGACTGAGGCTGGCATCTGCTCCTACCCAACCGGATAGAGCCAAGGACCTCATAAGATGCAAAGAGAATTTGGAGGATCTTGCATTTCAGTGTCTTATTTCAAGAGTTTTGCAGGGGATGAAAAGCCTCAGGGGATAGGGCAGCTCTAGCAAGGTTGGTATCAATCAGACCTCTGAGAAAGCACATTGTCCCAGCCTGGCTGCCACAGCATCACCTGTGCTTCTGTTGAAGCTCTTGGCTGAGACAGGCTGAGCTCTGCTCTGGGGTGATTCCTTATGCATCACTATGGAAAAGTAGCTGGTGATGTGGAACAGATTAACTTTCAGATGCAGCAGCCCATGGTAGCAGTGTGCATTGCAGCTGAACAGCTTCTCTCTCTCACAAACAGAGTCCAACAGCAGATGGAGTGGCAAAGGACCGTCCCCAGGTCTGAGCCTGGCCCTCAGGGGGTGCAGGGACCCCTCACACACACAGGCTGCTCCCATCAGGCTGGGATCTGGGCACTGCCAGAGCTCCTCAGCCCCACAACCCACTGGTGTGAGGGTTTGCCTGGCCCTGCTCCCCCTTCCCCATCCTACCCACCCCCGGGTGTGCTGGAACACAGCTGCCTACCAGGAAGAAGAGCACTCTGGCTCTTCCTGGCAGAGTGTTTCAGGCTGGCAACATCTCCAACAGCTATTTTTTCACCCAGGTCAGGACCAAAATAAGCCTCCTATCCATCCCCAGCAGCTGTTACAGACATCACCCCAGCCACGCTGGTGTTCCCCAGCCCCTCTCCTGTCACAGTACTCAGATCCCAGCGCCTGCAATTGCTGTTGCTGTAGCTGCCACTTGCAGTGGCTGAAATAAGTGAAGTGCTGAAGCTATGCTTGACTCCTGTGTCCCCAGAGAGGTCTCATTTCATTGTATCAGGCTGCCTGAGCCGCTGAGCCCCGTTCATTTCAATTAGCCCGATAGCTCTCCAATCCCATTTACCTTTATGAATGTGTGAGCATCTTGCTGCTTCCCACAGCAGTCAGATTAAAGGGTGAGTGAGGAATCACACACTGCATCCCTTGCAGGGCAGACCCACAGCAGTGTATTTCCTGCAGTGAGTAAACTGAGACACAGATAAAACCATATCCAAGGAACACAGCAAACCTCATTGAGATGGGAGCAGCCTGCCAGGGTAACCCCCAGATTAGCCAGAAACTCAGTCTATACCTTTTCTTTTAAATGAATATTTTACATTTTAGGTGATGCATCTTTTGGCAGATAAAAGAAGAGCCTGAAAAGGCTGTAGTCCCTCAAGTCTCCTTTTTGACTAAGTGCTCCCTCCCAGCAGGACCTGTCCTGAGGTCCATGTTCCTCACTTAGATTTTAACAATCATTAACCATCTCAACACATTCCAGCACTTAAATAGGCTCCTTGAGAGGGAGAGATAAGGTATCAGCTTTCCGGTTCATCTTGCCAGCCTGTCTGCAGCAGATAAGCATGTTGGGTAGCAGGAAAGAGGTTATCTAGAAAGGAAGCTGAGCAACGGTTGCTGTTATTGCAGGAGGCTTTGAAAAGAAGTCACCCCACCAGGAATCCCACAAGCCATACAAGCCCTTCCCGGTGGAACGTGATTGATGGTTGGAGTCCAGCTGTGCCTTCCTCCCGGGGTGGGAGGCATCTTCCCGTGGGGAGGGCAGAGCTGCCGGGGTCACGCTCTCTCAGGGAAGGGCACATCAGAGGCAGGTGCCCAGAACCTGTTGCTTTCCCTCTCTCCTGCCCCTGTCGTGAGGAATAGCCCAGGAGGGGTTTGGATCAGCGTCCCTGCTGCCCCTTCAGCACATCTTGAGTTTTTCTGCGCTGAGGAGTCTGCAAGAGGGAATTTTTCCACCCCGAACTGAGGAACTGCTGTTGTGGATTGTGCATGGAAACCAGCACTGATCTCCCACTGATCACTGCAAGAGGGGAAAGGAGCTCCTGAGAAATCTCAGCCTTTCTTAACCTTGCTTTTTGTGATGGGAGAGGAGAAACAAGCCATGTTGGGAATGGAGGTTCATTTACCCCTAATGAAAGATGTGCCTTTCCTTTGCTTGTTCATTCATCTTCCTGCCTGTACTATGCTTGCTTTTTTTGCAGTTGCAGAAATGATGCATATCAGCTAGGAAAAAAAAAAAAGAAAGACAAAAAAGCAGCCATTTCCACTCAAATTCCCAGACCCCCTTTCTGCCTTCTTGTTATCACCCAGGGACAAAAGACCCCTGATCACAGACATGCTCGTTCAGGAAATGGCCTGAATCGGGGGCTGCAGAACAATTAGTGGAGCAAATCCTGCCAGGAAGTGCTCTGAACCCACTCAGCCACCTTTTCCACCCTCTGGACCTGCCACCTCCCTCCTTCCCCCTCCAAGGCATCCTCATGGCATCCCTCCACATGCTCCTGTATTTTGCTGATTCCCATCAATCTGTGTTTTATATAACCCCTGGCTTGTGCTGGCCACAAAACGATGCATTACTGTGCTATTAATACACAACTCAAGGGTTAGGATTTAAAGCAAATAAAGCCCCCCACAGCCAGGAGAAGCAATCCCTGACAAACCAGTGCTGGCAGCTCCAAGGTGCAAATTGCAATGGAGAAAGGGCACCAACACCCAGGTACCAGAGGCTGATTCTTTAATCACCACTGCATTGAGTGTGTTTAACTATTGCACAGCTTCTTGGCTGGAAGCAAACATCACCGAATGCCCAGAGCACTTTGGGCTCTGGGCAAGTGTTTCATGAACATCCATCATTTTAGTTCTCAGCTTCTGTTCCCATTGCTTTTCATTTAATTAATTTCTGCAGGTGTGGCTTATCAGCAGTGATGGTCTTGCACAAAACTGCTGGTCCTTGGAGAACAGAGGAAGTCAGGGAGAGTCCCAAGAGTGTGGGGACATTGGAGGGATGGGACCCAGGGCAGTTTCTAGTGAATGGAAATCAGCTGCACCTGTTGGCAATTCGTTAGAAAAACTGGGATAGATCCCTCTGCAAAGCCCAAATCCCATCCTCCAGAGAAGTTCAGAGGAATCACAGTGTAAAAGGAAGAGCACTGGCATTTCCAATGGCGCTGAGCCCACGGGCTGGCCAGCAGCATCTCCTGCAGGGTTCTCACACGTGATCCCAGAGCTCTGGAGCCTCCTGAGAGCTTCAGCCAATTCGTTCCAGCACTGCAATTAGCACTTCATCATGGCCAGACTGTGAACAAAGGCTGTAATACCCCCCAGCCCGCTAAGAACCAGGTATTTTTCAGGGAAAGTTCTTCTTTGGCGGGATTGGGGCTCCCCAGGCCATTCAGCATCTCCTCTCTGCAGCAGGGTTCAGGCACGGATCAGCCTCGCTCAGGCTGCGTGAGGTTAATGGATTTCAAGCGACTCCTGTGATTAACTTTTCCTAAATCTCCAATTCTTTCGTGCCTTCTATTTTTATAAAAAGAAAAGGGAGGGAGGCGGTATTTACAAGGGATTTCACTCAAATAATGAAATAAATGTGATCAGCCGAGGGACCTTTAATCCGCTTTGACTCCTGTGTCCTGGGGAATCAACGAGCACCGAGATCTTTGCTGCTCCCAGTGAGGCACGGAATGAAACAACCCCACCCCTGCCTGTCTGGGGGGGGCAGAGCCCCAGCATCACCCCTAAATCGAGCACTGTCTGCAGATACAGGCACATCAGCCAGGCATTTGGGTCAACACCAAAGAAAAACACCTCTTGGGTCACTGCTCCTGCCTTGCAGCCCACCTGTGCATGTCTCTGCCTGAAGTCCAGTGTGCTGAGGCAAGAACTGGCTGCATCTCTGGTTCAGATGACCAAAATCACATAAAAGGCATCATCTGTGTTTGTGTGTCTTCTGTGTTGCAGCATCCTCTGGAATATATGTGTGTGAAGGGGAGACACCACCCCGTTTCCTTAGGCTTTGCCCAATATATTAAACTTGCAGCGTGGAAATGACATGGTTAATTAGCACTTTAATTAAAAATCTTAACTGAAAACGATGCAGGTGATTCCCCCTAATTGGAATGAAACCTTAGTGCTTCAAAAGTGAGTTTGTGGCTGCCAGGGACGTCCTGTAGGGCTTGGAGCTGCAGGGAGCAGTGTCAGGGCTGTGACAAGAGCTGGGGCTGCTGTACTGAGCTCCTGGGAGCCAGATAAACCCAAGGGTTCCCTTCACCCCCCTCAGAGATGTCCTGACTGAACAAAAGGAGTGTGTTTGCCCAAGAAAACCCAGCCTGGGGTGAACTAGAGCCACACCTGTGCTACTGCTGGGAGACCTTGTGTGACAGCCTTCCTAATTCTTCTCTCAATCTTCAAATCTGCCAATCCACCATCGCCCACAGGTCCCTCCCCTTCAGCTGCTTCATCCTGGGAAGGACATGGACAACGAGCAAGTCCTGGGGGACAGAGAGGACCCTGCCGTGGCAGGGAGGGCAGCACAGCCCTGACGTGGGAAAGGATTTGTCCTGCCTTCATTTCAGCACAGCCCCAGCCACAAATGTACAAAACAGCTTGTCAAGAAAAAACCAGCAGCTTAGGTTGAGGAGAGGAGAACTAAACACCCCAGGCGTGATTGCCACATATGCCTGAAGATATAATCCAGATTTGCTACTTGCCCTGGCCCTGGAACCCTTTTTTTTTTTTAATTTAATAAATTAAAATCTCTTTTTGCTGCTGAGCATAATCAGCATTAGGGTAAGAGGAGGAGGGGCCTTTCACTGTCCCCTGCAGGATCACACACGAAATCATCATTACAGCAGCCTGGGACTCTCCCAGTGGTACCATGGAGTGCTGATGGCAGCAGTCCCCAGCCCACACACTGCACTTGTCTCCTCCTGGCCATTTTCTTAATTAATCTCTAAGACAAAGTGAAAAGCAAAAGAAGACAAAGAAGATGCCATGGTCAGGACTTCTTCAACCCTTCTGGTTGGACAGGTCTTGGCTTGGAAGGACCACTCCTCCTCCCACACCTCAGAGGCTGAATTTGGGGATCTGAAGATCTAGGCAGAACACTCACATTCCTGGACAATCCTGAAGGAGCTCAAACCATTTGGCCTTTTCTCTCCCCACACTGCCATGGTGAGCATGGGCACGGAGCAGCCCCAGTGTCCTGCTCCAGCTCACGGGGACAGGGACAGGCACCCACCATCCCTTGCTGTTGCTATAGAGACAGAAGCTGCTTTTCTCCACAGCGATGCTGGTTGTTTCTGAGCGGTACCTTCAGCGTGGCAGGCAGGGAGAGAGGGATCAGGAAAGTCTTGGCTTGCTGGAAGGGCAGCCACAGCTAAGGCAAGGCCCTGCCAGGCCTCTCCTGGTGCCTCTGTGCCCAAATCCACACTCATCTTCTGGGGGGTCTCCCAAAAGCTTCTCTTCCATTGCTCGGGGCACTGAAGTACTGTGAGGGATAAGGGGCACAGGCTGCACGGGGCTGAGGAGGAAGATTCCCTGGAGAAACTCTCTCTGGGAGAAAGCCCTAGCCTGTGAATCCCAACTTATCCCTGGGAATTGCCCCAGCTCACCTCCCCCTGCTCTCCTGCCTTGCTTTGCAACCAAGTGCTGGGATGAGACCAGCTCAGCTGATCTAACCCACAGTGGCAGCTTCTCCAGGCCATGCTCTCCTGATTACACCAGCAAAGATCAGGAGCAACTCCCACAAAGCCATTCTGCCACCCTGGATATTCCAAGAGAAGAAAACACAAGTGCAAGGAAACCTGGACCTGCTGACACGGCTGAAGAATCATCCAATCTATTTGCAAAGGTTCAGTAAATTCTGGGGCTACAAAGGGAGAGTTTCCCACAAAGCCATGGGAGAAGAGGCATCCCCTGCTCCCTGCCCCTTCAGGAACCTGTCCTCTCCAGCTACACATTGGTGCATCACCCACAGCCAGAGCTCAGAACGTGCTGCCACCCTTGCTAGGGATGAGGATAAACTCTGCCACGTGTAATAATGCCTGGAAGGAAGAAAAAGCACCACGGCTCACTTCTTCACAGGAATCTTTGCAGGAGAAGGAGGTTGGCAAAGGAAAACCCTGATGGGAGGGTCGCACATCCCTGCTCCCACACACAGCAGCAGGAGGGAAGCAGGACAGCACCCGCCACCCCCGCTGCTCTGCCTGCTGCTGCTCCAGCCTCCAGGGACAACCCTGAGCTCTCCCCTTTCCTAAGAGGCTCGGTGACAGCCCTTCCCAGGGGACAGCTCATCTGTGAGCTCCGTGGGAGGCTTGTGTTGGAAGGACACGGATGCTCCCCGCACCACGCTCCTGCTCCAGCCTCGGAGCTGGCAGTGAGGGAAGCCAGCGGCTCCCAGGGCTCTGTGCTGACATCCCAGCTGGAGACACGTGCCAGGGATAGATTTTCTGTTTAGCTTCTTTTCATATTAATCATCAAAGAGCAACAAATGTCAGCAGCTTCCAACAGTCATTAGCTGAATGTCTTCTTCTCACCAGCCCCTGTAGGAAGAGGCCTCCCAAGGTGCAGGGCGAGATGACAGCACAGGACCCAGCTGACTCCTCCCTGGCCTTGCAAGCCTGGTGAATTTTTCTTGGGATCCACAGGAGGACAGGGATGACAGGATCCCTCCATTCTGCAGGATTCATCCAGTCAGGAAAGATGATATGTCTGATAGTACCCATCACCTGCCAAGCATCAAACTGTCTTCTAGAGACAGCCAGACCACAGAGAACTGGCACATTCTGTACAAAATATGGGATTTTCTTATGGCAGTTATGAGGGGGAGATCTATTTAGGAGACAGCCCACTGAGCATGGCCATCACCTGGATAAGAATTCACCAGGCTTCAAGGAGGCCACTTGTCAATAATGGGAAGAAATAGCACCATGTCAGGGCATTTTGTGTCCCTTACCAGACCAAAAACTCCTCATGCACCCTCACAGGACAGGTTTTCCTTCAGTGTCCTGAGCACCCACCTAGGCCCATCCCACCCAAAGCAAAAGTTTGCATCCCCTTGGGCAGCAAGATTGCAGGACCTGCTCCATGCTGAATGTGTATCTCAAAGCCACACTGGGCTCGTTTTCTCCCCTCCCTCATGATAAGAACCAAACAGGGCAGGATTTTTATGATTATTTATTATCTGTAAAGCACCAGCAGCGTCCTGACTCTGTACAAGACACAACTGCTGGGCTTACAAAAAGAAAAAAAGCACTGTGGCCAAAATAATTTAATCCTCTAAAGAGTTCACAAATGTGTTCTCAGGAAGCTCTCAGGCACTGCCCATCCTGAGGACATACCAAGGTGCCAATGTGAACCACCTAAAGAAGGCAGACATGGAGCTCATTTCTCTCACCTGTAAAGCTTAATTAGGCTGCTGTCCAAACACAGCTTGAGAATACGGCCAAAACAAAGGTATGGCCCTTGATTTCTAAAACCCAATCCATTACAAGAAACTTTTTTTTTTTTTTTAAAGGTGGGGAAGCGACATTAAAAAACACCACTACTCATGGAAGCTACAACTGCTTCCAACAAACAACACGTAGAAAATACTGGGAGGGGGGGACGACTCTCAAAGTATCTTCTAGCTCCCAAGTCCTCCATGTTCACCAGATGGATATCAACATCTGACACGTGTTGGAAGACATCCATATCAACTCCACCAGCCTGAACTGCAGGTAGCCGAAGACGAAGCCGGAGAGGACGTCGGTGATGTGGTGCCGCCCGATCATGACGCGGGACAGGCCCACGCAGAGGGCCCAGAGCACCAGCAGGATGCGGAGAGGGATGGCCAGGACCAGGTGGTTGAGGAAGAACTTGGAGAGCATGGCCACCCTGCTGGCGTGGCCGGCGGGGAAGGCGTAGGTGTCCATGGTCAGGTAGTCCAACAGGCCAGGGTTGATGTCGTAGGGGCCCTTCCGCTTGGCCAGCTTCTGCAGACCCGCCACAATCATGATGTCCAGGAGCAGGGCTACAAAACAGGAGACACACAGTGAACAGTGAGAGGCAGAAGAGCTGAGGGCAATTTTCAAGGCATAACATTAAAGGGTTGTCGTTGTTTTTAAATAAAAATTTGTGTTTGGTTCTGGTCAGGTGTCCATGGCGCAGCTGTACACAGCTTCCCCACCCTCAGGTCACCACACAAATGTTGATTACCCCTCCCAGTTTGCCCACAGAGGAGGCAAATACCACTGTCACCATCTGATAGAGGAGAACCCTAAACCACAGAGGAGAGCAACCCACCTGGGGAGGAAGAGAGCAACTGGCAAAGCTAAAATTGAAACTCTTTTGGCCCTCAAACCACCACTCCGGCTGCTCCTGTCGCTGCTTCCACCTCATGCTTTAAGAAACCTTGTGAAGCAAGGTCCCTGCCAGGCTGACCAGGCTGCAGTGAGCAGTCTGCTGGAGGCAAGGCGCCTCACAGGACTCTCTAGGGTTGTCCCTTGTCCTCTCCCAAGCTCCCCACCACCTCCTTCTGCCCAGAGCAGCCAGGTGATCACACCATGCTGACAGATTTCTCACCATGCTGGCAGATTTCACTAAGAAAAGAGCATTAGGAGCCAGTGAGCCAAGGGGAACAATAAAGAAAAATGGGCTCCTGTGTTAGAAACAGCACCACAGGGTGTTGGAGGGTGGGCGACATCCTCCTAGACATCCCCCACCCATCCTTCTTCCTCTGCCAAACCACCAAACACCCACAAGCCATTTCTTGTTTCTACTCACCTCTTGCTCCCTGTGACTTTCTGCCTGCAAGTCACCCCACACAGCCCCTTCCCTGTGCAAATACACTGGGGGCACCACACCTCCCAGCCCCAGCAAAACCAGGCTTGTGATGGCACAGGCACCTGCAGCTCTCTACACCAAACCCCCTTTCTTCCTTAACAGCTTCAGGAGTGAAACCCATCAGCACTTGTCTACATCCCCCTCCTCTTCAGCCCACCCGCTTTGTCCCAGCCGACAGGTACTGTCATTTCTATTTCCTAGCATCAATTTTATTTCTCTTTAATCCCCTCATCTGCTTTTCCCCAACCCTCCTAATTAGTCAGAGAGCTGATTTCAGCTCCCTGCAGCAATGACAAGGATGTATCTGCCATCACCAGCACACCCTGCTCCCTCAGCAGGAATGCCAGGGGCACTTGTTTGGCTCTCAGGCCCTGGTAAAGACCATTCCTTGAGAGCTGACAAGGTTTCAGGAGCATGGATGGGAGTGTGGTGGTGGTGGGGATGGGAAATGAGATGGCACACGGGAGGCAGCTCCACCTGCCTGCTCAGCACCTGGCAGGAGCTGGAAGCGAGGAGCTGTCACAGCAGCTCTGCTCACCCACCTTCCCCATGTGCCACCCCCAGCTCCAGCACTGCTTTGGGAAGGGGCTGGTACTTATCCTGGCAAAACCCTCTCCTTGGGGGAGACTGCTTTTCTCCCTCATCTTGCACGGGGAAGTGGGACAGCAGGACCTCCCTGAACCTTCTGCCCAAGGGGTCATGCATGCCCTGGGGTCTCAGAGCTGTGGAGGGCAGATAGAGCAGAGGAAAAGATCTGGGTAGCAGCTCCTCCCTGGCATGGACAGTAGCAGGAATCCAGGACAGACACAAAAAGCAGGAGATTGACACAGAGCAAAGGTTCATGAGTGGCACCTGAACAAAGGAGTCGAGGCTGCAGCTGGCAAGGGGCTGCAAGGAGGCCAGTCACACCAGTGTGCAGCAGTAGCAATGGGTTTAGGAGGACAAGGACAACCAGAGACTGCCCAGCTCCTGCTGGATGTGACCAGCAGGCAGGGAGAGAGCAGGGAGAGGTCTGCAGCCCACCAGGACCCCCACACTCAGCAGAGTGGTTGTCTGCACTTTGCTGATTTTTTTTTTTTTTTTTTTTTTTTTTTTTTTTTGACAGGCTGGCTGTGGGGAGAAAGGGAGGGAGAGATTTCAGACACAGGCTGTGGAGCCCTGGAGCAGCCACTCACCCTGGCTCCCTGTTAAGGTCAAATGCTGTGAGCCCAGGCTGGGCTGACCATTACAGGGCTGCCCTGCTCATGCTGGGCTTCCTAAATCACTCCCAGCCCAACTCCTCACCCCATTAAGTGACCCCCCCACAGCCCTGATCCAGCAAAGTGTTCCAGGAGAGGATTTTCAGAGCTCATCAGCTGCATTTCCTGCCAGTCCCATCTCACCCTGGACGAGAACTGTGTGAAACTGAAGCTCTCTTGGGAACCCAGACTCATCAAATTCTTGGGAACCCAGAAGCATCAGAGAGATGATGCACCAGTGCTGCCAAGAGAAGACTCTGGCCCAAGCTGCTCTGCTGAAGTCAGCATCAATTGCATTGCTGAGAAGCCAAGCCAGGGCTCCAGAATGAGTCTGGGCACCCCAACAGATCCCAGTGTCTCCCCCACAGTGTTCAATAAATTCCCTAGAGACCATTCCCCACCAAGCCTGCCCATGGATCAGCAGCACAAGTGCCATGTGCTTTAGCAATGTGTGGTGTTCACCATTGCCTGTCACAATTTTGCACTGGCAATATTTTTTTACGGTCAAAGGTGATGTCAGGGCAACTGGAGGGATGCAGGCATGTGTGCATGGAGGTGTTCAGGGCATGGAGAACAAGCCAAAGAGCAGTTCTAATAATCCTTTCATTCAGAAGATGAATAAAATGGGCCTTCAGTACTGCTAGCTTTGATTTTCGTCAAATGATGCACAGAAAGCAAAAAGCCTCGTTTGCCCACATTTCAAGATGGGAAGGCATGACAGCATTAAAACCAGGGGTTAATCTGCCGTTAAAAGAAAAAAAAAACCACAGAAGATCCCTCGTCTGGTGCTTTTTCTGTCACTTCCCCTCACACTTTCCATTCCTTGCATGGAGATTTCTTTATGAAACAGCCCCAGCAGCCAGCCCTGGCCCCTGAGGCGTGGGGGGGTCCCACTGCCCTGGGGGCTCTGCTGTTCCCCCTTTCCAGTGCTGGATCTCTGCTGTTCCCCCTTCCCAGTGCTGGATCTCTGCTGTTCCCCCTTTCCAGTGCTGGATCTCTGCTGTTCCCCCTTCCCAGTGCTGGATCTCTGCTGTTCCCCCTTTCCAGTGCTGGATCTCTGCTGTTCCCCCTTTCCAGTGCTGGATCTCTGCTGTTCCCCCTTTCCAGTGCTGGATCTCTGCTGTTCCCCCTCCCAGTGCTGGATCTCTGCTGTTCCCCCCTCCCAGTGCTGGATCTCTGCTGTTCCCCCCTCCCAGTGCTGGATCTCTGCTGTTCCCCCCTCTCAGTGCTGGATCTCTGCTGTTCCCCCCTCTCAGTGCTGGATCTCTGCTGTTCCCCTTCCCAGTGCTGGATCTCTGCTGTTCCCCCTTCCCAGTGCTGGATCTCTGCTGTTCCCCCTCCCAGTGCTGGATCTCTGCTGTTCCCCTTCCCAGTGTTGGATCTCTGCTGTTCCCCTTTCCCAGTGCTGGATCTCTGCTGTTCCCCCTTCCCAGTGCTGGATCTCTGCTGTTCCCCCCTCCCAGTGCTGGATCTCTGCTGTTCCCCCTCTCAGTGCTGGATCTCTGCTGTTCCCCTTCCCAGTGTTGGATCTCTGCTGTTCCCCTTTCCCAGTGCTGGATCTCTGCTGTTCCCCCCTCTCAGTGCTGGATCTCTGCTGTTCCCCTTTCCCAGTGCTGGATCTCTGCTGTTCCCCCTCCCTCTCCTGCTGCTGCCAGCGCTGGCAGGGTGAATCAGCAGGCAGCACTGCTGCCAAGGGCCCATCCTTCAGGAACAGCTACAGGCAGTGCTGTTGCCCAGCAGCTCCAACCCCAGCCCCATTCCCTCCCAATCCCATGACCCACACACCCTCTGGGACCTTGGCTCGCTTCCTTCCTCCCCTTCATGCACACCAAACCCTCCCTCCTCGGGTGGGCACTAAGGGGTTAACTTTCTCGGGTCCCCTCGGTGCTCCAGCTGCAGGTGGGTGTCTCTGCACTGGGGTGTCTCTGCACTGGGTGTCTCTGCACTGGGCACCGTTCCTGCTGTTGAACCCCAAGCCCCTGAGCCTTGCACCTGCCACCACCTTGGCTCTGTCCTTCCGTCTGTCCCTTCCCGGCAAATCCTTCAGGCTGCCCTGGCTGGAGGCTGGAGCAAACACAGCCCCAGGAGGAAAGGAGCCTGCAGCTGATGCACCAGCCTGCACTGGCTGCTCTCTGGGGACCCTGGGGCTGTCAAAAGCAGAGCAGGCATGGCAGAGTGCCACCTGACTGAGGCTGAGAGGAGAGGAGTGAGAAATTTTAATATGAAGGATTTTTTCCATCATGCCTTTCCCCCCAGAGCCAGGTAGCACTGGATTTAAACCAGAGGCATCAGTGGATGTAAAATCCAGGTAGTGCTGGGTTTGAGACTAAAGGAAGGATTAGCTCTTGCCCATTCTTGCTCCTTCCACATTTTTCTGAGAAAGATCAGGAATTTCCCTGTTGACCTGGTGTTAAGGGAAACAATCCTTCAGATTTCCAACACAAAACCACCCAGTCCCCAAATCCTACATTAACATCTACAATTTCCTTAAAACACAAAACCAAAGAGCAAGTCTTGTCTTGCCTGTGACAATTTTAGCATCAGAGATCACCTTGGTATTGTAAAAAGCCAACATCTGGCATCAGATGCACAGTAAATGAGCTGAAAGTGAGCCCCCTGGGCAGGCATTTTATATCTATTAATAAGGAAAGGAAAACAATTATCTGCCTTGCTCCTACCACCAAATGAGCAGAGAGGAGCCCTGTGCAGGCTGGGCACAAGGACAAACCTGAACCATCAGCAGCAGAACCAAACCAAACCCCAAAGCTTGAATTTAAAAGGAATTGAAGCAGCTGGATGTCCCCAGTCACCATGAGGTCCTTTCTGTCCCCGAGGTGGCCTCTCTAAAGCTGGAAGAGGCTGAGGATGGTGTGAGCACCCTGGGGACATGGTCTGCTCCAGGTTGGAGCCAGGCAGCGTCTCCAGGGACGGAGGCAGATTCCAGCTGGGGTGTTTATATAAACATGTTATCAAAACCACAGCTGAAAAACAACCTGGGTGCAGTTCTAGGGGCAGGGGGGGAGGAAAAGAGGAGAAAGCCAAAAAAGCCCTTGGCCTCATCTGCTCCTGCAGCCGAGATCCACGTGACTCCTGACACTTGGGGCTGCCTGCATGAGACAAGGCTGCTCTCCAGAGCCCAGAGTCACAAGCTGGACTCAGCCTCCCAGAACCATGGCTGAGCACATGGGGAGAGGAAAGCAGGGAGGTAAATGCCCAGGAATGAAGAGTGAGCTCATTCCATGAGCCCAGGAGGCTCCCAGTGTGGGAGCAGATGTGCCTCAGACAAGATGTGCACAGAGCAGAGCCAAGCTGGGGACAGCTCATTGCCTGGGCTTCAAACCCAGCATGCTGGAGGTGGCATGTGCTCCCCACTGCAGCTGCTGAGCCAGGTGTAGGGCCCAGACTGGCCTGGAAGGGGCTGAATTGCCCAGATTACCCACCCTCACCCAGTGCTGAACTCTGGACAAATGCCACCAGTCCCAGGAAACAGTTTCTTTAGCTCTAAAATTAGAATTCATCATTTTTCCCCCCATTTTTCTTTTCACTTACGTGCCCCCTCCTACTCCTTCTGAACTTCCCAAATCTCCTGCAGGCATTAGGCTCCCTGACCTGGAAAATGAGCTGTTTGCAGCCTTATCTCATTGACATTAATGAAAGATGCAGGTTTCAAAAGAGTCCTCACCCTCTCTCCAGTGGAGCCAGCAGCAGCTGGAAGAGGTCCACTCTGGAAATGAACCCCTCCATCCCATTTTGTTCCCCAAATGTGGCACTATGGGGTGTAAGAGCTGACAAAAAGCACAGATGGCATGACGCATTGAAGAGCCAATGAATCAGGCATTTTGCTGTTTGAGGGGGGGTTATTTTTTGGCTGAACAAGCATCAGTGTGGGGTAAGTGGTCATGGGGAGGTGATAAAATGGTGGAAAGCAGAATTGTGCAATTAATTAAAATAAAAACCCACAACAACTAAAAATAGATTTGCTATATTCTAGATGATTAGAAGCAGCCCTGAGTGCAAACACAGGCTGCCTGGAGTTCTCCCCTTGGAAACACCGTGCCCTGGGAGCTGGGAAATTTGTACTCAGCATCAAATACTGAGTGGGGGCTTCACTGGGGGGCTGGGGAGAGAGGCAGGCAAGAGGGGAGCACAGTGAAAAGGGCTTGTGCTGCTGGGGAAAAGGAGCTGAGCAGCCCTGAGGATGGCTCATGTGCCTCCAGAAGGGCTCTGACAGCTTGAAATGCTCCTGTACCCCATGGCAGCAGCACAGGAACCATCAGCACAACCCAGCAGCACCCACAGCACTGCATGGGGTGAGCTGGAAGAATAAAAGTGCCTTGGGCTGAGACCAGCAGCACGGCCCAGATCATCAGGCTGGGCTCCTTGCTTGGCCTCAGTGCTGTTTGGGATTGGAGTTCCACCCCACTGCTTTCAAAGGGTCTGATGCTGTGATGCTCAGAGGGTCTCCAACCATCACACCTCCCAGTGGGAAGCCAGATCAGGTACATCTGCCAGCATCCCTGTACAGATGGAAATGGTTCTCTGT
The DNA here is from genome assembly GCF_963513975.1 of Fringilla coelebs. Lineage (NCBI taxonomy): Eukaryota > Metazoa > Chordata > Aves > Passeriformes > Fringillidae > Fringilla > Fringilla coelebs. Next base: position 7,959,327 of record NC_140047.1, on the reverse strand, counting down.
TCCAGCTTAAAGCAGGGAGGTTTCTTCAAAGTGGAGGGAAAAAGGAGAGTTCATCTGGCTCCCCTCTTTCCCACCCCATCTCCCACCAATCCTGACCCCGAGCAGGGTCTCTCCCTGCCTGCTGCTCCTCCCATTGCTCACCTCACTCCCCCACCTTGCTCTTCCCAGCCACTGCTCCTGTCAAGGCGTGTTAGAGGCAAACACACTCACCCATTCCTGGGAGCTCCCCTGGCTCTGCTCCTGCAGCTCTGCTCCTGTCCCCTCTGAGCTGCCGGCAGGGGCAATGGGAAGTTGTTCCCGGAGTGACAGACAGAAGGATGACTCATTTCCCATGTTTATTCCCCCTCTTCCCATTCAACAACCCTCGCACTTCTTTTCTCTTTTGCTCTGCATTCAGGCTCGGAACGTTTCTGGCTCTGCGAGGGGTGGATTCCAGCTCGAGGGCTGGATTCCAGCTCGCTGCACATTCCCCAGGAGCTGCACTCTGATGCCTGCAGGGCTCACAGCATCCCCAGCAGCCGGCCAGGACCTGAGCAAATCGGTGCTGCCTGGTCCCGAGGGGCTGATCAGAGCACGGCTCCGATGGAGACACCGTGCAGCCCCTGGAAATGCCCCCGTGCCTGCTCCAGCCACGGTCAGACGAGTCCCAGGCTGTCCCCGCTGTCCTTTATCCAAGGGGACACTGCAGGCAGCAGGACACATTCCTGTAGAGGAAGCAGGCAGGAAGGGGGGCAGGGAAGCCGGGAGAGCTGGGCATTGCTGGCTGCTCAGAGATGCCTGAGCTCATCAGCTGTGAAGGGATGAAGGCTGAGCACAGCACCCACCACAGACCACGGACTTCAGCTGCTGTATCTGGGCAGAACAGAGGCAGATTAGCAGCCTGGAGTGATAAAGAGGAATATTTAATGCCAGGCTGGACCTGTGTCTAAATGCTGGATGCAGGGGCATCTGTGTTGCTCCCTCTGCCTGGCACCTTCCATGGGTCACTCATGCTGGGTTATTTGGCATTGAAATGTTTCCACCTCACTGGGCAGACGTGCTGCTGGCTCAGTGAGACCTTGGAGGGCACTGGCAGGGCCGGGAGAGGCATGGGACAGTGGCTGAGCCCCCTCCACGGATGGTTCTGCAGGGCACCAGCTCCTGAGCTGCTCTACCCATCCCTGCTGGAATGTCCTCTGCCCTGCCTGGCTCAGGAAATCCCTGCTCTCACAGTGCAAGAGTGAAAGGGGAAAAAGAGACACATCTGGCCCCAAAACATATCTGGGGCTCTGGGCTGAGCAAGCTCTGCTGGATTCAGGCTGCTCCATCTGCCGTGCAGCTCCCTGGGCTCTCTGCTGGGTCTGGGCTGCCCTGAGGCTCAGCTGACAGGATCAGCTCCTCTGCACTGCCTGGGCATCTCATCCACCCCGTGACCTTTACCAGCACCAGGCTGCACTGGCTGGATTTTTCATCCTCCAAAGAGAAGCACGACAATACCTGAAGCACATCTGTACTGTTAGAACAGGGTCACTGGGGTCTCGAGGGGCTTGGGGAAGGCATTTCTTTCTCTCTCTCCTTCCTAATCCACCAATTTCTTGCAAATCTGGTCTTGCTTGGAAGCTGCCATGATGGGCCACAGAGTTCTCACCATATATATGGATTTATAATTTTCTTTCTTAGGGGGTCTGCAGGGACTGTGCTTCAGAATATCATGGCTTGGTTCCTGGTCAGAGTAAAGCTATGTCAGTATTCAGGAAGAAGGCTGGACAGAGCAAGAACTTCCTCCTTGCTGACCTCCAGGAATGGAGGAGCTGCCCTGGGCTCCCTCCTTTCCTCCTCCTGCGGTATTGACCCATCCCCAGCCTGACACTGCTCGATGATACATCCATGCCCTGAGGCAGTGCTGTGCTCAATGGGATAAATGCTTAGTGACAGCTCCAAAGAGCCATCCTGCCCTCCAAGGGGATGCAGTGCCAGCTGGAGATGGCTGAGCACCAGGACCAGTGTCACTGAGACAGCAAGCAAAGAGAAGATTCTCTTCTCCTGGTCTGGATGCCTGTTCCAGAGAGCCATGACCACAGCAGAACCAGCTCCTGCTCCTTCAAACCAAGCAGAAACACAATTTCATGTGTAAGGATGACCCAAGCAGGTACCACCCAACAGCAAAGGCACCCAGCTGGATGACAAATAACTAAACACAGCAGTGGTTTGGGGGCAAACACAAAAGAGGGGCCTCACTGGAGTGACCACCTTGGGTGGACAACCATAGTCCATCCCCAGTGACCACATTCCATCCCCAGTGACCACATTCCATCCCCAGTGACCACGTTCCATCCCCTCTGCAGTGAGAAGGTGCCTGGATCCGCAAAGACCATCAGTTTAACGAGATCAATCTGTTTAGCTTAATAAATAGGAGGTGAAGAAATTACTTGAGCACTGTCCAAAATACTGAAAGGCAGAAGAGAGGTTGGCTGAAAGAGCTGTTCAGCTGGAGAGAGAAGGGTATGGAGACGCAATGAAGGGAAGAGTCCAACTAAAAGCACTTGTGAGAATCCCAGCCACTGCAGTAATAGAGAAATGGCTCTGACAAGTTCACCCTCACTTGTAACTGCACATCAGATTGAGTGTTTGGGTTTTTTCCCTTAACAAATTGAACAGGAATAAATTAAGGGATGTGCTACAGCCTGTATTTTGCCGTGGGTTAGATCGATGATCCAAATGTTCTTTGCTGGCTTTGCAGTCAATGAATCACTAAATTTGGATCCACATCCTCACCAGATGGATCAGAACCAGAAACTGAGGTACTGCTGCCCCCAGGGTTTAATGGAATTTCTGTCTGGTTCTGAAGCAGATCTCAGCATTTTACTGAAAGTTTTATAACTGCTTTCCCTCTGCAAGCCCGACTGCAAAGTTCAAATTACTTTCTAAGCACCTTAGTTTTCACTAAACCCTTGTGATTGCAGAGAAAAGCTTGAATAGTCCTAAAAGTTTCAACACTGGCAGACAAATAAAATGAACTTTATAACTGGGGGATTTCCTGAGTTATGATTTTCTCAATTTAGCCAAGGGGTTGTGGACCTTCTCCCTGACTTGTGCTCAGCCAGGGCTGGTGATGCTGAGACAGTCTTCCTGAAAGCATGTCCTGGCAGAGGGATTTGTACAGTGGGCACAAATATCTGGTTTCTTCCATCTTTTCAGTAACAGGCTGGGTGTGCTTTCTCTGGCTGTTTGGCATTTGCTGGAAAGGATTACTGTGAGAAGGGGAATCAATAAATTCCATCACAGATGACAAACACGGAGGGAAAACATCGCTTGGGGTTGCTAATCAGCATCTGCAGTGGGGGTGGATGGAGCATCCCAGGGTCAGCCCCCCTCACCCGAGATGCCCCCAGATGTGCTGGCAAAGCCCCTGGTGGGAGCTCCTCCTCCATCTGCAGTGGTGCTCCTGCCAGGCTCCCAGTCCCCTTCCAGCAGTCTCCTGTCTCCTCGCCTTGGAAGCCTGATTGCAAATCCTAAACAAGTGCTCTATGATGGGCTGGCTCCCTGCCCAGAGACTGCATCAGAAATTCTGCTTGATGTATCAAACCCTCAGCCGGCCGGGGGAAGGGAGGAGAGCCTGGGGGTGCCACTGACAACCCCAACTTCCCTCTTCCAGCAGGGAAATACCAGGAGCTTCTCTTCCCTCTGACCTGTGCCTGAACAGGAGAGCTTTTCACCACATCCTGGTGGATGTGAACCACAGAAAAGCAGCAGCAAGAGGGACCAAGGATGCCAGATGCAGCAGTGGTGCCATGACCTGGCTGTCTACATAAGACCCCACTTTTCTTGGGATGTGTCGAGGTCCACCTGCCCCAGGCCCCCAGCCAGGCTCCTTCTCCACCAGCAGTGCAGATTTCATGGCAGCAGCTACTCAGAGTTTCTGACTGCAATCTTAAATATCAGCCCAAGGCGACTCTCACAGCAGAGATCTGCTCTGTGGGGTGACACAAGTCCTCCTGCAGAGGCTCTGGCAAGAGAGGCTGAGGGCACCTTGGCCAGTGCCACCAGCTGATGCTGTCTTTTCAGAGGGAGCAGTGGAGCTCTTTGGAAATTGCCACACCTATGGAACTGGTCCTTCACACCAATTAACTATTTCCTATCTTGGCAGGGGGGGAGGAGGAGTGAGAGCAGCATGTCTAGGCCAGGATGTGATGCTCCAAAATCCCCAGCTTGTCCCTGGGTACCAGGTTGGAGCTCAGGAGGCGTGGAGATGTGCGTAGTGATGCAGGGATGAGCTCTCCCAGCCACCACTCCACAAAGTTAGAACATGACCCTGAAGTGGCTTTGCATTTGTCTTCCTCATATAACAACAGAAGGGTGAGAAAGCCTTCCTTGTCTTTAAGCCAAAAGGGGCACCAGCTCTTTGTAAGATCTCAAATATTTTGGAGTCAAAGCAGTCAGAGTTTTCAGGCTCCAGCCCCGTCAGGGGTTCTTGGGTCAAGAGACATCTGGAAGCTGTGCTGGTTGCTGTTAGTCACCTGCTATTTCATCCTTGTGCCCTTTTAAGTGGATCCTCTCTTCCCAGGAGGGGCTGACCCCGGCACTGAGGAGCCCCTGCAGGAACTGCTGATGCCGGCGGGCTCCGCATCACGCTGGAGCTATTCTGGCTTCTTCCCACCACTGCCTCCCCCCAGGAGATGTCACAGCACCAGGACAGTCTCCTCCAAAGGCACAGGGCAGAAAAGGCAGCTACCACTGTGCTTTTCAAGCCAGTCCAGGTCAGCCTCAACCCTCTCTGAAGGATAAACTTGTGGAAAAAACCCCAAAACCTGGGGTTGCTGAGCTGTATCACGTCACAGTCAGCCCCTGCAGACAGGACGTCCCTTTCCTGTGGTGCCTGTGAAATAAAGTGTCCCTACAGCCTCTCAAAATGCTCCTGGAGAAGAAAGGATCCAAATCCAATGTTTTCAATCTCTCCTACCAACCAAAAGTGGGATTGCTGAGTTTTTAGCGAGGGTGAAACACCAGGGTGGGTCACAGCCAGAGGAGAGGGTATTTAGTCACGAGGAAGTACAGGATAACTGGAGCCTGTGCCAAAGGCAGAAGAGCAAGAAGAGCAAGGTCCTCAGGTATACGTGGCCTGGGCAGGCTGGGACCAGGATCTAAGGCAAGTCTCAGCTAGAGCTCATCCTGGTCACTGGTGGGACATCAGGGTGGGATGGGCCCTGCACAATGGAGAAGCCAAACCCTTTAACACATCCAGAAACAGGGACACTGACCACCACCATGCAAGGAAGGACTAGCAGGAGAGCCAGAGGCATCCCAGCCTGCCTACACAGCCTCTGGGTCAAATTAGCACATGGAAACGGGGACAGCAGCAAGGAAGGTACCCAAGGGAATGAGGATGTGAGAGCAAACTGCGGCAGGGAAGGTGACAGGACTCCATCACATGGAGTCTGGTCAAGAAGGTGGCAAGGGGATGGAAATAAAATCCTCAGGAATTAGTCCAGATATCAAAGACTAATATCTTTATGATATCCTATCAAACACCAGGGCAGATGACCACAGAGTAAATAAAATACACCACTTCTGGCATCCACCCTCCCACCACGGACACTCCCTTGGTCTGACTGGACAACCCTGCCCCATGCAGCACAAGGGGCCTGTCCCTGCTCCATGGCTGGCCCAGCCACCATGGTTACTGCCCCTTAGACACCTGCTTGTGCCATCCATCACCCCCAGCACCTGGGACCAGGAGGGCCAATAAGTGCAGCATTTACCCTAAAGGTCACTCCCTGCTTCCCGACCACTTCTGATGCTGGGAGCAGCCAGAGGAGGAGTCCCAGCGCTGCTGTCCCTTGTGAGGAGGGCTGGGCTTCCCCAGCAGGGAGGGAGGTTTGCCACTCACCTAGCAGCAGGTTCATGAGGACCTCCTGGCCTGCCAGCGTGCTGCTCTTCACCAGGCAGATGAGCGTCCCCGCGATCCAGGGGATGCCGTGCCCCGTTATCCCCAGCAGGTTGATCATGGAGCGGGCGCCTCCCCAGGAGGAGGCTCTGTTGGCACACACTCCCAGCCTCTTGGACATGCAGATGTCGATGGCCAGCAGCGAGTTGAAGGCGATTCCCTTGAAGGAGGGGTTGAGCTGCATGCAATCCTCCTCGGGCAGCTGCTGCGACTGCCGCCGCTCCTTGGGGCTGCTGCTCTGGGCACCGGCTGCCCCGGCCTGGCCGCTCTGCTTCCTGCTGGAGCTCCTGCCCTCCTGGTTCCCCTTCAAGGGCTGGTTCAGGGAGAGGAACTCAGCCCTGTTGAGGACATTGTTCCTGTCTCTGGCCCTGGCCCGTGGCTGGGATGCTGGCATTGCAGTCTCTCTTTAACGCAACCTGCTTTGCAAATACCGGGAAGGAGAGAAATCCCTCTTCTCCCTGCAGAAAGCTTCCCCCACTCCCACCCTTTCACAAGCTGTGAATTTGGGAAGCTACAAAGGTTCCCCTCTGTTGCAGTTGCCCCCAGCACAGACTGCAGCTGTTAAATATAGAGTAAGGAATGCACATGGCTGTTTACTTCATGGGCCTAGCAAGCTTGGAAGGAAAATTAATGCCAGGCTTGGCAGCCACTCCAGTGCCAGGGAAAAAGGTTGGACAGCCAATAGATATGAAGAAGAGGAGGGAAAAACATTGTGCCAAAGGTTGGTTGCTTCTGGCCTGGTCTATTTAAATCTTCCAATTGCTTATTCCCCTGGGCTGCAAGGGAAACTGGGAAACGTAGTTCTTTTTGTGCTGCAATTCACATTTCAGTACCAGAGTCAGAGCTGGAGATGATGGCATCCCCCTCCCTCCTCAGGGCACTCGTGGGGGGCTGTGCTGCTTGGCTTTGCAGCACCGAGACCAGGTGTCACCCAGGCACTCCCCCTCAAGGGGCTCTCCCCCAAATCTTCCTGATTAATCTGTTCTTCAACTCCTCCCCCCCTACTTGGGCACCCTGAATACCCCCCGGGCATGATACCCTTCAAAGCACCCCCAAGCCCACCCTCCCTGCCTCCCATCACTCACCCCGGAGAAGCATCACCTGCCTCTGATCACCCGGGCAGGAGCCGCTGATGAATTCCCATCCTCCTTGAATTCCCACCCTCCTTGAATTCCCATCCTCCTTGAATTCCCATCCTCCTGCCCCGGCACTGCGTGGCCTCGATAGCGCACGTGTCCCCGCCGTGTCCCCAGCGCGGCACAGCCCGAGCTGACAGCAGGTGACAGCCGCTGCCTGTGTCCCCTGAAAGCGACACAGCCACTGGCCCTGGCAGCACAGAGGGGAGGGTGGCACTGCCAGGCCCCAGGGAGGACAGGGAACACCTGCTGTCCCTCCTGCCACGCACGCTGTGCCCCATCGCTGTCACCTCCCCCCTCTCCGCTGACCCCCCGAGACACCCATGGCCCTGGGAGCATCCCTGCAGCTCCAGCTGATGGGCTGAAGGATCATCCTGCATCCCTGCAGCTCCAGCTCATGGGGCTGAAGGATCACCCTGCATCCCTGCAGCTCCAGCTGATGGGGCTGAAGGATCATCCTGCATCCCTGCAGCTCCAGCTCATGGGGCTGAAGGATCATCCTGCATCCCTGCAGCTCCAGCTGATGGGGCTGAAGGATCACCCTGGAACAGCAGCTGTGTGGGTCTGAGCCTCCAGCACCTCTGGGACACACCACCCATGTCATTCCTCCTGCCTGCAGGGTGACAGCCCAGCTGCAGCACCCCCCCAGCCAGGTCACCTGCACTGCCAGCACCTCCCCTGCACAATGGGCTCTCCACAGCCCCCCCAGGCTCCTGGAACAGGATTATTCCTATGCAAATAGGCTGGAAATCCCCCCTGCATGGAGAACTGAAGATGGATATTGCATTGAGGAGCAGAACAGCCACGGCTCTTGGTGCCAGTGACATTTGTATACACAACTGTGCAGATACAGAGGTCAGAGGCTGCACAGGTAACCCTGGGAAGTGGGCACCCAGGTGTCTCTAAAGGTCTTGTCCAAACTGCAGTGGGGAGTTTAAGTGCTAAATGAAAGGTGGTTCTCAGGCTTCCAAAGATAATAACACAATTTTTACATTTTCTTTGCACTTTTATACATAGCTCTCAAAATTCCCTCAGGGAACTGTGCATCCAGGCTGTGCCCATCTCACTGACAGACCGTCCAGGTGGCAGCAGTGCAAGTGTCTGAGGTCCTGGGCTTTGTTCATATCTTCCTCCTTCAAGGAATAATAACATCAAGTTATTTCTGATTCATACCACTCCTGGAACTTATCCCTGGTCAAGGGAGGTGATTCTGCCCCTCTGCTCTGCTCTGGTGAGCCCCCACCTGGAGCACTGCATCCAGCTCTGGGGTCCCCAGCACAGGAAGGACCTGGACCTGTTGGAGTGAGAGCACAGGAGGCCATGGAGATGCTCCAGGGGCTGAAACAACTCTGCCCTGGAGCCAGGCTGGGAGAGCTGGGGGTGCTCAGCCTGGAGAGGAGAAGGCTCCAGGGAGACCTTGGAGCTCCTTCCAGCGCCTAAAGGGGCTCCAGGAGAGCTGGAAATGGAGTGACAGGGCTGGCTTGGAGCAGCCTGGGATAGTGGAAGGTGTCTCTGCCAATGGCTGGGGGGTTGGATTAAATGACCTTTAAAGGTCCCTTCCAACCCAAACCATGTGAGTCCATGATCCCAGTGAGAGGAAGAGCTTGTTCCCTCCTCAGGCACCCTCACCCAGGCCATAAAACACAACCTCTCCTGGCTCAGGTACCACGTGGGGCTGTGGCAGCCCTTAAATCCCACAGGAACTGCCACATCACCAACACCCAGCAGCTCCTGCCTGACCCCTGGCCCTGCTGCCACCACCAGGGCAGCCAGCACCCCGTGCCCACCTGCCTGTCCTCACCCCACAGCCCAGCAGGTGGAAAACCTCAGCCTCCCTGGCACGGGCCAGGCAGAGAACCATCAGCACGGCTTCCACTTGGCTGTAGCCATCACCTCCCAGTGCATGGCCTCCTGGATTTTCCCACTCTGTGCAAGGCTGCTGCTCTGTGGAACTCTGCAAATATCAGAGGGATAAAGGCACTGGTGGCCAGGACCCTGCAGAGACAGGGAGACCCTCACCCAGCCTGTGCTGGGGATGCTCAGCTACAACTGAACACGTTCCACAGGAGCTGTCAGGGGTTAAAAAATGCCTTGAAAGCCCTGGGAGTGAATTTAATCTGGTGCCTGTCCTTCTGCTGACACTGATAGGAGGGAATTTCTGTGTCCCAGCCTCCCCATGCGACTCCAGCCTTGCACTCCAGCCTGAGCAGGACTGCAGTCCTGAGCAGGAAGGGGCTGGAGGAGGAAGGGCAGCATGGGATGGATGCAGTGCCAGCAAAAGCCCTGTCAGTGGTGGAGTGGGGAAGGAAAACTGTCTGGTCTCTCCTGCAGCAGGGTGGGCTGTCACTGACAGTCCCAGCTGGGGAAACTGAGCCTGGGAGGGGAAAATCCCTGATCCCACTGAGGCCATGACAAGCCCCATCCCATAAAACTAACCCGGGGTTTATAAATATCCCTGCAGACAGGCTCCCTGCTCCGCGGGGCTATTCCAGTCCTGACACATGATCCACAGGGGTCATCCAGCACCTGGGAGAACGCCCAGACAGACAGACAGGCAGACAGATCCGGCATGCTCCGTGTGCCCCCCTGCTCAGCCTGGCTGTGCTCCCCGCTGCCCTGCTGGCCACAATTCCCCGCACAATTCCACAATTCCAGCGGCCAGGCGGTGGGACAGCGGTGACAGCCCCCTCCCCTCTCTCTGCCCTTCACTGGCAGCGCTGGTGCATCCCAGCCTCTGGCCAAAGCAGCAGCACTTGCAACCAAAGTGCATCCAGCAAACCCTGCACGGGATTCTTCCAGGGACAAAAAAAAGCTGGGTGGGATGTGCTAATGCCTTAATCACTGACAGCGGTGTGATGGAGGCAGGCACGACCAAAACCCAACAAAAACTCCAGCTGAAGAGCTGATTTAATTAGAGTGAGATAATGCAATTTCCTCGCTGACCAGAGACAGCCAAGTTGAAGTAAGACCTGGCTGAAGCTTCAGTGGAACTAGAGTCGCAGAATAGGCAGTTTCACCAGACTCAGGATGCTCTGGGAAACTGTGACAAGCTTGTTTGAAAAGTGTGAAAGAGTCTTGGAAATGTCAAAGGATTTCAGCACCTTCTGGAGGCTGCTGGATATTTCATTCGGAAGATGCTAATTTCATTCTCCCTGGTACTACGTGATAGTAAAGTGGCTTGTAACTTGAGCAGGTTCTTAGTGTTTCTCTCTGTCACAGGATTAGTGACTAAATTGTGCCTTTCACAGCAACTGGGAAGTTTAAAATAAATACTTCTCAATGCTTCGAGAAACACGTGAGGAGGAAAAACATCACAATAAGCTGTGTTTTTTCCACTTGCTGTGGGTGGAAAGGAGCAAATCTGCCTCCCCTTATCCTGTGGCATTTGCTTGTTAGGATCATCTGGTAGCCCAGGTCTCTCCTACCTGCTAAGGGCTAATCCAGCCTGCTGAGAGTGCAGGACTGAGTGGGAAGGACTAAAAGACATTCACAGCAGCTCTGCACTGCTGTGCCACACCACAAGCAGCAGCAGCAAAGAGATTTTTACCTCTCATTTTCCCAGGTTTCCTATTTAGAAACAAGTGACAGAGGACACACTCAGCCAATGCCTGTTGTCCATCAGCTATTTCTGAACAGCCAAAAATTTCACCTCCCCTGGTGCTCAGATCCTCAGCCAGCCGATGGCCAGCAGCACCAGCTGGCAACATTACCCCTAAAACTGCCTGTAACAGAAGTTTACAACTTTCCCACAGGCCACTGCTGCCTCAGACACTTCTCACTCCCTGTTCTGGCTGCTCCCGAGTCCCACTGCTGCTATGGAGAGCTTTACATTATTCCTTGCTGGAATCACAGCCCATCCAGCCTAGGGCTACAGGTTCTGCAAACAGGGAGACCATCTCCTCTGGTGCCCTTTGGTTGGCACCAAATCTACCCAGCAGCAGGCTCCAGCCGGGGGAGGAAGATTTTAATCTGAAAACCCAAGAAAAAGCACATTGCAGTGAAATTAAAAGATAATAATAATAATAATAAAGGAGGAGGGGGAAGGCGTTTCTAAAATAAAATTTAAAAAAAAAAAAACTACATTACCCACAATTCGCGGACATGTGGGAGGAAATGCTGTTTTTTTGCAAAGGAGGTTTAGCTCCAACAGCTGCAGTTTAAAAGCGAAATACAGGGGGAGGGATGGGACTGGGCGAAGGAGGGAGGACGGGGCGGCGGGGGGCGCGGGGGGGCCCGGACCCGCAGCCGGTGCCGCCGGGGCCGCGGGAGCCACGGGCATGCGGCGCTCCCCGCCCGGGCAGCCGGCGGCAGCGGCCGGGCACGCCCGGGGGCAGCGAGGGGCTGCGAGCGAGTTCCTGCAAAGTTTGACCCCGTTGCCTTTCTGATGCTGCGGCGGCGAGCGGAGCGGGAGCCCCCCCGCGCCCCCCCGCGCCCCCGGCGAGGCTGAGCCCCGCGGCCGGCGCCGTCCCCGGGTGCATGAATGTATTGCGGGAGAGGAAGCCTGCGGCAGCCGGGAGGCGGAGGCACCGATCCTGCTCCGCTCACCTCCCCGGGCAGCCAGCAAAGAGGCGAAGGGAAAAAAAACCCAGCGAGAGAAGGAGCCTCCCCCCCGCCCCGCGCCGCTGCTCGCCCCCGCAGCGCAGGAGCCGGGGCTCGGCGGCGCGGCCGGGGCTCGCCGCGGCTCCCCGGGATGCTGTGACGCCCTGCGGGGCCCACGCGTGTGCGGGGCAGCCCCGCCGCCCGCCCATGAGCCCCGCCGGCTGAGCCACAGCCGGCTCGCCCGGGAGCGGCGGCAGCAGCAGCAGCAGGAGGAGGAGGAGGAAGGTCGGACACCCCTGCGGAGAGCCGCTCGCCGAGGAGGAGGAGGAGGAGGAGGAAGGGGAGCGGCGGGGCCGGCGCCCCCCGGGCCGGTGCGTGGCGGGGGATGTCACGGGCGGCGGTTCCGCGGCGCTGAGCGGGCGCGGAGCGGCGCGGCCCCGGCGGGCGCGGGGGAGGCTCCATCGCCGCCTGCCCCGCTGCGCTCCCGGAGCCGCCGGCCCCACCGGCACCGCGGTCGCTTCCCTCTGCGTCCGGCTATTTCTAAGGGAAAGGAAAAAAAAAATTAATCCCCAAAGCCCAGGCATCGCTGGCGGAGGAGCCTCCAGAATCGGAGATTTGGCGACTTTTTGCATTTTCCAGCCGTCGTTTCTTTCTGTTATTATTGTAATTTTGTGCGAAAGGAAGTTATGAACAACTGCAAGTCAGGAAGTGGAAATCCACACCGGTTGTGACAAGCTGGGGCTAAAAACTATTTCATTATTTATATAGATGTGTCTATCAACATTCTGCTTTTCATCCAAAGAATAAAGGGAAATACCGGCTAGTCCTATGTTTGATGGTGAATGACAGACTGCATCTGAGCAAAGGAAGGACTAAATATATCAGCTAAGAACACCACCTTTATTTATTGAACTCAAGAGACTTTTTTTTAACCCAAAGACTGTTTGAGCAAGAGATTTAATGGGTCATTAAAAGGGGAAAAAAATTTTAAAGGCCCTTTTGCTTCTGAAGCGCAGCTAACCTCAAAAATAGAAGCAGTACTTGTAAGACAGATATTCGAATTAAGGCTTTACGTGATGAATTTTCTATCCTATGGATATCAGTTTTGAAATTACAAACCAAGAAGATCTGTAATTGATCTAGCACCAGACAATTTCAATGCCTAATATTCCCCAGGATTGCTGGAGTACCCTAGGAGCTGCGTCAGACTGTACTCGGGGTATGCCATGGGCTGTATTCAGAGTATTAGCTGCAAATCCAAAGTTTTCCGGGAAAGCATTTCAGTGATTGAAGTGAAAGCCTCCATCGACCCCATTCCCACCAGCATCGACGAGTCCTCCAGCGTGGTCCTGCGCTACCGCACCCCTCACTTCCGAGCCTCTGCGCAGGTGTTGGTGCCCCCTCTCCCCAAGAAGGAGACCTGGATCGTGGGCTGGATCCAGGCTTGCAGCCACATGGAATTTTACAATCACTACGGGGACCAGGGGATGTGAGTATTCCCGAGGGCGCGTGCGGGTGCGTTCGCCTGGCGGGCAGAGGGAGCGGCAGGACCGTGGCCTGCTTGGGGAACAGTGGGATAAGCCAAAAATTATAACCCATTTTTAAAATCCCAGACCCTCCGAAACTTAACAGGACTTTGCCGTGTGTTTAAAACACAGGAGAGCTTGTCCCTGCCCTTTTAAAGCAGTGGGTGTTCTTCTCCCCGAGTGGGAATTTGCCCAAGCCCCAACCAAACCCCACTTGTTCTGGTAGGAACCCAGAAGCAACACTTCCAGAGCTGCTCTTGGGCTGCACAGGAGATCCTGAAACCCTGGGAGCAGCCCTGCCACAGCAGACACCCTGCTTTGATAGGTGTTTGACACGAGTGCCTCTCCTGACCCCCAGCTCCTCTTGCCTGCATCCTTCCCCCTCCCAAAAGTGCCCCAGGGAGAGCCCAGGGCTGACACTTGTGGCACGGAGCCGTCCCTGGTGTGCTCTGCTGCTGCTGCTGCTGCTGCTGCTGCAGTGAGCCGTGGCTGGGAGCTCAGTAGCCCACCAGCTTTGGGAGCACATTGAACGTCACAGGAGGAATCCTGCTTGCTTTGCCCACAGTAGCAGGCAGCCCACGGGAAAGCACAAGCTGGATTTAACCCCTTGGTGGTTAAACCATCTGCATCACCTTGGAGCAGGATGTGAATTTCAGTTACCTTCCTTCCTGGGTAATGTGACAGGGAATACATGGGTGTATATGTGAGGTGGGAGGAATCCAGGGGCTGTTTGCACACCAGGAATCCCCGTGTTACTGGTCAGACAGTCATAGTGAGACAGGAATGAGTCAAATCAGAATGTCACCTCCCTGCCAAGAAAAGTCATCTCTCCCCAGTCCCCCACCAGCTTGTTCTCCAAACGTTGCAGGCTTTGGCCCACAGCTAAATCAGCCCCAGCACCTGATCCCCAAATGCCTGCACAGAACAGCAATTCTGCAGCTCACGGTGCTGGGCAGCACAGGTGCAGCCTCCTGGTGCAGCAGAAATGTGTCTGTCCAGCCACGGGGACAGAACCTGACCGTGCTGGCAGATGGGTCAGTGGCTGGAGCTGCTGATGCTGCCCATTCTCTGGGGATGGGGGAGGAAGGACGGGAAGGTCAGGTCTGAGAATCCTCTCCCTGCTCATCCCGAGTGCCCCGAGCCAGGGAGATGCTGGCTCAGCCCCTGAGGGTCAGTCTGGGCAGCTTAAAAAATCCCTGAATGAGGAGTGCTGGGGGAGGAGGGGGACACTGGAGAGCAGGACTGGCTGAACGCAGCGCCTTCCTGACAGCCTGAACATCTGCACGCACAGCCCGGCCCCTTCCCTTCCCTTCCCTTCCCTTCCCTTCCCTTCCCTTCCCTTCCCTTCCCTTCCCTTCCCTTCCCTTCCCTTCCCTTCCCTTCCCTTCCCTTCCCTTCCCTTCCCTTCCCTTCCCTTCCCTTCCCTTCCCTTCCCTCGGACCGGAGGGAAGGAGGAGCAGCCCCAGGGACAGGCTGCCCCCCTCCTGTCCCCGTGTCCCCTCTCTGCTCAAGCAGAAAGTTTCCTGAGAAGCAAACTGGTGCCTGGCAAACAGCAGCAGTGCAGGCAGGCTGATCATGATTTTAAAAGTATTTACAGCAGGCCCGAAATCTGTAGGCTTTCTTGGCTCCAACAGCATCTTTAGCAAGGACAATTTGTTGCTCAGATGTTCCCAATTGCAGCCTTTGGGATTTGCATGTGTAATTCTCAGGCTCATTTAGGAATCCTGTCTTTAGCCACCAGCTGCAAAGGAAAAATAGAAAAGACCACTTTATATAAGTACAGCTCAGATGCACTGAAATAGAGGGGACTGGGCACAGTGATGCTGCCAGTGCTGCTCTGGGCTGCAAACCTCAGTGTGGCCTTTTATTTCCCTGCACCTGAGTTGCCCTGTGTTTAAAACGAGGATTTGGTACAGCCTGCCCTTGCTGGAATGTTTTGGGACAAAAAAGAAAAGAGAGAAAAAAAAAAAGGAGTAGTAGGTGCTGCTGTTAAGTGGTAGAATTAAACACTGCAGCTATGTATGAGAGCTTTTAGCTAGAAAATCATGGAAACAAAGGTTTTTCCCTAGGAAGTTCACTGACATTTAACTGATCCCAAAAAAAAAAAAAAAAGAAAAGTTACCCAAACACAAGCAGGAATTGGTCTGTTCCTGCACTCTCTCTCTATAGACTCATTGCCATCTGAAGGCTATAAATAAAGGCATTTAGGAGGAAAGGCCTCTTCAATGCCCCTGGAACAGGGCTTGGAAGACCATTACAGAGAGAGAGAGAGGACACAAACCTGGGAGAAAGGATGGGCCAAGGCTTTACTGGTGTGACTCGATGTAATCCCAGTGACCTCCACAGAGCTGCATCGATTGATGCCAGCACAGCCCCAACTTTCCATGGTAGGGAGAGGCCACTGCCACATCCATGTTTTTTACCCCTGTGGTGACTGGCAAACAAAAACCCTGAAATAATCAAAAATCAGTCATCCAACCGAAGCATCGATACTTACAGCAGGGTTTGGATTAATTTTTCACTTCTCTGCTGGGAAGTTGTTAGCTGTGCATAAGCTGGCCATTACACTGAGGATGGAAACAGCTGAGAAATACTGGAGCAGATGGAGCTGTGCATAATGCTGCTATAGGGATGGGAGCTACAGAGGGGATAATTTAGACACGCACGTTTAAAGTGGCACTGACAATTTGGGGGCTAAATGCAGCATTTTTAAATTTAAAGGGAGAGAATTAGAGCTCAGCTAACACATAAGTGCTGGCATTACTTTATATGTGTCAGGAGATGAAAACCCCCAGTGTGAGGATGTGGATGTGCTCTCTGAGCCCTCTCTGTGCAGGACTGGGGCAAACTCCTGTGCACCCCATGGCTGGTACTGCTGCTCCTCCCATGCAGGATTTTACCCTTGTCCTTAGGGAAGGATCTGCTGTGCAGAGGGAGGAATCAGGATCAGGCCAGAGCTGTGACCTGAGCAGGAGCAGCTGGACCAGGTCCCTGCTGGCATTTCCTGGGGTGGCTGCTGGTTTCTGCACCTGGAGGAACCTGCATCAGCTCTGGGCCATGCTAGAATGGCATTATCCAGCCTCCTTCATCTCCATGGAGATGTGCAAGAAGCTGTGCAGATGGAGATATGCAAAAGAGAGAGATAAATAAATTGGAGTTGGAATATGATCAGCCAAGAATCTGGAGAAGTTTTCCTGTGGATGTTTCTCCCCCTGGAAGACTCGATGGGGCACTTGCATCCTTACATCATCACTCCATCTTCCCAGGCATCTCTCCCTGGTGAGATTAAATCTTCCATGCCCTGCAGCAGGGACATAATGAACTCATATTGTCAAGAGAATAAACCCCCAGTCCCCAGGAGGGAGGACACAATCAAAAAAACCACAAGGGCATCTTTTCCAAAGAAAGGGAAGGGAGGTCAGTTCACTGTGGGAATTTCCTCCTCTGGAGATTCAGAGGAAAAGGCTTTGGTGCCCTGCAGTGGCCCCTGGATCTCACCTGTGCTCTGAGCACCCACCCTAGCCCAGTTACATGGGTTGTCCAGCTGCTCTTGAGTCTGCCCCCTAAACCAGCAGCAATTGTTCCCTTTTCCCTAATGCCAGTTTTGTGCTAGTTTCACTCCCTGACCCCGCCACCAAACACTGCTGCTGCTTCAAGAGATGGGGCAGGAGCACACAGCTGCAGGGTGGGAGGAAGAGGGACCACAGCAGCACAGCTCTGTCAGCTGGGGAGCAACATCTTAAATTTCCTTCCTGTTCTTCACTCTAACCCTGCCTTGACTTGCCTGACATGCTGGAAAAGGTGAGAGAGGCACTGTAAAGGAGAATTTAAAATTAAGCAGCTCTGGCTATCAGGTTTTCTTTCTCTCAGTGAGTCCCCAGTGCAGGCCAGTGGTGGAGGGAGGCAGGAGCAGGGATGTGAAATCCTGAGACAGAGTTTCACTACACCCACACACAGCCCTGGTCCATGCAGCAAGCAGGGGCTGTGTCCCAGAGGGGCTGCTCTTATTTAGGGAGCCTGGAGAGGAAGGTGTTGGAAAGCAGAAGGTTGTGCAAGTCCATCTGGCCTGTGACTAATTAGGAGCTGGCTTTAAGCAATTAGAGCTGAGGTTGCAATAGTGCCTGGTGCCTGTCTGGAAAGGTTACCTGGATGCTCCACACTGCTGGGTGCCCAGGGCTGGAGGCTGCTGGGCTGGGTTTGCTGTCACTGCCCTGCTGGGCGCTGTGGGACAGACATCTGGGAGCTCAGGAAGAGCTGGGGGATTCATTCTATGTGACAGAAGAGGAAAAAAGTGTCTGAATGAGAACTGGGAAGCTAAAACCTACATAAAGCTGCTTGGCTGTCTGCAGCAGGGCTCTGCTGGTACCACAAGAAATAGCTCAAAGTTCCTTCTGGTAGCAAGAAGACATTTGTTAGGAGAGGTTTCTTGGCAGCTCCAGGCTCTGGTGGTGCCCACACTGGCTCAGGAGGTTTCAGAAGAAGCAGAAAAGGCCTGTCAGTGTTGTAAGGCAGAACCTCCTGATCTTGGAGCTGATCAGTGAACCCACGAAACCAGATAGCTTGGTTTCTTTTCATGCCTCCTTCCTGCTATTGTCAGCAAAGTGTTTACTGGGCACTTTCTGGTCTCTCCTTGGCTCGACACTACCAGAGAAAGATGCTGATGCAGCCAAAGATCATTCCACAGCATTCTTTCCAAAATCATCCAGTTGTTGGCATATTATTTAACATGGACACGCTCTGCAAGCAGAGGCTGCCAGCCTGGCTGGCACAGAGGCTTTGCTGGAGCATCAGGAGAGGGACAAGCACCAGCAGCAGGCACCATGCAGCCTCTGCTCTGCTCCAGTCATGGGATCATCATGAGGCCTCGTTTTTCTGCTTGTTCCAGGCAGAGCAGATGAAGCCTGATGGTTTTGAAACTCTGGGGTTAACCACACTGGCTAGAATTAGGCACAGCGTGCTCTCTGAAGAAACACAGGCTGGTGTCTCCTTCCCCATTCCTGCCCACGCCTTTCCTCAAGCTGGGTGTCCTCCTGGGCCACCCTGAGCCCAGCCACGCTCAGCTTTGTCCTGGGATGCTGCAGGCTCTGCAGGCACCATCCTGCTCAGGCCCTGACACAGCTCCACCCTCGTGCTCTTGTTTAAATCCTGGCCAAACCCCAAGAAGCTCCTGCAATTCTGTCCTGACCTGGGGCACTGGGAATGAAGATGGGGACAAGCAGATCTTAGAGGACCTGCATTTACTGAGCATACTCTGCCAGGTCCTCCTGCCATTCACCCAGCAGCTCTGAGCTGAGTGGGCTGGAGCAGCCCAGGAGGGTTCTCACCCTCTGTGGCGTCTCAGCTCCTGGTTTGGCACCTTGGTACCTGCAGAGATGCTGTGGCTGCACCACGCCTGTCACCTCAGAGTCAACCTCTGTCACATCTCAGCCCTGGGTGACAGCCAAGCTGAGTACAGCCACTGTCTGAATGGAAAGTAATCCTAAACCAGCAGCTGAAAGGGAGAGAAGAGCCCCCAGATGGGGTTTCGGAGCTGGGCTGTGCAGCTGGGAGGGGTGGGGGCTGCAGAGCACGACCTCCACTCATCCATCGGTGAGGGATGGGTCACCCAGCATCCCCTGAGCCTTCCCTGAGCCTGCCCTGAGCTTCCCAGAGCCTTCCCAGAGCCTGCCCTGAGCCTTTCCCTGCTCAGCTCTGCCTGAAGGGAGCGAGGGGTGGTGAGCCAGGATGACTCCGGTTTGCAGAGCAGAGCACATAAACATCTCTGCAGTGCACAAGGGTCCTGGCAGGACTGCTCAGGGATCTCCTTTTGGCTGCCTTCACTAAAAATTTTCTTCCAGGGAAAGGACTCCCTCTGCCTGCTGGCGATGAGCTCGGGAGGAAGGGATTGCTGCAGCTGCGGTGCCGTAGCTGACAGCAGCCTGTAAATCTGAGCAGGGAGATGTTGTGCTTGCATAACCCCGGCTCCTGCGGCTCAGAGCATCCCTGCCGCCCCCGGTCCTGCTGCTCAGAGCATCCCCTGGTCCTGCTGCTCCCGGCATCCCTGCAGCCCCCGGGGCACCCCACCTCCCGTCTCACACTTCCTCTCCCGCTGGAGAGGTGTTTGCCAGGACCCCCTGCTCGCATGAGAAAAAAGACAAATGAGACCTTTAAATCCCCCGTGGTATCCTCTAGCCAGAGACAGACACAGCTAAGTGCTGAACGATCCAGCGGGTACAAACATGGAGGCACTTCACGGTCATTAACTAATTAACAGTCAAAACAGCCTTATGAGAGAGTCACATCAGCTCTGGCCAGAGCAGCTCATCCCAGAGCTGTGTAAGAGCCAGCCAGGCCGACCAGTACCCCCAGCCACAGCCTCCTCTGCAATCAAGGGGCTATTTTAAGCTGCAGCACCAGACTTATGAAAGGCTTGGACAGTCACCCTGACCCTGACGAGCCTCAGGGCGTCCCCTCTGTGTCTCTCCAAGATAAATCATTTCCTATGTCCCAGCCTGCAGCAGGGAGCCACAAGGCTCGGGGGACTGGAGCACAGCCAGTCCTTTGGCAGGGTCAGGTGCAAACACCACTGCTGCTGCCACCCAGTCCCTTCTGCCACCTTCATGGCTGGGACATCATCCCTGGGTGGTGAGGAGTGCTGATTCATGACCAAGAGGGAGAAGGCACACGAGAGGCACCTCTGCCCGCCTGGTTTTTAGAAGATTGTCCTTAAAACAGCTGCTGTGCACCGAGCAAGTGATCTGTGGTTGTGCCATCTCAGAGCAAACATCCAACCCTTCTTCTGAGACGTTTACAGCAGTTTGCCTCTATTGGCAAATCTAATCTGAAAAATTAAATTGGAAGCTAATGAAAAAACCCACTCCAAGTTGTGCATCAAGCAGTACAAGGTAGCAGGGGACTGTTGTCACTTCTATTCCTGCTGGCATCACTGACCTTTCTGTGCCTCTCGCAGGTGAGCGGCGTGGGCAGTTTTACAAGCAGCTCGACCTGGGGCTCTCTGATTACTGTAACACCATCCCCAGCCCAGAGCCTGGAGTGCAGCCCTCGAGCTGGGTCCTTCCAAGGGCTGCAGGAGGATGGGTTACACTTCCAGCACCAGGCAGACAGCAGGGAGGGACAGTGGCTCATCCAGAGAGAAATTTAGGGGCTGAACGGATTGAGAGCGGGCCTGACGAGAAGGATGCTTTTAATGGCAGGGATGAGCTCTTTGAGCAGGATGGCACAAATTCCAGTAAAAGCTGGAGAGGGAATGCATCCACAGCTCCTCCCTCTCCTTTCTAAAGTCCAGCATGTTTCTTAACTAATTAATTAATTCATTATCCATAATTTGCTATCGATCACGGCAGGTCAAGTTGGGAGCTTCCAGATCTACTGGACGGTAAAATCCAGGCCATCAGTGACTCAGACGGGGTGAACTATCCCTGGTATGGGAACACCACAGAAACCTGCACCATCGTGGGTCCCACCAAGAAGGAGTCCAAGTTCAACATCAGCATGAACGACAACTTCTACCCGAGCGTGACGTGGGCCGTGCCCGTCAGCGACAGCAACGTGGCCAAGCTCACCAGCATCCACCGGGATCAGAGCTTCACCACCTGGCTGGTGGCCACCAACACGGCCACCAACGAGATGGTGACCTTGCAGACTATCAAATGGCGCATGAGGCTGGGCATCGAGGTGAACCCCAGCAGGCCCCTGGGGCAGCGTGCCAAGCTGCAGGAGCCCTCTGCTCAAGAGCAGCCCCAGGTCCTCAGCAAGAATGAGCCAATACCACCCAGTGCCCTTGTCAAACCCAATGCCAATGATGCTCAGGTACTCATGTGGAGGCCAAAGGATGGACCGCCGCTCGTGGTGATACCCCCGAAACATCGATAATGCGCGCCTGGCGTCCCGGCAGCGACAGGGAGGGAACGAAACCCGAAGCAAAACAATCACTTAGGTATTAGGATACACACGTATAATCTGAGCAAAATCTAAATGCACTTTTTATTCATTCAACAAATGCAACCATTCTACCTGCTCCCATTGGGACGGATTTCACTGTGCTAAAGCTAAAGAGGAGACCTCGGACTGGGTCTGTCTCGTCACTGGATTCCTAAGGGAAGAAACCAACACTGATGTCTACCCTATAGCTTTTTTTTTTTTCTTCCCTACTTTAGTTCCTGTTTGAACTTCAGTCTCATTAGCTTGTCCTGAACTGCCCAGAACAATAAGAACATTTTATTTGGGATTTTAAGAATATTTTTTTTTCTTTTTGGTTGAGAATGAAACAAGTTCCTGGAGCAAAAAGTTGACTATTTAAGATAAGGTATTTTTTTTTTAAGCTGTAAGGTTCTGAGTTGCAAATCCAAGTCATGCGGCCTTATGTAGACTTTGCTTTGCATTGCCAAACTTTTGCCTTAAAGCTATGTTTGAAAAAAAAAAAAAAACCAACAAAAACACCACCAGGCAGAATGTCCTTTCTACAGAATTCTGGAGAAAAAGTTTTGGAACAAGGACTAGATTGTCAGCATGGCATAGGCTGATGGATAAAAAAGGGCATGAAATTGGAAGAAGCAAGAAAATCTTCCTCTTTTTAAAACCTGGAACAAGGAAGCACGGAAATAATCTCAGTTTCAAAGCAATGCAAATAACAACCCTGCTGTCGGATGGCTCTCGAGGGGGAGCTCCCAGGCCACCTCCCTTTGCAGGAGGGCTTGGCAGCTCCTGGTGCTGCTCACCCGTGCTGGCCTCAGCCTCCCACTAGCAGTTCAACAGGGAATAACCTCACAGCTGGAATTGTGGCCCTGGGAGTCAACACCACTCAAGGGGGCATGTCCCAGTGGGTTTGTCTTTAGGACACACAGATGTTTTCCCAGCTAGCCCACAGCCTCACCTTCTGGTGTGCCTGCTGCTGTCGGGTGAAGCTCCGTGGCCCCGTTTGCTGTGAAATCCCAGTGATGGGGCTGTACAAAGAGTGGGGTGTCAAAAGGATCCTTCTGAAGTCACTGGAGACACACAGGTGTCAGAGAGGGCAGATCTCACCCACCCAGCCTACCCAGCAAGATCTGTAGTTCAGGAGCAGCCACGTCTGAAAATAACAGGGACCCACTCCCGGCAAACACAGCGAGAGCTGAGGAAAACTCTTCCTTCTGTGGTAACCAATCACACTGGGATTCACAGATCATTTTCTTCCCAATGACCTCATGATCTACCTGGCTGTCAGGAGCGAGGTACAGGCAGGGCCATGGCACTGTCCCTGTCTGTCATGGCACAAACATCCACTGTAGCAAAGGGAAACGCTCGAGAAGGTGCAGGCAGGGCAGCCCCTGAGCCCTGGGTGTGGATCCTCAGTGAGGAAGGAGCATTTGGAGGAGGAGGTGAAACCTGTAGCTTTTAATAAGGACCAGATGGCTGCTGAGATAACCAGATGCTCCTCTGCAGAGGAGGATGAGGCAGAAGAGCCTTTTGAATGGGAGGGACGGGTTTGCAGGCAGAGGAAGTTCTGTGGTAGAGGTGGCATCTGGAGGCCAGGGCACAGGATGGGGTTGGAGGAGCTGCCCTGCTCCAGCACATGGCCTGAGGCAGATTGCTTCCCTCTGCAGCTCCTTCCCCCAGAAAATATTTCTTCCTCCTACTAACAACTTGCCTCAAGAGCTGGGACTAAGGAGAGTTCTGCATGCCAGGTACAAGCCTGGCCCTGCTGAGCTGGTCTGAACAGGTCTCACAACCCCACACACGCTGCTCAAAAGGCTCTCCCCTCGGAGAGGCACCAATTAGCTGCTATTCCTACCCCCATCTTCCACACAGGACGTTACCAGCAAGAAATTCTCCTTCCTCACTTCTCCACAGCCACACCACCTCCTTTGGCAGCAGGTTCAACACCAACCCCTGCCTGGGGAATGCACACCCAGGAGTTGTGTCCCCCACCGAGACAGCCTCAAACCAGCAAACAAGGATCCTGGGGCTCTGCAGCCATTCCCCTGCCTCCAGGGGAGCCCACCCTCCCCACCCACTGGCTTTCAGAGATGCTCCTTTCCCGGGCACAGCTCTGAGGTGGGAAGTCCGGCTTGCCAACGACTGGACTGGATCAAACCCAAATCCACAAGCCAAAGGGTGCCTCAGTCTCAGCTTTGGGACTATAAAGGATGAAGCTAGGGAGACTTGGACTTGCACAGTCACTCTCTGTACTAAACTCCGTTTTCTTACCTGGATTCAGAGCCAACTATAGCTCCACTGGCACAGCCCTTTGGGACTTGTCTGTATTTTCTCCGAGGCAATACATGCAGAAGAGGACAAACTGTGAGCTGTGGGTGAATAGCTGATCATGCTCTCATGCATCTTGGCTGCTGCTGAGTCCCATGGGTGGGAGCAGAAGGGGGATTTGTGTTTGGTATTCACTTTGTCTCCAGGTGCTGAGTACTTAGAGTTCTCACTGATGTCAGCCTGGGTCGAAGGAATCGGACCCAGTTGTCTTAATTAGCTGCACAAAGAAATTCCAAGGAAAGATTTCTTCTCAGTCACCAAAAACCACATTCAGGGAACACCTACGTCCTTTTCCACTTAGCTTTGTGTTGGACTTTGTCTCCCAGTGCATTAAGCAAATCTAGTTCCTCCTATTCCCTCTACCTGGTGGACTGGATACATCCATGCAATTTGATAGTAACCTCCTGGCTAATTTGCCCTGTTGCACTGAACGGACCCAGCTGAGCAGTAAATACAAAATTCAGATTTCACTCTGGGGTCGGCTTTGCATGGACTTCTCCCTTCCCAAAGAATGCCTTTATCCCGTGCCTAGGTCGAAACGTGCCCCTCCACCTCCATCTGCATCCCCAGACACGGCAGAGAGAGTGATGCTGCCTCTTTGGAGATTTCATGCATTGTGATTAAAAGAGATGTTTTTCCAATGCTGCTTCATTACAAAACTGATGGGGACAGATTGTCTATAACAGGAAGGATGGCTGGAAGTGACAGGGGCTCTAAGACACCGCTGTTGCTAAGGCTGGTGGTTACAACAGGGATTGATTGACAGGGTTCCAGTGGGGACTTAAATGTCTGGGGACCCAGGGCAGAGTGACAAATGAGCAGAGGGGAATCAAGCTCCTTCTCTGGCAGCTTTTTGCAGAACCAGGAATACACAAAGGATACACTGGGAAGGTGTTGGGGCACCGACACGGCGTGCAGGGGTGAACGTGAGCGTGTCTGTGCCTCACCCTTCCCACCAGTGATGCTCTCAGCTCTTTATAGACCCAAACCCCCACAGGGGCTCAGAGTGCAGCCTGGCCATCCTGTCACAGCCCTGCCGTGGTCCAGGGTGGGCAGCAGCCCTGGCCCAGACCCTCACCTGCACCCAGGGGCTGCTGAGCGCAGCCAAGGCGCCGAGTGGGTCAGGGACCTCGTGGTTCTCCTTCCCTACCCTTGACACCGAGATGAGCGTGGGAGGAGAGGGGCAGCCCCTCGGGGAGTCAGCACAGACCCTCAGCAGCCTTGGGGAGGGGTAGAGACCTGTCGAGCCGGCGCCAGGCTGGGTCCAGCCCAGGGGGAAGGCGAGGCACCGCCGTCCCCCCTGCCCTGGCTCCCGGCGCAGCAATAAGAATCGTCCTTGGTCTTGCAGAGATACTGTGAAAACAAAACCAAGATGTACCGAGTCTGGACACTTACAGAGATGTAAAATACAAAACCCTGCTTTTATAACAGAGAAATAAAGTGAAATTTTCAAACGCGTCTGCCTGGAGTCATTTGGGCGGTGGCTGTTTTTAAACAAATAGCTTTGTGCTCACGTTTGGAGGCAGCGATAAATACCCTATCTACCACCAGTTCTCTCTGTGCCAGCTCTTGGGCTGCAGCAGGCAGAGCCAGGAGGGTTCTGGTGAAAATCACCAGCCAACGTCCTGCATTTTTCATCACCACGGGCGGCGGGAGCTGGGCTGCTCGGCGCAGGCAGCGGCTGAACTTCAGCACGCTTCGGTTTCCTGACACTGCTGGCTGATCTAGCAAAACCCCTGGAAATACCACAGCTGGAGAGAGGCAGCAGCACAGAGCCCTGGGCAGGGGAGAGGGTGAAAGCTGCTGCTGTGACTGGTTTTCAAACACCACCTGTACTCATTGCATTATTCCCTGCCCACCCCCGAAAATTTTCACATTGAGGGTTTGTTTGCTTTCCAGTAAAGGAAAGAACTGACATGAGTTCTAGAGAGCAGGGGGTGCCTGGCCAAGCAGCCAGCACAGCTCCACTGCTGATCTCTTAAATCCACAGGGCCCCACTGGCACCTTCCAGCTCCTCCTGCCACAGCCTGACCCCGCTGCAGGCTCCTGTCCATCCCAAGCAAGACACAGGTTTCTCCTTTTCACATTTTTTGGTCTTTGAGAAGTTTTGCTGGTTTCTGATCCAGCTGGCAAAGCAGCATCCAAGCTTCTCCAAAAAGCAGCAGAGCAAAGACCTGCTGTGGTATCAGTGCTGTGGCAGTGACACAAGTGCAGGTGGGGAGGAGGAGGAAGGAAACTCCCAGCTCGAGCGAAGGAATGTGCAGGGATGGAGCTTGAGCAGGGGAGAGGACAGATTCTGAGTGGGATTCCTTGCCACAGTGGAAACACTCCAGCCTCATCTGTTGATAGCAGGTTAAATTTAGATGTCCCAGTTTTGGAGGGAGGGAGGGAGGGGTGGGGAGGGGACGCAGCCAACTCACAGCTGCTTTGGTGAGATCCTGGAAAAGCCAAAAGCTCCAGGACACTTCTCCCTGCACAGGGAGACTGGAAAAGCCCCTGTGGGGGATGAGGAGAGCACAGGGAGTCATGAGCTGCTGAGCCCAGCACAGCCCAGGTGATGCTGGAGCTCTGTTCTGGTGCTTCAGAGCTAACACCAATCCTTGACTGCAGCACATCTCAAACTTTGCCTTTCTACAAGTTCTGTCCCTTGGTTTTGTGATTTTCTAAACTCAGTTTTAAGCAGACTGAGGCAACAGTTCCTTCATTTGAAGAAACCCTCTGACCTCCACAGTTCCTTCTTGAAACTCTGCAGGGACTTTCCTCTGCTGATGCAAATCAGGTTTTGTTCCCTATTTCTTCTCTCACATCTCCTTAAGCTGTTGATGTGCAGCAGCTGCAAATACTCCTTTCATTCGTTCATGTTTTCAAGTTTTAAAGCAAAACATTTTTAGCAATGCCCTGAAGAACCTTGAAGCACCTATGAAAAACCAAATAAAAATACAGTGCCATGAATTGACACATAATTGTGACAGCTCCTGAAACAACCTGCACTGAGATTCTCGGGGCTACCTTTAGTACCTTTTGTAAATTGGTCCCCACAAAAGCTTTTTGTTGTAGAGTCCTGGAAAAAAAGATTTCCCTGTGAGGGTGGTGAGGCCCTGCCACAGGGTGCCCCATGCCTGGAAGTGTCCAGAGCCAGGCTGGACAGGGTTCGGAGCAATCTGGGACAGTGGGAGGTGTGGAAGGGGGTGGAATGAGATGGGCTTTAAGGTCCCTTTCCCACCAAACCATTCCATGATTCTGTGAAGAACCCAAACATGGGAGAGCAGCACAGGAGAGTCAGCTCTGACTCAACCACGATTCGTAACTTTGGGGTTGCCCCAAATCCAGGAGAGCAGCACTGGAGACTCAGCTCTGACTCAACCATGATTCATGACTTTGGAGTTGTCCCACATTTCCCTTTCACCTCTGCACCTGCAGAGAGGTTCTGTGAGGAGCCCTGAGTGCAGTGTGGTGGTGTGGAGGGGCTCACTGCTGCTGTCCATGCTGGGATGGGGCTGTGAGGAGGCAGAACTGCAGAGCACTGGAGCCCCAGCACTTGAGCTTATCTCCTGTCAGGGAACACACGAGTCCCAGACAGGCCCTGGCAGCACAGAGCCTGCAGGAGATAAGGGCAGGCAGGAGAAGCCCTGGCTCTGCAGCAGGGGACAGACACACACTGGCAGAGGAGGAGCTCTGTGACCTGCTGGGAGCTGCAGGAAAAGGAGGTGGGGATGGGGAATGTGCTGAGAGTGACCACAGAGCCCCTGGAGAGCTGAGCCCACAGATGTGTGGGTGTGCAGAGCTGAAGATGTGCTGACACATCCAAGCTCGTCCCTGGGAGAGGAAGAGTCGTGGAGGCACAAAGGTTGGGAAAGACCTCCAAGGTGATGGAGTCCAACCTGTGACCAAACAGCCCTGTGCCAATGAAACCAAAATACTGAGTGCCTGTTCTCCATGGCTGCCAGAGCCTCACAGAGAGGGGGGACAGGGATGGACTCACTGCTGACCCAGAGCTGCTCATCCCTGTGAGCCACAGCTGCCTCCTCCCAGCCCCTGGGGCTCCACACGACATTTATCTAGGAACAAAACTTTCCCTGGCACTCCCAGGCTCACTCATGCCAAAGCCTCATGCAGGATTATTTTTCCTTGTAAGCAAAGCTGGCAGCAATGCACGAGGGACACATGAAAACTAAGAAGGGATAAATAAAATGTCATTTCAGCCTCCAAGCCTGGACATGTACACAGCTGAGGGGAGAAGGGTGTATTCTGCTATAGGGTGTATCCCCTATAATTCTTCCCTGCTGGCAGGGACAGAGAGCAGTGCCCTGATTGCTGGGCAAAGGGCTGGCAGCAGAGGTGGTGCCACCACCTGCCTTCCCCAGCCTCACTCCCTGCTCCCAGCATCTGGAGCAAGGGAATGTCCTGCAGCACTTTTCCAACCTCCACCACCTCTCACAAGGACCCCTGTGAGACTGACAGGACTGAGCACACCACAGCAGCTCCCTGTAGGGGCTGAGCAGCCCTTCCTGCTCAGGGTCTGGTTCCTCCCACTGCCAGGATGTTGGGCAGGGACACATCAGCTCTGCCCCTGGCAGGAGGGTGGCTGTGAGGGACAGGCAAGCCAAGGGGTGTGAGCCAGCAGCACAGGATGAACTCCAGCCCTGCCATCCCTTCCCAGCCCAACAACAGCAGGATGCCACTGGCATTTGTCCTCTGGTCACCTCCACACTGTGGCACAGAAGGGCCAAGGGAATGATGTCCTTCCCTTCCCAGGAGATAGAAACAGACAGAGGGACATGGCCAAGACCACACTTTGAAATACCAAGCATTATACAGCAAAAGCCTTTCAAACGTGAGATTTAAGTAATTAATTTTTCTATCTCTGTGACAAAGCTATGGTTTGGCCTTATTTTTCCAGAAAAAAAAAAAAGCTTTTTTCTTTGTTGCTCTTTTAGCCTTCAAGGAAGCAGAAATCCCTGGTTTGGCCTCTCCACGGGTTTGGGGAGATCCTTTTTGTGCCTGAGGCTCCCCTCTTCCCCCCACAGTGACCCCAGCTCTGTGCTCTGTCACAGCAGAGCCCTTCCAGCACTTGGCTTCCCACCACCCTGAGGCCAGTGTAGTCTCAGGGGAGGGGAAAATATGTGCTTTCATTAGAAATAATTAAGACTTTGCCTTTGATAAAAACCTTGGAAGATTTCTGCTCATATAAAGAGCAGGAAAAAAAAAGGCACAGAAGGCAAAGCTCCTCTAGATCAGTGGAGTGAGGGCTGCTGCCTATCCAAGGATTAACCAGCATGGACAACTACTGAGTGAGACTCCAAACCTGGTTAGTCCTTGAATTCTTCCCCCAGGACTACCAAGCCTGGGGTTTTCTGTGTTAGCAGCTTTCCTCTTTGGTGGATGTCCACCCACAGAGCACTGGACAGAAGCCTCATGACCAGAGGCCACTTAGCACAGGTGACACAGCCTGTGACAGCCTCTGGCAGCCACCAAGCCACTGCCACACACACTTACCAACTCCTTGAGTCATCTAATGAAAATGCAGATTTTCCAGAGCAGACTCTGCTGGGTTTTGTGCATATTCCTGTGGGCTCGTGGTCACGATCAGCCTGAGCTGCTCAGCTCCTCCAGCAGCTGCTATGGAAACAGGGAGCAGCACCTGCTTCTCAAGGGCAGATAGTTCAGGGGGCTGGGCTGTTTCAGCCACAATTTGGGAACAATTGCAAGAAAATGTTCAGTCAGGGTCTGGGGTAGTTCTAAAGGCACTTCACTTGGCAGGAGTTAAACAGGTACCAAGCAGCAGGGCAGGGACACCCCCCAACTGCTCCCATCATTCCAAAAGAGAAACTTTAAATGGCTCAGCCTGCCAACACCACATTCTTACCAAGCCAGTCTTCTCCATAGCAAGAGGCTTCTGAGCTATCTGGGGGAGCACAGCTGATATGGCCTCTGAGGAGGTGTCACATGCCACAGCGAGGGGAGATTAATGCAAAGAATTTAAGGTCAATGGTTTGGGCCAGCTGCTATTTATAAAGAGGAAAGAAAGCACAACAGCAGTGTCACCTCTCGGCCTTAAGAAATGTCTTGTCTAGGAGAACACACTGGGAAGGGCATGCTTCAATCCAGCTTCAGCTTTTCTTCACCTCCAGACCAGCCAGTCTGGGAGTATTCCCTCTGTCCCAGTGCTGTGGTCCCTGGATCACTACAACTCTCCCTCTTCCCCCAAAGGGACTGGGAGGTTACACCCAAATCCCAAAAGTGCTGCCTCTAACACGACCCATGGCACACCAGGGTGTGAAATCCAGGGCACATGGAAAAGCCTGGAGCCCATGGCCCTGCAAAGCCTCTCCACAGCTAAAAACGAGCCCTCCTGGCACACTGAATTGTCCACAGCTCTTCATTTTTAAAGGAAACCTGCCTAACATTGTTCCCAGGTGTAGAGACAGGAAGGACACCTGGCTCAGCAAGGACAGGAGTCAGGAAAACATTTTTAGGCTGATTTGAAAAAAAAAAACCAACTTCTTCAGGAACTGTTGAAAAATATAAGTAGTTTGTCATGGATATGAAAACAAGAAGTTACCAATTATTTACAATTCCCAAAAATGATCACATGTCCACCAAGCCAGAAAATGTCACCTGTATCATGTGATAGAAAAGCAAAAAAGAAACAATAAAATGTTTCTGCTGAAAACAGAAAATGCTGAACTCCCCAAAACATCCTAACAGGACCAAGGAGAAAACTCCATCCAATCTGCTAACACAGGAGCTGCTATTTCAAACATGTTATCCACAGAGCAACAAAACCTGATTGCATCATTTGGATGTTTCATAGAGGTCTGATGCATCAAACAGAAAAAGAGTTTGGCCAGAAGACTTCAAGGCATTCTTTAAAAAAATTGTTCAGTATGTTCAAGTGTCAACACATGAGAATTTCACAAATGAAATTGGCTAAAGCCAAAAGCTACAGGAAAAAACACAATCTCATCTCTGTTAGGAAAAAAAAAAAGTATCTAACAGTAGACTCCAACAACCAAATCCAAAAAAAGCAAAATCACTAATGGCTCTAGATGGAGGTCATGTGTCTGCTTCCAGGGCCAGAAGTTTTCCCCAGAACCTGAGTTCCAATTTTTGAGTTCTGTAAGATTTACAGAAAGGTAAAAATAGGAGAGCTTTTACTTCCCACCTCTTGCTGAATGTTACTGCCATGGGAACGTGCTCTGCACGCTGCCAGCTTCTTCCCAGATAATTTCCTATTTCTCCACTAAGCCTCTGGCTCACACATGACTCAGTTTCAGCACTTCACTGAGATAAGCATGTGCCCCATCCTAGACTTAAAATTAGCAGGGCAAACCTCAGCCCCTTCTTCAGAGCCTGGGATAATCAGGCATTCTATTAATGAAAAATGTGCTGGTTTATGTCAGGAACCAACTGGAGCTACTCCTTTGTAGGCAAGGGATGGACAAGAAAAAGCTGAGCTCAGCACACATCCATCTCCTCTTGATGCAGGGAGATAACAAACCCTTCCACCACAGAAAACATCAAGCCAGATAAAATAGTTTAATATAGAGCAAGAGCAAGTATTGCATAAAAATAAGCAAAATCTTTTTCTTTAAAAAAAAAAAAAGTCTGAGAACTCGTATTTAGAAGAAAAGCTGGTTGGGTATCAATCATGTGGGTGACTCATGAATGCAGGAGCTACAGGAAGAGTTCAGGATGTCCCTAGCTTCTCCATCCACTAAATCCAGAGGAAGATCTGTGGAGCAAGATAAAAAGAAAACCACAGCAATGAGTGCTAGAGCCTCCCTCAGGCAGCATTAATTCAGCAGATCTCTCAATCAAACCTCCAGTCTCCCTAGTACCAGGAGCTTTTTATGAGAACACAAAAGTATTTCCAGCCTCTTTTACCTGAGCCTGCAGCAACACACACTGACTAGATATAATTGTGCTTATTCTAGAGCCTGCCATCTGCAGAGATCCATGTTCTCTCTATCTGACAGGGAAACAAAGTTTAAGAAACTTGCTGGAAGGGATCCAGCCAGGGAGAGGCAGAGCAGATGACAGAGTTAACCTTTAACTGTAAATCATCATCTCACTTCAGCCACAAAAGTACCAATTTATTTCTTTCCTTGGTTTCAACCTGATAAATGGAGCAGACTCCTGATTCACACACATCATGTCCCTGAGAGGTGGAGAAGGAACATGATCCAAGTGGAAATTTTCTCTTAAGAGACAGGTAAACCTCACTGGAAAGCTCACATCCAGAGCCTGGACTGTGGCCTCTGCAGCATCACCAAAATGGAAACCAGAACTAGTATTTAAATGCTATTTTCAGAGTTTGCTCCTGTAAATCATTCCACTCTTTATTCTGATTCAATTCCTATTTTTAAGGAAGAATTAAGACACAAAATGGTACTTACGTGTTAGGTGATCCAAAACCAAACCCTGAAAGAAAAGCAAGATAGAAAAATAGTTGGTAAAAGGGAAAGTGAATGCTTAGGATTTGTAGTAAATGTCCCTTCCCACACAGAGATTGAAAAATATTTCTTTCCTGCCTTAGGCCAGGAAAAAAGCGATGGGCAAACAATGAAAGTCAAATCTCCATCTACAAGAGAAGTGACTTGCCTGCCTCCTAAGAGAGCTTGGCTTTCACTGCTCATCAGCCAGGTCATTCATTAGCAGCCCTGCAGACAATGTGCCTGGTTTGCTGCTCTCTCTCTCTGAGCTGCTTTCTGGAGGAGGTTTGTGCTTAATGCAGGCCCCTGGTGTCAGGCAGCCACCAGGGAACGTGGCCTTGCACGGGCTCTGCTCTGAGCCCTGCCTAAATCACTGTGGCTTCACTGAACTGCAGCACAAAAACATTTGGCTGTTGGTGTTCCAGCTCAATTTCTCAGTGCACATTCCTCTAACACTAAGCACTAACAGCACAGATACCCGAGCACGTGGTGCTGAAGAAATATTCCTTATTTCTCAGTATTATCCTTTGAGGAGAAAGAGCAACTGCAGAAAAAGGAGTGAAAAGCAATAATCAGATGAGGTGTGCAGAGCAGTATTGATGTGCTGCCATTGCACCCAGCAGATCAGTGATGGAATTAGGAGCTGAAGGCTGAGAAGGTGCTGTACCCCACCCTGCACCTCAATTCTCCTGGACATGCTGCCTTCCCTACAGCACCTGGCAGATTTTTGGCAGGGAGCTGAGGATTCCCACCCAATTTTCAGGGAAAACCAGAGACATGGGGGCTGTTAGGGTGATTTTAGCCTCTCCTACCTCCTCCACCTGTCCCAAAAGCTGAGAATCCACTGCTTTGTGTGCCAAAGCCTGTGCCCTGCTGGGACAGGGAGCCAAAGGTGGGTGTGTTCTGGTTTGCCAAGGTGCCAAACGACGCCGTGTTGTTACTGGTACCACCAAACCTGCAGGTTTTAAAGAGAAAATCTGAGTTTGCAAACATCTTCTCACTTACACTGGAAGTTTGTCCCCTACCCATGATAACAGTGCACCCCTTAAATGAGGATACATCCAAAGGTGGGACCAGTGTTATGAATATTTGTTCATTTTGGAAAGAGATTCCTGCTTTGGGAGAGTACTGTACATAGCAAGGTCAGTTCAGCTCCCTTTCTTGACACACACCAGGCAAATATGTTCAGGCTTACACACAGGGTATGTTTTCAAGTGCTTGGAAATGCCAACTCCAGCCATCAAATAGACTTTTAATTCACCCCTGTGTGTGATTCTCACCAAAAGCACAGCATTGCTTCACAAACAGGGCAGCAAACACAGAATTGGTATGAGCTGCTCAAAGCCAGAGCACAAAGCAGAGCCCAGATAAAGAACCCAGATTCCCAAATTTCAGAGGGTACCTTCCCCACTGCCCAGAAATCTGCAGATTTCTCAGTTCCTTTCTCTCCCCAGCCCATTCTGAACCACACAAGGTTTCAGTGCTTCCCTGAAGATCTGCACCAGCCTGGCACTTCTCCCCACCACCTCTAACTAATCACTTCCCTAATTGCCTTTGGGGATTGAAATGAGAAACACTTTTATATAAGGAAATGTGTCTTTCTCCACCCACTCTGTCCAACCAGGCAGCACAAAGCTCTTGGTGTGACACAGTAATGAGACCATGACATGCAGTGTTTCTCTGCCCTTCCTTCCATTCTGAACCTAAGAAATGTTCTCAAAGAATGACCTTCAAATTTAACTTAAACTGGGCAAAATGCAGACACAAGACTTCCAAATGACAAGCTCTGCTAAAGCTCTGCAAGTGCACAACAATCCTAAACCCAGCAGCAGCCTGAGCAGAACTGGACATGTCCCAGTGTGCCAGCTCTGCAAGGCTGTGCCTCACACAAACTCCTGTCATTTCTCACTTAAAACACAACCTGACAGCATGTTAACCCACCTCTCCATCCATCCACATCCAGGAGACTTTAAAAAACCCAAAACACAGACCTACATCAAAAGCTATCTCTCCAGACAAAAGACAGCTCTTGTAGCAATGTGACAAGCAATTCACCTGGCAAAGGACATCACCTCTCCTCTCCCAGACACTGCCAAGTGTGCACACTGCTTCCACAGACAGCAGCAGACACCAGGGGCAGTTCAGTGACTCTGCATCTCTGGTCCTGCTCTGGCTTCTCACCTCTGTACTTGCAGGCAACACTCAGAACCACAAATGTGCTTTTCTCAGGAAAAGCAGAACAGATTTTTTTTTAGTTTTTTAAAAAGAAGCAAGATTGGGTGATGTGTTTAGAACAAGAGGTTTTAGAGTGCTCCATCTTCTCAGGACCATGCTACACCACAAATCCTGTCTATCTTGTGTAAGGAAGAGGTGAAAATAGTGACAAGAAAACTTGTGGTTCAAACTGCTCCTTTCAGCTGCAACAAGAGGCCTGTTGGAAAGGCTGCACACAGAAACAGCTTAATATGGACAGATTTCTTTCCAGGCACACAAAAGACATGAAATGCAGCCATTGCCTGGTAACAATTTAATCCAACCTATCTTGGCCAGATTTTCAGGTCTTTTGTAAAGCTGCTGTGCAAAACACAACTGAGATGCACTTGAGGTTAGTTTATAAAAGCAAAACATTATTTGCCCACCAACAGTTGGAACTGCAGGCTCTGAAGAAGTGTAGTGGTTTCTATTTCTGACACCCCCATAATTTATTGAGTGATGCAGATTTTTCAGAATTGAAGCAGTATGAATCACATGTATTTAAGTCAGCAGAGTATTCTCAGGAACTGGGAACTAATACAACACCATGTACTTGCAAGTATCTTCTTTGGAATTGGGATTTTTAAAGTTTCACTTCAGGAGAAAGGCAAAAAGGAAGTCCTGCACAGATGCTACATTATACTGCAGAATTAAACTATTGGTCAACATTTTGTGGTGAGATTTGGATTTCTGTAAACCTGCCTGGGAATTTTGCACACTCTTTTAAAGTTTTAAAAATCAACATCCTCAGGGAACTCTGAAAATATCAGACTGAGTCTGTACCTTTCTAGTAGAGAAAAATTTGTCAAAGCTTCCCACAAGTGAAGTCACTGAATTATCTTTCTTGAGTCTGCAGACTGCTTATGCAAGACCTCTTCTCCATCAACATGCTGCTTGTTCTGAATCCCATTTTATCTTTAAGCTCTCCATGTTGTCACTAAGCAAATCCAGTCTCAGTACAAAATCCTTCAGCACAATGGCTGGATGTTGGAACTCAACAAACTAGCAGTTGATTTAAGCTAAGTCATCCCTACAAACACATCCTCCTTTTAAGATTTAATTAAGCTGTCTGTATTTTCACCCTTTCCAAAGGGACTCCTCAAGCTGCTGCACATTCTGGACAGCAGGAGCACCTGGCTGAAGCCTGCCCCAGCTCAAGGGTACCTGCCACACCTCACAGGAATTAACAAGTCACACTTCTGGATGCTCCCCTGTGCCTTCCATAAAGGCAGTTCCTCCTGAAACCAGACAGAGAGACAAACACTTGTGAAATACATAAACACCAAGACTGGGGAGACATCCGGTTTCCTCTCCTCACTGGAAGTTTTTCACTTTTTAACTGGCTCTGTTCAGTCTGACTGTAACTGCAGCACAATGCTGAAGAACTGCATTTGCTGCCTCCTGCAGAAGCTGCTTGGCAAGGTTTAGAATTTTGTATTTGCTGAACAAAGCAAGGAATGATGTGCTGTCTGCTCTGGTGCCAAGCACAGGTTTAGGGGGGATACAGGAACAGGTAAAAACAATCAGGAAGGGATAAATATAAAGAGCTCTGAGAGCACAGACTGTTACAAGTGCCTCATCCCACAGGTCAGAGAACAGCCTGAATTCTCATTAGCATCCCTAGCCCAAATAAAACCAGAGGATAAAGTGTCTGGACAGAGTAACAGGTAACAATAATTGTTATTTTCTGTGCTAGGCATAGTTTGTAGTCCTAGATTTGCACTCATTAAAGGCACACAGAGAAAACACCCCTGCATTTCCTCACACAGTTACAAGCTGACATCTCTAAAGCTAAAGATTCAACACAGGAGTCACCAGCATTAAAATGATCACGGACATCCTTTGGGGTGCGAGTTTTAGTTTTACCCCTTAATATTTTTGTCTTTTAAATAAACAAACCAAGGACACTTTGAGCTTACCAGTCAGTGACAGAACATATTCCTCATGTCAAAGCAGAGGTAACCAAGCATCCCCTCATCATGCAAGAAGGCTGTTCTCCCTGGCTTACCCAAATCCTCCAGCGCTGGCTGCTGCCGTCCCCTCGCCGAACACTTTGCCTCCCGTTGAGCCCAGAGGGCTTGAAAAGGTTGGGGCTGAACCGAATGCTGGCACCCCTCCAAACCCAGGGGATCCCCCAAAAGTGGGAGGGCTGCCAAACACTGGAGCAGCACCGAAGCCACCTGAGCAAAACAGAGGCAAAAAAGGGGACAGGAATATCACATAAACAATAAGGCAGAGAGAGAAAACAAAGAGCAGCTTTGCAGGTAGATAATGGGGTGTTCCTCCTATCATATGGACACCAATTTACAGAACTAATTCCAGTCTGCAGGGTGCTTTGTTGCAAGAGATATGGGTAAGAGAAGTGCCTGAATGCATGAAAGAAAACTGCAACTGGCAAGTCTCCCCCATCTCTTTAAGATCAGAGAGTAGATGCAAACTTGGGTTTTAAGTGCTTCAGGGACGCAAAGATTCAGGAGGTAGGGTGTGATTTAATTCTGGTTTAAGTGGTGGAAACTAAAATAGAAAGATTAAATGCCAGGTCAGTGGAACTGCCTGCAGGGAATCGAGAACTTATCTCTGCTCTTGGCAATTTCTGTTCAGGGGTTAGTTGCCTCCTGCAGCTCTGAATGGATTTCTACCCAGATTATTTCTTTCTATGTTCATCTGCTGATATTATTGGCCTGTTTCACTGCAGAACATGAAGGACACCTGCTCTTTTATTTGACCAGGGATGAGGACGGGATACCACTGCACCTTTTAATACCCAGGGTGAAATTCCAGTCCATGCCAAGGTAATGGATACTGTTTGGCTGTAAACACAAAAGGTCTGGAAAAAAAAATAAATGCTAGGCCTGAATTATTTAAATGCAGATCAGATATTTTGTTACCTCTATCTCTAGGAAGTTAAGAGCATTTATCCCAGAGGCTGAAGCTTTGGTCAGCAAACACTCTCTTTAGCAACATATATTAACGTTTCACTTTCCTTTTTCCACTATTTTAAATAATGAAATGGGGATAAAAGAGGTTACAAAACCCAGAGTGAAGTTTGTAAAATGCAATTCCAAGGAAGTATCTAAAATAGGAAAAATGTATTCAGTTCCATGTGCTGTACTCTTGACTTTACAGAACATAAGACCAGAACTAAATTACACAGCTCCCAGCTCTTAAATTGCCAAGGGGATTTTTGGAATGAACACCTGAGGATGTGGTGTACTGGATGCTGCAAAAGAGAGAGTAAAATTCTGCCCTGGACCCACCAGTTAAAGCTCCATTCACTCAGCCATTAGTTATTTCTCATTTCTTGTTCAGAGACAATTCTTGTCTATGCACTGAGTGCAGGCTGTGGACAGCCAAGTGGAAGAACAGCAAGTATCTCCCAGACAGGGAGGGCTGTCCTAGTGGGTGCATTCCCAAAGTACCTGCTTTGTTTGGACTGGAGAACCCAAAGCCTTGGGAGGCCACACTTCCACCACCAGAGCTGAAAGTGCCCGTGGGCTTCTGCTCTCCAAAGGAGGAGCTGCCAAAGCCAAAAGTCTTTGCTCCGCTGTTTCCAAATAAGCTCGAAGAATCTGGGGAGATGGAGAATATTTATAAACAGCCAATACTCAGAGCAGACAATATTCTACACTGCACTTCATTAGCTGAAGGAGGAGAAAGGAAAATGACTTTTCTTTCCACAAGCCCCAAGCACACAATGAACCTCACACTGAAAATAACACAGGAAGAAGCCAAGTTTTCCCTAATTCCTACAGGACTTTGTAGCTACACCAAGATCCATTCTAGATTTGATAGACCACTAACAACCCTTTATTGCTGCAATCTAGTAAATCACCAGGAGGGATGATTTGTTTAGATGCATCCTGTGCCCCAGTCAGTAAAAGACAATTCCTCAAGTGAGAAATCCCAGCAGACTCCCCAGACAACACAAATATCAGCAAACCACAAATTAAAGGTTCTCAGCTGTTTTGGCAATGCTCAGTATTTCTACACAAGATTATCTAACAGGACCTTAAAGTAGGAGCAAAACTTCTCCAGCCTTACTGAGAAACAACTCATTTTTTTAATCCTTCATAAGCCTACAGGGAGATTTTGCATCTAGAGGCAGGACACAGAACAACCAAAGCTTTCCTCCGGTGAAACATCTGTTTTGTTTCATCATAAAGCCCAGAATTGCATTAAATGATTAAATTAGCAAGGTTAGAAAACTGACCTCAACCATTAATCCCAATGGATCATTAAAGATGTAATAAAATAAATGGATTTTCTCTCTTAAGGCTTGAAGTGCTACTTCTAACCACTTGCAGCACTAATTTTACAACTTTCCTTTGTTTTCCAACTTCCATGTTCAGCCACTGCTTCCCCTTCTTTGTGCTTTCTACCTGCCTATCCATATGTCACAGCAAATTCTGATAAAGTACCTTGCATGGGCTGCATAAAGATATAAATTTTTAGGCAGAGGTTCACAAAAATTCTCTCCCCCACATATTGATTCTTTGCAATTTTTACAGTCTTAGGGCAATGAGAGATGATCAAAGCTTTCTAACTTCCAACCAAGTTGGAGGCAGAAATTCAGTGACAAGAATTTTGAGTATTTCCTTTTAAGGAAGGATTTGGACAAGAATTCTTTACAGAATATAGATATTATTCACACTTGCACCTGCTTGTTTGTTTCAATGGCTTCCCTATTTGTTTTCCTTAAACCTAGAAGAAAAATTCTGGATTACACATCACACATACTCTGGTTACTCCCTCAAAGCCTTTCATATTAACACAGAATTTACTCAAAAACAATCAGCAGAAAAGCAGATGGGCTCACAAAAGCAGATGGAAATCACAGCACATTTTGTATTCTTGTTTTGTTCACTTACTCTGGGAAGCTGCAGATCCAAATCCTCCACTGGAGGAACTGAAGGGATTCTTATTGGCTGCATCCTGGCTTGGCTTTCCTCCCAAACCACTGAAGAAGCCTCCACCTCTCCCACCACTTCCAGCTCCAAACAAGCTTCCACTGGAAGAAGATGGCTGCTAGAACACAGAAAGGACAAAAAAGGGATTTTAAGCAAAGTCAAAGCAGCACATGTTCCCCCCAAGGCTGCTCTGCCTGGGCCTTTTCTCTGGATGTCTGAAGGGGCTGACAAACCAGCCAGCAATCACCTTCCAAAATGGAATGCCATGAAATTTTATTTAAGTCTGTCTTAAATCTTGTCCACAGCACAGAATAATGCCTTTGAGACTTGCCCTACACTTGCCCTACTTTCCACTTAGCATGGAATAAAGGCAGGAGACTTACTGCATCTATCTTATCTTGCATGTGATAAAATGTTTGTGTCTCCATGCCCCCTGGAGTATTCATGCAGATGCTGCTTTGGTGCTTACCACAATAGCAAATATCTCCAGTACACACTGGGACACATTTTATTTAACATATCAAACTGTATTTTAAAAAAAATATACCAGAAACAGGGAATCCTGACCAAGTCCCCCATATGTAACAGCCCTACAAAAAGCCATAAATACTTGCCTGGCCAAAGACAGTGCCTCCAGTATTTGCTGCTTGCCCAAACACAGAACCTGTGTTACTAGAACCAAAGCCTGAGAGAAAAAAAGAAAAATTAACCACCAAAACTATTACCAGAGGGTAAGACCAGGACAGGATAAGGACAGGTCTTCTATGCCAAAACACAGGGATGTAAGTGATATTACCAAACATATCTAGGCTGGACAAATGCAAAGCATGTGCCAACACACAAATAATAAATTACACTGAAAGTTGATATGAAAGTCATTCTCATTCTCTCTTTGGCCAACTTAGAAACAGACAATAGAAGGCCTTTTCACTTGTGGGGTTGTTGCTAACACTAAGAGAATTGGATTTCTGTTAACATGGCTACAATAATACTGCAAGTCGTGCACAAGCACTGGAGCATTCTGATTGCCCTTGTGTAAAGAGGATCTGAGCTTTGTTACCTGAAGACTCCTGTTAAAGATAATGAAATGTTTTGATTAAAAAAAGAACTCTCCTTTCCATTTCCCAGTTCTCTTAAATGTGCCTTTTGTAATAAAACTTGGATCTCTATAATTAGGAACACCTTTCTCGAGCAGAGTTCACTTCCCACCATTTAACTGTTCTCTGCTACTGTAGTTAAAATGAACAAGCAGTTGCCTGCAGTGCCATCATTTTTAATTAAATGAACCTAATTAGTTTTTCTTCCTTGGAAATACATGCTCTCCATTATTACTATGCACTTGTCACTTTTCCCTGGGAGCTCTCTGAAGGTTGTACAGAAAAACCTTTGGAAAAGCCCCAACAATATACTGAGCATGTGGAGAACAAAAAGGGACTGACCAAAGAGGTTTGGTCTGTGCAAGAATCCAATTTAACTGTGTGGACAGGTAGCTGATGCTCCTGTTACTGCTATATTTAATTTTGAGATGTTTCCAAATGCAGAAGTGGATTTAACAGATTTTTCCCTGCAAACCCACCACTTTGAGGGCTTTAATTTATTTTTGGCCATTCTAGCTGATGCACAGTATTACACCTGGCTGTACATGCACTGTTGCATGTGTTCAGTGCAGGCCACTGAAGGAAGGGCTGCATCTGTGTTTATTCACTGCCTTGGTTATGGTCTCAGAGCTGCTCTGCCCCTTTCATGCAACAATTTACAACACTTCCAGTTATTGTGCAACAGGCAGGATAATATGTAATTCAAAATTAAATTAAAGTAGACTAGTAAATATAAAATGAAGGCAGGACTGGATGACAAGGCTACATTCAGAGGCCTGCTGATGAATAGTGAAGCAGAGCAAAAGCTTCTTTTGCCTCCAACATTAGTCTGCTTCTCACATACACTGCAGCTCTTGTTCCTACTAATTGAAAACAGAACAAAACCAAACCAAAAAAATGAGACCCATCAGGTGCCACAGGGGGAAAAAAGGCATTAATGCCATCCTGCTTTCCCCAGTGATACCCTCCAAGCCAGACAGTGCTACTGGGCCAACACTCTGCTCTTACCTGAGGCCTGGCAGAAGCTGAAGCCAGCAGAGGACGTGGTGGTGGTGACAGCAGCAGTGCTACCAAACACAGACCCCCCCTGCCCAAAGCCAGTGCTCTGCCCAAACACAGGAGGGCTGCTCTGCCCAAAGAGCACCCCTCCCGTGCTGGCTGGCTGGCCAAAGGAGAAGGAGCTGGCGCTGTTGGTGCTGGCTGAGGCTCCAAAAACATTCCCACTGCTCGAGGCTGCCGTGGAAGCTGCAGGCTGGCCAAAGGCTGGCATTGTCCCAAACCCAGACTGGCTGAAGGTAAAGCCACTTGAAGAACTGCTTGCAGGTTGTCCAAAGACTGGTGCTTGCCCAAAGGCCGGCTGGCCAAAGCCTCCCGTGGTGGTGGTGCCAAAAGCAGAAGTACCAAAGCCTGAGGTGGCAGCCTGGGTGGTGGCAGTGGCCGTGGACAGAGTGCTGGTGGTGAGCTGCCCAAAGGGAGAGGATGCTGTGGTACCTGCTGGGAGCTGTCCAAAAACAGGTGGTGTGGAAGGAGTGGCAGCAGCTTCCCCAGCAGGCTGGGTAAATGCTGAGCCAGAAGAGCTGGAACTTGGTGGTTGAGAGAACACTGAGGAGCCTGCAGAAGTGGGGGCAAACACAGAGGCACCGACAGCTGGACTCTGCACACCTGTAGTAACATCAGAGGTAGCAGCCAGAGCACCTGTGGCTTCTGCAGGAGAGGCAACACTTGCTGTGGAGGTTGTTGCTGAGACATTCTGATCTGGTGGGGCAGCTGTGGAGACAGCAGGAGGCACCGGGGCCTTCAGATCGCTGGTGGAGGCGGGAGCAGCCACGGGGTCAGGGGCAGGAGGTGCCACGGCGGTCCCAGAGCCCTCTGGGACGCTGTCCCCAGCTGTGGCCTGGGGTAAGGCTGGTTCTTTAAGTGACTCTGAGAGCTGTGCCTGGGGCTGTGGCACTGGAGGTGAAGACCCAGCTGCTACAGCTTCATTTTCAGACGGTTTTTCTGACCCAGGTGGTAATTTGGCATCCCCTGCAGACTTACTGGAAGTTGCAGCAGGGACAGCAGTTTGTGATGAACTTGAGAAACCTCCAAAGGAGAGGGATGTTGAAGCAGGGAGAGTAGAAGGGGCAGAGGTGGAAGTGCTCAGACTGTTTGTCTGCTGAATACCAAATGAAAAGGTGGGTTTGCTGCCACCAGAGCCTCCAAGATTAAACACCCCAGAAGACCCTGTGCTGGCTAACTGGACATTGCCAAAGAGACTGCCCGTGGCACTAGTGCTGACGGACAGGGATGCCGTGCCAGCTGACGTGACTGA
The DNA here is from genome assembly GCF_963513975.1 of Fringilla coelebs. NCBI lineage: Eukaryota > Metazoa > Chordata > Aves > Passeriformes > Fringillidae > Fringilla > Fringilla coelebs. Next base: position 7,916,958 of record NC_140047.1, on the reverse strand, counting down.
TGTTGAAGCAGCTTCTCCAGCTTTTCCTAAAGTCAGGGGAGCAGTAAAATTAAACCCAGAAGGTATTGTAGACACTTTAGTTGACTGTGTTCCTGCAACACTGGTAGATGGTGCTTTACTGGTGGTCTTGGCATTATCATCTACTTGACCAACTCGTAGTCCTGAGAAACTCCCAAGAGTTTCCCCAGCTAAGTTGCCCTGAAACAAGTGATCTCCTGGTTTGGATGGAGCAATATCCAACTTGCCAGAGGTTGTGGGGGGAGCAGAAGATGACGTTGCAGCAGCTTTGGTTGACTGGGTGCCATCTGCTGAGGAGCTACCTCCTACTACACCTCCTGGAGCACTTGCTGATTTGTGGGACCCAAACACAAAGGAGGGCTCGGGAACTGCTCCAAGTTTGGAACTCCCAGCAAACAAAAATGAATCTGGCTGGGCTGATTCTTTTGCAGGGGCTGTCAGTGAGAGAGAGAGAGGTAACAAATCGCGTTAGGGTATGCAAAGCTCATTTATCATTCTTGCAATAATGGCCCATTTTAGTGCTTCACAGACTGTCAGTCTCTTGCCTCAAAGCTATAAAGCCTCTGTCCATCAGGTAACTGCAGCCTTCATATCCATTCAGGACACAACAGTGACACCTGAAGCCTTTATGGCCAGGGTGGCAGTGACAAACACTGTTACTGTCACATCACAGCCTCCACATAACCATCCTTCTCTTTGAGTACAGAAAACTCCAGCCTTTGGCTGCTATTTCTTTCTCAATAGTTTGATAAAAACATGAAAGATCTGGTTATTACAGATCATTTTCTACTGACACCACTCTCACCCTCTTCTTACTTGGTTCAGGTAAAAAATTCCTGACATTTACTACAGCACTTTCTTTTTAAACCAATGGCTCAGAACAGTTAAGGTCATAAAAATAGTTTCTGACACTTGAAGAGTTTTCTACAAAATCAAATCTTTACAAGTTCAGCTATTTATAGACCACCAATCAGTTTCAATACAGCTTGTTTTCAGCTTTGAAAAACTAGAGAAAAACTCTCAAATGAAATTGCCAAAGCAGCTCCATTTCTAACCAACACTGCTGTCCAAAAGTGTGAAACTGCTGAAGTTTTAAGGGAGACTGGGCTAGTTTTATTTAATGTATTGTAATTTCATTTCTGAGCACCAAACAAATTCTGACTTGAAAACACTTCATTGGTGTTTGGATAAAGTACAGGAAATCTGCATGGAGATCAAACAACAAAGAGCAAAAGCTTCTTACCAGACCTGGTATTATCCTTGTGTTTTCCCCTATAGTAAGTATATTTAAGTAACTGACACTCAATAATGTAGCTTTATTTTCCTCCTGAGGCCCTGAAATTACATTCTGTAGCTCTTCCATTACCAATTAGAGACAAAGGTGCTCCTACCAGTTCACAGAACAGAGTGAAGTACCTGCCCTCACACAATGCTGTGGTTTACAAGTCTGCCTCCTGTACCTCCCACTCCTGCTTTATCTGGGTTATTTACCCAAGCTTTTATGTTCATCTCCAAATTTTAAGCCCAGTCCATTCTCTCTGATTAACATCAAGAGTATCAATAGCATTACTGTAGCTGTGACGGTCTAAGGATAGAAATGAGCCAAGATTTGTAAGAAGAGGTGATATCTTTTATCAGAGGAACCAACAACATTGGGAGCAAATTTTCTGACTGCATAATCTCATCTGCAAGACTGAAATTAAAGGCAGAAAGCTTCAGAATATTAGAAAGCAGATTTTATCAGTTTCCTTTTATGAGACTCAACAAGAGGGTCTACCTATGACATGAAAAGGCAGCCTATGTATTGTCACTTCAATTTTGGAAGCAACACAGAGCCATCCCAAACACATCCCTCTGATCACTAAATGCTCACTGGGGAACACTTCTATGTCAGTCCACTTCAGCAACTTTAAATCTATAGATTAAAAATAGCAGAGGAAATTATTACAGATGTTACCCTTTCCATAAACTAGGACCTCCTAAATGCCCTTGGCAACAAATATTTTGCTTAATTGATAGGTGGGTGGCCCGGATTTCTGTGTATTACAGGGGAGAACCCAGCACATGTATGAAATGTTATTGCAATTTTAGTAATAGAAGTGCAACATAGAACAAGAACCACATGGATTAGGAAGAATAAACACTCTGTTAAAAGGGAAGAGATGCTGTTTGCACAACTCTCCCAGACTAACCTTGTGAGGGAGCGAGGCTGGGAGGCGTCTGTGATGAAGCAGCTGATGTGACACCACCAAAATTAAATACAGACCTAGGAGGAGAGGGGAGAAAGGGAAAGAATGACTTAGCTCAAAGTGCTGAAATTTCCAACCATATGATGAACACAACTCTGAGGCTCAGATTTCCAGAACAGACTTGCACAAAGCCAGGCACACAGGAGCAGTTTCTCCAAGGACTAAACAGGAAGAGAGAAGCACACACACACACACTATGCTCCATTTATTCCCTCTCTGAAAAGGCTTCCAGAGGGTTGAAGAGAGTCAGGGTTCAAAGGTCTTTTGACCACCCCTCATCCTTCCATGTTCTTTTCTTTCTGCTGTCTATTTCTTCCTCATGCACCAAAACCTGATGGATCTGGGGAGACTGGTGAGAGGAAAAACCACAGGGGTAGAGTTTGAAAGAGCTAAAAGGGAAGAATCAGTGCATGTGCAGAAGGGAATGACTGGATACAACCATCCATCAAAAAGGAGATCACTCATAGGAAGACAAAAATGAAAAGTTATCATGACTATTTTACACTGAAAATATTTTGTCTTGCAAAAATCCTGTGATCTTTCATAATGAGTCTTGCAGAGATCTTCATTCCCTGAGGGTTTTTAAGCTCTCTCTGATTCTCAAAGACCAGCTGCTGATACAGAAGTCAGGCCATGGGACTAAGACATCACTGACAACAGCACTGTATTTAGCATATGGTTTACACACTGAGGCACTGCACATGGGACAAAGGCAGGGTTGTTTGCTTTTTGAATCTGAATCTCCATCACTCAAAAGGACTCTTTTAGCCCTCTGAAGAGCCCAGCAAGGCATTTGGGTAGCATCCACTTTAAAAAAGTGCAGAGAAATGTGTAAGACTGGAAGAAACCACCCATTTGAATGTGTGTGTATTCTGAAATACTTAATGTTGCCAACTTCACAGAGAAATTCCTTTGAGTGTTAGACCAGTAACCATGCAGAACTTCAAACAATCATTCCTAAGGAATTATCCCTCTCCCCTAAACATAAGACATAACCAAATAAAGATTTTTGCCATCCCTGAAATACCAATCCATAAGAGAGATTTCAGAGTAACTGTGTGTTCATAACATGTGCCTTGCTTTGTGTTATTATTATGTAACAGATATCACCAGATGGCTTGGGGCCCCTCTTGTCACCTTCATGAACTGATTACTTTCCCAAGCCAAAACACAAAATTTGTTCTGCTGTATTAAAATGAAGAAGTACTTAAATGAGTGTGACCATCAGTACATATTTCAAGTCCTAACAGGGAATTTGTTTAACAGTCCACTGTAGATAAAACCCAAAAGGAAGCCAATCATCCTTTACTCTTGATTAGTTATACACTGAAAAATCTCAGAGCAACATGATATTGTGTCAAAGCCTCACAGACCTTCAGACCTCACTCAGGCTTCCACAAACAAGGTCTTCAAAGGGCTCTGGTACAACCCCTGCCCTCCCAGTGTAACATTTGCAGGTGCCATTTTACAGTACTGCACAGCTTGTAGGCAACACCTGCTGTAACAGCCAATACTCATATTTAATGTCAACTACAAAGAAATCTTAATGTTCATACAGACCCTGCAGAAGAAAACAAGGATGTTTTGTTAAGCTGTGAAGTTGTTGCTTGCACTGATGTCACAGTAGAAGAAACAGCTGTAACTGTTTTTACTGTCCCTTGTCCTGTAAGTTACAAGAACAACAAATAAATATACTTTTAAAATAAATTTACAAATAAAAAATAAACAAGGCATCCTGTCATCTATCTATTAGAAAAGCAGGGATTAGCTTGCATACACAGTCTATAGTTTAATAAATTTCTAATAAAAAGGAAGTGCTATCAAATTCAGGAGCTGACATTTTCAATAAACCAAAATTTAAGAAGCATTTGCCAAGTCAAATATGATTCCTAGCTATTTTTACTGCTTCTTACCCCTGGCTAAGAGGCAACCTACATCCACGGATTAAAGGCAAAAGACCAACAGACATGGATTTCAGACATTTATGCAAGAGGCTTAAAAAACCATGTCCAATGCAAGCATTATTATCTAATACACATTAAAAATCAATTGCTTCCTTCCCCTAATGTTTTCTCTTTCCCTGTTAAGTTGTAAACTGAGCATTCCTTTCTTTAGAAGCCTCCCAACTCTATGAGACTGATCCCTGTGTCTGAACTGGTTCTGAAGTTGGTCCTACAGCTCAGTCCTCAACAGATCCTGCACAGGAATTAGATCAAGCTCGTCCAGGTACTCCTAAAATGCTTTGTGTCTAAAAATCAAATCAACACATTTAAAATCAGCAGGATTTTAATGTTTTAAAAATAAAAGAGCTGCTTTTAATTTGCTGTCAAACCACAGTAGCCTTGTGGAAGATAAGCTTTCAGCATTTCCTGATAAGAATTACAAGTCCTGAGTGCACTCTGAACAAGGAACTGTGTCACTAAATTCTAGATGCAGGAACAGACAAAACACATTTCTACACCTTTTTTTTACAAATTCTCCCCCTCAAGACTGGCACAGCAACCTCTCACTGGAGGCAAATCTCCTCCTCAGTATCCTCATTCTCTGGACTGTGCACCCTGACATCTTGCAAGAGACATCCAGGCCTTATTTCCATCTCCACAAGAGAAAGACAACTTACCTGACATCTTGTTGCCAGATGATGTTGGAGCAGCTGTGGATGCCACAGGAGAGGGTGCACACACAGAGGAAGGTGGAGTCTGGCTCTTCACTGAGCTTGTCAGAGGTGTCTAAAAACACAGCACCACTTCAGGTCAGTGCAGTCTGTCCATTAACAAAGGTCCTTCTGACTTTGGTTTGCTATTATCAGTGCCATGCAGTGACTTAAGAATAAAACAGAGGTGGGTGGCTGCAGCACTTAGAAGAGCTCTGCCCTCTTGGGCCCATTATGTCCTGACACTTAAATACAGGGTCAGTCCCCAGCCTTTTCAACAAGTCAGCAAGCCTTAGGCAGCAGCTCAATGATTCCAGAGGACAAAGACTTCTGCACTGGGGATTTCTGATACATAGATATAAAACCCAGCAGCTTGTCAACTATTAATCAATATTTTCAGTAGAATAACAGGTTAATAAAGAACACTCTTCCCTGATTTCCTGTAACTTTTTTTTTTGTGTGAAATTTAGTTGTAGCTACCTAATACAGCTTCTTTTGCTGTTAGCTGCAACCATCACTGCAGCAAGGCTGTGGCCATCAGAAAGCTGCATGTCTTCAGAAGTTAGAAAAGGCAAGACATAACAGAGATATGCCTGGCATCACACTGTCAAGGTCACAGATACAGAAACGGTTTGTCAAGAATTGCAGGGCAAGCTATGAAAATGAAACCCCCAAACTCTGCTGAGCATGCCCAGGTAAGTATTCCACAGGGAAAGGCTCTATATCAAAATACCTGTTTAGCTTGATTTGTAGCAACAGTTGCCAAAACTTGATGGACTGCCTGGGCTGCAGAGTGAGGTACAGATGACCTTAAAAAGAAAAATTAAACAATTATATGAATAACTAGTTGCAAGAGGATTTCCTCTCCTCTCAGAAAGCCCAGCTCCCAGAAGCCACTATTAAAGATTCCACACACAACTCCAAAAGAATAAATCTGATTAGAGAATAAACCTCTTAAATGAATCAGCCACATTTAACAAAGGAAGTCTGTAAATGTGTTTAAACCTCTAGACTGAAACGATCAAGTCTTCTCCAGACACTCTTGTCTCTGAAGAGAGTCAGGGCTTTCTATTTTACAGGGAGTTGATGAAAAATCAGCAGGTAAGGGGATTACAATTTTATGCCTAGTGGATAACAAATTTAAGCAGCTTCCTTCACAATGGAGTCCAGACACGTACACGCAATGCTCAGAAATGCTGAGTAAGGAGGCAAACTTGGGAGGGGGTGGAGGAAGCACTTCCTGTCTTTGAAGTGTACTATAAACACTGACAAAGTCATGGAAAGAACTGTGATAAAATTAATCTATATTCTACATTGTAAGTTTGGTATTTTTGACCATGAAATAAAAATCCCCAGACAATTGCTGCAGGATGGCAGCATCTCATGGGCTGCAGGATCTGACCTTGGCACTGTGGGGCACCAGCAAATCAAATCAGTGCAACTTGGGAACGGCCAACCACTTTTAGCATCTCAAGTCTGTGGTCCACCAGGTTCAGAAGCTTCACTGGCCATTACTAGATGATTTCAGAAGCTTAAATTAAACCATGATTGCATTCTCTTGGTGGAAAAACCCAGCTGTCTTACCCAGGCAGGTTCTTTCCATCTTGACTCAGACCAGAAGTTCCCTAAGGCAGTAACCAATCTCTGGCTGAGGCTGCAAATCCCAGACCCTGACCTGAGCAAACTGGGCATCCAAAGTTGTCTGTCTGCTAAAGCATGAGGATTCCCAAACTGCATTTACTGTTTGGTCAGCTGCAGGCCAATTCACAGGAATTTTCTACTATATTGAAAGGAAAAGGACACACACATAAAACATTTTGCAGGGACATTTGGTCTTGGATATGGTTTTGTCCCTTAACAGTTTTGCTTTACTAAAACGTCCTTCTTTCATTCCAGCCACGAATACTCTCTCTACATTGCCTGGCCTGGATTTGCCCTCTGCCCAAAGCAGAAGTACAGCAAACAATGAAACTTCAAGATTACCACTGGAAAAAGCTGGTGTTGGGATGGTGCAGCTGTAGATTTCAAGCTTATACTGAACAAAGAGGAAAACAACAGAAAGTCTGTGAAATTCATGAGAGGGTGGGACTTGATCTCAAGATCACTTGACAATGCTGTGAAAATGGTGAGTCTTACTTCAGCTGTGAGAAAGGATTTTTTCACTGATAACTATGTATTAGTAACTGGACTGGGACCACCAACACACCCAGTCATAGGCCACTGAACAACTGATAACAACTGAAAAATCATTCCTGCTTACCAACCAAAGAGTGCTGTGGCAGCAAAAGACAGCCAGGATGTCTGAAGTAGCAAAAAGTGGTGAATTAACTTTGCTGGGTGAATGCTCTTCCTTTTAGTGCTGAATCTGACTGGCAAGCATGGTTCATTTGGGTAGAATTTTTAGAAAGTACATTTTTATGAGGTCAGCTATAAAGTAAAACTGTAGAAAGCCTCCAAGATATCAAGCTAGCTGGTGCTCTATAAATTAGAGATATCAGTCAATACTGACAGTCTAAAACTACTTGAAAGTAAGACAGGCCTTTAACCACAGTTCAAGTGAAAACCAGTCTTGTTACATATTGCTCACTCACAACCTTCTCTATGCACAGCCAGTACTTTCTACTATTTTTCATCATAGTTCTGATGAAACAGAGGATGGAAAACTCTTCCTGGTCACAACACTACTTTTAGCCAAAAAATTTCCAAGTAGAGCTGTCTGCAAATTTGACTTTCAAAAGATGTAGCAATTCCCCTCCCCATTCCAGTTTATCATTTTTAGGAAGAAATAAAATAGCAAAAAGCACCCAAGCTGTTTCTCAATTAAAATGCAAAAGAAACCATGAAGTAAATGTCAAGGTCTCCAGTTGAGTATCACCCCTGTGAGACTGTTCCCTTTTTAAAAAGCTGAATCAAAGAAATTCCACCTTTTTTCTTGGACAGTGAAGAGTACACAAAATGTGTGAAAGCCAGTGGTGATGCAACAACAGCAATTGTTCCAGGAGCTGCACATACAGCTCACAGTTATATGGATAAAGCATTTGCAACTGCATATATAATCAGAGATTTGTGGTGAATTTATCCCTCTTCATGCACTAAGCCCAACTTTGCACAGACTTCTCAGTATTGCCCTTGCCTCCCCAGCCCACAGCTGGCCCTGGACTGCCCTGGTCTTAAGCAACAGCATGAACTTCAAGTAAAGACAGTTCCAAGGTCACTACAATGACAGGGAAAAGCCTAGTCCTAGGCTGGTGACAGAGCCTGGTGATAAGGCAGAAATCTCTGGAATGAGCTGAGCTGGCTGCTGTCTGCAGCAAGCAGAGTAGGGAAGCCAAGTGTTACAGCTAACTCACAAGAAATGGTAACAAATTCAAGGTTAAATACCAGAAGTCAACGTTCTTAGTTTGCTCCTGAGGAAGAGCCCTGCAGCTCTGTAAGGTTCCAAAGTGACTGTCCCCCAGTGACACCCAACCTTCAGTCAAAATTCTCATGTCAGAACATTTGAGACAAGTTTCCAGAAAAGCCAGAGCAGTTCTGCCTCTCTTCAGGGAGAGAATCTGGGAACAGACAGAGGAGGCTTAACTCCAGAGAAGGTTCTCTCAGCAAAGGATGACAAAGTAGAAAGAAAACATCTGGACAGTCTGAAGTCACAGACCACACTCAGTGACAGAGGGCTGCAATTCCCTCACTGAAAGAGGTAGAACAGAGGTAGTGATTTGAGAGATACCAGGGCCAAATTTCATATTAGCAGTAAAACCATCGAATCCCAAAAGGAGAGGATGCACATAAATGCATTTCACAGACAAATGGAGAAGGAGGTTAATACTGGTCTCATCATTTGTCCAGGACAAGCCATTAGCAATTCCTTGAATGACCTGGTAAGATCTTTATTTCTTTATTTCTTTCAATCCACAAACCCAATACTCTTGTCTAAATACACCCACTTTAGGCCTTACACAGCCAGGCTGAGTAAAACACTGCTACTGCTCCCCACTGGCAGATGTGCTCCAGTGCAAATACTACCAAAGGCCACCAGAAAGAAGAGCAGCACTCACTCACCCTATTACTGCAGAGACTGCTGGGGTCAGTCCACCAGACTTGAGTTCTCGAACATTCACCACCTGAGGAACGTTCTTCAGAGTTGATTCAGTCAAGGAGGTGCTCACAGCTTGAAGGAACAGAAAAAAACAGACAAAAAAAACCCCAGATGTAAAGAAAAACTCTACATTAAGTGTTCAATTTCATTCAACATGGCCTGAATAATTCCAAAAAGATCCATCCAGGATTTTAGAACATATATAGTATACCTGGCCTGAAATATTTGGAACCTCAGATTTCATTAAGGACAAAGGAAGTGGGCAGCAATCTATACAGTTGGTACATTTTTTGTCTGCTGAGAAAATCTAATTATTATGAACTCTCTCTTACCAACATTGTAACAGCTTCTGTTAACAGAAATGGGAGTTTCTCAGGTATTTTGTACTAGCAGCTTATAGGAAAAAGGAAGACAAAGGAACACTGGATAGCTCAGAGGTGCAACAACCACAGATGTGTGCCACATTTTGTTTTATGATCTCCTCCTTTGAGAGCACTAAATCCCTGTGAAAGCCCCATTCAGCTGCTCAGAGGTCACTTGGGCAATTAGCCATCCTTTTACCTGGGGACTGGTTAGCAGCCATCTGCCTCTGCAGAGCTGCAGCAGCAGCTGCTTGTGGTGCTGGAACAGTGACAGTGGGAGCAGGGGCTCCATGTTTCACAGTCTTTGTTGCAAGCATTGTACTGTCTGCCCCTTGTGGGATGATTCTGTTTGAAGACGTAGGCACTAAAAAAAACAAATTAACACAAGTATCAGTTAAATGTTTCTCTATAAATCAGGGAGTCTCTGAAAACCTTTGCTGAACTGCAGTTCCTCTAAGTACACAGCTTCCTTCTGTCAGTACTCATGTGCAGGCCATTCAAATAATCAACACAATCTGTCTCTGGCAGATTTTGATATATCCCAAGGAATTTAGTAAGTCTCAATAGATGTAATTTCAATACATTAGAGGACTTCCAATTTGCTGTAACAGACACTTCTGCTGACACCTTATTTTTCTCTCTGGCTGCAGAGATTAAAGAAACCTCTCTTGCACAAGGAAAACTGAGTGTATGCAAATGCAGTTCTTACTGAGGCTTGCTGGGCTCACAACTCCTAACCTTGGGCACAGATGCAGTAGTACTCCAGTGTCTTAGTCTTTGGGCAATATTTTAGGTCACTGCAATTTGAAAGAACCAGGCTATCACAAAAACACAATCAGTGGGTCAAGGTGTTTTAGTGCCTTTAGCTCAAGTTCATGAGGTTACAAAGCCACTCTGTAAACTGCTCCTGAGAACCTAGCAAAGTAAATCTGTATCCTGCAATCTCATTTCTCCAGGGCCTGAAGCACTGGCAATGGATAATACAGTAATTAAAGCTACCCACAAGACCACAATGAGAAGAGACACTGCAAACACAACTCACACAAAGTACCCAGGGAGAGGTGCTGTTTCCCAAAGGATGGAGACTGAGCCATCAAACCAGGCTGGATGGAGGGAGTTCGGACCACAGGAGCATGACGAGGGACTTGGACTGGGGCAGCCTCTTCTTCCTGGTCCACTGCTTGGGAATCATCATTCTCCAGTGACTGGGAAACTGAGGATGTTGAGCTGACTTCATCCAAATCTTCATAATATCTTGTGGACAAGAAGGCAGATCGGGACAAACTTGCTGCAACATCAAAACCAAAATTCAGTACTAAGCTGAGGGAACCATCCAGTGTAACAGCCATGACAAATGCACCCTATTTTAGGACACTGGCTTGTTTTACTCATGCATTGATAGGATTTGACTTCTTAACTGCTTGGAAAGGCAGCCTTCAACCAGACAGCAACTGAAGGCAAGTCCTTCTGACAGCAGATGGGAGAACAGGAAAGGAGAAGTAGGGGTTGAATAGTCAAAAGCTAATTTCAGGTCTCAGTCCCACAGCAAGTAAGTCACCCTCCCAGAAATCTTATCAGACTTCTATAGTCACTAAAGGTTTACCTGGAGCTGTAGACCTAATTGGTGGAGTCTTCCTCTTGGCTAGAAAATTCCTCAGCTGTGCCTGCTTCACTGGGGATAACTTAGCTGGAAAATGGAAGGCAGTTATTAGTCTACAGTCAAACTGCAAGTCAAAAAAAAAAAAAGATAATTCACATTTATGGCAGGAAGAAAGAATAAATTACCAGGTGCTTTGGGCAGAGGTTTTGCATGTGATTTCAAAGTAGTTTTCATCAAATCGTTGCGCAGGCTTTCAAGGTCACTGTCAAAACTGGGACAAAGCAGAGCAGTGAAAAAAACAGCAGCAGCAGAAAGACACCAACCAAAGGAGGAACAAAACTGGGCCAAAGTAGCCACTAGAACCACTGGCATATCTGGAAGAGCAATTGGCTCCTCTAGATACTGTGTGATGCACCTTTAACTATTTTGCAAACTTCAATAGTCATTCATTCTTCCCCTGAAGTCAGACACAACCAGCAGTATCTCAGCCTGGAGGCTCTATTATCCCATTTATTTAAAAACTAATTTAAACTTACAGGGGAAATTTCCGCTAAGCATCACTGTCCAAGAATACAGCCAAGGAATTTCTGTATTACCTGGCCATGGTTTAGTATAATCCTTAGAACGTCCTGTCCTCCCTTACCATGCCCACAAAACATCATTGTCTGGAGGATGCACATTGCTGGGGGCAAGAGAGAGGGAGGAATTCATGCTCCACACACCTCTGAGCACTGTTTAGAGGTGAATCACTGGGAACACTCCACTGAGATGTCTGGTTGTAGAGGCGCAGCTGCTGCAGGCTGTTCACCAGGTGGTTCAGTCTCTTCCTCTGCTGGTTGATGATTTCCCTGTTATTTGCCAGGGTGTTGAACAAAGTCTCTCGCTCAGGGACTATCAGACGCCTGCAGAGACCAGATCAAGAGGCAGGGATAAGGACCATTCTGTGCATCTGGGTGACAGGCAGGCAAGCAAACACCAATGGTTTAGTGCTTCTGGCTACTGAAACTCAAGGTCAATCACCAAAGCAGTTCAGTTCATTTCAAACAGACACTTCTCCTTTGAATGTGCTGCCAGTTTATTTATGTAGCTCATTTGCTTTAAGATGTTTTATCTATTAGAAAGGTTTAATTAGCTGCCATCAGTGAGTTTCTGCAAAGCTTACAGTTTGTTTCTATAAGCACTATTTGCACTGCACACAACAAGCTTGTAACATGTATGAAGCCAGAGAGTCTGAACCTATGGCTCCCATTAGGGGTCTGAGACAAGCTTCACTCACAGATCCCTCAAAAAAAAAAAAAAAAAAATCACACTTTTAAACAGAAAAAGGTCTTTGTCTATTGATTATAAACGAATTCCCAATTCACAGATGCAGTTCTGCACTCCAGTTTTAGTTACTTACTTTTGCTTTCTCTTCTGTTCCAGGTGCCGGTCCCACTCCAAGTCCAGAACGTCGTTCACATCCTGAACAGCAAACTTCACGTACTGGTGCAAGCGCCGGATCTCCTGCCATGAAAAATAAAGTGAGCTTGAAATTCATTTCAGAAATCTCAGTTTCAGCTGAAGAAGATGAAGACTCTTTGGGCTCATTCAGTCCAAGCCATAGAACACTTGCCTGTATTTCTGCCTGGAAAGTTTTGTCAGCACAACAGAACCCAACATGGTGAAAATTTATGTAACAATCAATAGGGTACACGTTGTCCAGGGTATGCCCTGGACATTTCACCTCAGCTCTCAACTAGGAGAAATACTGTCCATAATATTTACAAAACACTGCCAGGTCTTGACAAAGGATTTTACAAACACCAGCATTATACAAAACAATCCTTATTTCAAATGCCACTTCCAGAGCATGAGTCATTTGGTCCCATCTTACAACACTGAAACTTCTAACAATTATAAGTGATCAAAGCTTTGCAGACTGCTCACATGGCTCTAGAATATCAGCATTCACAGACTATGATTCATGAAAGCACTCACAAATGCTCACACCTCCCACATTAAGGCAAGGAATTAATTTGACTTTTATAGGTAAAAAAACTAAAAAATAAGTAAAAAGCAAGGACAGAGAGTAAAGTGACTTATCCATGACCACCCAGCTACACAACTGCAGCAGCTATGCCAGAAACCTCTGGCCCCAAGCTCTGCTCCCTAAACAAACCTAGAGCTCAGTCTCGTTCCTGTGATCCCTCCTGCCTGGCATGGCACGGCCCTGGCTGGAACTCCAACCTTGTAAAATGGAAATGGGAACTGCAGCTGGTTTCAGCTCATCTCAACAGAATGTTCACTTAAATACAATGAAGCAGCCAAGGAACACAGCTTGAGAACTCCACTGCAAATGCTTTCAAGATACAGCATGAAATTCTAGTGGGACCTCTCCAACCTGAAAGCAAACTCAGTCCTACTGTGGGCTTAATGTCACACACTGCCAAGCTCAGGTTTATTTTCCCCAGCACCTGCATGGCAGCAGCTCTCTGGATACCAAACTGGTAGAGCTGGACATCAGAAAAGTCTCAGGGTCTTAAAAACTTCATGGAAAACTAAGACACAAAGCTGCCTAAGGGAGCTTTTCTCACTCAGGAGAATAGGGATGATGCAGACTGAGCAAAATTTCAGAGTCAGCACACAGCTTTCTCAAAACAAGCTTCCACAAAGTTGACCCAAAAGCTCTCCCATTCCATTCAAATCCATTTCCACTTCTCTCCCGCTGTGTTCTACTTTCCTCATGGTCTTTTCTCTACACAGTGAAACACATACTTCAAGATTATCATCTCTCTGAAGTCACAAGCATAAGCTTCAAATGTCACAGAGACATGCTGGACATCAAAGCAGGCATGCAATTAAGACTGTGAATCAATCAACAGAATCCAGGTGAAGATTAGAGATCAGACCTAAAAGAAATTACTTTGTGCCAGCTGATTTCTAATAACGGCATGCATGGTCTTGATACCTAATGCCACAAAGATGACATTCAATTATGCCTTCAACCTGCCAGTCAAACCTCTTGAGGGGAACTTATCAGTACAAAAGACCAAGTATCATTTGTAGGGCACATTCACTCTATTTTGCTTAGGGTTAAATAGCCTTCATCACCAGAGCTGTAACAAAAAGTGCTTCACCCCTACTTTCTTTCTTGTCTTTGAAAGCTTCTTTATGTACTGCTGGTTATTTTCCTTTGTGGCCCAGCTTTCAGAATATCATTAAGCTTTATGCTCCACCATCCATGAAATTAACCACACAATTCTGTAAGTCATAATAAATCATCAAATTGTTCCATAAGGCACTTGCTGAAGATAAAAATAATTTTAAGAGCTCTTCTATAAAGTGTAGGAAGAAATCCAACACTCTTTTAACTAAATCCCTGAGCAAACACTACAGGCTGAGAAGGAACAGGATGTCAAGAGTCACATTCTAAGATTAGAAGACTTAGATCTCAGGTGAACTACATCCCCTTCAGGAGGAGTTTTGAATCATCACTACAAATGGCAACAACAGAGAGGACCTTCAGGAGAGGATTTCCAGCTTCTCTTGCAAACTCATGGAAACCAAAGCTCACCACACATTTACTAGACTATTTACTGAAACAGCAAATACTTAGGGCAGAACAAGAATGCTAGGAACTTGCACACACAAGCCTAAGTTTTATTTGATTTAAAGCTATCAGAAGCTGGCTGACATGATTCATACCTGAAGCTGTGCTTCACTCTTGGGATCCAAAGGTTTCTTATAGAGCAAGTGTAAATACCCCGAGCTACGATTCTGTTCATTCTGCTCTTTAGCCTCTTCTACCCCTGCAAATCCCTCCAGCAGGGTTGTCTTCAGAATACTGATATCTCCATGAAGTGACTGCAAAGTGAAATAGAACAGACAGGACAAGGTCCAAGATAACATTTCCTACTGCCGTTTCTAGCATAAGGGTTCCTGCAAGCATCTGCCTGAAAGCACAAAGGCAAATGGCACCCTTTCATTAACACAGCAGAGTCAGAAATTCCCTCTACAGTTCTGCTGTAGCAGGTTTAGGAGGAACATCAGGTGAGGAAGAGTCACTGCTGGTTCACAGTTTGAAGACAGCCTGCTCACCTCTGTTGTCTCTTTAATTTCCAAGAGGAAGGTGTGAAGATCCTCTGACTCAGTTCGCAGCATCTTCATTTCCTCTGGAGTCCCAACCTGGAAACAGGCTTTGGAAGTCCTGGCCTTCAGCTCCTCCATTTCCTTCTGGAAATGTGCAATCTGCAGGGCCAAGTGGGAGAAAGGGCAGCCACTGAAAACACAGCAGGGACTGGAACAAATGTCTCAGCTTTTGGATCATGCCTTAACTACACCATAAACACTGGTCACTTTGCAGCCAAAGCAGGAAATTCTTGTTGAACATTAACAGGAAAGAATACTCCAGCTTCTCAGCACAGTGACTGAAGATGACTGAACAGGACACACAAATAACAACTACAAACCAGGCTGATCATCTTAGGAAAAATTTCCATTCTGATTCCTAAACTACTTACAGACACCATAAGAACACATCTGAACTGAAGTGTTTGTATGACATTATGAAGAAAACTGCTTGAAAATCTCACCTCCTCCCTGATTCCTGCTATGACAGGGTCTGACTCCTTCCACTGATGGGTCTGTTTCTCTAAAACTGTGCTGGGGAGTGCAGATTTGCCCTGGAGAAAAAAAAAAGGCAAAACCAATATTAGGCTATATCCATTGCAACGGGGAGCTTAGAATATCCAAAAAGGTCTGGTGTTAGAAATTCCATTCAGACACTGATTATAACATAGGTTAAAATACAGCTCTCTAAAGACATGCAGAGAACATTGTTTAGAACCACAGATTTGCTACTCTTTCAAAATCAGAACTTAGCTAATTCTTTGACCTAAGAACACTAGTTCAGTCCAAGGAATTCTAAGCAATTCATGGGCAATGAAAAACATTCACCCTCCAAAGAAGCCAGTCAAGCTCCTGTTACCTGAGTAGAGCTTGGCTTTGCTGCTGACGGGGTGACTTTGGCTGTCTTCTGTACCAAGGAAGCTGAAGGAGGATTTTGAGCAGGACGTGCCACTGGAATTTAATAAGAACAGTAATTGATGAAGTTATACAAAGCTTGAGTGAACAGGCTGTGATCAGAAACAATCAGCACTATCAAACCCAAAAGCAGTAGTGCTATGGGCCCCAATGCAAGAACACATCTTCCTCAGGTGCCTTTTCACTTCCATTCAACTTCTCTTGTGACTACTTTGAACTTTGGTCAATGCAGATGGAAGGTAAGGCACTGATTTGTGTGGCTGCCCAGAAACTCTCAGAGCACGGAAAATGCCAGAACTTCTGGGTGAACTTAAGCAGCTGAATATAATTATTTCACATATGGCTCTCTGAGAAATAGAGCACAAATGGAAAAAATGCTCAATTTCAAGACAAAGTGATTCACATCATGATGGTGTGCCAATCAGGAGGGCCCCTGGAGCAGGAAAAGCAACAGGCAAAACAAGCAAAAAGCCAAATAAAGCTCCTTGCGTCATAAAACTTTTAGAATGTTTTTTATAATGCATTAATTCCCAACAATAGGGATCAGGCTCCTACCTGTGGCAGGGACAGGGGATGAAGTCTTCAGTGGTGTGGTAGGAGGGGCTGCAACAGGCGTGGACTGGCTCAGAGAACCTCCAGGAGCAGTTTTAGAACTGGTTGAGAAGGAAAACATTGTAGAGGTGCTTTGCCCACTGCTGCTTGTGGGAGAAGGGGTGTCTACAGCACTGAACCTGCAACAGAATGAATAAATGAATGAGTGAAGGAATAAATGAATGAGCATCCCCTGAGATCAGCAACTACTCAAGCTCCAGATACAAAATCAGGAGTGTAGCTTCTGGAGATAGTGGGAAGGAGCCATTCAGGATAATTTCTGAATACATGGAACCACAAAGACTTCTATCTTAGACCCTCCCATGAGCAAAAGCTAAATGCCAGCAAAAAATACCACCCTGCTTCAAATGCACCTTGTCATTTTGTTCCAGCTATAGCAAATCTGAGCTGCCCTTCAGTGCTCATCTCAGAGAAAGGCTCAAACAGAAATTCTGCAAGAAAATATGAATTTCTATTAATTTGAAAACTCAGCTCCTCCAGGCAGCCAATTTAAATATTCAGCCAATTCACTTGTGTATCATTTGCTTTATACACAAAATATAAAAAGCCCTCAGAGCTCCCATCAGATTCTGGTGTAGTAAAGATTTTTCTAATTCAAAAATAATCATTTAAACCATCAAAAATTTCTTATGATGCATTTATATGAAAGTTCTTCTCCTTAAAATCAGCTCCAATTAACATAGCTCTGTGTTTTAAACCACTTTTTCTAAAAATAAGCAGCAAGTCTCAGGAGCTGGAGGGAAGAGTGAGTATATGACGTCTGAGAACACTCAAACCCATCTTAGATAGTTTCTAATCAATATTAGTTTTTTTCAGACAGTGTGAACAAGCTTTGAAGATTCCAGATCCTGTGTTCAATGAGCAAGTGTCCATTTAAGAACACAACCAAAAGGTCTGGCACCGCCTCTGCTGAACACAGAGTGGCAAAGCAATCCATCAGCTGTGGCCCCAGCTCCCTCTCAGGCTGGGGTAAGGAACCTTCAACAAACTGTCAGAGAAACTTGTGCTATCACCACCCCACTAAAACAATTCCAGACAGAAGAGATTTCCCAGCAGTCCTTAGCCATGATTTGCATCAAAGCAAAGCATGGAATCACTGTTTGATGCCTATGAAACAAAGATATA
This sequence comes from Fringilla coelebs, assembly GCF_963513975.1. Taxonomy (NCBI): domain Eukaryota; kingdom Metazoa; phylum Chordata; class Aves; order Passeriformes; family Fringillidae; genus Fringilla; species Fringilla coelebs. The sequence goes on along the minus strand of NC_140047.1, from coordinate 7,899,224 downwards.
AAACCCCCCTAAGTCTCTGGCAATTTATCAGTCTAAATTTTTGGCAATGTCCCTTGACTAGTAGCCATGAACAAAACCTCTGGCATGGGAAGCACTGAGAGTTTCTAGAGCCACAACACTCTTGGATAAAGAGGGGCTTCCTCAGTGCTTTCCTGGGAATGTGGGGAACTGTTGTCAGGGCAAAAAGCCAGACACCATCTTCAGAACTACCATGTATTATCCATGCCTGCAGCAATGTAACAAGCATCCAGCCCCTGCAATAAGTGGTGAATCTATTTACTTCTCATTGAGGTTCACTTTGACTGAAGAAGCTGAAGGTGCAAAAGATGACTTCTGTGCAGCAGGTGCTGTGGAGAGCAATGGCCCAGATGAGCTGTCTGCAGCTGGTTTAAAGTTCATGGACCCAAAAGGAAAAGAGGTGGCAGGAGCTGCTGTAGTGCTGCCTGCAGAAGCAGGAGTCATGGATGCCTTGGAAGAAGCAGAGGAGAAGGAGAATGCTGCTAGTCCAGTCAGAGCAGGAGTCTGGGCTTGCTTGGAGGCATCGGTGGCAAAAGAATATGGTGGAGGATCACTGCCTGTGGAGCCAGGAGTCTTCACAGCTGAGGGCATGAAGGAAAAAACAGCTGCTCCACTCCCTGCTGCAGGCTGACTTGAGGTGGGCACAGTGGGAGCAACAGCTGGTGCTGTGTCAGGCTTTAGAGAAGTTGGAGGAGTGGTTGGGCTTGTGGCAGTACTCCCTGCACGAAGACAAATGGGAAAGGAGGAGGCTCATTTGGCTGCACTGAGTAATGGCAGAAGGTATTGCAAGGCCAAATCTGTTTGATAGGGACAGCTCAGCACTGCTTCTCTCACTGGACAGCGAGGAAGAGATGGGAGAGCTTGCAGTCCCCAATCCCAGCAAGTGATACAGAAACTGTACAAAGTCATGATCAATACAACAATCTGTTCAGATTAATGTTGTCTGCAGTTTCCTGTGAAAAAGCTTCACCTTCCTCCATTAATTTTGATGAGGTTCCTGCCATCTCAAATAAAATAAGCAGTAAGCATACAAGTTAGCCAGCACTGCAGGAAGGCAAGCTGCCAAAAAGCAGCTTTCTGGCTGGGAAAGGAGAAGCAAATTTGGGCACAGGGGAGAAAATGGTGCATTTGCAATTATTTCTCCATGAATGCAGACAAGCAAAACAATCATCTTAACTGCCTACATCATACTACACAGAGCAACACAACTATAACTCAAACAAAACTACTCCTATTCACCTGCTGACACAAATTTCACAGTGCTGAAGAATACTTTAACTAGGATTTAAAAAGAATTTTGTTCAAATAGGATTTTTCTGCAGTCAAACACCTTAGTTCGTATCATGACTTCCTGTAGCAAAACTATGGAGGAAAACCATCAGCTCTCTGATGTGCAGGCCATGCTCAGAGCTGGGCAAAGAGCCTCCTAAACTGGTTTGGCCCTATTCTGCAAAGGCTGATTGCACAGGAAAGTCTAAATGCACAGCCTGCAAAATGCTTGAGATTCCACAAACAAACTCAATGATCTTTTCCAAACTAAATGATTCTGTGATTTGGTGAACAGGACTAGGTAATTTCACACTCATGCACAAAAGACAGAGAACAGTCCTGAGAGCTCAAAACCCCCAAGGACTGCTCCCCATTATCATTATAAAGAAAAAGTATATTTTCTGTGACTACATGTGTCTGACTATTGAACTGACAGATCAGCATCACGAAGATCGACAAATCCAAGTGCTCCCCCAAGCCCCTGGAGCACTCACCTGCTCCCTTTGGAACTCTCTCCCCTGCCAGCTGCAGCGCCTCCGGGGTCACAATAAGTGACCTGACTCCTGGGTTTTGGTTGATCATGTGAAATGGGCAAAGCACACCATCCGTCGAGAGCAGGATCAGAACTGGAGCTGGAGCAAGGATCTTCTCATCACCTGCCAGAGACCACACATGTAAGTCCTGCAGTCAAAGCTTCCTATTCTGTTCCTACTGGAATTGCCACCTTCATGTGACTTTCTTCACACAATGTTTCTTACATTCCTACCTTCTTGCTTTCATTTGCATCTTTGTTCCCTTACTTCTCTGTCAGTGCTCAGATCTCTTTCTTTATCCTTTTGTATTCCTTTATGTTCCTGACTTCATGTTTCATAAAAGGGTTATTTGACAATCGAATGTCATCTCCTGAATGACAAAGCCCAACTTTCACCCATCAATTCCTGTGCCAAGCTTTTTCAGATTTTGAAGCAGTCATTTTTCCTCACTGATACTCTGCTCCCTCCTTCAATTCCTTTCAGCAATCCCCACATTCCATTGGGCCCTGTCTCCTCATTAACATTCACATGCATAAACTACAAAACGGAATTGCTACAGAGGAAGCTTTTTAACTTTAAAGAAAGCCAACATCAAACAAATATCTTCGTGATCCGAACCACTGACATAAAATACTTGTATTTTATGCAGCTGCTTTGTGAGTCTGCTTCAGTACAAAAATTCTCAGAACAGTTAAAGGCCCCAGAACACTCTCTGTATTTCTAAAATCCTGTAATGGTTTAACTATGCTTAATTACATGCAAAAACCCAAACCCAGCACAAGCAGAGTGCAGGAAAAATCTGCTATAAACATGGTGCTTTGTTTGTCAGGCAGCACAGTGAACAGCCATTTTTCTTTACTACTGGTTCTTCAGGAAAACCATACTAGGGAAGGGCAATTTCCACTTGGGAACAAGCTCCAGGACAAATCAGGTTTCTCTGCAACCTAAACTTGCTGTGAACTGCAAAGCCAATTAACCTGTAGCCAAACTCTTGTGTCAGAACACAAAGAATGTGTTATCAAAAAGCTTCTCCAAAAATCTTTTTAAAAACTCTGAGGCAGCACAACACAGGCTTTAAAAAAATCTGTCCTGACAGATTTCTTAATCCAGTAACTGTACAGATTAACAGAGAAAAGGCTTCAAATTCAATTTGGCATTCAAGTACAATGTTTGACCTCAATTCCCTACTGCAGGTTTTTTTTCAGGTAAAGGTCTCAGTTAACTGGCACCCTCCTGTGCTCTTCAGGAACTCCTGACTGCAGTACCTTCCACTCTGCCTGAAGGCATCTCTATTTCCATCTGTCTCTGGCCTTCAAGGTAAAATTCTCAGAATTCACTGAGATGCAACACAATAGCTCAGATGTAGCTTCAGACTTTGACAAAGTGCTTTGAAGGGCCTTCAGGCAGCACACAAGGTACAGCAATAATGCAGCTGAGATGTAGAGCACAGCAGGGCTTAGGCAGTACAGACCCTGTGCTTTAATGCAGAATTAAAACCTATGCATTCACCTCAGTGATCTTTGCTGTTTCTGGCTTTGAAACCAACCCACTTTTCCTTTAGATCCATGCAAATGTACTTGATACAAAACAGTTCTGCAAAAGGACATAAGTGACAAGAATAAAGAACACCTCATGGGCAGCCCGAAATCCCCAGTGCTGGAACACAACTCCTTTAAACTCACTAAAATCCCAGTTCTGGGGACAGATGTAACTCAGGAGCTTTGTTTGCCATGTCTGTTGGTGTCATATCCCAGGATGCTGAAAGCTCCAGGAAAAGAATGTATTGAACACTTCACCCCTGAATCCTTACACAGAAGTAAAACCACGTACTGTGGTTTGGTATTAAAGCACCAGGAGGTGTGTTGGTTTGCCTTTCAGAACAATTTCCCAGAACTCTGAGCATAAGGCTCTCCCTCAAAAATATCAAATATACTGAGATTTTTGGACGACTCCACAAGAAAGACTAATAGGACTTACTGATCACAATAGGCATGTTACTGGTGTAGTCCACAGCAACACCAACAGGCAGAGTGTCATCGCTTTTATCTGTCAGAGGAAGTTCTGCTCTGCTTGAGTCCTCCAAAACCCACGATTCCCAGTTCTGCAAAAAGCAAAATTATTGTTACATCAACTACTGCTTTCCTGTGACCAGCCCTCTTCAGCATTCCAGCCTACAACAGCTGAAACATCAGCTAGGGAGTATCTACTTAAATGTGTCAGATTAACAAATGCCAGAGAGATCAGGGTCCTTCACAGATTTGTGTGTGACTTCTCAAGTACCACTGCATGTCAGAGGTCAGAAATTTTTAATGCTTAACTTCAACTGATGACCTCACATCAACCACTTTATTATAGCGAGTTTGACCAAATTTTGAGGCTACCAAGTTGAATAACAAAAACCAGACTTCTGGTACTTGGTTCACAACACACATCTCTTGTTCATCTAAGGATTATCTTCAGATTATGTACAATTTAGAAGCTTGTTTAGTTTTGGGATGTCTTAAAAACATCATCATCTCATTGTATTCCAGGTCTTATATAGGTTATACTTGGGGAAAGAAAATGTACATTTGCACAGATGCAACACAAAATATATTCCAAAATGGAGTAAAAATATTACCTGATCCCCCTGCCTGGCAAGAATGCTGACTTCTGTGGAAGCTGCTGAAGCTGCCAGAACTAGATCCCTGTAAGCATGGACACAAGCAGGTTAAAACTAACATGACAGTCCACTGCAAGATCTACAAAAAGGAGGAACACAATCTATGCAGAAGCACTGACCCCTCACACATGCATACCAAGACAAGGACTTTGCCATGATTCCTGCCACTCACCATTCCTCAACAAAATTCAGGAAGTAATGATGCTGTCTCTCAGTGCAGCTCGTGTAGCACGGCTCCATGAAATTCACAAACTTCTCTGGTCGCTTCTCTTCCTTTTTCTGTAGGATCAACACTGATAATTTATCCTTCAATGCACAAACCAAGCAATCTCCCTTAAATCTGACAGTATCAGGGCACACCAATAACATCATAATTGGATCTCAGCAGAGATCTCATTGATTTTCAGGTGGATCCTACTTCCTCCACTTAATCCCCCAACCTCAATCCCATGATTTACAGCACTACCAAACTCAAATTCTATGTGATGCCAAGGTCAACAACAAAAGCAACTCTCCACTGTCATGAACAGGTCAGGAACAAGCAACAGACACTTGTGTCATTGTGACTGCTGGCACTTACAGGCAATATGGCTATGACCACTTGTGGAGACATCTCCAGTGTTCCATCAGCCTCTGCATACACGATGGCAAAGACATATGTGCCAATCCAAAGTACATCCAAAACTGAAAGAGAAAGCAAATACCTCAGCCACAAACACTTCATAATAATACTTCCTTGTTGATTTTAAATGTGCACAGCACACAAAAGGAAATGAACAAACAAATGGCAACTAATTCCTAAACTACCAAGCTTAAGAATCACAGAAAATCACACTGTAATTTCATAACCAGTGCTATACAGTTGCTATAAGACAACAGGGGGAACAATGAGTAAAATACTTTTAAAGAGAAAACAAGTTAAAAAGTAATAAAAAGATGCACCTTTAACAGGATTGTCCGAGTCATAAAAGGGAGGACAAGGGATTACTTTCTTCTCCTGCAGATTCTGCAAATAAAACAATTCTTAAATATACAGAGAAGGCAATGAACAAATCCAATTGCAAGTTTTGCAGAAAGCCCAGAGAACTGGTTTAGAACTCACCCATCCTTTAACAATCATGGGCCCCTCTGAAATCATAACAATCATAACTTCACTGACCAACTGAAGGTTAACTAAATTTAAACTAAACCAAATATTGGCCTAAGACACTTGAATATCACTGAAGCACTTGGGGAGCATCACATGGCTCACACCATGTGACACCCACCCAAATTCTGTAGTTTGCGACACAAAAACCAATCAACCAACTGAAAAATAAACCAACCAACAACCCAAACCAATAAAATACCATATTTCAAATTCCTGAAGTCACAGGGCCTTAACACCACCAATACTCACAGGCAGATACTGCACCACGGTGCCATTTTGCCTCCCTGCAGCCAGTTGTTTTCCCTTTGGGCTCCAACACACTAGGCAAAAAAAAAGAGAATTTCATTAACCTTGAGGAACTGGAGAGGCCCCACAAAAACAGGACCAACAAATTAAAATTGCTATTTTTTCCATTGAAAAAAATAACGAATCGGAATCAAACAAGGCATCATACAGTCATAGAGAAGGCAAGAGTATACAGGTCAAAACCCAACAGTTGATGATGCTTATTTGCATGTTTTCCTGGAAATGAGTCAAGCCTGAGACAGCACAAACCACAGGTGGGCACGTTTGGTAACTCACAACTCAGCCACTGCAATCAACTGGGAAAGAGTAATTCCATTGCAACATATTTTCTGAGTCTCACTGAGTTTAAACCCTTCCTTTTTGTGAAGAATTTTAAGAAACCTTCTCCTGAGACAAGCAACCTGTGTTTATACACCTCTTAATCAGCGTCTCCTCTTTAGTGTCCAACATTCTGAGTGCCCTCCAAGGCTGCCACTCACCAGATGTGACAGCAGCAGAGGATGGGAGTGTGGCATAGACCTTCACAGAGTCTGTCACCTGCAGGACAGAGATGCTGCCATCGGACAGGCAGATGGCCAGCATGGTGGGACTGGCCGGGTTCCACTTCAGGTCGTTGACCATGGCTGCACCTCCTGAGTCCTTGGCCAGTTTGTGACAAGCAAATGCATGTTTCTGCTGTTTTGCCTTTAACAAAAGACAAACACATGAGACAGTCAAAGTGGAGCACAAAACCAAACTCTCCTGAAGCCACAGTTCAAAGCAGTTTTGACCTGCCTAAAAATTAACCACTGATAAAAACAAGCAGATTTTGAGCAACTCTTTTACAAGGCAACCCTCAGAGAGACAACAAATCCCACCCCAGCTACACCTCTCCTCTGCTGTATTCTGAAAAAAACCCAAACCCCAAAGCAAAGGCAAACCCACTTGGAATACGCTGTACCTGATTCAGGAATGTGCGGACGTCAAAAAAGCTGATGAAGGACCCGACCTCACTGGACATCATACAGACAGACAGGGTGAGATTGTCACAGCTCAGAGCCAGGTGCTGCATAGGAAACTTCATGGGAACCACAGTACTCTGAATATTCTCCACTTAAAACACAAAAGGAAAGGAAGATGGAATGAAGGGGACTAATTTAAAAAGCAGGAATTGTTCTTGTAAAACGAGACAACAAATTCATGCAATAATCCTCAGTCCCATGAACAGCAGCCATCAAAGGTAACACACAGAAAAACTGAAGGAAAGTAAATCCCTTCATCTCTATTGATACAATCTTGAGAGTTGCCAAATTTCTAAGAAAAGAAAAGGCCACCTTCCTTGCTCAGTAACCTGAGAAATAATAAGTGGAATGATTTTTGGCTTTATTTATGTATGTAGAGAGTGGAACAGTCATTAAGGAGAATGAAAACCATTTTGCACTCAGGTGGTAGAACAGCAGTTGCTTCTCCTCTCCTGGACAGTCATTTAGTCAGAGTGGGTAACTCAGTGCGGAAACTGCCTCAGTGTGTCCCTCCACTCACACACATCCCTGACACATGCACAGGCTCACAGCTCAAAGAATGGCTACCAACCCAGCAAAGAATGGCTACCAGCCACTGTTCCTGCCTTCCCACACAAGAAAATGTGGAAATTCAAATGCCTGACAGAATGGCAAGGACTGTACTATGTAGCAGAAGCCAAAAGCTCCATGTCATAAATCCCCTACAAACCTGTCTCTGGCAAACCCACAAGATTTAAGTGTGTCTTACCAATTTTATTGGGATCTTCTCCCAGCTGCTTCTGCATGAGAAGATCTCTGGTGTGGAAGATCTGCAGGCTGGTCCCTCCACCAGCAAAGACCAGCCCATATTTGTTGGACACTGCAAGGAGGCTGGAGCGCTCTTTGGGAAGATCATCAGGAGCATCAAAGATGCGAACCTTCTTCAGTGCTCTGAACTGAAAATCCTGTTTGGGAGAGTTGGGAAGAGCCTGTTCACATGCTGCCCAAGAGTAACAGTTTACTTTGGCTTCTCCAAGACACTAAGTACAGGAACCTCTCCATGAGGCTCCTGCACACCCAGGCAGCCTCTGGCCACTCCATCACATTTTCTGTCTCATCCATGAAAAACTGAGATCATGCTACTTTTTTTTTTTTTTTCCCATTGGTTAAATCTCTCTTGTACCCAGTGCTTGTGTTCATAAAATCTGCCTGGGACATCTGACCTTCACAGGAGCACACCAAAACCAGCCAAGAAGAAAAGAGAAAGGAATAAAGAAAAGATGGGACAAGACTGAACAAAACCTGCTGCTACATGCACACACTTGCTACCTTACGTGCCAGTAACTCCAGTCAAGCATTTAAGTTATTCCCAAATAACTGCCACTAAGTATGTTCCTGCAATCTGAGGAGGATGTAGAAACTCAGAAACTTCTGCAAAACAAACAGCCCAAGTAGCCTGTTTGTGAGGGCAGAAGGCAGCTGCACAAAGACCCAAAATCACTCCACAAATCTGTTCCATGTGCCTTCTTACCCAGCCTCACAGTAACACTAGGTGACACAGGACGGGCTAGGCTGGCTCCACACAGCAAGACTCCAGCTCACACTGCCCCACAGCCACACATCCCCAAACCAGGAGATCCCAGCACAAGGCATGCTGACAAGAGGACTTAGAAACATATCACTTTTCTTCCAAAACAAGGTTCCTCCAACTCTCCTTCATCCCTGAAATTGCTCAAGGATGAGACCTGGAGCAACCTGGTCTGGTGGAAGGTGTCCCTGCCCGTGGCAGGGGTTAGGATGAGATGAGCTTTAGGGTTCCTTCCAACCCAAACCATTCTATGATTCCCTCCCCAGGCATTAAACACCCCTATACACCCAGGCCATGCCAGACCTCCCTTTTCCACCCCACAGACTTGTACCACGCTGAACTGGAAACTCCTCAAGATTGCCCAGAAAGGCTGCAGGGTGTCCCTCACTGGAGATATTCCCGAGCCATTTGGACACAATCCTGTGCCATATGCTCCGGGACGAACCAGCCCGAGCAGGGAGGTTTGACCAGATGACCACTGTGGTCCCTTCCAGCCTGACCCATCTTGCGGTTGTTTCACAAACAGCCCCACCATATCCCGAGCCGACCTTCCCAGTCTGTCAGCCCCACGGTCCCAACCAAGCCTCCCCCGAACCCACCACCTCTCGCAGCCCAGGCCGAGCCTTCTCCAAGCCCCGTTCCCCTCCGGCTCCAAGCCAAGGCGCCTCGGCCCGAGTGAAACAGTCTGTTCACACTTCCCCCCGTGGGGCTGCCCTCACAGCCCCGCTCTCCCCGTGCCTCACCTTCATCTCCCGCTCGGGGATCACGTCCATGTCGTCCCCCATGGCGGCCCCGCGGCCGCGGTCCCGCCGCCCGCCCTCCGCCGGGAGAGCCCCGCGCCGCTTCCGCTTCCGGCGGGGCCGCTCTGGCCGCGGCTCTCGCTGCTCCGGGTCCTCCCAGCAGCTCCTCCCCTACCGCGGCTGTGCTTAATGAACCCTCTTTGTACAGCGTCAGTGAGATTGGAAAACATCTCTGAAACCATCGAGTCCAACCTGTGACCGAACACCACGCACCTGTCACCCACAGCACTGAGTGTCGTTCCTTAAACGCCTCCAGAGACGGTGACACCACCACCCCGCTGGGCAGCCCGTTCCGATATCTAATCACACTTTCTGGGAAGAAATTCCTCCCAGTGTCCAACCTCAACCCCCCTGGCGGAGCTTAAGGCTGTGTGCTGTGGCCCTGGTTTTTTCCGCACGTTCTGACGCGCTGGGAGCCGCATGACGCCCATGGCCCGCTCCGTCCTGACGGGAGCGGCCCTGAGGGGACAGACGCCGCTGACAGCGGGGATGGGCTCCGGCTGAACCGGGGACGGGCTCCGGCCGACCCTGCCGAGCCATGGTGGAGCCTGGCCGGCGGCTGCTCCCCCGGCCACCAGCCCTTGGTGAGCGGCTTTGATGCTTTTCCCGTATCAGTGTTGCTGAGGAGTGAAAGGAACTCCCGAGTTGGAAGGGACGCTCAAGGATCCTTACATTGAGCTCCTGACCCTGCACAGGACAAGCCCAGAATCCCACCATGTCCCCGAGAGCCGTGTCCAAACATCCTGCAGCCCTGGCAGCTTTGGGGCTGCGCCCATTCCCTGGGGAGCCTGGGCAGTGCCCAGCACCTTCTGGGGGAAGAACCTTTTCCTAATTCCAACCTAACCCTGCCCTGACACAGTTTCATGCCTTTCCCTCAGCTAAAATGCTGCTCCCTTGGCGTGGGCTGCAGTGGGAGCACAGGGATGCTCTGGGTGAGCTCCAGTGCGGGGTGCCTGAGCTGCAAACACAGCAGCTCTGTGAGCTGGAGGAGCCTTACTGTGCTCCAGGACCACACAAAAGCAGAATATGGGGGCTTGATCACACCAGGTCCCCAGTTTGGTTACCTGTTCAAGTTTTAAGGGGTTCAGCTCCCAATCAGACAGAATGCCAGCACTCAGTCCCATGGGGACGCTTTGAGAAGGGCTGTTCCCAGCTCTAGCAGGTCGTTGTCTTTTCCAGGACCAAAAAGGACAAGGATTTCCACAGAGACAAGCAATGATGGCTTTGGGCAGTGACCTGAACTGCAGCAAACCACATCCAAGTTTCCCTCGTGTAATATGCTTCCTTTATTTCCTAAGTGAACAACAGCTTCAACACACAGCCAAGAAAAGCAGGTGCATTCCCAGAGGCTACCAGGCAGCAGAAAGCAGACTTGGGGCTGTGATCTCAGGGATATTCTGTCCTTTTGAGAAACACATGGAAAAAGTGCATGCAGTCATTCCCTGGGAAACCTGGTCTCCCCTTTAGATAATTCACATCAGACAAGAACCTTGGGCAATTGCTTCAAGAGCAGAGAGAATAATAGAAAACCCCTTCCTTCAAGAGAAGCATTGCAAGTGTCTGCTCTCAATAAACAAGTTATTCCTTAAAACAAGCACTGGCCCTGCTTCTTTTTCAGTAAGTCAGAAAAAAGCACCAGCTTTCAGGAGGTGGCCTCTTATTTTATCACACAAATTCCATGGCTTTCAATCAGTTATTACAGATAAAGATCAGATCAAGACAGTCCAAACCTATCTCCAGGATCTGTTTGAGGGTTTATATTAACAGACTTGGAAACTAGCTCCCTTAATCTTCAACCAGTCATATGGACCAAACTTCAGAGGAGATAACAGTAAACATTGACACACTGTGTAGTTTCAAAAGATTTATTTTCAGTCCTTGAAGTAGACTGGTGCTGCTTTTGCTCATAATTTTTCTCTCTGTTACAGTTTTGGTTTCCACACAAACAATAGTGAGAATGTTTTTGTTGGTTTTTTAAATTATTTAAAAGTGCAGCCGTTGGCAGGAACAATCAGCCTAGTAGAGTTAATCATCTGTATTTCCTTTAAAAAATGTACTTACTAAACCATGATTTAAAAAAGTTAAAAGCTGTCAAGAACATTTAAGAAAAGAGGAGGGAAAGGCCAAAGAGCAAACACCTGAATTCCAGAAATTGTGTATGGAACAAAAATCACCACAGTACCCAGAGCGTGGATAGCACAGTCCCAGCTCATATTCCATACTTACAGCCTTTATTTTGCAGATTTGAGGGCTTATCCATCAGGGAAATGGATAGTCCCAGGGGACCAGGCTGAAACACAGAAAGGGAGGTCTGCAAAAATCAGAGGGACAGAGCTGCTGCCTGAGGACAGATCCTCATCTGCAACTGCTCTGGCCAGGCTCAGTTTGGTCACTCAGCTTCCTTTCACCTGGAGGTTTCACTTGCCCCAGGAATCCTGTGGGGCTGCAGAGGCATCACAGCTTTTTTCTGGACTCCATGGATGGGACAGACAACCACCTGCCCAGAAGTTACACTCCTGGTCGGGCCCAAGTGGTGATTTATCAGGAAGGGGGTCCCCAAGGTGGCATTAACCCTCCTCACTTGCAGTGGCTGGTGTTGGACCCCGATATCTGCCCGCAGGATGAGCCCCCAGAGCAGACAGAAACTGTCCCCACTCCAGTAGGCTGTGCAGGCAGATCTCTGTGTCCAAGCACATTCCCACATTCCTCATATGATCAGACAGATGTGGGAGGCTGATTTGCATTTTGGGGAGGTCAGGAGGGGAAGAACCAAGTCCAAAGTAGGAACAGGAGGATGGAGCAGAGAAGGCACTTATTTCTTTGCACCCATGAAGCCGCTCTCAGGGGCTTTGTCCGTGTCTGGCAGCAAGGACCATTAGGAACCTGTCATGACAAGCACAGCTCTGAATCCATAGGCTGGGAACAAAGTAGCTCCTCGTCTGAGAAATGCAGGAAGGGCAGAGGAAAGAGTAAAATCACAGGATATTTTTTGTTCTTTTTGGACTCACATTACACTTGGTGCTACGGCTTCTGTCTAACAGATCAAGTTGGCTAAGGGATGCAGCAGAAAGACACGAGCTGGGGGTCTCCAGCTTCCCTTGCTGTTCCTCTAAGGCAGGTTAGTTGAAAACTAGGACTGTCCACAGTAAAGAGTAACAAAGCACAGGTAACCTCTGTTACAGACCAGCAAAGCAAACAGTGCCCATTTTACAGCTGTCCTCTTCAAGGGAGGCTGGCTATGTCTCTCTCTGGAGGTGGACCAGAAGGTTTTCGGTTGCTTTCATTGGCTTTTCCTTCAAACATCATGACCCTGCAAAACACAACAGATATTGCCAATTTAAAAAAAAGCAAGTGTATATTTATCCATCATTGGGGGTGGCATTCTCTGCTGAAAAAGAGCATCTGGCTCCCCTACAAAGAGCGCTCAGATAATTAACAAAGCAGGGAAAGCCAACAGAGGGCAGTGCTGCCAGGCTGGCTTTTCTAGCAGCTACCAGGAGTAGGTTCCCAAAGTCTCTGCTGGTTTTCCTCTCAGAGCCCAGAGGATTAGCACATTTTATTTAGACAGCCACTTCCGAAATCCCCTGAGCACACACTGCATGCCAAATGCTCCTGATGCGTAAAAGCAAATACCACTCCTGGCCCACCTTGCACATAACCACACAACAGAACATTCAGAAGCCAACACCGAGCAAGCAACAGCAATCACAGCCAGGGGAGAGAGCAAAAACAAGGAGCAAGGCACTGGCTGTAGGAATCTCAAGCATTTTGTAACCACTAGCACTGTCTTCCTCCCTGAGGACTGCAGCTACGCTGGGAATGCCAGCTGCCTCAATGGATCAAAGAGCTGTACTGCTCTTAGGACAAGTTTTACATTTCTGCTCCTGCTCTACAGGGTCCAACAGACAATGGGGTGTCTGTTAGCAAGAGAAGGGACCTGTTTGTGAAAGCTGCTGCAGTTGGGAGGAGGGATGGGAGATACAGGACAGGCTGCAGGCTCTGTCTGGTTCTGCGGAGAAAAAGGAGGAGCAGGGATGTCAGAAGTCTGTGTCAGCTTGGAAGAGGAGCATCACAACAGAGACACAGCACACAGTAGGGAGAATCTGCCAGCAAACATGTCCCAGCTTAGAGAAACCATGTGAGAAGTGGGTGCAAGATTCTTCCTCCCAACCTGCCCGGAAAGCTGGCTGTGTTTCTAAAGCTGCCTTCAAAAAGGGGTAAGGAGGATGGAGAGGATCAGCTCCTATTCATGGCAGTTTCAGACACAAAAGCAGGGCCAGCCTCTGAGCTGTGAAAGGAAATGCCAGGCTTCAATGGGATGGAGATGGAGCCAAGCAAGTGTTTGGAAGCCATTTGTTAGAGCAGCACTTTCAGAGCCCTGTTGAGAGGGCAGAGAGGGCCGTGGGAGGCTAGTGCTAGCAGCCTGTATCACAGAAAACCTCTCCCAGCACGAGGCAGCTGTTTTAAGCATGTGCCCCGTCTCTGTCTACTGCCCATCCCTCCCAGATCAGGCAGGGATGGAGCATCCTGCGGGATACAGGAGCCAGCACTACTGGTGCTGGCAGGACCATCATTCACTCAAGTCCTGGCACCACCCACAGGGGAAGTCTGTGTCCCTAAAGCCAGCAGGGTCCTCAGGGAAGAGAGGGGAAGCATCCTGCGGTGCTGAATGCCTGCACACCCTCGGGAAAGGAGGGGGATGGCTCCCATGGAGCACGTGGGAGGAAGCCTGGTGCTAACACACAGCAGGCAGCTCTGCTGGGAGCACTCGCCACTGCTCAGACTCACCACGGTCTCGTACACCCTCTCATGGCACCATGCAGACTCCCCTGCACAAGGATCCTCGTCTCCCTCCATGAATGTGCACAGCTTAGCTCCACCAGACAGAACAGCCTGTACTTCCCACCTTCCCCCCAGAGCAGCTCAGGTGCTGTTGCTCCCCCTGGCTCCACCCCAGGACACTCACAGTTTCAGCACAGCAGAGCGTTTCCCGAGCATCAAGTTGACAAAGTCCTGGTAGGAGATGGTGTCGCTGACCCCTCCAGTCACCTCAGAGATCATCCTCTTCAGCTCTAGGTGAGTCTTTGGAGCCCCCAGCTTCTCCATCATCCTTTTGACTGACATCAAATCTGCAAGAGCAATCACTGCTGTCAAGGGGTGACCCCACTGAGCACAGACCAACCCTAGGACAGAGCCATGAGTTCCCCCCGAGACCACCTCACCCTGTGGCTGACAGCATTAAGCTGTTGCCAAAAGCCACAAGAAACCTTCCAGCACAGCTCACTGCCACTCTGCCCAGTACAGAGCATCACTTCCCAGTTGTGCAGCTCAAGATAAAAGTACCACACACTCAGAGAAGAGGGACAACTCCAAGTGCTCCAGAGACACGTGGGGACAGTGCTCTCTAGCTCAGATTGTGGTGCCAAGAATCACAAGGATGGGGAGGAGGGAAGCAACACTGGGGTTAAAGCTGGAGACAAACAAGCAGTGGGGAGCAGATGCCCCTGCCCATCGCCACAGGCCATTTCCTCCCATTGCACTGCTGCCTGCTGAGACCTGCGGGCCCCTTCCCTCCCGGAAGCCCTGAGTCAGCCTCTGCATCTCCACACAGGCTTCACTTCAGCTGGAAGACTTGTGGAGGAGGGGAACGAGGCAGCCGCCTCCTGGAAGGGCACAGTGCACAAGTGATTACACTTCAGTGTCAGCTCCAGGCCTGCAGGAGGCTGAAACTTTATGTAACTGGTGCTTTCTGAACCCAGAGCAGGGCTGCTCAGCTGAGCCAGACTCACACCCAAGTCCTTTGCTTCCCTCTGCTCCCTTCCTTGCAAAGCAAAGAGCTTCTCTGCACCAGAAGTGCTCATGGATTTATACAGCTCCTGCCTCAAGCCAGGCAAGCCCTAGGATTGTCCAAGTCCTGCAGCTTCCCAGCTCTGAATTCCCAGCTTTGCAGCAGAGGATTGAGTAGAAGGCCTCAGTGGAGAAAAAGGGAAAAGAAAAAAAAGGATTTAGAGCAGAAAAAAGTGGAGGAGATCAACAGAACTTCAGGAGAATAGCACTAGAAGAGCTTAGATCTTGAAACAGGCAAGGAGAGACTGAGGAAGCTGAGAGGCAGAGGCTGGAGAGCCAAGGAAGCCCTGGCTGGCAACCAAATCCAAGCAAAGCTGGACATAGGAAAAACCCACAAGTTTTCCTCCTCAGCACCATGGCTGCAGAGCAAAGCAGCAGATTCAGCGGCAGACAGGCTATGGCTCTTCCAGCCCAGCATCCCTCAGAATCACTCACCAATTTCACCTTGGTTGTTCAGGTCAAACTCCATGTATTTCTCTGGAAGAGACAGAATTAAGTTAGCAGGACTCTAGAGCAGGGGGTGTGCAGGGCTTTGGAGCACTGCCTGCTTACAGCCCTGAAATAATGCATTTGGTGATAAGATTGATATACTGCTGAATGCAAAGTTCAGAGGGGGAGACCATCTCAAGGCCTGGTTTTAGCACCCTTATCTCAACTCTAGGGCTCTAGAGTTAAGTTCTCTGTAATTGTGGCTGCTTTTCATTTAAGCTGAAGGAAAACACTGGCATGAGAACAAGGTATCAGCTGGCTATGAAGAGCATTAAAAGGTTTCCAGCCAGAAAAACAAAGCTCTGGAACAGGCTCCCAGAAGGAGTAGCAAGGAAAACAAACCCCTGAGCACTCCCGAGATGAAACTTGATCGGATTAGAAGGGGGATTAAATGACGCAGTTGCTGCAATAATGAGGGACAGACTCCACAGTGCTCCCATCACTGTGCTCCCTCCCAGAGCAGCACCTGCCAGCAGAGATGCTCAAGGACCACATCAAGAGGGTGAAGCCAAGAACATGCCTGGGCACAGTGATGCTGGAGCAGGTTGTTTGCCCTTCCAGCCTGCTGTCAAACACTGCTGACTCGAGCAACTCCAGCATTGTCAGAGAGAGGCAGAGCCTGCTCCAGAAGGTCTGGTTAGCTTTGCAGGACAAAAACTTGCATGCTGTAACAGGCAGAGCACTGATTTGAGTTAGAAAATTCAGGAATTCAGTCCTGTGCAGTTTCTGCCCTTTGAAGTGGCACACCTGAGCTTCCTACACACCCCCCACCCCTTGATAGCTGTTCCCCATTTAGACTTTAAGCTCTTCAGGCAAGGATTTGTCTGTCTTACAGACCATACAGCTCCCAGCACCACAGGGGGCCCCCATCACCTCACTTCTACTAAATGGAAAGAGCAAGATGCCTGCTGGCACTATCCATCCATGCTGAGCTGGAGAAATCACCCTGCAGTGAGCACTCTCTCCCCACAACAGCCTTGGAGGACTCAAGTTAACTAAGCCCTTCCAGGATGCTCCTTTGCCCCAGGAAAGAAAATGGAAAAGACCTTTTGCCTCTGCTCCAGGAACACCAGAAGGCATAAGAGCATGAACACAGAAGTGGCAGGCTAATTTAAGGAGCCAAAGGGAAGAGTTGTTATTTCACACAATGGAGTCTTCCCAGGACCTGTGCTTCCAAAGGAAATTGTTGGGTTAACTGGACTGATGGGCAGGAGGAAAAGGAATGGCTTGACATGTCTTCACCTGGGTCTCTCAGCCCATGGATTACTGCTGCCATGAGCTGACCAGGACAGAATACCATGGACAGGAAATACTATGTACAAACCAAAGCTGTTCATGCTTCAGGCTGGAGTAAATATCTCCCATCAAGCAACCAATCCTAGAAGAAATCAAGGCTGTAACACACATGTTTAGGGGCCAGAGTGATGCTTGATGTGGGACTGCCTCTCCCCACACTCTGCCTCACCAGAATGACCTTGTGCATTTTAACTGCCACCTCCCTCACCAGGGTCAGGCACCTCTGCATATGCCTGGGACACAAACCCTGCTCTGCCATGTCCATGCCCAGCCCATGTTTTCTTTTCTTCTGAGCTGACACTTAGCCAACAGTGCAGAGAACAGAGGCAGCTTTACATCAGCCTCAGCTCACACATTTACATTTCCCTCCCACCCCAGCAGCAGGGATATAGTGGGGCAAAAACCATGCACGGTCCCTCCCTCACAAATATATTTACACAAACACTGCCTGGGGACTCCATCTTTGCCTCCCCCAGGATGGGAGGGGGAAGTGGGAAGGAGAGCAGAGAAGAAATATTCCCCCCATCATCACACAATGAGCTGATTGTTGGGGGAGCTGGAGGAGGCCTTGGAGAGAGGGACAGGCCACGGAGACAAACTCACGAGGCAGCAGGAAGAGATGCCAAAGGCTCTCGTTACAGGGAATTCTGCGCCTGTGACCTACAGTTGCAATGTTTGAAGAGCCCCAATTGTGATGGGAAAAAATAATGTGGGGCTGCAGCCAAAAGCCAAAGCTACACAAAAGGCAACACAAAGAGATCAGGGAGCACAGGAGGCTCCTCTGTGCCCAGCAGTGTAAGGGATCACAAAACGCCAGCCAGCTTCTTCCTTGCTGGATTGCAAAGCCAAAATTCAAAGGGAAATAGCAGACAATTCTGAAATGGAAGCAAGGTCAGGTTTTATTTGGTTAGAGCCAGGCTGAGCACAAGCCTCGAGGCAGTGTGACGCAGGCATGTTTTCCCAACTGCCTTCAGCCACTGCTTGGAAATAAAGTGGGTACACCAGAATTACCCTGCCAGATCTTGTCCTGTAACCAGTCTGGGGACATGCTCCCGAGGACTCCAGGCTTTTGAGCTGTTTCTCTATCCTCTGTCCCAGCAAAAGGCCCAAACCTAAGCCCTAGATCTGCTGACCCTCTGGAGTCAGGTTTTGGCCAGAACTAGACATATCAGTGCTGTGTTCCCTCTGCTGTCAGGGGGCTCGGAAAGGACTAAAGAAACTTTTGGAAAGAGAAAGTCCCCAACTCCTCCAGAAAGCAGCTGACACTTCTGCTTTGTGGAATGAGGCCCTTCTACTTAGTAGGAAAAAAAATAGAGTCCAGCTATTGTATGGTCCATTATGGCAGTTAGCTTGCTGGGTAATTAGACAGAAACCATCCTCCTTTGCTGCTCCCCAGGGTTTTGCCCACACAGCAGGTTTTGTAGTCACAGCAGCTGCCAGGCAGATTGTCTGTAGGGTGACAAGTCCCTGCCCTGCAAGCGGGAGAAGCACAAAGGCTTGTGGAAAACACCCCTCCAGAGAGTTTCACCAAGTCCCACAAGCAAGGGGGAAGGCATCCATCCCAGCTCAGTCACTTGTATTTGGCAGAGAATCTCAGGCTGGTGAGATCCAAGTGCTGAGGAAAATAATCTGGTTCAGAGCAAACAGTAAGGCTCAAAGGAAAGGGCGACCCTCCAGTTCTCACCTTTGAACACTGCCAACTTCTCCTCCAGGCCTTTTTCATTACTGAACTTTGGGTCACTGAGAAACTCCTAAAACAAAACAAAACAAAAAAATGTTTCCTCAAGGTTAAAGATGCAAAGGAAAACACCCTAGAGGGCACCTCCAAAGGCAGCATTTGCCAGAGGACTCACAATTCCCAGAGAGTCACAGCTGAGCAACAGCACCAAGAGACTTGAAAATGGGCTGAATCCCTCCACACCTTGTCATTAACATTCCAGTGCAAGGGGAATCCCTCTGATGTCTCAGATTTCCCACCAGCAGCTTGAGGGAGGACTGGACCCCACCTGCCTTTGGAATAACTGCATGAAAGCCCCTGCTCTTGCTCACCCAAGGTTTCAGCTCCCCACTTCTCTGCTTAAGCACACTTAGCATGTGGATTGGGTACTTATTTCCAGCAAGGGCTCCTAGTCCTTGCAAAAAGCACTCTTATCTGAGATTTCAAACTCCTAGATAAACTCAGAAGGGTTGCAAATAGAGCAGGCAAAGTTTGCAGAATGTCATATGCCCAAAAGGACGGGTATTTTGGGCTTAGGAACTCTTATACTAAATATCCATTTTCCCCCTCTACCCTGCTCAGGCTGGAGAGGAAGCCCTGAATCACTTCTGGTCACTTGTCCCTAGCCCCACCTCAAAAACCTTCAGATACCCAAGAGAACAGACCACAACATGCACAGCCAGCTTTTCTGCTGTGCCCTGCCAGCAACACTCCCCACAGCTGTGAGCAGCAGGGTCTTGCTCCTGTCCCTGCCCTCCCACACCGCCCAGCTCCAGCCCAGCACAGCTTAATGACTCGATCTGTGTTCAGCAACAACACCACATTCTTCAGTGTAGAAATCATTAACATCTGCACAGCTTATGCATGGCCTGTCCAGGACAAACCCCTCGAGGGCTAGTGGATGGAGGGTTGAGGCTGTTCTCTACTCTGGGAGTGTGTTCCCCACCACTGCTCCCCATGCTCATGGGGAAGGCAGGAGTGGCTCACCAAGAGCCTTGTGTGCTGATCACTGTTGGCCATCTTAATCCTGCTCCTGTGCTCTGGGTCCCACACACCTGGAGCTGCTCCCTCCTTCCTTCCTCACTGGGACAGGGGAGCTTGGACTGCTCAGGGAATCCTCAAACCTTCACTGCCAGTTAACCACTGCTATGGCAAGTCTTTTCCCTGCAGCTGAACTAGGGCTTTGTAGGAAGTCCACTAGGACAGAAGTGATTGCCACCCCCTCCTTCCACCCCAGAAACTCCAGATGGGACACCAGAGATCATGGCCACAAAACCAGTGTGACACTGGCTTCCCTCATCACCATGGTCACCAACTCAAATGGAGAGCTGTGATGAAAAACAACATTTCCAGTTCCTTCTTTTGCTCTCCTTTGCCAACTCAGTTTCATTTAGCTCAGTTATTTCTACCCAGGGGTATCATTTAGCAGCCCAACACAAAGGGCCCAATTCAGCTTTGAGACCTGGGCCCAGGCAGCAGCAGGAGTTACCAGAGACCAGAGTAGTGTTACCTGCTGCCATCACCACTGAACAGCCTCTGGAGAAGGCAAACATCACCAAAAGCCAAAACAGGGCCAAAACACCCTCATTCCTGCCCTGCAGGAGCAGCAAGCAGCTTCCACCTCCCAGCAGGACAGGGGATGTGAGGGCAGAGCACAGTGTCCCTCTGGGAGCAAGAAGCAGCACAGAAATGGTGAAGACTAAAGGTAATGCATCCATACATGATGCCTGAAGGACACATGCCCAGGAGGCCACCAGCCCCTTGTGGCACAAGAGCAGCACAAGTGACACTGCACACAGGATTAGGACTCAGTTCCCTCATGTTTCAACAGGAGGGGGGCTGGAGAGCCCACCAGCACCACAGCTCTGCTCCAGGTGCAAGGAAGCAACAAGGGGCTGTATTTGAAAGGCATTCCACTCTACACATTGTGTGTGAGCTGGGCTGTGACTGTGATAAGGAAAACACTCACAATGGCACACAGGAATTCAGTCCCCAGGGCCTGTGACTCAAACTCAGAGTGGCTGAAAGTTCCTCCTAGAGCCCGACTGAAGTTCCTCCTAGAGCCCTTTGCTAAAGTTCCCATTTTAAGGAGCATGTTCTATTAATAAGAACTGCTTTAAAAGCCTCTCCCCCGCTCCTGCCCTGAACAGCCTTTCTTGAGCTGTTGAGAGACTTTTCTAAGCCAATAAACTCAGTCAGACAAGTCCCAGCTACCTGCAAGACAACCTGAGCAAAGCCAGATCCATCCCTGCTCCCCAAAAAGGTGACTCCAAGTAGCAGACCAAGCTCTCACTGGGATGTTTAAGTGCTGAATGCCAGCCACCCTGCCTGCAGGGGCTGGGAAGGGCTGAGGGATGCTTGTGCCTGCCCTTGATGGGAGAAGCAGGCACCTGCTCTCTAACAGGCTGAATTCCTTCCCCACAGCACAGCGCATTAGAGGGTAAAACAAGGTTGAAACTAATCTGTGCTGGATTAGACCTGCCACCTTGATGCACGAGGCTGGACAATGTGATTGCATTGCCTGAAAAGAGGGGAACAACCAAGAGGGGAGCCCAGAAGAGTGATTCAGGCTGGAAGAGAAAGCCAGCAGTAGGACTCAGCTATCATTCAGCAGCACATGTGCACTATCTACTGCCTGCCAGACCCATATCCCAGAGAGAGCTCTGGGGTAGAAACCAGCCAGGAAAACAGGGCTGGAGGGAGCTAAGTGTTAGGATGAGACAATGAGATTAAGTCTGATAGGAATTTGGCCTGATAGGTTTTATTAGGAGCACTTGACTCTTTTACAGCCTTAGGGCTCTTCAGTGCTGGGGAAACCCCCTCCCTGGCTCCAGCCACAGTATCAGCCCAAGTTTCTGTATCAGCTGTTTGTCAGGGAGGTGTGAGGCTGTTTGCTGCACTCCCCCATTGCCACATAGAGCTGGCAAAGCACAGCAGCGTGGGGGTTGCTGCCCAGAGCACAATGGCTTCTGAGGATCCATGGGCATCTGCCCCCCGTGCTATCTGCAGCTTGGTTTGGAGCTGCTCAAACCTCATCTCGTAGCGCTGAGCCAGCACACATGGCAGCAAGGATGCAAACAAGCAGCTCTGTCAGTGGGAAGTCACGCAGCTTGTTTCATTTTTGTCACCCAAACCTCAGCCAAAGAAAAGGCCAGAAGTGATGTCATCTTAGGGGAGAGATAGGGAACCTGTTCCCTGCATAGGAACAGCCCTAAGCCTTGAGACACAGCAGTGGCACACCCCCAGCATCCCAAGAAGCACAGCTTCCCAGACTCAGTCCTACAGCTCCTACCAGCTTAAGGATTCTGTATCCACCTTGTGCCTGTGTGATGCTGGAGGACAGCTCTGGAGAAGCAGAAACTGCAGCAGTGGGTACAACACAGTGCCTTGATGCTCAGCCTAAGGGCCAACACCACCTTGGCTAGGAGAGGTATGTTAGACCCAGCTACACACCTTGGTGCAGGGTGTGCTGTGTGCACCTTCCAGCTGCAGGTGACAAAGGCTCCATTTTAACCAAGTGCTCTTATTCTACACCTTATGCCATGACATCTCTTTTTCCACTCTTATTCAGCAGCACATCCTAATTTCTAGTTAATTGAGTAATTTCTAATGACTTAATTCCCTCTCCAGTGACCTAAACTTCACCTCTGCTGTCTCACTGGAGGAGCATTGCTGTCTGGTGCAGCATATTGCCACTTCTCATAGCTTAGTGAATGTGAGGGCAAGGTGAGCCCATCTCCTCCGGGCTCCCATCTTGTACACGGATTTGATTTCTGCACTTGTAACACCAAGGGGTCACTAACTAAAGGAGCACCTAAGAAGTGCTAGAAATCCCAGCACTGTTTGCTTCAAGGTTAAAACCTTCTTTTCACCCTCAGAACTGCTCTTAGCTGGGAGGGATGCCAACAGAACTGCCCCCACAACCATGCCAAGCAATGGACAGGGTAAGCCTGGAGCTCGGGGGAAAGGACCTTGCCTGACCCTGGCATGAAGGGCACGAAGCCCAGTGCACTTTGCACTAATCCAGGAGGTTCCATTCCCCCTGCCCGAGGCTTGTGGGACGTCCAACCATCCTGGGCAACCCATTCAGCTGCTTTAATGAAAAGCTAGGAAAGCTGGAGTCAGCTCTGAGCAGCAGAAACTTCTCATTCCGGGAAGAAAAAGTCGAAGCGCTCGATACAGCAGAGAGGAGGTTGAAATCCTCCAGGAGAACAACTGTCCCTATTGTTGCCGGAGCACGTTCCTAAAGGGAATTCCATAGCAGTCAGCTCCCGGGCGCCCACCAGCCCGCTCGGACCTGCCGATGTGCGATGCACAGGGAGGAAAGAGCCGCCTGAGAGGGCAACACCAGCGGATGGAGAGCGATCCCCGTAAAAACCCCGCTTCCTCCTCCGGCCGGATCCCCTCCCCAAAGGGGTTTGGGCAGAGGGGTCTCCAGCTCCTCCTGCACCCACCGCCCCCCTCCTCCTCTTCCCCTTGCTCCGCCCGCCCCCGCCGCAGCCCCCTCCCCACTCCCCGCGGGGTCGGGTCGGGAGGCGGCCCCAGCCCCACCTTGTTGATCTCGTCCAGCCGCCCGTCCTGCGGGGCCCTCCGCAGCCCCCCGCCGCTCGGCCGGCGCGGAGCCGCCATCGCACCGAGCCTCCCGCGCCCGCCGCCGCCTTAAATAGGGGCGGGCAGGGCCGGGCCGGGCCCTCCGCCCCTAACCCATTCTCCGCCCCAGCGGGCGGTGGCGGAGCCCGCATCGCCCCGCGCCGGGAGGGCAGCGAGGTGCCCGCGGTGGGCTCGAGGTGCCCGAGCACGGGGGAGGCACCGCCGGCTCTGGGCTTCCCGCAGGAGGGAAGGGACGGGCTCCCTCTGCCCGCACCGCCCGCCGGGCGCGACTCCGGGACACCGGGGTTCGCTCCGGAGCTCCCCTGGAAGCGGCATCGCCCCGCCGGTACCGGCGACAGAGCGACAGGCGCGGGATGGTCCGGCCGCTTCCAGGCGTTGGATTAAGCCTGGAGTGCGAGCAGCAGGAAAAGGGATGGGCGAGGGACAGTCCCGGCCGAGGTGATGTCCCGGCCAGGGTCGCACGCCCCCGCGGTGTCAGCCTGACACCGTATGTTAAAATCATGTACTAACGCGGAGTTTAGTTGGGAATTTTCAGACATTTGCCCCTCATCACCCCAAATGCAGCCGCGTTTCAACCCCTGTTCTTTAAAAGCAGCAAATTTAGGTACAGTGTGCTCTCCTGCCACCACGCACCCTGGATTGACAGCTGTGTGTTATATTCAGAATTTTTAATGGATACAGCTCTAGGCAGGTGGCACCAGCTAAAAACACAGAGTTCCAGGGAGAGCAGGAGGCAGCGTGAACCACATCTTCAGCAGCAGGCACACAGCAGAGGCTTGACATTTCTGTAGGAGCAGCAAATTTGTGTGTTCACTGGAGATGTATAATTGTCCTCCCAGAGAGACAGTAAGTGGCCACGGCTCCCTGCCTCTGGCCAAGCCGGATCACGCTGTGCTCTCACTGTTCCATGGTTTTGCTTTCCCAGAGCTGTCCTTGGGCAGCAGCAGGGGAGCCCCTGCCATCACACCCCCACAACACTGCAGCTCTGGCACCCCACTCCTTGGGCAGCCTTTGTGCAGAATTAGAAGGGCGATGGCTTTGTTCTCAGTAGGAGAATCCTGTATTCCTTCCAGGCCACTGGACCCACCAGAGATGTTGCTGGGGGAATTCAACATCGATGGCAGCAATTTTACATAAATTACACAAGACTTTAGTGAACCTGATTTGCAGCACTGTGAGCAGAAAAAACATAGGTAAAACCGGTTAAAAAATGAAGCAAGCTCCAGCCTGGGGACTCATTTCTGGTCTCATGGGAATGACTTCAGCTACCTGGAGTCACAGCACAGCCAGCACAAGGTGGGCTGAGCCAGGACCTGGCTTGTCCTGCAGCCCAGCCCACACGGGAGCACAGAGGAACATAAATGCCTTTCCTTTAAAGGCAATACAGCCACTGACCTCTGCCACCCCGTGGGAGTGACACAGGCAGGAGCGGGTGTCCAGCTGTTCCCCATCCAGTCCGCACTGGCTGCACAGCCTGCCTCCATCAGCCAGCTCCTCTCCAGTGGGGCTCATGGGGCTGTGGGTGCTGCTGCTCTGACATCTCCCTTGACTGCATCTCTGCCGCACAGTCCCTGGGACTGGTGGCAGTTGGCTGGTTGGTAGCCATGCCTGGTGACATTCAGTGAGCCAAGCAGAGCTGGCTGTGGCCTTGTCTTACCCTAGAGCAAGGGTACAGCAAGATCTGAGCTCCTCTCATACTGAAGCAGGCTGAGGATGTCCCACCTGCCTTCCAGGAGCTGGGTGAGGATCCATCATTGCTTTGTTTCTGCCCACTAATTTAGCCCTCCCTGCTGTGAACTCCCTTCCCTTGGGAAGCAGGCAAGCTGTGTGCCCTCTGGCGAGCAGCTCTCTGCCTGGCTTCACCAGGATTCCTTTCTGCACCTCTGTGACCACTGCCCATGAGCATGACACTGCAAGGTGCTGTGGAGCAGAACCAGCTTTCAGCACATGTGAGAGCCTCTCTCCTCTCCTGGGCAGGAGGGAGTGCAGCTTGGGGTACATTGCATACTTGGTAAGCTGTCCTTGCCCAGTGCACGGTGCTGTGATGGGAAAGGAAGGATGGAGGAGATCTGTGAGGATTCTTTGTTCACTCTGCGGTGGGAGACCAACCCTGGAATGGCTCCATATCCTGCGCAGAACATCAGTGGCCCTGGTGGATGGGTGTCCCCCCATCCCAAGGACAGATGTGGTGGCTGGAGTCATGCTGCAGAGTGCTTGAGATGCAGAGCCTGAATGGGTGTGGAGAAGGACCTGGGGTGTGATACCGTACAGAAGGCAGTGCAGTGGGAGGGATGGGTGCTGGTGAATGCAGAGTGTCCTTCCCTCTGCCATTCCCTGTGCAGGGTGGGCACAGAGGACATGTGGCAGCAGCCAGCGGCCTGTCACTTTGAGCAGCTCTCAGGGAGGCTCCGCAAAATGTCCTCCAAGTTCTGCTTGTCGGCCCGGATCTCAGCCAAGTCGCTCTCAAACACTTGGATCTTCTCCTGCTGCCGTGCTGCCTCCTGCTGCAGCTGGCTGAGCTGGCTGGCCAGGGGACCTGGCGTGGCCAGGCGCAGCCACAGCTGCTCCAGCTGCAGCCTCCCCGCGCTCAGCACTGCGTCCACCTCTGTGTCCTGCTCCAGGTTACCTGGGCAAGGAGGGAGAGGACATAGATGAGAGCAGAGAGGGGGACAGGAGATGTTCTGGATGTACTCCATGGCACCAGGCAAGCTGTAGGGAGTGGGTGCAGCAGGGCATGGAGGCTTTGCAGCTTCTCACTGATCACAGACAAGCAAACAGAATTGTGGCTCCAGGCAGGGCCCGAGCACTTCTCATTCTTACAAATGGGTCATGCTTTCCAGCCTTTTGCAAAATTTCTTGGATGCAAGAGTCCTGGAATGCTCAGAAATAAACCCATGTGATAAAAACAGGAGGAGCTGGAGCATGACCAACCAGCAACAAGGAGCAAACCCAGTCTAGCACAGCCCTCAATTCCAAGGGGACTTTGCCAGCCTTGGTCCCCCTGAGGATCCCAAGGGAGATCAGTGTACCCAGAGCAGACATGAGCACACGCATTCAGCAAGCCCCAATTCATTCTTCATGAGGGTTTTCCTCAAGACACGAGCCTTAAAGAAGCTTTGCTGAGATCATGGATGATCTCAGCCAAAGAGCACCCAGCTCAGCCTGGATGGCCATCAAGCAGGAGTACCAGTGAGCAGGAGAGCCCTGGCCCCCAGGACCTCAGCCCTCTCCCTGGAACCTGCACCCCATTTCCCCCCAGGTCTCACCAAGGCTGTTCAGCAGGTTGTTCAAGGTCTCGATGTCCGACATGAGTGAGCCCCGGGCTTCCTGGAGACTTTTTGCCATCTCACTCACCTCTGACCCCACCTTCCAAGAGAGACAGACACCCAGATCAGGGACACCACTGACACTTGGCTGGATGGTAGATGAGATCCCAGGAACATCCCCAAGGTGTTCTCACTACAGTGGAGCTCCCAAACCAGATTGTTCCCTATGCTTTGGGCTGTGGGCAAAGCTGCTTCCATGCTCTGGAGGATACAACCTGCCCAAGGGAACCCAGCTGACCTGCTGTGCCTCCTCCAGGTCTCCCCTGAGCTTCTCAGCCATGTGCTCCTGCCGGGAGAGCTCCCACTGGGTCTCATTGGCACGCATGGCGAGCTGGCTGGCGTGTTTGAGGGCCTGTTTGCTCTCCTGCAGCACAGCCCGTGCCCTCTGCAAAGGGACAGAGATGGGAACAGTCACCTGGGGACACACAGCCCTGCCTGCAGCAGCCTGGGCTCTCTAGGTGATGGCTGCCAGCCTGGCCATGCCCAGCAGCTCCACCCCAATCCCTCAGCTCAGACCTTAGCGCTCTCCTCAGAAAGCTGCTCAGCCTCCCCAGCTGTCCTCTGGGCTGCAGTGGAGATGGACAGGGAGTTTCCCAGTGTCTTCTCTGCCTGTTTAATCTTCCTCTGAGCATCCACCACCACTCTGTCCCGCACAGTGGCCATCCTCCTCCTCAGGGCAGCCTGACTCTTCCGATGCCCCAGCACCTTCTTCATGCCTGTGAGAGCAACCTGGGCGTCACCAAACTGTCCACTTCTCCCCTTGTCACCTGGTGAGAGCCAAGCTGTGGCTGGAGATGCTCTGACTGGTGCCTTTTACCTTCCAAGCTGGCCAGGAGGGACTCAGCATCGGAGAGCACAGCTTTTCCTCGGGAGACAGCCATGGTGGCCATGTCATGGGCAGAGCCAGCCTGGTCCTGCAGCTGGAGAGGAGAAGAGAGGAGGAATGAGGCTGGGCAGCTGGGAAATGTGGGATTCAGCCTGCTCCTGTTTGTCAGGCAAGCTCCTAGGGATGTCTGGGAACCCAAGGGAAGATGTCTCCCAAAACATCCTCTCCCAGCTCCCTGGCTGCAGGCAGGGTCCCTCCAATTGCTGGAGCAGCAGCGATGGGGCTCCCCATTCCTGTGAGCAGCAATTACCTGCTTGAAGCCATGAGTCCTTTGCAGCTCCAGGTGCAATCCAGCTGCCAGTGCGTGGGATGCCTCCACAGCCTGCTGAGCCAATGGCTCCTGGGCTGCTGCTGCCTGCTCCAGCACTGCCAGCTCCTGTGCCAGGTCTCCAGCCTGCACTGGCAGCACCTGCTGCAGGATCAGGAGTGCCAAAGGCTCCGTGAGATCATCTCCCAGCTCGGGAGGTGGCACAGGTAAAGCAGGAGGTCGGGATGCCAGCAGGAGCTGTAGCTTGGGTGCTGCTCACCTGCTCCAGAGCAGCCACCTGCAAAAGTCTCTCAGCCAGGTCAGCATGTGCCTGTTCCACGCCTGTCAAAGCTCTCCTGGCCTCCACTGCCACCTCTGCCATGCCAGCACCCAGCTCCTCCTGTGCCCGCTGGATTTCCTCATACCTACACGGACAGGACACTGCAGTCAGCCAGGGCCCTCTGGTCCCTTGAAGGATGGAGAGGACAACTTGGCCCTGGACATGGATGTAGCAGGAAATTCTGGGGGCTTTCCTGAAACCCTCCAGCACACAGCACCCTGCCCCTCTGCTTTACAGCATTGTGGTGCAATGAGTTTGAAGGTGCTCAGCACGTGCCTGTTGGGCAGGTGCCAAATCCCTGTGACTGAACCCTGTAACAGGGACCTGGCCAGAGGAAAGGGGCTCTGGTGCCCTGTCAGCCCCTCACCCAGCCTCCAGCTCATGCTGCACGTCCTGTGTGGTGTTCCTCTCTAGCAGGTTCCTCAGGAGCTTGGAGCTGGCGTTGGAGGCATGCAGTGCTCTCCTGACCACAGCCTCCACCTGTGCCATGGAGTCCTTGTGGCTGCAGGGACAAGGACACCCAGACAGAGGGAATCAGCATTGGCCTCCTGGCAAGGGAATGGGCCCCCTGCACCCCCAGCTGGACTGACAGCTTCCTCTGCCTGTTCAAATCTTACCTCTTGGACAGAGCCTGAGCCTCCAGTGCCCAGTGGCTCCAGTTTGTGGGCTGCAGTGGGATTTCCTGGGGGATTTCCTTGGAATGCAAACAGCAGCACTAAGAGCCTGGCAGGGAGCAGGGACCCATGCACTCTGCAAGCCCAGCACCACCAAGAACCTCCCAAAGGGCTGGAGCAAGGAAAATATCTCCTCTTGACTCAGCTGCATTGAGGGCTATACCCACCTGGACCACAGGCTTTCCCACTCACCCACTCTGCTGATCACATCCCACCCCAACAGTCCTGGGAGGCACATCCCAGTGCCCCCAGGATTGTCACCACCCCCCACCCCAGGAGCCCAGGGCCACTGAGAGCCCCCACCGTGGTAGCCAGGGTGTCTGCAGCATGCAGGATCTCCTGCTGAGCCGACTGCAGCACGGCCCCAATCTCTGAGAGCAGGGTGCAGGTCTTGGGGGGTCCGTGATGGGAACATCTGGTGGCCCGGCTGGCATTGGTGAGATGGCCTTGTGCGGTGTTCAGTGCCCCTGCCAGCTGCCCCACCTGTACCAAGAGGGTGGCCCAGGCACCTGTGGGCAGCACAAGCATCTCGTTGCCCATTGGGGTTGCTCAGGGCTCACTGCTGCCCTGTGGAGCTGCCCCATGCCCCAGCCCCTAACACCTACTAAAGAAAGGGGAATACAGTCCCTCTGGGTGCTCAGGAGGGACCCAGGAATTCAGCACCCAAAGGGTACCCATGTGTTGGTGCTCAGCCCCCAATAATGCCCATCACTGCCTGCTGCAAGACCTCAGTGTGTGAGCGTCCCTACAGTGCTCTGTCCTCCCAAAAAGGCATGTCCCCTCCACTGCCTTCTCCCCAGGTCACACCACACTGAGGCCAGCGCCCACCTGGGACCTCCTTGCACCCTCCCAGCATGTCACAGCACCCTGAGGGAGCAGAGGGTGAAATGGGTGGGAGGAGGGAGAGTCCCCTGTACCTCTCAGGAGGTGTGGGCTGGGCAGCCCATCTCCACGGGGTGCATCTCCCAGCATGGCAGACTGGCCCGGGTGGCTGTCACAGCCTGGCTTCTGCAGCCACTCCTCCATCTCCTGCAGCCTGGCCTTCAGGCGCTCAGCCTGCGGGCAGGACAGGGTGACAATGGGGGACAGTGAGGCGCTGCAGGGCTGGGGGGCTGTGCCTGCCTCAGCAGTGCACGGGCTCTACCTCGTCCTTCACCAGCCCGTAGCAGGCAGGACACTGCTGGCAGCGGGAGCTCAGGGGCTCAAGGAAGAAGTTGGCCTGGCAGCGGTCACACTTGTAGCCCACGAAGCCAGGGTGGCACAGGCAGGTGCTGTTCTCGTGGCACTGCGGGGTGATGGAGCCCAGCGGGGAGCAGTTGCAGGCTGCAGTGGTGGCAGAAAGGCATCACCCTGTGGCTGCCAGCCCTGCTTTAGGGACAAAGATGCAGTGCCCATTCCCGTTACCTCGGCAGCCCCTGGCAGAGAAGCCGAAGAAGCCGTGCTGGCATCGATCACATTTCTTCCCTGTGACACCAGGTTGGCAGGAGCACTGCCCTGTCAGCACGTGGCACCCACTCTCCCGTGACCCTGTTGGGTGGCACTCACAGCTGGCATGAGAAGTGGAGGGTCATCAGCAGGCAATGAATGCAGAGAGCAGAACTGGGAACGTGGAGTCACTGCTGTCCTCTGGCAGCCCCATGGCATGCCCCACGTACCTCTTGCACCCCACGGTGGGCTCCAGGCCATAGTAGCCGGGCTGGCACTGCCCACAGGCTCTGCCTGTCACGTGTGGGAGGCAGTGGCACTGGCCCGTGCCAGGATCACAGCCCTCCAGCCTCGGGTCTGAGCCACTGGGGTTGCAATCACAAGCTATGGGAGACAAAATAACCCTTAGATCCCAGCATGGGGCTGGTGGATTGGACTGCAGGAATGGTATGCACTGGGGCTGAGCTCCTGACGACGTGGAGAGGCACGTTCCCTCATCAGCCAGGGCTCCAATGAGCCCCTGCAAGCCAGAGGATCTCTGGGGAAGGGCAGCAGTGGAGCAAGAGGGCAAAGGGGAGCACCGGGGGGAACCTGGACCATCCGTCAGCCCCTAAACCTGCTGGGCATCCCCTTCCACCCTCTGCCTTCACTGCTGGGAGGATTTTGGCTGCGAGTGAGCTGTGCCCGGGGGCTGTACTTACGTGCACACTTCCCAGCAGGGCTGGGAGCCAGCGCATCCCCGTAGAAGCCCGGCCGGCACCGCTCGCAGTGGTCGCCCATTGTGTTGTAGAGGCAGCGCAGGCATCGGCCGGACACGGGGTCGCAGTTCCCCACGGCATTGAGATCCACGTTCCCGTGGCACTGGCAGGGCTCACAGGGATGCACGGGACCTCTCTGCCCCAGGGGGTCCCCGAAAAACCCGTCATCACAGAGCTCACAGCGTTTACCTGGGGAAGGTGGAAAGGTGGGGAGGATCCAGCCGCACCCACGCTGCCCACAGCCCCTGTGCCCACCCATCCCCAGCCTCACCTCTCTGCCCCGGGGGGCACTGGGTGCAGACCACCTCCCCACTGCTGGGCACCTCGGTGCAGGGCGAGCGGCCGGGGCAGGGGCAGGGTTTGCAGTCATCAGAGCGCCCCGCGAAGGGGTTGCCGTAAAAGCCGGGGCTGCAGCGCTCGCAGGAGGGACCCTCTGTATTGTGTGAGCACTGGCAGTGCCCTGCGGGGAGGAAAAGGGAGCTGAGGGGCCGCGAAAACCCAACCCCGAATAACAGCAGGGACTGCGGGAGGGATAGAGAGCCCAGCGCTGGGCGCGGCGAGAGGGATGTGCAGCTCCAAGCGAGGGGTTGCACATCTCCAACCAGTACTCGGGACTTTTTCCCTTCTTTCCCTGTCTTTGGTCGAGGGAGAAGGTTTTGGAGAGGACACGGAGGCCGCAGCGATGCAGGGATGCTGGCACAGACAGCACCATCAGTGTGTGCGGAGGCTGCCGGCGCCTGCCGTAATCCACAACACATTTCTGAGTGTCGAGGCGCGTCCTTTCCAGCCCGGCTTGGAAAACACAAGCAGCCGGCCCGGCACCCACCGGGGAGCATCTCCTCCCGAGCGAGCCGAGCCGGTGAGTCAGCCTTCCGAAATCGGCTGTGAGGAGGAGAGGGAGGAAGAGGAGGAAGAGTGCTCGAGGAACCCCCCACCTCCAGGCAGATGCTGTGCTTCACTGGAGAGAGAGGAGTCAGGGGGAGGATTTTCCTCCGTGTTTTGTGGGGTCGGGTCATACCAGGAAGGCTGCGCAGGAGGGGGTGTTATTCCATTTTTCCCACATCCAGGCAGAGTCAGACGATGGAAAATAAAGAAAAAGCGGGTGGCAGGAAGAAGTGGAAAAATAAACTAAAGGAAGTGAGCAGGCTGGCAGCGCCCAGGCCGGAACATCAAAAGTCTGGCCCCATCCCTGGGGATTGTGCAGTCGGCGGCGCCAGCCACACTCTGCGGGATGAGGGTGGGTTTGCAGAGCTGCCGCCGTGGTTAAGTGGGCAGGGCAGGGGCATTTGCCGAGCACTCTGCCTCCTCCAGCCCTCTCCATCCCTGCTGTACATCATTATTACTCCCCACGGAGGAGAACCAGCCACCAAGGGGTTGGGCTGGCAGCACAAGGGCTGGCTCCACTGGTGTCTTCCCTCTCTGTTTTCCTGCTTTTTCCTTTGTTTCTCTGCTCAGGTTAACCCTCAGTTTGCAGATTCTAGAGCTGCCCCCAGTCCTGCTCCTCTCATCAGGAGGTGAAGCTGCCTGTGAGACCCAGCCTAGCTAGACTCTCTCTGCTGCCCTGGTCGCTGCTCCCCGACTCCTCTGACTACCAGCACCCTTCCCTTCTCCTCCTTAGAGGTCATAAAGTATCATGAAAAAATGCTCCTCCTATTATAAATTACCACCATTATTGCACTTCATTAATAATCTCTATCTTTGCAGTTATGAACCCTGTCCCTAGAACCACCCAAGCAATTCAACTTGCAAATTTGGGGAACCACAACCTCACCAGTGGTTCTCAGCTTCCCTCAGAACAAGCAAAGGCACGGATTTGTCACCCACGCACGGAGCAGCAGGTGAGTGGCGGGGCCGGGGGGTGCACACCTGTGAGGGGGTGGCAGTCCCCGTGCTGGTTGCAGGTGCAGGGCACACAGCTGACGAAGGGGCCACCAAATGGGATCTCCCTCCTGAATCCAGGTGCACAGGACTGGCAGAACTGCCCGGTGTATCCCATGGGACACGTGCACTCCTCCACCCAGCCCGCCCGGGGGCCCGG
This sequence comes from Fringilla coelebs, assembly GCF_963513975.1. NCBI lineage: Eukaryota > Metazoa > Chordata > Aves > Passeriformes > Fringillidae > Fringilla > Fringilla coelebs. Next base: position 7,866,264 of record NC_140047.1, on the reverse strand, counting down.
CCCGGGGCGAGCAGATGTGAGCTGGACCTCCCTCAGCGACAGCCTGCCTGTGAGAGGGGAGAGCAGTGTGGGAATGGAATGCTGCACCTCCTGCTCTGCTCTGAAATGCTCCAGACAGGCACAGGAGACCCCAAAACACCTCCTTGAGAGCCCAGGGGTGTTCACAGAGAGGAGGCAGCCCCTGCCAAAACACCCCCTACAATCCCTCTCATCCTCGAGAGCCTGGTGATGCTTCGGTGTCTCCAGTCCCACCCAGCCTGGTCCCCACGGGGATGCTCTGTGGAGATGTCTCCAGTCCCAGCCCAGCCTGGTCCCCACAGGGATGTTCTGTGGAGATGTCTCCAGTCCCAGCCCAGCCTGGTCCCCACGGGGATGCTCTGTGGAGCACCACCCACCTCTCCCGGGGCCGTGGCTCACACGGAGGCGGAGGGAGCTCAGGTTGGAGAGCAGGCGCTGGAAGCTGAAGGCCGACAGCAAAGGCTCCACACCCTCCTCTGCCTCATGCAGCCTGTTGGAGAGGGAGTGGGGGAGGCAGGACAGGGCCAGCATGAGCTGGGTGCTGCAGGACAGCTCAGCTCCTGGCTGGCACCCGGGCACAGAACAGTTGAATCCCCAAGCGGGGCAGAGAGCAGTAAAGGGCAGCCCAGACAAATCAGGCACTGAGCCCTAAACCCCAGTGAGGCTCCCTAAAACTCTGTGATGTACCTGAAGGCGACAGCCTGCTTTCCATGCTGGAGCTGGCTCTTGCTGCTGGACATGGTGATCTGCATCCCCTCACCCTCCAGCAGCAGCTGGACCTGGAGCAGAGGCACCCCTGGTTCTGTTCTTGTCCCATTCTCCACTCCCAGCAGCAGGGACAGGAGCTGCCCATAACTGAGGCGCTGGTTCTGCAGAAACTTCTCTGTGAGGGGAGAGAGGAGCAAAGTCTGTGGGACGTGGAGACACCAGCTCTGCCAGGACTGCCCCCACCATCAGGACACCCCCACCATCAGGAGCCACAGTCACCCTCCTGGGGTGGTGCCAGCTCCAGCCTGCCCTCCCGGGGTCCTGGTCCACTGTTCCAATACCCCTCACTGTCTTCTGCTACAGAAACATGCTGAGCTCTGGAATGGAGCCCAGTGCCTCGGAGTACCAGGGGGTCCTCATGGCAGAGCAGCCCCCAGGGACCCAGCACACACAATACCTGGTGCAAGAAAATCCACTGGCTCCTCTCCGTCCCACTCGGTGACGATCTCCTGGCCAGCCCAGTGCAGAGGCAGCTCTGTGGTGCCTGGAGCTGTAGCAGCCCAGCCCTCCAGCCCTGTGTGACAGATACAGTGGCAGGGCACAGCTAAAGGAGCGGCGAGGGTGCTGCTTTCAGGGGCTCTGTCCCTCCTCCCAACACTCTCTCGAGTCTTGGAAGGGGCTAACACTTTGAAACACCCTGCTCCACTTGGGCTCTGTGCTCTCATGAACTGGAGGGTGGCCTTAACCACCCCTCATCTATTTATTTTCTCAAATTTGGAGGAAATTATTATCTTTAAACTTTTGCCCCCTGCCTGTGCTGTCATTCTAACATTACTGTGGGCTGGTGAGTACAGGAAGCCTGAGGAGAAATGTTGGAGAAGCCCAGAAGAGATGGGGCATAGTTGCATTAAGTTGGTTTCCTTAAGAAACCAGTTAAACTCCCCCCCACTCCGCAGGGTTAGTTATTTCTTCCAGCCCTGCAGGACAAACACTTGGAAATCTCTCAAGTGGGCTGTGCTCTGCTATCAAATCATGCCCAATTTATACTTTCACCCAGTGTAAGAAAATTCCATCTGATCCCCCTCCACTGTGGACTGGGCAATGTTTTGGGGAGCGGCGATTTAGGAGGGTGCCGTGTTGCATCTCAGCTCGGAAACTGCCAAACCAGTCCCCAAAGGAGCAGCCCCAAATTGGCTGCGTGAAGGGTGGAAAAAGAGACTCAGTTTAAAGCCTGGCTCAGTTTCAAGGCCATGGAAGACATTCCAGCAGCACAGCAATTGGCGGCGCGGTTTAAAGGCAATTAAGATCCACCCGTGCCTGGCGCATTCGCATCCATCTGGGAACAGGCGCGGCGGAGCGGGGTGCCTGCCGTGGGTGCCCGTCCCCGCGGTGTCCCCGCAGCGGGGCTGCACACGCCGGCGTGCGCGGCAGATGGCAGGGTTTCCCCAGCATCCCGCTTGCATCCAGCCCTGCCAGCAGCCAGGCAAATGCACCACCTCCCGCCCGTCCAACCGCGCTGTCACATCCCAGCCGAGCACGGAGAGAGAAGGGAATAATTGGGAAAGTTCACAGCAGGCTCCATCCTATAATTTTTTTTTTTCTGAGCTGATCTTTAGTGCCCCTGCAGTCCCTGGTGTGGTGCAGTGTCCATGACTGTCCCTACAGCCCTCCCTGAGCCATGCACAGCCCCAGGAGAGGCTGGCATGGAGGAGTGCCACAGGGAGTCACGGACACCCTGTCCCCGTGGAGCTAGGGGCAGAAGCAGAGGTTTAACAGTAAAACAGGGGCAAGCCAGAGAAAACCCTCTCCACCCATTACCACCAGTTAGCTCCAAAGGGAGATGCTCAGCCCCACAGAGGGACATTCAGCCACATCCTTCCCCAACATTTTTGGCTGAAATTGGCAGAGCAGTGCCCTCTGTTTTACCTGGGGCTGGGGGGGTCGTTACCTTGGCTGAAGTCGGAGAGGATGTGGGTCTCCTCGTAGCCATCTGCCATCCTGCAGGCGCTGGAGTGGCCGTAACAGAAGCAGCTAGTGCAGCCGATGGGGTTGTGGGGCTGCAAGTTAAACCAGCCCGGCTGGCACCTGGACACGGGGAGGAAACCTAGGGCTAGGGCTGGATCCAAGGAAAAAGCTGTGAAGGCAGCCATGTCTTGACAGTTTTGAACTCCCCTTGGGATGCCTTTTGCAGCTGTGCTGTGCCTGGAGCTCAGGGCTCTGTGGTTTCTGAGATGCTAACCCTAGGCATAACCCTAACCCTAGGCATAAGCCTAAGCCTAAGCCTAGGCAGGAAAAGCAGCCTAGAGCTAGGGCTGGATCCAAGGAAAAAGCCGTGGAGGCAGCCACGTGGAGGCAGCAACTGTCTTGGCAGTTTTGCGCTCCCCTTGGGATGCCTTTCCCAGCTGTAATGTTCCTGGAGTTCAGGCTCTCTTTTTTCAGAATGTAATCCTATTGTTAACACCTGAGGCTTGGGATGGCAATATTGGTTGAATCCATTCCCCCTCCCTCCTCTCCTTTCAAAATGCCTTTGAAATGTTTCTGCACTTAGCTCCATGTTCAATTATGGCCTGGCCACCTGGGGAAGCAGCCCTTTCTGGAGTCCTGATTTTCCCAAGCAGGAAATTTGGAGAGGCAGGAATTATCCAAGCCAGACATCATGGTCACAGGTTTTTGGGATTTTTTTGTGCCCAGGCTGGAGCAGGGCTGTGTTTCATGCTGCAGTTCCGAGCACCACAAAGTGTCCCCTGAGTGGCCATGTTTGGTGGCACTGCCACCATCCTGCTTTTGTTGTGCTTTTCTGCCAGCACCAGTGAGAAGGAACGCCAGTGATTTTTGTCTTTGGGGATGAAGTTTCAAGTTTTGATGCACAAGCCAAATCAAAAGATTATTTTTCTTCTCCACAAACAAATCCACTCTTCCCCTTGCTGCCAGCACTGACATCTGCCCCTCTGCAAAGAGCTTGTGCCACGGAGAGATCCCCTGCCTTGTGTCCCACTGTCCCCTCCCTGCTCTGATCTGCATATATTGTATTTTCTTTGCATTCTTCTCCTCAGATTCCTTGCTCAATTGTGCCTGCAGTGCCAGGGGGGTTTGTTTTCTGAAATGCTGTTAACCCGTCACTGCTATTTGTTTTAGCCCTGCTCTTGTCATTGGAATGGGAATCCTGCAAGAGTTCTGTCAGACAGGAGCGGGGTGGAGGCAGGAGGCACAATTCAGGGCTCTGGAGTGGTGGTGAGCAGCTCTGAGGGGTTTTAGATCCATGCCTGGAGCTTTTCCATCAGGGAAGAGCAGGAATGTGGGGAGGGCTGGGTTTGATGGACAACCAAGAACCCAGGGCCTCGAGGGGCAGCCTGGAAAGGGACAAACCCAGGGATTTCCATTGTCAGAAAGTGCAATTCCAGCTCTGACAGCTCCTGTGAGCCCAGTCCCAGTGGTCCAAAGGAATGCAGCCCCACAGCCCTGTCACCAATTTCAAGACTGGAAAGGGACAGTGTTCCTGTCCCCATGCCAAGGCCACGCTGCTCACCTGTTGCACAAGTGCCCCTCCACTCTCTCCTTGCAGGTGCAGTGCCCCGTGTTGGGGTCGCAGGTGCCCACGCTGCCCGCGGGGTCACAAGTGCAGGGTCTGGATGGGGTGAGATAAAGGCAGGAGGTGAGCCCCGGTCCCACCCCGCTGCCCCTGCCCAGGGCCGGGTTCCTCCTCACCTGCAGCCACCTTCGCTGAGGCTGTGGTAGCCGTCCTTGCAGCGCTCACACTTCCAGCCCGTCACGTTGGCTTTGCAGACGCAGGTCCCCGAGTTGTCGCACTGGGGCTGCAGGGAACCTGTGGGGACCCCGGCCAGCCCTGAGGCTCAACCCCAGCCGGGGAGAGACACAGGACGGGGAAGATGGGGAAACCCCGAGCAAGAGAGAATCCACCAAAACCATCCCTCCCAGCAAACTCTGGCTGCCTTATCAGTAGTTTTGCAGCCCGGCTGGGCACAGCCGCACGCACCTGCGGGGTGGCAGTGGCAGGGCTGGCAGGCTCCCTGCGGCTCCCAGCGGTAGTAATTCTGCCTGCAGCTCTCGCAGTGGGGCCCGGCCGTGTTGTCGCGGCAGTTGCGGCAGTGTCCCCCGTGCCCGCTGCGCCGGAACAGCTCCCGGTCGTAGAAACACTCCTCGGAGCGGCCGCTGCAGTTACAAGCTGGGGGAGAGGCGGGAGGACGGGTGGGCACCTGGCGGGCACTGGAGGTTACGGGAACCTACTGTGGGGTCGGATGGGCCAGATGGGACCCCCTGGCTCAGCAGCGAGAGCTTTCGGTGGCGCCTCTGCCCTTGGAAGTAGAAGTGGGTGCAGTACAGCACACGGAGCTGCACTCGTGGGGTAAAGGGAATGGAAATACTCGGGGTGCTGCTGTGAAGGGGAGCCTCGGGGTACAAATCCTCCCTCCCTACCTCCCTCCCAAAATGGAGCAGGTGCAGGAAGGGCAGGAGATGCCAGATGAGCTGATGCAGCAGCAGGGCAGCCATCAGGGCCAGCCACCTCTGTGGCCGGGGAGCCCCTCGGGGATACTCACGGAGGCACTCGTTGGCAGCCTCGGCCGTGCCGCGCGCCCAGGGCCGGTCCTGGTAGAAGGGCTGGCAGCGCTGGCAGTCGGTGCCAGCCGTGTGGTGCTGGCACACACAGACCAGCTGCCCGGCCTCGTCCGGCAAGCACTCGCTGGCGTGGCCGTTGCATTTGCACCTGCAGTGAGACCCCGGCACAGGGCAGCCACTCTGAGCACAGTGTGGGCAGCAGCAGCAGCAGCAGCGGGACAGTGCCCAGGCTGTGCAGTGTGTGACCCTGCTACTGGGCTGGCTGTGGGGTGAGAGCAGCTCAGGCTGTGCTGGCCTTGAGGCCGCCTGTCATGTCCCCAAGGCTGTCCCAGCCTGGCCAGTCGGGAGGTCACACACTGAGGGTGGCCCGTGCTAACCAGCTCCAGCTGCTGATCCCAGAGGTGGGACAGCAGCTCCAGGTCTGCCGGCTGGCTGGGAGCTGTCCCAGCCCTGCTGCCAGGGCAGACACGGCTCTCAGGGATGGGGAAATTTTCCACTTCTCCCAGCTGGGGATGGGCGTGTGCAGCACAGCCCACAGGCAGCACCAAGTGGGTGCCACCTGCATCTCTATCCCACATCTGCTGCCCTTTCCTGCTGGCAGCTGTTCCACCTTCTCTGCCTGTGGCCATGCTGACTCCAAGCTCCTCCAGTGGCCTCTGCAGCTTCAGGTCATCTTTCCACGAGAACCTCATGGCTTTTGCAATGCCCAGGGTGCAGGGTCACAGGAGGAGCAACATGAGTACCAGTGTCATTAAAAGCCATTGGGCTGGGAGGGAACAAAGGAAATACAACTGGTGGCACATGGAGTGGGCTAGTGGGGAAAAGACAATCTTTCTGCACAGCTGGGAGGTCTCCAGGTTTAATCACCCATCTCTGCACTTCCAGCTCCAGTTTACACATGGAAGAAGCCCCATCTGAGCAGTTTGCCCCAAAATCACAATTCAGATAAGACTGAGGTGGAAAGCAGCTGCCCCAGTCCCACAGCCCCAAGAAGGTCCCCACACTTCTGCCTGGCTGCTCCTCACCTGCCACCAACGGAGAAGTCAGATATAGCATAGTAGTACGACTGCAACACCTTGGGGTCCTTGAAGATGTCATCCCCAAACGTGTTGAGCCGGTTCAAGGAGATGAGCAGGTCAGTGACTGTCACCCATTCCTGCAGGGGACATGGGGAAGCCACCTTGGTGGAGAGGTCTGGGCCACCAGCTCCCACCCCAACCAGGCCACATCCTGCAGCTTTCCAAGCCGGGCTGCAGCGCATCACCAGCACTTTTACCCCAGCTGGGTGCAGTAACACCCTCGATCCCAAGGCTCCATGCACCACATCCCCTCCCACCACGGTGTCACCTGCAGCGCGGGGCTTCCGTCAAAATTGTAGGCGCTGGGCCGTCCCTCCAGGGTGGAGAAGGCCACGTTGCCCCCACTCAGCGGGGAGATGTCACTGAACTCGTCGCTGCAGAAGGCCACCTGCTCGTCCTCGCCCGGCCGCAGGTACTGCCGCGGCTGCTTGCCGTAGGTTTTCTGGCAGGAGGCGCTGTAGAACTGGAAGGGCACCCAGGGCCCCTCGGCGCGGCTGCGCTTGTAGATGGCAAAGCTCTCCGGGCGGCTGGTGTGGAACTTCAGCCGCACGTAGGTGATCTCATAGGCTTTGCCTGGGGACAGAGCCGCCGTGCTGTGACCCTCTGCCGGCCCCCCGATGGGCACCACAGCCTGGGTTATCCCAACAGCATCCTGCGGCACCCACCACGGCTAAAGATGGACAAATCACCACCCCCACCCAGCTGCTCCTCCTTGGTGCAGCCCAAACCCTCTCTGGATCCAAGCTGGCTCTTGCCCCAGTGCAAGGCACATCCCTTGTGTGGTGCACTGGGTGGGTCGCCTGGGCAAAGAGCAGCTCCAAATCCAGGCTCTACCCTGTGGGGGAGAGTTAGGCCTACAGCGCTGAAAGCATCCCCAGGGCAGTGGTGCCTTAGGGATGGAGAGCTGGAAAGGGTCAAGGCCAATCCCTTCCCAGGGAGCTGCATGCCAGGACCTGGCATCGTTTCCATCTTTGCTGGGATGAAGACAAAGAGAGGCCACCAATCCTTGGGGCGTCCAGCGAGCTCTGAAAGAGCTTGAAAGGATTAGCAGAGAGGAAAAGAGAAAACACCAAAGTGAACATCAGACCCGCTTAATTGCCAGAGATGAAGGACCAGCTCAAAGCCCGAATTGCTCCATAGCAGCACCACTCCTGACAGCACAAAACAATTAGCTGCAAGCTTTTGGCTTTATTTGAAAAGATAATGAGTTGGGAATGTTAGAGGGGTTATTCCGGGACTAGGAAAACAAGCCTTTAATTGGGCCCATATGAATACTGTCGCGTATGTGCTGCGACTTTGCTGCGGGGGAGCCGAGGCAGCCGGCTACCAGCGCTGGGAAAAGCAGCTGCGTCCCATCAGGGATGCAGGAAGCGCCCGCCAGTGCCTGGAGAGGGGGACAGACCCACTCGCAGCCCACCCGGAGGTGACGAGAGCCAAGAAGGGGCTGCAGATGGGCTGTCCCACCCTTGCCTTGTGCTCTCCCCTCCCTCTGGGACCGCTCCGCGCTGGTGACAGCGGGGGTGGCCCTGTCCCGCACCCCGAGCAGGGGGGATGCCTGGCAGGCGCCGGTTCCCAGACAGGCGGTCCCGAGGGGGCTGTCTACCAAAACAGCGAGGTCGGGGCCGTCACCTCCCGGAGCAGTTTCTTCTGGGAGAGGAAGGGAAGGCAGGGCTGTGTCAATAAACCGCCCCTGCCCCAAGTGGCCCCGTGTGAGGGGAGGGGATGGCCACGCTGGGGGAGCCCCATTTTGGTGCCTCCAGCTGGGGTGGAGCAGATTCACTTTTCTGAGGAATTTTCGTGTGAGGAGAAATTTGGCTGATTAAAAAGCCTGTCTGAGAATTTTCATGTGCTTTTCCCAGGCAGGCTTTTTAATCTGCCAATTTCTCCTAAGGAGAAAAAAAAAAAAAGATCTAGAAAACAAACCAGGTTAACCAGGCTGGTTGTCTCCTCTTTGCTGCTCAGGTGTGACATGTCCCAAAACCAGATGTGCTGCTGGTCAGTGATGCTGGGAAGGGTGCACAGGCAGCACCAGAACCCCTGGGTGCTCTCCCAGCTGTGCTGTCACCTGAACAAAGTGTTCACCTGCCTTCCCCTGAGCCCAAACTGCAGCTTATACCGCTCTGGGCCTCCAAGAAGAGAATTCTGGAGAGGAGGAAAGGAGCATGTGGGACAGTCACGTCACCTATGTGACCTGTCATCTCTAGCCCTACAGGAAAATCAGAGTCACAGACACAGATAGTGCCTGATCTAGACACTCCAAAGTGAGCCATTGGCATTCAGATTGCTTCCTGAGGAGCCCTGGTGTCTGTTGCCTTTGCAAGCCACAGATATTTTGAGTTCCTTCCTGACATCTGACAGGGCAAACACAAGAGCTGTGGACACTTGGGATGATCGACCAGCTGCAAGCCCACTGCACCATAGCAGCATGGCTGGAACCTCACAGAGAGAGGAGATTTAAGGGAGCATAATCTAATTAACGCCAATCAACAACATGCAGGTAAACACAGGTCTTGTCCAAGTCATCCCATGTCTTATTTAATAAGCTCCCCAGGCAACCACGCTGGAGAACTTACAAGAGGTGTGACTGAGCAAGACAGGCAGGCTGAGGGCACACACTGCATGGGATGAAACTCCCAATTACTTGGTGGAGCTCAGAAGCAAGGACTCAGCCCAGGCTGCGTTCCAGGGGGCTGCAGTTGGGCTTTTCCTGTGTAACCCAAGTGAAAGTATTAAGGCAACATTAAAAACATCTGTGACTGGGACAAGAATAGAGCCTGACAACTGTGGGAAAGGTCAGACAGTGATGTGCCAAGCACCAAGATGGTATTTTTTAGCATGGCAAGATATAGGAGCCATGTAGGAAGAAGGGTACAATGGCAGAGGATGCTCCAGCTCACAAAGGGCTATAGAGACAGGCTGGAAGATGAGCTCAGTGAAATGCTTGAGCCTTGGCTGTGTTAACAGAGACAGACAGAGCAGGGCACTCACAGGGACTGGACTCCACTGGAAACCCAAGTGTGGGGTCCAAGAAAGACCACAGAGGAGCCAGGGAAGAGCTGGAAGAAGGACAGAGAATGGGAAAGAAGCCCCGGGGCCTGCAGAGCCCGCACATGTCGCTGTGCCGAGCTGGGACTGGTGGCCACAAAGTCGCCCGGCGGCGGCAGCAGGCTCAGCCACACAGGCTGCGTTCGGGTGGTCTGTGCCCCGGGTCACCCACGAAGGGATTCGGGACAATCTGACAGCCTGCGCTGGGTGGACAAGAGGCCGGCAAACGCCCTCTGGCAGGGCTGGCAGGAGCAGGGAATGAGGATGGCCGACTCCTCCGGCACCGCTCCTGGTGCCCGGCGGGGAGCCCGGCCCCAGCCCGGGGACAGGAGCAGATGTCCGCCCGCTCGCAGGGGGCTGGGAAAGCAGCGACCTCCACTCAGCCGGGCAGCTCCCCTCTCACTGCCGGGGCAGGCACGGACCCTCCACCGTCACCCCGGCCGCGCTGGGTCCCCCCAGCACGGCTCAGTGCCACACCGACCCTCAGCTGTCCCCTCACTCAGCTGTCCCCTCAGCAGCTCCAGCCGCAGCCCCTCCACTACCCGCCTTCGGCATGCAGATGGCAGGAGACTGCAGAGAATGAAGATTTTACAGCGCTGGCTAACAGCCAGGAGAGTTTAGATGGCAGGAAAATGTTATAAAACCTTTTTAAAATGCCAGGCATGCCCCTTGGGTTTAAGCACCCTCCAGGTGGGCGGCTTGAGCGGTATTTAAAACACAGAGGGTCGGATGCCAGCTGGGGAAACCTACAGGGATTGCACGGTGTGTCTGGAGCTCGGCACCCTGAGACATAGCAGGCACCCTGAGCAACGCACGGGGGTGAAACAGGAGGGGCTTGGCACCCATGGTAGTCACCCTCCCCGGGCAGGGCCTTCCCAGGGTAGGAACCATCTGCCTCCTGCTCCGCAGGCTTCCAAAATCAGGGGGAAAAAAGCAGCCTGGGGTGGAGAGGGGAGCAGGCACTCGGGGCATGGCCGGCTGGGAAGCAGCACAGACAGGCACAGCTCCTGGCGTCCCGGGGCTCGGCTGATGGACAGGGCAGACCCTCCCCGAGTCCTTTCAGTGCTTTGCACAGCGCAGCACCCTCCATACACCCCCTAAAAAGCCCTGGGGAGGGTCCTGTCCTTAACCCAGCACTGGCAGCAAGAGCTGCAGGGTACAGGAGCATCCATCCCCATCTCTGCACCCTGATCTCCCTCCACCGACCCCGCCGGGGCTCCTGCTGGCGCTTACCCAGGTGCAGGGTGATGTTGACGGAGTTGGGGTGCTGGATGCCAAAGGCCATGGACTGGCTCTGCCACCAGGTGCTCTCCTCCTGGCTGTGGAAGTCGGTGAGCAGGGAGGCGTTGTGGTGGCGCCGGGGGTCGGTGGCGTCGCAGCGGTGGCACAGGGCGCTGGCGTGCTGGGCGCCCATGTGCAGGCAATAATCCTCCGGGGGCGACCCGCACGTGTTGCTGGCCCGGACGGCCCGGCCGAAGGCGGCGTTCTCGAAGACGGGCATGCAGCGGCGGGGCTGCCCCCGAGGGTCCCAGCAGGGGGACGAGCCCCCCGCCCCCAGCCCCAGCCCCAGCAGGGCCAGCAGGCAGAGCCCCGGAGGCCGTGCCATGCCGCGGCTCTCCTGGCCGGACTCTGAGCCTCCTCTGGATGGCAGCAGGCGGGACGGGATGGGATGGGACGGGGTGGGATGGGATGAGATGGGATGGGACGGGTCCCCCTACCCGGCACCTCCTCTCGCTCCGAGGTCCATCTTGTGGAAGCTGCTGGGAATGCCAGAATATCCGTGTGTGAAGCAGAGCTGCGGTGTTTGGGATCCCCGCAGGACATCCTGATGCTCAGGCCGTGGGGATGGGACCATCCAGTGCTCCATCCCCAAAACATCTCCATTGCTCTGTGGATTGGGGATTTGCATCTGCAGCTGCGTGGGCATAGCTGAGCTCCTTCATTTCTCAGCCCTGGGAATGAGCTTGTGGTGGTGCATACCTCACATGAGGCTTTTTCCTTCAATTGGTAGGGGTCACCACTATTCTTGCAGCCCCAAAATCAAGAGGGGATTAGGGAAAGGCTTTGAAACAGATCCACTTTGAAACACCTCCTGCCCACACTGATTTATGGGGGGCATTGACTGCTCTCCCACTTACACCAGCCTGCCTGGTTTGTGGGTCTGTGACACCCCAACTCCTCCATACCGGCACCCTCGAGTGGGGGCTGCCATCCCTGCCTGTTGTCCTGAGCCAGCCCAGTCCCCTGGACCCGAGTGAGGGCACATTCCTGTGGAGGCATCTCCATGGGGTGGCAAAACCAGATCATCAGCAGACCTCATTAGCAGCTCTCAGCTAATGCTAATTATAGTCTGTGCCAGGGGAATCCCTCTGGGGACCCTGGCACCCTCCAGATCTGACCCAAGAGGGCAGGAGGGTGACAGCAAACAGGGAGAGAGGCAACCTGGCATGGTGCCATGCCCCTGGGCAAACCCTGACCCACACCCCACAGGGCTGTATTTGCAAAAGTGGGATGCACAGGGGAGCTCTGCCTCTGACCCCCACACCACTTCTCTGAGGTGCCCACAGGGGCTCTGGAAACTTAGTACTCATATATAATTTAAGCTCCCTTCCTCCCCTTCCCTTCTACTCTTATTTATTTTATTCTCCTTCCCCTACACACTGCGGGAGAAAGCACCAGAGGGGAGCTGTGAATCAGAGTCCTGGGCAGCGGCTCCCGCAGCAGCGCCGTTTCAAAGCCCCATTATCATATATTGACCCAGGCTCTGACAGCCAGAGCCAGCTCCTCTGGGAAGGCTGAATTTCCCAGCATCCAGGAGCTGTGCAGCAGCTGCCTGGGAGTGGGCGGCCGGTGGGAAACCCACTGTCAACCTCCGGGGAGAAAGAGAAAGGGTTTGCAGCTCAATAACTGCCCCACGTGTTTCCAGCAGCAGTTTTAATGGGATTTGCATCCTGCAGGGATGAGGTTTTCCAGGTGTTTTGCTTTTCCTGTGGTACTGAGGCTGTAAAGCTCCGGACTGGAGATAGAATCATAAAATACCCTGAGTTGGAAGAGACCCAAAAGGATCATTGAGCCCAACTCTTAAGTGAATGACCCATATGGGGATTGTCCCCACGACCTTGGCACTATTAACACCGTGCTCTAACCAAATCTTTTGTGTCAAGGGTTTGCCTCCCCCTCCCTGGGATGCAACACTCATCCCTGAGAGGATTTGCCTGCTCCTGTTACAGAAGGGTCCACGTTAGAGAGTGATGACACCACACACCCAGGGCTCAGGATGCTGATGAGTATCCCAGCCTCGCCTCCTCCTCCAGCACAGCCACTGGGAGTGAGGGGATGGATGGCCACAGGGCCAGAGCTTGATGGGAATTGTGCTCAGCAGTGGGGATGCTGCAGCTGGGGTGGGAACTGCACATTCCCAGGTGGATTCAGCTGTACCCCAGACAGGATAAGCCATCACCAGGCTCCTGCCAGGTGGTGGGCACAAGTTTGCTCCTTGCCCAAGGATATGCCCTGCACTTGCTGTGGTCCACTGGTAACAAAGCCCAACCTCACCTAAAGCCCTCTGCACCTGGAGAGACTTCAGCCACTGCTCCAGGACTTTGGTCCAAGCACTTGAGGGATGTGGTGACCAATGCTGTGATGACACCAACCTGTCCAGGAGCCTTCTTCTGCCCCAACACAGACCTGGAACCCCGCAAGGGTTAAAAGCCGTGGAGGCGGAGAGGAGAAAATGTTCTTCTGATTTGCTTAATGAACGTTAATTAAGAAGACAGAAGATAGCAGATTCCTTCAGGGTAGAGATGAAAGGCCCGTTAATTAAATCTGGAGAGCGAGGAACAGGGCCAACTGATCCTCCTCCTGATCAGACCTGACAAGGCAGGCGCGGGGCAGGAGCGAGGTGTGCCAGATCCCACAGCCCCTCGTGTCCCCCAGCCCAGCTCCAGGCTGGCAGCATGGCCAGGTTTTGACAGGCTGTGTGGGACTGGGTGCCACTTACCTGCCTCCAGCACCTGTGAGGCTGAGGGTGGCCCCATCCATGCCCTGCAGCTGGGGTGAGAGCTGGGTCACTGCCCCTGGCTCCACTGCACTCCTGGAGTGGTTCTGTTCTTAGTTTCCAGCAGGACCTTCTCCCAAAAGGATGAGCTGACCTTGCTGGAGAAGGGGGAACACAGGATGGCCAGCTCCATCCTGAGGATGAGGAGAAGAAGATTTGGTCACCCAGTTTGGTGGCTTGCCCCAGGTCCCACCACCCACAGGAGCTGGCCACAGGTTAAATGGGAGAGGGTCAGAAAGGCACTGATCACCACCTTGTGCCATGGAGGAACAAGCCTCCGGGATGGACACCTACCTGTGTGTTTCAGCACACACACTGCCTCACCTTCCTGGAACAGGCAGCTCCTACCACCAGTGATTTGCCAAAAATGGCTTTTCTGCCTGTAGCTGAGACCTGGGCACAGTAACAGGATCCTTCCGGCAGCCTGCTGCCTCCATGCTCTCCTCCCGCTTTCAGCACAGCCTTATTTTTAAAAGCAGAGCAGTTGAGCATCCCAAATCACAGCCCAAAACCCACAACAGCCCTACCTGGCCTTCCCTGACACTGTGGCCAGTTCCCTCTCCCCCTGCATCCCTCACCCTGGGGCTGGAGCAGGGGTTGGAGGCAGGCTGAGCTGCAGGATGCCACGAGCATTCCAATGAGCACAGACAACGCTCTGCTGCTCTCCCGGCACGCACAGCCCTGCGAGGGGGGACAGCTGGGGTGACAGGGTGCTCTTTGTCACAAACAGCAGCCCCTTGGGCAGGGAGGAGGAGGAAAGGGCAGCTGCCAGCACACCCCCCAGCTCTGCTGCCCACGGAGTGAAGACCCCATCTTCAGCGTAGCGGGAAACTGAACGTGCAGTGTAAATAATGGCTGGAGCATCTCTCATGCGCACTGGCTTATTTTGTAAACCTGAACTTTGCAAAATGTCACAAAATGGAGAAACGAGAGGCCTGGGATGAGTAAATCTTTTTTAGAAATTCCCTGGGATGGCAGCAGTCATGTTCTCGCTCGATGATGGCACATTCCAGCCCGGCCCAGCTCGGGGAGCGGGGTCATGCGTGGCGCTGATTGCAGAAAGTATTTAATTAACACTGCCGTAAATGCAGCGCTGGAGATGCCAGCCAGACCACGGAGGGCCACCACGCTGCTGAGCTGCGGGAAATTTTGCCAAGGCTGACAGGAGATGAGGGAGGGCAGAGAAAATCCAGTAGATTTTGCTCCCTGCTTTGCCACAGCCCTCAAGGGGCAAGGGGAGGATGGGACAGTGACATTGTCGGGATGCCCCCTGAGCAAGAAGGTTTCCCCAGACAAGTGGGGAAACCCCATAACAGGTAAAGGAGCTCTCTCCCAAAGCAGTTGTCAGGACACACATCACCATCCTCTTCCCTGATGCACAAATGGTCTAAAGTCACCTTTTCAGAGGTAATCATCCCCAAATTCTCTCAATACCTGGCAGACAGTGAAAATAGGAACATCTCAGCTTCACTCGTGCATGACCACAAGCTCATCATCTCACTGATGAGCTGAACTACTCCAGATCTGACCCAGCTCAAGGACACAGGGTGACAGCCAAGCCATCACTGTCCCCAGGACACACATTTCACCCATTGCCTTGGGCTCAGGAGGCCGGGGAGCATGGCAGGAGGAAGCAGCAGGTCAGAGCAGGACCAGCCGGTTTCAGGCACAGCCAAAAAGGACCTTTTCTCTCCTGAGCTCATCAGCAGCCTAATGACACTGGCTAAAAAGCTTCAGAGTCCCTAATCGCTCATCATATTACGGCTGCTCACAAGTGAGGCCAACCAGTACAAACCTCCTCGAAGCCTTTCTAATTAATGAGCAGAGGCTTAGGCTCTCCCAGCCCAAAAGCAGCATCTCAGATAAAACCAGCAGCCTCCTGCCAGCCCCAGTCCCCTTGATAAACCCCTTTAATGGGCTTGTCAGCATTACCTGAGGCCACTCCACTGGCTAACGAGGCACATCTGTTTGTCCCCACCCTGTCTCCATGTTGTGGGTGGGGAGATGTCCATCTCCCTATCCATCCATCCATCCATCCATCCATCCATCCATCCATCCATCCATCCATCCATCCATCCCTCCCCACTGTGGCAAGAGCCATGGGATGTTCCTGCCATGGCTGCCCCTAATCCTCTGCTGGATCCCTGGACATGTCCCCTGCCTGCTCCATCCGTGAGGTGCCCGGATTTCCCCTTCACCAGGAGGGTGGGTGACAGCTGAGCAGCAGCAGATGCCACCAGATGGTCAGCACAATGAGAGACCTGGCTAAACTGGTAACTGGGAGGACACTGGAGCCCCTCATTTGCTAAGTGACTCCCTGTACTGGTCCCAAGGGGGGAAAGCTCGGGGTGGTGGCACTGAGCTGCTGCCCACAAAGCCTCCAGGACCTTTGCAGCACTGGAACACCTGCACTGGCACGAAGGTTTGTGGCCACAGCCACAGCCTGGGCTGTCCCCTGAGAGTGGCTGAGCACTGGCACCTCATCACAGAGATGGTTTCTCAGGGGACTTTGGAAAATCAGGCTTGGGAATCACTTAAGAACTTTTTAAGCCTGCTGTAAGCCTGGGGGCTTTCCCACAGCCCCCCAGAGCCCATTGCTGTGATGAGTGGTGAGTGCTCAGCCCCCCTGCCAGGGGCTGCCTCCCCCCTCCCTCCCTCCCTCCCTCCCTCCCTCCCCCATCCATCAGAGGTGCCCCAATACGCTCTGTGACAAATAAAAGTTGTTGCGATACCTTTGACTTGAAAGTAGGAGAAATAACTCCTCTGTAACGTGATCTACCGTGTCTTTATATCCCCAGGCGTGTCGCCCTGGATTGGGGCTGGGGCTCTGATTTAATATTCTCATGGAAACCGGTGCCCTCATCCAATTACCACGGGGATTTCGGTGCAGGCAGCAGCTGAGCCACCGGCACTGAATGAGCCCCTGGCACAGGAATGAGCCCCATGGGGGACAGAGCCCATGGTCACCTCACTGGGGTCACCCCAAAGGTGCTGCAGGGGGTCCCGAGTTAATTTGGCACTCCCAGATGTCTGTGCCGAGGACCGGGTTAGACTGGGAGGCGCTGGTGGGAACTGGGAGAGCAAAGGAAAAACGAAGCCTTGCTCCAGGCGGCGGCAGAGAGCTCTGTGGGAAACGTCCCTGGAGATTTCCACTTACCACGGGAATAAAATCCTTCTGTTTCGAACTGGAATGCCTGCTGCTCTGCATCCCCCTCCAGCCACGGAGGCTGGATGCTCCCTGGTAATCCTGCATCATTTATTTTCATTGGCTGACAGAAAAAAGTGCCGTCAGAAAAGCGATGTTAGCTATGCTGGCTGGCATAGAAAATGTTGCTTTAATTGTATTTTATTTGGCAATAAGAAAAGAGAAGCAAGAACAAACCCTCGAGATATCCCCTCTCTCCCCCCATTTAAAATTTCAATTTGGTAATTTTATGACAATGTTTCTGATCAAACCCAACAAAGCACATTAAAGTGAGAGAAGTGATTTATCCTTTTCAGTGGCACGTGATCTTTGAATACATTTCCCAGTCTGTATCTATTAAGAGAGTTTAAAAAACCAAAAACCCAAACAAACTTGTTTGGTTTTTTTTCATGTCAGTTGTTATTTTTCAACCATAAATCCCACTATTTTTTCCAACCCTGGTTTCCTCCTGTCTGATCTCTAAGGGCAAAACCAGGGAAGTATTGGACATGCCATCTGAAAAAACCATCACGGAGCAGCCCCACTTCCTTCATCCCAGGCCTGGCCATCACACCATGTCCTGCTGTGATTTTACACTTTCAAGGCCATTTTCCTTGAAAATTTCCCTTCCATCCTATCCTCAAAGGAACTGTGTCATTGATTTACTGTTGAAATTGCAGGAAGTGGCTGGCTCATGCTCAGCCTCTCCTGGCGCCGATGCCAGCTGGGAGCTGCCCAGGCTGGCCATGATTTGGGGGTTCCCTGACCTTTTCCCATCATCTCCACAAGCCAGGAGCATAAAACCCTCAAAACTAACCTGACATTTAGAAACCAAACCACCGATACATAAACCTGAGGGTTTCTCTGTGCCACCTGGAATCAAACACTCTGAGCCTTGGCTAACCAGCCTGGTTCTCCCACCCAGCCCAGCATCCTGAGCTTCCTTCCAGCATCCTGCAGATTTATTTGCTGCATAAATCCCTGCTCCCACCCAGTGTGGCAGCGACGCCTTCGATGCACCGGGTGTTCCACACAGCGTGGGGGGGGCTTGGGAAGGGGTTAATGGGTGGGCACAGGCAGAGCTGGGGAGTTGCTAGGAGACTTGGGGCTTTGGGATGCTGGATGTGATGCTCAGCCAATGGAGAAGTCCTCTGAGGAGTAAATCTGCTAATTTGGGCATCGTTGACTGCAGGGGCTAGGGGTGGATGTGGGTGCTGAGCAGAGCTGACCCTGACCCCCTCCTCCCAGCCCCACACTGATGCTTTCCCATCCTGCTCCTGTGGTTTCAATTAAAACCGCTGAATTAATCTCTCGCAATAAACTCAGCTGCTATTGTAGTTTGCTTTGGGATTCATCATCACTTTTGCAGCAAATACAGCAATTAAACAGAGAGGTCTTGGTAGCTTAGGAGGGAAAGCTGTGCTCCCCCAGGCTGATGTTTGGGATTGGGGTACCCAGGCCCCCCCCGGGTTAGTTTTCACCAGCCCAAAGCCCTTTCTGGAGGCTGCTGAGAGCAAGGGGAGCTGGAGGAGGCACCACTGCCCCCCCTCACCTGCATATGCTCCTCCAGATGGCCCAGGCTGCTGCTCTCCATGTGGGAAAAGGTTTTAAATTAAAATCTTCCCTGTGTTTTTTGGCCATTTTTGGCTGGGTTTCTTTCCCCTGACTTTCCAGCTCTCTGGCCCATTTGCCATCATTAAGTGGAGATGGAGTGGCAGCAGAGTGGAGTTGGGTGGGTGGGTGGGCACAGGGGGGTCTCCAGCCAGGGCCCAGACCCACAGCGACAGCCTTGCACCCCACAGAGAGCCCCTCTCAGCCTGGGGCCAGCTCTAGCTCCCCACAGCCCTCCCTGGCTGTCAGGAAAATGAATTGTTCCTTTCTGGAGATCCCTGCTGACCCCTCCACCCAGCCCCTCTCATCAGCACCTATGTCCCCCCTGTCACCATCCCCTGCCCTGCTACAAGGGCAGGAGGGCTCCTTCAGAAGCTCAGCACTCTGGATATCCATTCCAGTGGATCTGACCTGGATCTGCTCCAAACCAGATCCCACCCATCAGCTGCTCATGATGACCCTCTCACCAAGTGTGGAGGTGGGACGGGACAGGAGAGAGGGATGGGATGGGATGGGATGGGATGGGATGGGATGGGATGGGATGGGATGGGATGGGATGGGATGGGGATGGATGCAGCTTTTCTGCTATCCACAAGCCTGGCAGAGGAACAATACCCACACCAGGGCAGGATCTGGCCCCTCCAGGGACTCTGGGATGCCAACTTTTCAGAGAAACAGCGGATTACAGCACATCAACTCTAATCAATACTCTGCCGTAGCAGAAAGCAAAGGGAAAAGAGGAACAAAAAGAGGTTTCTCATTTGCTGGGGATTTGGGGCTTTTGTTGTGTTTGGAGGGAGGAGGAGAAAAAAGCTTGAGAAAAGGGTGGGAAGGAAGAGCTGGGGGGACAGAGCAGCACCCACCCCTCTGGGGCACTACTGCAGGGTGGGACTCTCTGAAACACTCGGGGTGCCAGGGAGAGCATGTGGGCATGGGGTGGGATTGGGAAGGGAACAGGGTGAGTGTGGGGTGCTCCATCTCCACCTGGCACGAGGGGTTCCATTCTTTCCTCCCCAGACCGTGGCGTCTGCAGCAAAGAGGGGCAAAAGTGGAGGAGAGGGTATGGCAAAGGGGAGAGAGAAAAAAAGATGTTCAGCCCTGGTCTGGTCCTGCTGAGACCCCCAAAAAGTACAACCAGGCTGGGGGACGCTCCAGACAAAACGAGGGTGTTAAAGGAGAATTTTTGGAAACCCAAATATCTTACAGGGAGAAGAGCAGAAGTGATGCCACTGACCCCATGTGGGCTGCAGCCCAAGACCTCTTTGTGGGTGGTTTGTCTCTTGTCTGAGCCATCGATTCCTCCTGTGGAAGGAAAAGGCCCTGACACAGCGAGCGGTGTCCTGCCGTGTCACTCAGCGATGGACAGAGCACTCAGCCCCTGGGAGAGAGGCTCCTTCCCTGCAGCCAGAACGGCCTTTCCTCTGAAAAAAGGGACAGGGGAGCCTGCGCTGGGCAGTGCTGGGAACAGGAGCTGGGGACACCGTGGGCTGCCCTGCTCCTGTGCAGGGACCCCCGCAGCGGCCAAATTCCCAGCAGGGAGAGCACCCGGCGGGGACCCGGGGGGGTTTGTGTCACTCCGGGTCGGTGGCCTGGTGAAGGACCAGCGAAGGACCATCCGGGCACCGCAGCGCTCTCCCACGGCTGCTTGGGATGAGGCTCACGCAGCTCCTCTGCATTCTGCGCTCTCGCCGGCGCGGGGACGGAGAGCTTTGAAGGAGCTGCCCTTTCATTATTAATATGATGATGATGTCTGACGCCGTGCGTGTGCAGCGACGGCTCTGCCTCCCCTGGCTCCCTGCCAAGGAAAGCACACGCTGTTCCTGGGGGAGGGCTCGGTGTCTACCCCCAGCCCCGGCGCCGTGTCTCGGACAGTCCTGATGCTCCACACAGCCCTCTCTGGGCTGGACCCACGGGACATCGGTGCTCTCACCAGCTCCGGCACGCTGGGGATGCACAGCGAGTGCGGCTGAACACAAGGAGGGTAAAGTGCCACCCTCGTGTCCCACTCTCTGCAGTGTCCTGTCCCCACGGGGGCACAGCGCTGACCTGAGCCCAGCCTCTGCCCGACACCCCCACTGCAACTCTGCTCGCTGTCTTGGACCACAACGTAGAAGAGAGTGTTTGAAATGTTGTAAAAGACTGTTTAGAGCTTGGGTCTGATCCTGTGTGGCTTCAGCCGTTTTCTTCCCCCAGGCCAAGCCGGGACCCCGGGGCAGTGCGGGCAGAGCCGGCTTCGGGAGGAGAAATGCTGCCAGGAGCCGCAACTCCCAGCAGGAGCCGCAGCCTCCCGGCATCCTCACATCAAACCTCTCTCCGTTTTTGCCCTCGGGCCACAGCCTGAGACATGAATCATCCTCTCCGATGCCTATCGATCCGGGCTGTGCTGCTGGCAGAGCCCCCTCCTCAGCCCCGCGGGAGGGTCTGTGCCCATCGGTGCCCAGCCACCGCCGTGTGCCCAAGACAAGGTGCACCCCGAGCCTGTGGAGCCGGGTCCAGGGCTGTGGGGCCGTGGGTCTGAGCTGGCCATGGACGCCCCTTCTCATGTCCCAGCTCCACAGCTACAGCCGGACTCTACGACCAGTAACCGGAGGTGGCACGGCTCAACGTGAGTCAGTGATGAGCCAGGCCAGGGTCCCTGCTGGCCCTGGTCCGGGCAGGGCTCACCCTGAGCATCACTCAAGCTCCCAAAACCACGGACCCCTCTGCCAGGGCGGGAACCTCCATCCTGCTCACCGCATGCCTTGGAGACCGGCAACTGGGGGCAGCCCTGGGGCCGAGCCGGACCCCGCACCCTCTGGGGCAGCCCGGTGTCAGGGTGCAGTGGGGACACCCCACACACGGCAGGGCTGCGAGGGGCCAGCCCCGCTGGCACAGCCCGGCCAGCAGGCTCCCAGGATCCCATCCCGCACCACCTCCGCGATTCGGCTGTGGGTTATGTCAAGGTATGTTGGATTGCAAATTAAGCGTCAGCCCGCTGCACGGTCCCGGCTCCATCTGCAGAAAATGAGTTGCTGGACTTGGAGAGTGTCCAGTTGTGCAGCTCGGCGTGCCTAACGCCCAGGGCTGACAAGCCACTGAATCACTCCTCCCCGTGCTGCCAGGCCACATGAAGCCAAGATGCATTTCTTTTTAATGATAAGTTTTTATTGTTTGGAGTTCAGCTTAAACAGCTTCCCGGGGGCCAGCGCCTCCCGCTTCCAGCGCGGGTGAGCGGAGCAGGGAGCTGAGCCCGGCTGGTGCGGGCACACCGAGCACCAGTGGCACGAGCTGGCCGGGCTCAGCTGCCAAGGGGAGTCCTTGAAAAGCGTCCATGGGGAAGGAGCTGGGCTGCCAGCCACGAGCATCGCCCGGTAAATCCACACAAAACATCTCTGCAGCCAAAGGCAGGATTTGCACCTGGCCGGGAGACAATGCACACACCCCACTCATACACACGGGAACCGATGGCTTGAGACAACGCCTGTGCCCCCCTCCCTGCTCCAGAGAGCTCTTTGGGAATATCTGCCAGCCCAGCACTCATCCAGCTCTTCCCAAAATAGGGTGTGTGCCCTGGAGACAAGGTGCTTGAACACCTTGTCCCCCACATGCAACCTGCCAGCCCAGTGCCACACCTGCCCCGCAGGGTGGCAGCGCCCACCCCAGGGAAGCCTCATGGGAGCTGCTGGAGGTCGCGACTGGGGCTGAGCTCCAGGGTCAGAGACCCAGGGGGGTTTGGGGGTGCCCAGGGGACAGCCTCCTGCTGCAGGACAAGGGGCTGCAGGGCTGCCCAGGAGGTTTCCCGGGGGATTCTCAGCCTGGAGAGAGAACTCAGCCTCCCCCCAGCCGGATAGAAGCAGCTCTGAGCCATCACTGCTCTCACGATGCTCCTCTGAACCTCTCAGCTACGCTCCTGCCCGCAGGTCAGACAAGTGGCAAATAAAAGATTTACGGGAGGTGCGGCAAAGCTATGGGAAGGAAAACCACATCCACACGGGAGTGGCGGCACATCGGGCCGGGAGGGAGCCCTGGCACGCAGGGCCAGCGCCACGGCTTTGGGCTGGGAGCGCTGGGCTTTGGGCATCGCTGTGACCCTGGAGGAGGTGGGGGCGGCTGCTGCCTCGCCCCCCGCCAGCACCAGCTTCGCGGAGCGCGCTGGGATTTGCTCAGAGAGCCTCCCAGCACTTGGGCTACCCTTGGGCACAAAGGTTTGGGGGGTGGCGATGCCAATGCCGCCCTCTCCGCCCCCCCGCCCAGCACCCTGCCCATCCCTGCCCACCGATGGGACTGAGCCCCACCAGCTCGGGGCGTTCCCCTGGAGGATGTAGGGGCGTATCTCTGGGAAAGGGTGAGCGGGTTCCGGGGGCACCCCCCGCTCTCCCCCCCGGGCCCCTGCAGCACCCCCGATCCCGCTGGTACCAGCCCCCGCCTTACCTGCTGCCGCTCCTCCAGCTGTGCTGCCACATCTGGGCAGCTGCGGAGCCCGGGGCTGGAGGGGGGGTCGGGGTCCGGGTCCGGAATGATTGGGGCGGCCGGGGGGCGGCGGGCGGTGCTGGGGGGGGCGGGGAGATCCCCCAGGGCATCACCGGGCGGGGTGCCCGGAGCGGGGC
Source organism: Fringilla coelebs (assembly GCF_963513975.1). Taxonomy (NCBI): domain Eukaryota; kingdom Metazoa; phylum Chordata; class Aves; order Passeriformes; family Fringillidae; genus Fringilla; species Fringilla coelebs. The sequence goes on along the minus strand of NC_140047.1, from coordinate 7,843,401 downwards.
CGGGGGAGCCCCGGGGGGGGTCGGGGCGGGCGGGGAGGGAAGATCCACCCCCGTGTCCGTGCCCGTGTCCTCCCTCCCTCCTCTTCCTCCCTCCCTCCTCCTCCTCCTCCTCCTCCTCCGCCGCCGCCGCCGCCCGTCCTCCGCCGCGGCCAGTCGGGCAGCGCGGGCGGGCCGGGGGCTGCGCCGCCGGGGAGGAGGTTTGGGGGGGCTTGTGGGGGTCCGGGCACTTACTTGGGCTGGAAGTTGGCGGCGCGATGGGGAACGAGCGTTGGAAAACCGTGGGAGGAGCCTCGCAACTTGAGGATGGGCAGCAGGAGAAATCACAGGTACGGGGCGGGGGGCAAGGGGGGCGGGGAGGGGTCACCCAGCCCGGGGGTCCCAGCGACCCCCCAGTGTCCCCAGCGAGCTTTTCTCCCCAGCGTGGCGAGCTGCCCCCCCCGTCCCCGCCGTGCGAAGCCCCCCGGGCTGCACCTCCTCACCCCCCTCCCAATCAACGCGTTAATTAACCTGCGGCCAGGCTCCCACCCAGCCCCGGGGCTGCCCCGGGCTGGGGCAGCGGGCGATGCTCCGGGGCTGCCACACGCCTCTGCTGAACCGCTACACGCTCTAAACTGCTTAAATAACCCTTTAAAAGGGATTTGGCATCTCAGCTCCGCGCTGCAGCCGGACTCATCCCTCCCGGTTCGGGGGCTCCCGGCCGCCGGACCGGCTCTTAGCCTGCAGGAGCCCCGCTGGGTTTTGGGGGGAGGCCGGCGCTGCGGCGGGGTGCGGTGGAGCGGCGGCAGAGCCTGCGGTGACACGCGGGGGATCCGGCACGTGCCGGAGCCCGTTTGCACATCCCGCTGCACGTGTGGCAGCTCCGCCAGCCCGGCCGCCGGCCCCCGAGCACGGCCGAGCAGGCAGCGAGCCCGAGAAGCCCAGGATGGCTCGGCTTGGAAGGGACGTTAAAGATTACCCGGTTCCAACCCCCCTGCCACGGGCAGGGACGCCTTCCGCTAGAGCAGGTTGCTCAAATCGCCATCCAACCTGGCCCCGGACAGTTCTAGGGATAGGCACAGGCATGGATGCACGCTGAGCGCGGGCAGGGTGGGAAGAAGGAGTGCTGAGTAGGGCCAAACCTGTCTGCGAAGAGCTGGAGGACAGCAAATCTCCAGCGTGCCTGAGAGTGAAGGGAAAGGACCGAGAACTGGCAGCGCTGCCCTTCCTCGGCACCCAGGAGCCGGGGGAGCAGCCGAGGGACGCTCGACCCCCGGTCCGCCACTTTCCTGTCCCCTGACACCCGCAGCAAGGCAGGAGAGGCTCTGCCTGACTTCTCCCTCCTGCGAGCAGCTCCCGCGCCTCACTGGAGGGGGGCTGCGCACCCCGGCAGACCCCTGACCCCCCGAGAGAAACCAGCCTGCCCTCCCCTCCCTGGCAGAGCTCCGTCCCTGTGCACAGCCCCTGCACGCAGGGATTCGAGCAGTGCCATCCGTCTGGAGCTGCCATCCCCCCGGGTTTGTGCCCCCGAGGGCGAGCCGGGCAGGATGGATCCAGCCCCACCAGCCGTGGGGGGCTGGACAAGGCAGCGCGGGGCCGGATGGTTCACGGTGGGTTCCAGAGGATGCACAGTTTGCCGTGCAGCCTGTGCTGCGGTCCCAGCTCCCGCAAGCTCCGGAGGAATCCAAGCCCAGCCCGCTGTGTGCTCACCCACAGAGCGGCTCCGGTGCGCTCGCCATCCTCCCCGTCCTCTCTCCTCTCCTCTTCCCCATCCGCAGAGCGTGGCGTGCCGTGGCAGCGGTCTCAGGCAGGCTCTGGGTGACGGAGGAGAGCAGGAAAACGGGAGCGGGATTCAGTTCAGCCGCTCCGTGCCCGCGGGGGGCGGCGGGGACACAGCCCCGGCCGAGGCGAGGGGACGGCGGCTGCAGCCCCGAGCCAGGCAGGGCGGGATGGGCAGCCAGGGTGGACAGGGACGGAGCGGGGGAGCAGAGCAAGGATGCAAACTGAGCTGCTCAGGCAGCTCTGAATGAGCGATAGGTGCCGGGAGGGAACAGACCCTCGCTGCCCTGGGGCGCCTGCGGCGCTGGGTGGACCCCGGCAGGAAGGTGCGGGTGCCTGGACTAAAGTTTGCACCAGCAGCTGAGCCTGGGCCATGCAAACCTCGGTGTCCACCTGCCTGGGAAGCAGAACACAGGTTCTGGTTCGTCCCTGGCTGAGGGCACAGCCCGGGGGCAGAGCAGCCAGGCTGCAGGACCACTGCCTGCCACCCCTCAGTCTGCTGAGCTGGAGAGGAGCAGGGATTTTTTATGGCAGGAGCAAAGGGGACCTCCTCATCTTAGAGCATCTCCCAGGGCAGAGCTCAGCCTCTCCTGCCACCACTCTCCATCCACGCTCTCCAGGGACCAGCCACCTCTGGGTGCCCTGGGACGAGCTGGCTCGTGTCCTTCCCTTCCCTTCCCACAGGCTGCAGGTGCTGGGGCTGCTTGTCTCCATCCCCAGAACAGCCAGGCTGGCTGAGGGGGCTGGGGGCTGCTTTGAGGGTCCTCATGGGGTCCAGAGCTGCTCACAAAGTGTGGCTGGGTCACCAAGGACCCGGCCCCCATGGGTGACCAGCTATAGATCTACTGCCTGTGCCAGGGCAGGGCATGGAGACCCTGACTCACCAGGGACAAAACCATCCCTTAGATCCTGCCTGGGGCTCCCTCCAGGCTCCAGAGCAGGTTTGCAAGTGAAGGTCTGCTCATCCCAAGCATCACTCAGTCATTTCTCTCCTAAGGCAGGAGTGATTTGAAGACACTGGGACCTCCAGCCCAAGGGATATCCCCAGGGGAACATCAATAACCAGGGCAGGGGGATGTCTTACAGCTGTCCAAAAGTCTTGGCAAGAATTCCAGGAGCTTGAGGCCATGGAACAGACAGCAGGAACCCTATGGATCATGAGAGCCATGGTCATGGTGAGGCAGGAGTGTGTGGCAGGGGGTATCTGCAGGGTCCCATGCCAGCAGCTGGGCACCCTGCTGCAGTGCTGCTTTGCTGGAGGGTCTTGGGGGGACCCCCACCCCAGTTTGGAGTGCTGTTGGTGCCACGGGCTGAGTTTGCCTCCTCTCCCCACTGCAGGTTGCCAGGTAACACAACCAACCTGCCAGCAAAATGCCGTGGGACTCCTGAAGCTGCTGCCACTCAGGATCCTGCAGTCGCACACAGAGGGGATCCCTTTGGAGGGGGATTGGCCCCCAATTCCTGTTCCTGGTGGGAGGGCAGTGATTCTGGGGCTTGAAGGCTGGAAAACAGCTGGATACAGCTCCTGGTGTGGTGGTACAGCCGGGCAGAGCTGCGAGGTTTTGGTGTGTTACAGCCCACAGGGATTTGTGTGGCCGTGGGAAGTGGAGCCTCATCCACTCGTGGCTCTGTTCTGGGAGCTCTCACTGCTCAGAGGGGACCCCTGGGCCCTGCAGCTCCTCCATGTGCCCCTCCAGCTGGGCATGGCAGCATTGTGGGGAGCAGGGTGGGAGGGCACACAGTCCTGGGGATGAGGGTGTTGTCACAGCCAGGACAACCATGGGGACAGGATCCCTGCTCACCCTGTAGAGCCCAAACCACCTGACATTGGCCTTTGGACAGCAGCCACCCCTCCTGTCCCTTCTGTGCTGGCAGGGCACTGAGGGGCCCAGCTGAGCCCAGCTCCTGGGTGTCCACATAAGGATCTGAGCAAGGGGCATCTCCCACCTCTGTCTGCCACCATCCTGCTGCTCCTGGGTGTCCCCTGTGCCCCCAAGCAGGGCTCTGTGTCTACACACACCAGGCAACTCCTCAACCCCAGAGTTTCCCTTATTGCCTTTGACATCTCCTTTTAACCTGCTCTGAGGGGCTGAGCCTGGGGCTGTCTCCTCACAGAGGTCCCTGCAGGTGGCTTCCCATTCAGTGCAGCGCTGTTTGATCTGCAGCCTCACTCCATGGAGAGGGGGAGAAAGCCAGAGCACACCCTGGGGCTGGTGGGGCATCCTCAGCCCCCCAGGCAGCCCTGCTGCAGCTGTGGGGTCACCTTAATGCAAATGGTTGCGTGAGAGGGAGTGAAATGAAGGGTGCTTGAAGGAAGGTGTCACTCCAGATAGATGTGCACGGGAGGGGACAGGCCTGGGAAATCTTTGCAGATGCAGCAATTTTCCCCTCGTTTCTGGGGGAAGTAGTCTTTGTCTCTCTGAATCTGCAGTTTGCTGCCAGCCCTGCAATTCCTTGTGACAGCTGTGGCCAGGGTCAGGGGGAAATCACAGCCTCTGTCCTGCAGGTGTAACGAGGAGGGGAGGGGGACCGGGAGCCGAGGGGATCGGGTGGCAGCTCACCCGCTCTGCACTGACTGTGCTGGCACTTGAGGCTTTGCAGGGAGAAAAGGCTCCTGCTGGGCATGGAGCAGGTGCCACGGGCTGAGCCCATGGGTCTGAGCAGCAGCAGAGCTGCCAGAGGGACTGGGGGGCTCAGAGACCTTTCCCACAGCAACTCTCCCTTGCCAGGAGGCTCTGGGACTGATCCAAAGGCTTTGGGTGCCCCTCCAGCAAGAAATGAGGTGACAAGGGGGATGAAGATAAGTTGCCTGCCATAGCTGGGAGCTTCCCTGTCCCCACATTACTCAGGGCAGCGTGACCCCAGCACTGCCCCACAGCCACCCGTGCTGCTCTCCCTGCAGTCCCGCTGTGAGGGACACGAGGTGTTTTCCCTTTTCCTCCCCACATTTGTGCCCAGGGCAGCAGGGAGTCCCACACACATCTCCTGGGGAGCCAGGGCTGCTCCAGCCGAGGATCAGGGCTGTAAATAAAACATGCCACGGGAGCCGGCGGTGCCGCGCCTTCGCTCTCGTTATTATTTCATAGCCCGCTCCCCGGCGGGCTCGGCTCTCTGCTCACTCAGTGCTCGCCCGTGGCCTCCGTGTCCCTGCAGGGCCCCCTGGGGACCCCACCCTCCCTCCTCAGCAATGGCCAATGTCACTGCCAGACCCCAAACCCCGCGCAGAGCCTGCCCCCGGGGCGAGGGGATGGGGCTGTGCTGATGGCGTGTCTGTGTCTGCCCGCAGAGGATGAGCTGCGGCTACATCCTGTGCACCGTCCTGCTCTCGGTGGCCGTGCTCCTGGCGGTGACAGTCACGGGGGCCATCCTCTTCATGAACCACTACCACACGCCCGTCACCGAGTCACCTCCCGTCATCAGCACCAACCCCGAGGAGGCCAACGCGCTGGTGACCATCGAGAAAGCCGACAGCTCCCGCATCAACATCTTCATCGACCCCAACTGCCCCAGCGCTGCCGGCGCCCTGGGCCGCCTGGAGGGGCTGCAGAGCTCCCTGCTGCACGCCCTCACCGAGCACGACGCCGAGGCCAAGGCCACCAAGAGCCAGCAGAAGGCCCTGCTGGTGACGGTGGCGGACGAGGTGGCCAAGCTGCTGAGCCACGCCGCGCAGCTGCGCGCTGACTGCGACGGCCTCAAGAAGGGGCACAGCGCCATGGGGCAGGAGCTCAGCGCCCTGCAGGGAGAGCAGGGCAGGCTCATCCAGGTGAGCCAGGGCTGGCAGCGCCAGGCAGGGCTCCCCGGGGGTGGAACTCTCTGTCCCAATGTCCCTGGGGGCATGGCTGCTCCCAGCCCCTGCCTGCAGCATCCAGGGGAGAGCTTCAGGAGAAGGAGTGGAGGTTTAAGGCAACCTTTGGAATTGGAAGCTGGGAAGTGTCTCCCTGCCAAACCACCCCAGTGCCAGCCACCTCAGGCTGCACCCCACATGTGGGTGTCCCAGCTCCAGGTCCAGTTTGGGAGCTCCAGACAAAGCCAAGCCCAGAACCTTCTCAAGGGCAGTTCATGCAGCAATCAGTCCCCCCTCTTTACAGTCCCCAAAATTTCCCAGCCAATGAGCTGTGTGGAAATGCTTACCTCAGTATGCCAGGGGTCTGCCAGGTGCCATAGCAAGATGCAGGGCATGGCTGGGTGCTCCATGCCTGACCCTCCTGGTACTCAACTCCCTCTGCCCAGAGCTGCTTCTTTCTCGCTGCTTCGCTTCTCTCCCCATCCTGATGCTCTGCCACAGCCACCCCGTGTCACTGTCCCAGCCTGGGTCACCTCAGGGGATGATAAGAGCTGCCTCAGGACACGGCTATTCCTGCCGCCTCCGTCATCCTGTCCTCTGCCCAGAGGTGCTCTCTGTCCCAAGGGATTGCAGCACCACTGCACCCAGGTTTGGGGATTTCTCCTCCCTGGTGACAATAGGTGATTATCTGGACCTTGACCCCTGCCAAAAAGCAGCAGAGATCAGAGATAAAGCAACAGGTTTTATGGGATCTGCAGTGGATTTATGTCCCCACCTCCCACCCCCCGGCCTTGCTGAGCAGAGTGGTCAAGGGGCTGGGATGTGGAAGGGATTTAACCATTTCACCACAATTGTGTGTCCCCCACGTGTCCCCTGCCCGCAGCTGCTGTCGGAGAGCCAGACCAACATGGCTCGGCTGGTGAGCTCTGTCAGCGACGTGCTGGACTCGCTGCAGAAGGAGCGCGGCGGAGCCCGGCCCCGGCTCAAGGCTGACCTGCAGCGAGCCCCGGCCAGGGGAGCGCGGCCCCGGGGCTGCTCCAACGGTGAGAGGCATCCCTGCCAGCCCCCGGGGAGAGGGATGTGCCCGGGGATGCTCGGGGGAGGGAGAAACCACCCAGCATGGAGCAAACCCTCCTGGAGAAGGGATTTAAAACAGTGCAGGGGCTGGGGAGGAGGTCGAGGAGGAGGGAGAGGGAAAGGTGTGTCCTGGGAGGGGGAGTTCTCACCGTGCAGCTCCCAGCTGTCCATAAACCAGCCCCAAAGCCCCTTCACACCCATCTGCTCCCACAGAGGGTGGCGGGGAGCAGGCACAGCATTCACCTCTGTCGGGTGAGGAGGGTGGCCCTGCCCGGGATGAACAGTCACGTCCCTCAGCGTTGGGTTGGGATGCAGCTGAGGGAGCCTGTCCTGGAGCTGGGAGCACATGCCCACAGCCTCCCTGGGCACTGGCTGTGCCTTGTCCCTGACTGGGTCCCAGCTTGCCCTTGCCATCTCACAGGGACATGAGGTCAGTCCCTGCCAGCTGCTGGGGGATCCCCACGGTGGTGGCATCCCCCTGGCACTGCTCACCCCGAGCATCGGAGGAGAAGGGAGGGAAAGAGCAAAGCAGCACCAAGCCGGCAACTAGAGCTGGAAGCAAGGTTGGGAGCCTGGAAGAAATGGCAAGACATTAAATTAGACCATTAATTAACCAGCTTTCCCCTCATCCCACCCCATCCCAACGGCACGCCGCAGGCTCCCGGCCCCGAGACTGCTTTGACATCTATGTGAGTGGACAGCAGGAGGATGGGATTTACTCCATCTTCCCCACACACTACCCTGATGGCTTCCAGGTCTACTGTGACATGACCACGGACGGGGGCGGCTGGACGGTGAGCTGCCACCGCGCTGGGGACACGGGCTGATGGCACTGCTGGCCACGGGCTGGCCCTGCTGGGCGGGGGAGATGTCACTTTGGACACTTGGAGGTGTCACCAGGAAGGGCAATCAGCGTAAGGGGGGCCTGGCTCTGCACCCAGAGCTGCCCAGTGGTGCCAGGCAGAGCCCTGAGCTGGAGCCCGGTGCCTGCCCTGGACTGGGGAGCTGGGCTGGAGCTGGAGGGGGGCTCGGGCAGGGACTTGGGTGCTACCTCTGGAATTTGTCCTTCTCAGCAGGGCTGGGCTGTGGCTGTGCTTTGCCCTGTGGACCCAGCGAGGCAGTGCTGGGGCTCAGGGCAGACCCCAAACCCGGGCATTTGGCCTCATTTAAGGCCGGGGTGCCTGGGGCGCCTCGAGAGCTCTGCTGATTCACTCCCTGTCCGATTGCCTCTGCCAGGCAGCTGCGATGGGCCATAATCACAGCAATGGGGACAGGGAGCAGGGGGGGACACGGCTCTGCCACTGCCCAGGGAGCAGCTGGGGGTCAGCAGCTCCCCCTGCCCGGGAGGGCAGAGAGGGGGTCCCAGGAGCCGGAGGGGTCTCAGCAGGAGCGGTGGGCAGGCAGCCTCTGCCCGGAGGACACGGGGAGAGCCGAGCTGGCCAGCACCCTCCAGCTGGGCGCTCTAGGAAACAAATCCCCGCGATCTGATTGCCCTAAGCAGCTTTGAGCAGGGCCGGGAGGGAGCTTAGCCCCCCTGCCCTCGGGGGCTGGTGAGAGCCTCCGAGAGCCCACCCAGGGCAGGAGGAACCTGGGGTGGTACCAGCAGCTCCAGTGGGGAAACTGAGGCACAGCACAGCCGGGGACCTCAGCTCTTGGGGGCTTACAGAGGGGAGCCCTTCTGGCTCCCCAAGGTGCAGAGGGTCCTTGCAAACCCCGTGCAGAGTCTGCACAGCCTCTGCCAGCCCCAGCCGAGCCTGAAGAGCAGCCCAAGGTGATTAGCGAGGCACTCAGAGGCTTATTTAAAGCTGCTGCAGGCGGGAGGGCCCGGCTGGGCTGGGGAGGGGGCACAGCGAGGGATTCTAAGCCCGGCAGCAGGGTGAGGGTCTGCGAGGGCAGTGGCACAGACCCCTGGGCTCTGCCCTGCCTTGAGGGGGCCGGGAGCCACAGCAGGAACCCAGAGACAGCCAGGGCTGGGCTGAGGGTGCCCTCCCAGGCTCCTGTTTGTTGGGGCTGCTCTGCAGCAGAGGGTCCCAAACGTGCCTCCAGCCCCTTGGGTGCAGGGATTGGATTGTCTCAGCCATCTCCGGGGGGCTGGGGGGGCACTGCCTGATCCAGGCTCCAGGTGAGCCATGGCACAGCTGGGTGCTGTGGGGCAGAGCCTGGGACATTTCCCTTCCCTTCCCTTCCCTTCCCTTCCCTTCCCTTCCCTTCCCTTCCCTTCCCTTCCCTTCCCTTCCCTTCCCTTCCCTTCCCTTCCCTTCCCTTCCCTTCCCTTCCCTTCCCTTCCCTTCCCTTCCCTTCCCTTCCCTTCCTCCTCTCTGGAGCGATTACTCCTGACATTTGGGCTTATTTGCATGTGGGTGGGTGGGTGGAAGCGATGGCAGCAGCTGAATCAATTTTGACTCGGGAGCTTGGGAGCTGCTGAGCTCAGCTTTGGGCTGCCTGGGCAGCTCAGAGGCCACAGGGACCCAGGGCAGGGGGAGAGCTCAGGACCTCGCTGTCCCCAAAGCCTGACCTGCAGAGCCTGGGTCCTGCTTGCTGCCTGTCCCCATCCTGGGGAAGGCTGAGCCAGGCAGGGTTCTTTATCCCCCCTCGGTCCTGCCCAGCAGCAGCAGGGCCAGGTTTCTGCTGCTGGGGATGTGGATCTGGGTCAGTCCCACCTGTGCTGATGGGAGCACCCACATCCTGTGCCCAGCACTGCCTGGGGCTGCAGTGGCTGCCCTGTCACTGCCCAGCCCAGCTCTGCCCCTGACACTCACCTCTGGCCCTTCCCAAAGCCATGATGGCATGGCAGAGGTCAAGGGAGCCCAGCAGCCCAGGAGGGCTCAGAGAGTTGCCTTTTCACATGATGTTGTCTTCAGAATGTCTTTGCAAATGCCCCACGCTCCTCCCAGTGCCTCTGAGCCTCCTTTGTCCTCATTTGGGGCAAAATCCCCTGGGATCAGCACCTCAGCTCCTCAGCATCCCCTCCATGTGCAGCACGCATTGGGAAATGGTGGGAAAGGCAAAGAAAGCAGGAGAAAAGGCTGTGCCAGCAGGACAAGGGCTGTGGTGACATTAAGTGACAGCTTCCAGCTTCAGGGGTACCTGCTGTGCTGGGACAGTGGTGGGGACAGCCTCACCAGCCTGGTCAGCCCCTGCTGGAGGGGTCCTGGCGAGGGATGGGGCTGAGCAGACACTGGGCTGGGATAAACCACAGGCAGGGGTGGAGAGGAGCCACAGAAACATGTCCTGTTTCCAGAGATGTGGTTTACATGTCACAACAAACAGGGACAAGGCAATTCTGCTGGCAGGGCCGGGCAGGAGCAGCTCCTGGCACGGCAGAGCTGCCAGCTGGGGTGTGCAAAGGCTGTCCCGTGGGACTGGCACTTCCTGGGGCCCAGCTCTGCCCTGCTCAGAGCTTCCTCCCTGGCTGATCCCTGCTGTGACAGGGCTCAGAGGACACCCTGGGCTGCAGGGCTCTGTGCCATGGCTGCCAAAACTGAACCAGGAGCCTGAGCTCTGTGGTGGTGAAGGGATGGCTGAGCACATCCCCACACTGGGAGCTTCAAGCCCACCAGGAGTTTGGTGGAGCTGAGGGAGAGGAAGCTGGCAGTGCCACGGCAGGCACAGGTTGGTGCTCCCACTTTTCTCTGCTTTTAACCCATTTTTCTGGGTTTGTGGCTTTGCAGGAGCCTGTCCTTGCCCCACAGGGGCAACTGGGGGAGGCAGAGAATGAGGGAGATAAATATTTCAGCCTTGCCTTTAAAGAAGGGAGAGAAATCCTTTTTGCTTAAGAGGGGGGTGATGCATATTTGATGAGGAGGAAAAGAGCAGTGAGGCAGGGCTGGAGCACAGGAGCCTGCGGGTCACTGGTGCCCCCAGCACCCACAGAGGGGGATCAGGAGGCTCCCACAGCCCTGGAGGGTGCACAAAAGAGGCACAGAGGGGACCATGCACGAGGGATGATGAGGATGGAGCAGGAGACTCGGGAGGATGCAGGACCTCCAGCACTCACCAGCAGCAAACCCGGTTTCAAAGCCCCATGGGGCTGAGCCTGGAGGGCAGAGGGGCACTGAAGGCTTCTCCCAGGGTGATTCCTGAGCCGTGCCAAGGCTCAGGCAGGGGAGCCCGGTCCCACACGCTTCCCTGGGCACCACTCAGGCAATTGGCCTATTTAGAACCGTGGCTCAAAGCCGATTAGGAGGGAGCACCGGTGCTGCAGCCACTGCCTTCCCCACGCCAGCCACGGAGCTGGTGGTGGCTGGGGAAAAGCAGCTTCAGGCCCCTGTCCAGCCACGCTGTCCCCCTTTCCCAGCAAGCCTGAAGAAAGCCCCTTTAAATGGGCTTAACCACAGCTTCTCAAGCGCTCAACGCGGGGATAAAAATTAAGGCTCTAATTCTAGAAGGTAAGTACAGCAGGATCAGAGCTGTGCCAGAGCCTCAGCCAGCACACCCAGCCCCAAAACACCCAGCTGGGGAAGGGCAGACAGTGAGGGGCTCACAAGGGGGTTCTGCCTCATGGGCCAGGGTGTGGGAGGGCAGAAGGGGCCAGGGGAGCAAAGCAGGGTGGCTTCAGGGCTCCTCCACATTCCCCAATCCTGGAAGCTCGGCTGGGCAGCACAGCCCAGCTCTGAGCATGGGGCTGCCAGAGCCTGGGAGGGCTCTGCCCAAGTCACCGAGTGTCCCAGCTGTCCCCACCACGGCCTCGGGAGCGCAGAGCTCCGTAGGAGAGGGACAGGCTTGCTCAGCCAACTTTAATGCAATTAATCCAGGGCTGGAGGCTTAATTAAGTTCAAATGGTCGGGCATGAAGCAGCATTTTCTGGATCGCTGTCAATAAATCAAACCCAAAAGTACGGACAAAAGGGATGAAGCACACAGGGCACACGGGCTGGTGAGCAGATGGGAGAGGGAAAGGGAAAGGCTCCGAGCAGAAAAGCTGCGTTGAGCCCTGGGATCTGGCTGGGATCTGGGGGCTCTGCGGGGCTCAGGGCAGTCAGTGCCTCACAGTTAACTTCTCTGGGAGATTAATGAGGCTGCCACAGAGATGATGTTTTATAATGGGGTGTCTGCCCAGGAGAGCAAGGAAATCCAGGAGGAAGAAATCAGCCCCGCTGGGTTTTTGCACAGTTCTGGGCACCCACTGTTGGCAGGAGGGCTCACAGCAACCTGGGCAACCCACGCTGCAGGACAGACCTCGGGTCGTGCCCCCTGTGTCCCTGCTCCCCCGTGCAGGAGCAGACCCCTGCCTGCAGGGTGCCCACCACGCCAGGGACACCCCACATCTTCCCAAGGAGGTTCCCCGAGCTCTGCTCACATTTGCAGACAGAGGGTTTGTGAAGGGTTTTGCCTGAACGGACTCACCCGCCCCTGGGATGGCGCATTTCCCCGGGGAGCTCCTCCCTGTGCAATCGCTGAGCCCACGGGGTTTAATTTGTGCCGCTAATTCGGCAGTGTCGGGGAGGGGTGAGCAGCCCGCTGGGGAGCGGAGGGGTGCCGGGTGCCGCCCCGCAGCTGATGCCCTCTGTGTGTCCCCAGGTGTTCCAGCGGCGGGAGGACGGCTCCGTGAACTTTTTCCGCGGCTGGGAAGCCTACCGGGACGGCTTCGGGAAGCTGACAGGAGAGCACTGGCTGGGTGTGTGGGGCTGGCACTGCTCGGTCCTGGCAAAGCCCGGGGAGCTCCGGGGGTTCCTTTGCCACGGAGGGGACACCGAGACCCTCCTTGTACACCACGCATGGGCTGGGAGGGATGGGCTGGAGCCTTGGGCTCCCCATCCCCACACTCACCCCTTTCCTTCTGCCAGGGCTGAAGAGGATCCACCTGCTGACGGTGCAGGGCAGCTACGAGCTCCGCATCGACCTGGAGGACTTCGACAACGGCACCGCCTTTGCCCACTACGGCAGCTTCGGGGTGGGGCTGTTCTCCGTGGACCCCGAGGAGGACGGGTACCCCATCACCATCGCCGACTACTCAGGGACAGCAGGTGGGGCAGCACGATGGGGACACATGGGCCAGGGGTGTCACAGCCACCAAAACCCCTGGCTGGGGTGTTCCAGGGTCCTCTGGCAGCAGCACCGGCTGCGTCCCTGTGGCCTCGAGGAGCTGGAGGAGGGGTGAAGTTGGGTATCTGCTGGTTGGGCACCGGCTGCACCCGCACTGGGGTGTCCAGGGGAGCCCCACGGGGCAGGGCAGGGCAGGGCAGGAGGTGCCCATCCAGGACTCCTTTCCCCTGGGACAGGCGACTCCTTCCTGAAGCACAACGGGATGAAGTTCACCACCAAGGACCTGGACAACGACCACTCTGAGAACAACTGCGCCGCTTTCTACCACGGCGCCTGGTGGTACCGCAACTGCCACACCTCCAACCTGAACGGGCAGTACCTCCGCGGCCACCACAGCTCCTACGCCGACGGCATCGAGTGGTCCTCCTGGACCGGCTGGCAGTACTCGCTCAAGTTCACCGAGATGAAGATCCGGCCCATCCGGGAGGAGAATTAGCTGATGGCACCACCCCCCACCCCACGCCGTGCCCGGTCCCCTGCCCTGCCCCAGCGCCCTGCAGACCCACTCCCTCAACTGCCATCCTCCCCGTCCTCTCCGAGGGCTTGCCCAGCTCTGAGGGGCCCCTGGGGAGCATCTGCTGCCAGTGAGGGGGACTTTGGCTCCTGGGCACCCACAGATGTTGCCAGAGCTTTGCTTCCCACTGCCGTGGCTCCCCTGCAGCCAGACCAGGTGTCCTGACCAGAGTGTGACCCACGGCCTGTGCTCCTGGCTGGGGCAGAGAGGATGCAGGTATTTGGGCAGAGGTGCCCAGCAGGAAGGAAAGGGGCTGCCTGGAGGGAGGGAAGGAAGGAGGGAGGGAGGGAGGGATGCAGCAGCCCAGGCAGGCTGAGCACCTCTGGTCACCTCTGCTCTGGGCACTGACACCTGGCAGTGGGCTTGCCAAGCTGGCAAGGGGCTGGGGGCACTTGTCATGGGGAACCCCAGGCCCCCCCAAACCCCCAGGACTGGGATGAGGCTGCTGCTCCACAGCTCCAGCTGCCCCATGGTGCTACTGGTGATGGGGAGGGCTCAGCTGGGTCAGCCTGACCGTGCCAGCAATTCCTTCTCTGGACTGCAGAACGCTCTCCTCTGCCCCTGCAAGAGCAACGCAGCTGGGGAGGGACAACCACCAGCTCCTTAGTCCCCATTGTCCCTGTCCTGAGTCCTGGAGCCTCCCAGCAGGTCAGGACACCCCAAAGTGAGCCAGAACAGCGCTGCAAGGACGCACACCCAGAACCGAGCACAGCGTGGAGCTGCTTTGGCAGTGCTGGGCAAACAGGGAGCACCACAAGGAAGAGGAGGAGGCGAGGAAGGCTCACTTCCCAGCACAGCTCTGCCTGCATTCCACAGCCCCTCCCTCCCAGCCAGACCCACTGGGATTCACATCAGACTTTCACCGTCCAAAGGCTGTGACCTTTCCCCAAACCCTTGGGGCAGCTCAGCCACATCTCCCAGTGAGCCCCCTCTGCTCACTGCTGGCCTGGGCTCCGCATTCCTTCCCACCCTGGCTGAGCTGTGGCACTGGCTGGGCACCTGCAGATATCCAAAGCCTTTCATTTCCTCAAATCCTGTTAAGGTTTTGCAAAAGAGAAGCCCCGAGTGGGGCTTAGCATCTGCAGGGCCCTGATAACTGGGCAGCAGCACCAGCCAGCCCAAGCAGGAGCTGCCATGGGCTGTGGGACTGATGTCTCCTGCTGGCTCCCTGGAAGGACTCAAATGGGGGATTTTGTCAAAAAAAAAAAAAAAAAGAGAACCAAATGTGAGCAGACTCTGGACCGAGAGGGGAGGGGACAGACAGGACCCTGCCACCCTTTACATCATTCTCTGCCTGTGCCAGAGCAGAGCCCTGCCCCAAGAAACACCATCAGACAGACAGATGGACTGAGGAGGGGAGGAAAACTCCCCCTGTCTCCATTTCCAGGGGAGCTTAAAGCACGGGGAGATCAAAGGCTCAGCTTCCCAACTGTGCCAGGTTTGTACTTCCCTCTGTGATTCTTCTTTTTTTTAAGCCTTCCCCACCTCGGATCTTGCGCTGGACAGGATCTCTCACCTGCTGGGTGAGTGGCTGTCTGTCTGCCCTGACAGAGAGATGGACAAACGATGCATTAGGATCACCACAGCTTTTTACTCTGCCAGAGAGATCCTTCAGAGCCCTCAGGTGAGGGAGAGCTCCGAGTGAAGGGCACTCAGCTCTAAGCACTCCATCCATGCCCAGAGCAGTGGCTCAGGCCTTTCTGGAATGAAGGGAACTGGAGGAACTCAGCAGTGGCATTTCTCAGCACAACAGCCAAGGAGGTTCCTGCATTCCACTGGACCTTTCTGGAAAGGGTCCTGCCTGCACCCATCTTTACTTTTCAGTCAGTTTTTTTGCTGGATTAGCCGTAGCTGGGTTTTCTGATGCTTTGGGCAGGAATGCACATGGAACCATGTGCCGGGTGGGAAGGCTCATCCCCCCCAGCCCCCTCCACAGGCGTTCTGCCGTGCCAGGGAGGGAACATTGTACGTTGGTTTGTTGGTAGCACATCCTTGTGTAACTGCCTGTGTCACCCAGGACCCCCAGAGATTTGTTTTGACTTGCACGAGAGGTATTTAATCCATGCCAAGACACAGGATTTCCCAGGATTATTCCCAAGAGCTCAAGCATTGCTCCATGGCCCCGGATTAGGTTAAACCCATCCGTGGTGACACCTCCCTGGAAAGGGGTGGGCAGGGGTGACCGGGGGTCTGGGATGTGGCCATGGACCTTCCCAGAGCAGCCCTGGGCCAGGCCGTGGTGTGTAGCAGTGCTGTGAAGTCTAGGTCGTGTGTGAGTGTGTCCAAAGCTGTACATGTGGACTTTCTAAACTCCTTAATAAAAGGATCTCCTCGTTACTCACCGTGTGACAGCTGTGACAGCGCGGGGACACGGCCAGAGGGACAGCAAAGGGAGTGACACTGAATCACTGCAGCTCCTCCCTGTGCTGGGGGATGGCTCCTTCCCCGTGCCAGGCTCACGGCACAGCATCCCTGGGGACTTGCTCACCACACCAAAACCACTCTGCAAAACAAGAACTGGGGACAGCCAGGGGGCTGAGGAGACTTCCCAGGGCTCCAGCCCAAACCAAGGCCCTGCAGGACCTTGGGGTGGCCCCGGGACTGGGGCTGGAGGGTGGCAGCTGTCTGTGCCAAGGGGACCTGCTCCGATGGACAGAGCACCGAGCGATGCCCCAGTCCCTCCCTGCTGCCCCCTCACTTCCACTGCCACAGCCCAGGACAGACCTGGAGGGGACAGCAGGGTGCCTTGGGGACCACGTCCCAGCCCTGGTGCAGTGTGTGTTGACCAGGGAGGGTGGGAGCACTTGGGCATGTCCAAGTGGGGCCAGGCCCTGGGTGGGTTTGGGGGCGCAGGGGTCTCCAGTGGTGCCTGCACACAAACATGGGTGGGACCCCCAACAGCTGCACACAGCACACACCAGCCAGATGATGGGGACACACCTGGGCCCCCAGATGAGACCCTCCATGCCAGCAGCACCCCTGACAACTGCCAGGGATACAAGGCCAGCTCCCAGCTGCTCCTCCAAATGAGGCAGCAGACAAAGGCAGCGCGATAATGAGTGGTGCTGCTGCCTTCCTATTGTGGCAGCTCCACCAACCCCTGTCCCCTCCGTCCCCTCTTCAGCTCCCTCCCCGAGGACCCCACCCCCCTCTCTGCGTGGCCACACGCCCAAGGGTGACACGGCAATCAGCGCCCGTGGCTATTTAATGGCCCAAGGCGGGTCCCGCTCATCCGGACCCAGGGTGGGCAGAGAGGTGCCAGGGAGGCAGCACTGGGCAGCACCGAGGTGCAGAGGTAAGTGACTGGTGTCCGTGTGTCTGTCTGTCCCTGCTTTACAGCCCTGCCTCGATGGGCAGCACAGCGAGGGAGCAGTGAAAGGCTGGTGGGAAACAGCTGGGGACCCACAGCACCCCCAGACCCCAGGACGGGACTCAGAAATTTGGATCCCTGACGGGCAACGGGGAGCAAAAAGGGAGAGAGCAGAACAGGGGCAAGGTGTGAAAAAGGTTGGGGTGAAGCCCGAAGTGAAGCCTCCGGGCTAAGGGGTGCTGGGAAGGGCAGGCAGGGCTTGAGTGCACCTGGGTCTGGGGCAGGAGTGAGGAACAAACCCCCTGGGCAAGCGTGGGGCAGACAGCCTGGCCCCCAGCACCTGCAGCAGCTTTTAAGGCAATACCTGCAGATACCAATAATAATAATAATAATAATAATTAATAATAATAATAATAATAATAGTAGTAGTAGTAGTACAACCTGTTTCCTTTTCCTGAGCCTTCGTGGGAGGAGGAAGGGAAGGCAGGGGGGAGCTCGGACCCTCTCTGGGCCGGGTGCTGGTGTGGAGGCTGCAGGAGGAGCATCCTGGGTGCTCGGGGGGCGGCAGGGCTGGTTTGGGGGGCTGCAGCAGGGATGGGGAACTGCCCAGGGCAGCCCGTGCTGCTGCCTCAGCCTCTGTCCGAGCATCTCGCTGCTCCCCTGACATTCCTTCCCCTTCCTGTGCTTCCCCCAGATGAGAGCACCCTACTCGCTGTCCTGCCTCTTCCTCCTGAGCCTGGGAGCCTGCTTCCCTCCCGGAGAGCGCTGGGAGCCGGGAGAGCCCTGGGAAGGGGCTCTGCTGGGCCCCGGCTTGCAAACGGCGGCGGAGGGCCGGGGTCCCGGCTGGAGGGCAGGGGCGAAGCGGAGGAGAAGCGAGGAGGAGCGGGATGCGCTGCTGAGCATCGCCCGGGAGCTGCGGGGGCTCGGCGCGGCCGGGGCCGGGCAGCGGCCGGGCAGGCGGGGCGGCCCCGAGCTGCTGCCCGGCGGAGGGGAGAAGCGCAGCGGCGCCCTGGGGAACCTGGCAGAGGAGCTCAACGGCTACAACAGGAAAAAAGGGGGCTTCACCTTCCGCTTTGGGAGATGAGAGCTTGGACCGGATCCCCCGCCTGCTGCGGGTCACCCCGTCCCGTCCTTCCCTTCCGTCTCACCTGGGTTTGCTCGGACAAAAGGATGTTGGGGGGTTTTGCTGCTGGGGGTGCCCTGGGGAGGGGGGACGCTGTGTTTGCCCTGCTCCCAGCTCTGCTCTAGATCTCCCATCCCTGTTTCCAACCAATGCAATGGAAGAAGAGGAGGGCGCCTTAAGGAGAAATCACCAAATCCCTTCCCTGAGCACACACAGCTTTTGCTGGGGCACAGGGAAAGGGCTTGGTGCTGGGTCTCCAGGGGTGGCACAAGGGGACAGGCAGTGCCAGTAGGGCCAGGCAGCAAGGCTGGAGGGTTACAGCAGGATGCTGGGGTGCTGATAGTCCCCAGAGACTGCCTGTAGTCCAGGGCCAGCCGTCAGGGAGGAGAGGGTCCCTCAGAGCTCTCCACCGAGTTGCTGCTCTCCTGCCTATTAAGAAAAGTCCCTCCGGCAGCAAATTCTGCTTAGTGTCAAGATGCCTCTTACACGAGGCAGCTCCTGCCTGCAAAACCAGGGCAGAGCAGCAGGGTTTGAGAAAATCTTGTCCTTAGCAGCCCCTGGTGCGAGCACAGAACCCTGCCCTGGCACCACCAGCCCTGCCACAGCCCCACTGCCCCGCTCATGCCCCAGACTCCTCACCAGGGCGAGACCGTGATGCCTGACCTTCAATGTCCTTGTCACCTCAGCTCCTGCTGACAGCCTGGCCCTTCCCAACGCCCTCCTTGTCACCCCCTAATCCCAACTGTAGCTACTGCAGAACTTGGGTGCAGAGGGACTGAAACAAGAAGTTCTGACCCTGAGAGGTGCTCAGTGTCACTGAGCTCCAGCCACTGTCAGGGCAGCTTTGGGGAACATTAGCCCCAAAAGCCAGCACAGGAAGGGCAGATCATTGCATCCCACTGCCCAGCCACTTCCTTCCCCTCTCCTGGGCAGATTTAGCTCTGCCAGTCCCAGTGTTTTCTCTGTGCCTGCCAGAGGTACCAGCAATCAGAGCTCTAACTACCTGCTGCAGGCACTAAAGGCAACTTACACACTGAGCCACGGCTGATATTTCATTGCAGGCACAAAAATGAGCCTGGAGATGATTTGCAAGCACTGAATTGCACCCTCAAAAATCAGAGACCGTGGCAGGACTTGGTTGGGGGAGTAAAAAGATTTTGAAATCAGGCTGCAAGAGGTGCATTGTAATATCCATCAAGCAGACAGAGCACTTAATGCAGTGCTGCGTGAGTTCTTCTGGCAGCAGGAGCAGGGACTGTGGCTGAATGGAGGAGCTGGAACCCAGGGGGAAACAGTGGTGGGGCAGCAGGTCCAGGGAGCAAGGGAGGCACAGGACCAGGCTCATCCAGGTCTGCAGGGGCACAGACAGTGCCAGGGTTTGCCCCTCGGGGACAGACAAGGTTGTGAAGGTGAGGACGGGCATTTCCTTCCCCTGCAGCCCCGAGCATCTCGCACCGGGAGCACAGCAGCGACCGCCCACGGCACTCAGGGCGGCTGAGCCCACGCAGAGCCGCAGCCCAGGCACCCCCAAACCCACCTCCATCCCTCCATCCCTCCGCGTTCCTGCCCCACCACGGCCCCCTGTTTGGATCGGACGCCGGCGCCGCGCTCGCATCACGCAGCGGAGACGGAGCCGGAGCTTTATCGACGTTTCCATGGCAACGACTTCCCCCTACCCCTTTCTTTGGAGTGTTCAAACCATCAATAAACACGCACTGATCAATTTTACCCTGCGCTGGAGCCGGGGGGGAGGTATGGGAGGGAGGAAGGGGAAGAGTTTTGGAGTAACTCTGGGTTAGCGAGGGCTGGTAAATCCCTGGCTTTGCTGTGATGGATCTTTGCAGGGGAAAGTGGCACTGGCTGCTGTGGGAAGGGAAAGGGAACCTGCTGGGCAATGCCGCGGCTGCGGGGATGCCTGGGCTCCTGCACTCAAGTCCCGGAGAGGAACAGGCTCAGAACAGCCTCATAAAAGCTCCCACATAACGAGGCTTTGATTGATGTGCAATAACCTCTGCAGAACTCACTGAAAATTGGAGCACTTACCTGGCAGGTGGGACGGAGTTGGGCTCATCCCCCACACCTCAGGGCTCCTTGATGGGCAGCTTGGTGCCGGCAGAGCAATGCCATCACCCTCCTCACCCTCTGCCAGGAGCCTGGGCTCCTGCCAGGCTGTGCCATGGGGCAGGTGAGGGGCCATGGCATCCCTGAACTCCCCTGAGCACACCTTAGGGTGCCTGGGAAGAGGCAGCATTCCAGGCTCTTGATTACTGCTCCTTGGCAATTAATGCTGGGGAGGGGAGGTAAAAGCGAATGGAAAATAACTGCCTGGAGCTGGGAGGAAGGAGGGGGGAGCATGCTAAGAACGACCCCTGAGGGGCTGGAAAGCCCACCCCTGAACACTGGACACATCATCTCCACCCAGCTCCCACAGGAAGCTACACCCCTGCCCAGTTCCTCTCCTCCTGATGGGGGGAGCAGCTCCTGAGAGGACACCCAGACCCTGAACATCTCTGAGAGGTGGAGAGCTCAGAACTCACCCACCCACAGGGAGCTAGGGGGGATCAAATGGCCCCTGGATTCCTCTACAGGTGGCCAGTGGACAGAGACAGCACTGCAGGCATTGCCACCACAGCTGGGAGTGTCCTGTGAACCCTCCCTGCCCAGGCACAACCCTCAGCCCTCCCCTGGCCTCTGCTCCACTCCCATGGGCTGCCCCTCACTGCTCCTCCAGCCCTGGCAGAGCTGCAGCACTACAAACACACCAACAGCAGATCTCAGGAACCCAAAGGATGCTCTGCAGGAGGATTAATTGCATCCCAGGGACTCACGAGGAGGCTCTGTGTATCATAACTGGGTCATGCAGGCTGCAGGAGCACAGGTGGGACCTTTACAGCAGAACAGATGCTGGGACAAACACAGAACCCTCAACAAGGGGGTGACTGCTGGGAAAACGTCCAGCACAGCCTGGTTTGCAGGTCAGCTTTCTGCTGAGCTGGATCTGCCACTGAGCACTGAGCAGCACGGCCAGGGAGGACAGCCCCGAGCCCAGGCTCAGCACTGAGATGACTGAGGGCTGTCCCTCACCCACAGCTTTAGGGGCATTGGCACTGCCAGGGCATCAGGACTGAGCAGGAACTGACCTGGGAGTGTCATTCTCAGCAGCCCTCCCAAGCCAGGGAGTGTGTCCCACTCTGCTGCCAGCCTGCCTCCAGGTGCTCAGGTGATGGCAGGAACCCTCTCCTCAGAGGTGACACCCATGGGATTTGCAAGAAAAAGAGTGAACATAAAACACTGACCACATTTTAAATCTCGTGACAAGCAACTTCCCAACAAAAAGCAAAATGACATTAAATGAAAACTTAAAAGAGTGAACATTGTAATTTCAAAGACACGAAAACCAAAACAAAACCACAAACACAGCTATTTTTCCCCCAGAGCACTCTCACTTTCAAGCTCAATAGCCTTGAAAATTGGAGCAATCAAACTGTTAAATGCATCGATCTGTTAAATCAACTCCTACTGTACTCAGCTAAATTTAGCCTTTAATCCCCTCTCTCTTACTCCCAACACCAGAGATCCAGGGGCTTTCCCCAGCCAGGTCAACCAGCCTCTGCCTTCCCACAGCACCACGGAGCAGTCCCTAAGCCAGCAGGGATGGGAATCAGCAGCAGTGACAGCATTTAGGGGCAGGTGAAGCTGCTCCATCTCCCCTCAGCTCACAGCTACTCACCACATCCACGTGTGGAGCTTGCCCAGGGTGTTGTCACAATCCCACCCTGAACTCCCTGAGTGCTGCACCCTGCTCACTGCAGAGCCCTCTGCTGTGCCTGTGCCTTGCCAAGTGCAGGCCATTAGTTTTGTTTATGTTCACCAGGGCATCCTCCTGCTTCTCCTTCATCCTCTTCAGCCTCACCAGCTGCAGCCCAACACAGTCACTGTCACAGCAGCTCAAGGTTTCCCATCAGCCTTGCTCCCCTTCAGCCAGGACCCACAGATTGCACCAGGGACTTACTGAGGGGGTTAGAAATGCAAAGAACTGGGTTACAACCCTAAAACATCACTGTGGAACTGTGGGACCTCAGGCACACCACACACACACTGTCACCTGCCCTTGTTTTCTTCTCATCCTTTTTTAGTCTTCAGCATCTCCATTAATCAAAGCAGTGGCTGATTTCAGAGGCTGCTCAGTGCCTGGAAATGTCCCTCCCCCGAGGTTTACCAGAAAGGCTGAAGGGAAACAGAAAATAAGAATGGGCAACCAGAAACGAGGGAGGGAACTGTATGAGGAGAGAAACTCATGGGTCATTTCATAGCAGAGGAGGAGGAGGAAAACTCATCAGCAGCAGCTGAATTACAGAATGCAAACCATTAAGAGAGGAAAAGTTTAGTGAAATCTCTGATGTAAATCTCCTTGAAGACAACAGCAAAGTCTTTGATTCAGAGGAGGTGATGACACAGTCTTCCTCTGTGCATCTCTTTTCTCTCCTGACTTTTCAGAGCCAGATCAAAGGAACATGGGAAGGGGCTGCTGGCCTGGCTCTGACCACCCCACTGTGCTGAAGGGCCACAGTGAACCACCCAAACAGGGAACTCCTGGTTTTGGATGAGGAGTCTAAGGGGAGTCAGCTGGGTTGGAAAAGCCTCACTGACAGACAAACACGAGTTTTCCTCAACATTGATTTATTTTTAAATATACTACGCAAGAGAGACTGGAATAAAAAACAAATCAAAAAAATGGAAATAGAGAGAGAAGAATTCAAAGTCATGTACAGAAACAATCTGTACTGGACTAAATTAAAGGGGAAACGACCCCCTTAAGTATCACAGAGATGAAGGACAGAGCTATTTACACACTGTAAAAAAGACAAGTCTACAAAAGTGTGTAATAACGAGATACAAATGTATAATATAGTGGCACAATATGTTATCAAAGTAAAAACAGTACCTCCAGGAAAGAGACAATTCAAGGGTTGGGGTTTTTCTTACATTTTTAAAGGCAGCCTGTGGCAGAAGTGTGTATTTTCTTTTGAACATTTGTCACATGTTAAGTCATGGTTGTTTGTGAGGGTGAGAAGTGGCATGAACACACATGAGTGAACTACTAGAAATCATATACAAAACAAACAGTTCCAAAGAGAACAGCATAAAATACAATTGAAGGCAATTAGTGTTTAAGATACATAAGAGGGGCCACAAGTTACAGGGGAACAGAAAATGGGAAAGGTGTTTTTCTCATGTTTGGAACTGTTAAGAGGAGTTAAATTGCACTGTTAATAGCCCTAAACCTTGTTCTTTCACTATTGTCACCAGTCACAATTAGTTCCCAGCATTAATTGGGAAGGTCACAGGGCCTTGGCAAGGAAGGCCAGGAGTCTTGCTGACAGCATGTTGTGGCAGTTTCCTCGGGAGAAGCACCCAGAGAAGTGTCTGCAGTCTCCACAGATCCTTGTCTGATGCTGGATGGAACCAGGCTGGCATGAGGGTAGGAATGAATGCTTTCAACCCCAGAGTCCTGGCACTGGAGCTCCTCCCAGGGGGTTTCAGTGGCACAGAAAGGCAGGCACTACAGCCCCACAGCTCTGCAGGAGGGCAGGGGCCAGGCTCCATCTCCCTTCACAAAACAAACAGCTGGAAATTCAGCTGGAGGCACAGCACAGCAGCTCTCACCCACTGTGAGGGGCAGGCTCAGCCAGAACAGCTGCTGGAGGCACAGCTGGACCCCGAGCCATCTCCTCCCACTGCCACCCTCCCAGGTGCCCCAGCTCTGTGACCCCCACCCCAAAGACCAGCCTGATTAGTGTCAGATGTCACCAGAGTGCCACATCCTCCTCCAGACCTTCTCCAGGCCTGTTCTGCTGCTGAGGGAGATCCACAAACAGGCTCCAGGGCTGTGACACCAGCAGGGGCTGCCTCCAACACCGCAAGCCCAAGCAATTCACTGGAGCTCAGCAACACTGAGAAACTACTGAAAACACAGAAACCAAGGGTAGCAGGTGCAATCAGAGGAAGAATTTGGGCAATCATCACTTGTAGCATTCTGTCATTAAACAAACCTTACATTAATAATTTCCCCCCCTTCCTTCCCAAGCACCAAATCTGTTGCATTAGTGTCAGGTAAATGTCAGACTTGGGCAAGGGCCACGTGCTGGGCAAACTCTCCCAAGAAATGCAGTGGGTATATTGCTATCCAAACACTCATCCTCATGTGCAGGGGGGGCAGAGGAAGGGGACAAAAATGCAGTACAAAGTCCTCCTGAGGAGGAGGTCATCTCAGAGTCCATCAGTCTGGCTTCAGTCTCAACAGTCTGTCCAGAACAATAAAATATTAATAAAAAGGCATGGTGTGACATCAGCATTTAGACTTGTAGTCCACAAGGCAAGAACTCCACAGATAAGACGATTACAAGTATATGAAACACAGGGAATCCGAGTCCAGAGGGTAGGAAGTGCCTCCTGAACACAGCCCTGCCCCTTGGAGCTGGGGTGTCCATTCACAGTCTGCGTCCTTGGCACAGCCCTACCCCCAGCACCCGCTCCTTTGTCAGTCCACACGTTACTCTCTCCACAGCTGGCTTTGGCCCATTGTGATTGATTCATTCACTTGTTTGTTTTCCAGCCTGGTTTCTTGCTACCTCTGAACGATGTCGCTGATTTCTTTCACCGAGCTGAGCAGTTTGCTAAAGTCCTGGGTGGCCGCGGGGCCGCTGCCAGCGCTGGCGGGGCAGATCTGGAGCTCCCTCAGGTTGTTCTCCAGCTTATTGATGGCCTCCCGAAAGGCAAATTTGTTCCTCATCTGCTGGATGGAGTCCACGTAGCTCACGCAGAAGGTGTAGAGGTTCTTGCCAGCCTCCAGGACGGCGCTGTGGCTGGCCATCTGCTCAGAGTTCTTGCTGATGGCGAGCCGCAGGGCCTCGGTGCTTTCCAACACCACCCCTTTGGTGATGGTGCCACTGGCAATCCTCTCCGGGGGCTGCCGGGTCTTCCTCAGCGAGACCCTGGTGGATATGAGGGGGATGAAGGCTGTGGATGATGTCTGGTCCCCGCCTGGGGCAGAAGGTATGGATGAGGAAGAGGCAGCTGGGGTTGCTGTGCTCAGCAGCAGCTTTGTAGAGGGTTGTGGCTTTGGTACAGAGGGGATCCCCAGCTTTTTCACACCTTCCCCTGACTGGTTTGGCTTGACAGCATCACTGCCTGCAGCCTCTCCAACCTGAGTCAACTGTTTGGATTTCGGCCCAGACACCACATCTGCTGCTGCTTCATGGCTGGGACTGTGAGAAACCTTCCCAGGCTTGGCAATGGAGGATGAAGACAGTGGGAGCGGAGGGGCTGGTTTCAGCTTCGATAACTTCCCTTTGTCCTTCCCTGCCGACTCCGAGGTCTGCTTGAGCCTCCTCAGGCGTGGCTCCTCAGAGGAAGCTTTGCTGGCCCCCACGAACCCAGCAGGGTTGGGTTTGGCAGCAGAACCTTGGTCCATCATCACAGTGGTACCTAAGGCACTGGATTTGACTCCATCATCCTTGTGGAGCCCGCTGGAGGAAGGAGGGGCAGCAGGCTGCCTACGGCCAAGTTTTGGTGTCAGGGTGGGAGGGCTGGAGCCAGGGCTCGACTCTGCATCTTTGAACACATCATCAGCAGTCTCTTCATTCTTCTTAAGCAGTCGTGGAGGAGGGGTCACTGTTCCCCTGACAGCAATGTCAGCCTTGGCCTCGTTTGCCCGCTTCCGAGGCAGTGCTGGCTTCTCGCTCTTGTGCCCCCCGAAAGTGGAGGAATCAAACTGGCGTCCCGTGGACTGCAAATCCCGAGGCAGAGTCACGGATTTCCACTCTGTGTCCTTGGCTCCATGGGGCACACAGGAGGCTGAGCAGGACCTCAAGAAACGCTTGCTGGAGTTGGAACTGCTCTCCTCCTCACCAGCCACCCCTCGGCTGCTGCTCATCGTGCTGGACTTCTTCCGTAAGTGGGGAGATAAGAACCCAGAGTTCCCAGCCACAACCCCGTTGGTGACACCAGCCCCATTGCTCGGGCTCTGGAACTTGGAGGGCTCAGCTGTGTCTGCCAGGGGGGCAATGAAAGCTCCGTTTCCAGCATCCCTGCACTCCTCCTCCCCGCCCGCCCTGCGCTCTGAGTGTCCGTCCATCTCCCTGAAGGAGCTGCTCCGTTTCGGAGGGGTGGGCGCAGTTTTCTTCTTCTTCTTGATCAGGGCACTGAAGAGGTTGTGCTTTTTGTCTTTCGGAAGCAGCCGCTCATCTTCATTCAAACTGCTCTCCAGGGCCACCCTCTCCTTCCGTGGGAGCAAGGGAGAAACAGCAGGTTCATGATCCAGGAGGTCTGCAAGGGAAAAGAGAAGTTTTCTGAGCGTTGCTCAAAGAGCCAGAATAACCCATTTTCTTACAGGATCAAACCAGTGCAGCACCTCCAAAAGGTGCAGGTTCTCTAAACAGACACAACTTCAGAGCAGAAATAAAGCAAGTGCAGCCACACTCAAGCCTGGACTGAACATGGTCCATGATCCTGCATCCATTCATTCCTGAAGTGGCTGCCAAACTATTTTCCCTGTGGGTTTCTGACTGGAAGAGTGACATACAAACACTACATGTTTGTGTTCAGATTCCCCTCCTCACATCTGGAGATTTGTCTAAACTTCATGCTGTGAAGAAGATAAATAGGAAGAAGCCTTTGCTTTAGTCCCTGTGCTATTGCTGTCTTTTGAATCGCTGACCCTCTGAATTAATAAGGCACCTCTGTAACCCACCTCCATCCCCAGGCTCCTCGTTCATTTTCCTGATGTCATCCTTTGCGGGGAATGGAAAGAACTGTTTCATGAGCAGAAATGGAGATCAAGATATGACACTTCAGGCCGTAGCACTGTGAAGATGCTCAGCTTTGTACAGCAGCAGAGAAAAGGGGCAGTGCCAGCCTCCTTCAGCAGCGCTGCTGCAGAGGGAAGCGATGGGGTGACCCTCTCTCCGCTTACAAGCAGTACTTAAAAATGAATAATGGTTTATAATAAATTCATAGAGAGTCCTGAAGGTCTCTGTGCTTGACTGACAGAGGGGCTCGTTCCCAGGCCAGGCACTCCAATGGCATTCTAATCCAAAGGAGGAATGCCTGCAGGGCAGCATATACATTTACAGCTTGACTAGGCAGCAAGAAGGGAGATGAAGCAGAGTCATAAGGAAGGATGCTTCTTAGTCACAAATTGGTGATCATCATGCTATGGGCAGGATTTTGGCTGGGGAATGGATTTTGGTTGAGGGCAGAGAATTTGGAAAAAAAAAATATTTGTGTGGTTTGAGAGGACAACATGTTTGCACAGGAACACTGCAGTTGCACCATTCCCATGGGACTCAGGGAGACCTGGACAGCCAGAAGAGCCAGACCATGGCCTTACTGAGTACAGACAAGTAGAGGTGCAGAAATCCAGAGAAAACTAGCAGCCTGCACTAAGGATCAGCTTCCAGCTGCTGGACTTGCTATGGAAACACTGACAATTGGAAGGGAAACTGCAATAAAACTTTATTGTGAAAAAATTTCTTCCACAGTAAAGAATGAAATGATTCCCAGCATAATGTTAAAATCATATTATGCCTGCTGTACTTTAATTTCTCAAAGCTCTCAAGTATTTAAATGAAATTATTTTAACTTCAAAAGCTTGTAATAATAGGCAATTATATTTCCTATACATGGTAAATAACCTTCCTGCCTGAGTCACTGATACTTTCTTTTTCCATCATTTAAAATCCCCTTTTTCCCTCCCCTCTGCCCAGATGTACTTTGGTTACTGACACATGTACCACTGGGTGAATCTGACATTACACAAAAGAGGTCAGTCTCATGAATGGTCAGAAGAGGCAGCCTCAACAGGAGCTGCAAAAAACCCCACTGCATTTCATTTTACATTCTTGTTTTTCAAGCATAGAGCTAGACACAAATCTCCTGTACTCATTCAGCCTTTTACCACTGCTTTTATTACCTCGGAATGGAAGGTAAGTGCCTGAAAAAACTGATTGGAAGTTTAATTTTATGGAAGAGTCTGTAAATACCTCTTTGTCCCTTGCTGAAATTATATTTGGTGCCTGCCAAGAGTAATACTCTTCTGTGCTGCAAGCAGAAATCTGGTAGGATGGAACAGTGAAGAAACCTCCCTTATGGGGCTTGCTAAACCCAAGCTATCACCCTGCTTTAAATTATGCAGTGTGGTAGTGTAAAGTGGCTTGAACACAGCAGATTACCCAGCACTCAGATGCAGTGGGAGATCCCACTGATAGCTCCTGCCAGGGAATGGGAAGAGGATATGATCAGAGAGCTCTGTGCTCAGGCTCTGGTCTTTGGGGAGCTGCAGGCAACAGCCATTAAGTTAAAAGAACTCCAAGGGCTTCTCTAAGCAACAGCAGGGAGATCACCAGTCCCTCAGCCAGTTAAGGATTCACACTCCCAGCTGCTCTGTGTATCTGGCTCCAGAATTAACAACCCACCTTTGCAAAAACTAATAAAAGGAGTTCTGGACCCAGGACAGCAAACTCAGCAGCCTGTCACCCAGAAACACAGCGCAGGTACAGAGAGATGGCACCTGTGATTAGGCACAGCTTTGCCTAAGTGAGGGCCTGGAGCTAGATGTGCATTTTGTTTCCCCCTGTATTTCCTGAAGGAATAATGACTTTAATTAAAACCTACCACATTCCCCCTGGCCTCGAGCATGTGCAGTCTCCAAGCCCTCGCTGGCATCTTTGCTTTCGACAGCTCTCCTCGATGTTCGCGTTTTGGTTGGCAACTCTGGGGCTTGCAGGAAATTGCTCACTACGCTCCTCATGCCCTTCTTTCCCAACTCCTTCTCCACCTCTGCAAGGCACAGAAGAAAAACAATCACTGCAATCAACTGAAGATAAAAAAACTAGTGCTCTCTTCGGAATTAACAGCACAAAAGAATAGCAAACAACACAAAACAGGGGTTCCTTGGAGTAGTTCAGCCATTTGGCCCTTTAAAATGAGATGTTTGCCCAGAAAAAAATACCCACATGTAAACAAATAACTGCTTTCCACAACATTTACACCAGGTAGTAGAACACAGGACTGAGTTTCACTGCAAAGCAGTCTATGAATAACAGCAGAGTTAAGGATGAAGTCAGCCCTGACCTCACCCCTGGTACTGCTGGTCCAACAGGGACCCAGACCTACCATCAGATATGCTGGATTCCTGAAACATCGTTTCAAAGGCCTGATGGATCTCAGCAAAGGATGGTCTGTCAGAAGGACTCCACTGCCAGCCTGAAAAAAAGCACACCACCACTCAAATCTTCCCTCCAGCAGCAGACACTCTCTCAGTACCCTGCACAAAGAGGAGCCAGAAATCACAGTTCCCTTCCAGTACACTGAGATAAAATACTGACGTGAAAATGTGATTTACAGGGCGCTGAGTGTCTGCAACCACTTTGGCTCAGTGACAGCTGCAGACACCCAGCACTCCCTAAATCAGGTTTTGGTGTCAGTGTGTGACAGTAGGTGCTGAGCACTGCTAGGGAAAAGTGCAGGGCACTGAGTCACGTACCAAAAGGCCACGGTGAAGAGTCACAGTCTGTCCTGCAAGAAGCCAAATGAAGCTCCTGCTTCATCCCTGGAGCACAAGCTTTTCTTTAAGTTGTCAGGAAAAAGGAGACAAAGGAAGCATTGAGATCCACAACAAATCTCCTCTCTGGGCCTGTGGGCTCCCACCAGAGATGAACAGCTGGTTTCATAGCATGTTCATCCTCTAGAGAAAGCACTTTTAACCAAACACTTCCACACAGCACTGCAGCTTCCCTGATACTGGCAGGGGATTCTCATGCCTTGTGGTACACAGCCAGACCCCTGCACTTTTATCGCACCCTTGCAGAGCTAAAAAGCAGCATCTGCAGGGCTAAGAAACACTTACATGCCCTCATGAGCTCATAAACTTTCTCAGGACAGCCTTCAGGACGCTCCATACGATAGTCCTTCTCCAACAGCTCATAGACTTGAGACAGGTCAATGCCAGGGTAAGGGGACATTCCATAGGTTGCAATTTCCCACAGCAGAACACCAAAGGCTGCAGTAGAGAACAAGAGGGAAGAAAAAATAAAAGAGAGAAGAAAAAAATCAATAAGCTTTGTTTTCATCTTGAATTTGAGAGGATGTTTAGTGGGAGTAGTCACTAAACAGTGCTGCACACTTAGACCAGCCCTGGGTGGCTCAGATCCCATGCTCAGCAGCAGCTTAAATGTTAAAGCAGCGTAACAAGGCTCTCCGTCAGCACAGACAAGTCTCCTGCGATATGACAGGGTAGAATTAGACTAATTTTCAATGTATCAGTTGTCTCCAACCTGAACGCCTTGAGATCCTTCAAGTCCTATTAGAGGCACAATTAAGAGACTTCACAGTGGATTAGCTGAAACTGCTTCACTGCTGCACTGCAGTCGCTCCCTCAGTGTGACAGCTCCTCTCATTTGCAACCTCTCCCTGGAGGACTCGCACATTTTAATAGCTCAGTGTTTTTGGGGTGCCCTTGTTTAGCTGCAGTGTGGTCTGGAAGGGGAATTTGGGAGGCAGCAGCGAGAGGAAACTTTCAGCAGTTGCTACCAATGAGATCGGTGAGGGTGAGACATTTTGGGCCTGGGGGAAGCTGAATAGGAAAAGGGAGAGCACAAAAAGGGTCTTGGAACAGGCATTCAAGTGGCAGCAGTCAGTGGGGATGCAGGTCAGCAGTGGGGTCAGGCAGCTAACCCAGGAGTCAGGCACACAGAATAAACCCAACACCAGTTCAACAACCTGCATGTAATTAGTTCAGTCACCCTATTCTGTTCTTAACCTGAAGAGAAAGCGATTACAATTCTGCATAAGTAAGGAAATCACATCACATTACATGGCAACGCCACCAAGGGCAATTTACATTAGACATTTCTGTGCACAATTTTCTTTGATTGCTGTCTTGAGGCAGTGAGGTGAAAACATCTAAACCCTGGCATGCCCAGCAGCAGTCCTGGCCTCTGGGGACAGCTGATCTCTGATGAGATCCCAAAGTCCACTGCCCCAACTCGGCTTCCTGAGGTTACATTAACCCTAACTAAAGATAGCCCATATTCCTTTGGGATCTTTCCTCCCCCAAATACTCTGTTATTGAAAGGCACCAGGGATCCTGCAGCCACCACAGCAGTACAGCAACATCCAAGACTGTGGCAGACACTCAGCAGCCAACACCACACAGAAACCCAAGGCAGCAGGAACACC
This sequence comes from Fringilla coelebs, assembly GCF_963513975.1. Classification (NCBI taxonomy): domain Eukaryota; kingdom Metazoa; phylum Chordata; class Aves; order Passeriformes; family Fringillidae; genus Fringilla; species Fringilla coelebs. The sequence goes on along the minus strand of NC_140047.1, from coordinate 7,812,555 downwards.
TTGGTCAGCAATCACAAACTCCTTGGGAGGCTGTTTTGGCTTTTCCTCCTCCATCTACAAAACACTTTACATCAGCCATCTACCTAGAAGTTTCTTCAACAAAAAAACTTTCTCTGCACATTTTCCCCCAAACTGCAGAAAACTTCATCTCTGCCTCACTACTGTCTGTTGGTTTATACATAGAAGATGCTCAGGATATCATTTTCCAAGTGCCTTTGGGACCACATTCCACAAACCTCTATCTCATGTCACTGGGCACTTTTGAGAATTTGACCAACAGCTATTGCAGAGATATAAAACCCAAAGAAATGTACTGATAAAAGTACAATGAGATTTTCTGTGGTCAGATTTGATACAATATAGCTCAATTTAGCTAAGTCTACTCTTATCACCAGCACTTCAGGGCTCTTCAATAACCATTTGTCATCAAATTTTCCCTCTGCTTCTCCTCATCTCATTCCAAAGATTATTCCTTTAAAATGCAGAAAGACAAGCTTGGAGCTATCACTAGACAGATACACACATAATTATTTTTTTTAACATAAAACGAACCAGATTCTTTACTCCTTGAAGTAGTTAGAAAGTTTTTGCCTATATAATAATGTATCACTTCACAGTCCTGTGCCAGAAGTAGCACTGTTGCACTTCAGCCCCATTTCTACATTTCTATAAACACCACAGCACCCTTTACTTTTCATATTTGCCAAATATATAAAATCAGGTAGGCATCCTCTGCTGAGACTGCCTAAGCAGAGATCAGCTCCTGCACTCTGACAAGCCCACAGAACAATGTGGCTCAAGCCAGGGAACTTGCTGCTCTCCCTCCTGAAATGTTCCACAACAGCCTCACTTCCCAGCCCTGGAAAAGAAGACCATCACCTGCATTCATTTGCTCATGCAAATTCTTACCCCAGACGTCGGATTTGATGGAGAACTTGTTGTAGGCCAGGCTTTCTGGTGCAGTCCACTTGATGGGGAATTTTGCTCCAGCGTGGGCTGTGTAGGTGTCACCCGTCATTAACCTGCTCAGGCCAAAGTCTGCCACCTTCACCAAGTGGTTCTCCCCTACAAGGCAGTTCCTGGCAGCAAGGTCCCTAAAAAGAAGAGGCAAAAATAGGCAATGAGAGAATTCTTTACCATCTCACTTTTAGCAGTGGCAAGGCAGCCTGCTGTTCCCAAAGAAACCTGGGCCTGTGTGATTATTTTGATGCAAATATTACACAGAAATTCTGGAGTTACATGCACACACATAAGAGGGAAAGTTATTTTCCATTCCCTCTTCGTAAGACTGTCATCCCAAATTTTTTTTTTTCCTTCTAATTTGAAGTGAGAGCTTCAAGAAGCCCCCTCACTTTCAATAAAAGCTGCCACCCTCAGGATAAAAATATTTCAAAGAAATGTCAGTGCTCAAGTTATCAATAGCTGGGGATGAGCACCGAATAAACTGAGTTTCAATTCCCCACTTCTTGCCCACCTCTGTAGCACTTCAGTCACCCCAGCCAACACCAGCCTTTCTCCAGAATTCCTTTTCCAGTTTTTGCTTAAGGACCAGGATGAGCTCCCAACCCTGCATTTCCTCCTCTCAGGTGGTACCACCTTTCACAACACAACTTGTTCACAACCAGCATTTGGCCTTTGCAAACCTGCTGGAGCCTCTGCTATCAGTGCTGGCATTTTCAAAGGACTGGGCAAAAAGCAGGTTTAACTTTTTCTCCGCACTTTTTTCCACCACTGGCCCCACCCTGGCAGGTGAGAGATGTGCACATTGCATTTGCCACTTCCTTGGCTTGTAAATGCTGTTTGCATCCTTAGAAATGCTTCAGGAGGATAAAAATGTAAAGCACAGAACTACATTTCTCCTAATATTAGGTTTTGTTAAAAACACTTTTCTAGATTATGTCACATTGAACTAAAAATTGATTGTACCAGGAAGCTCCTGTGAGATCTTTAGATATGAGGCAGACACTGCTGTTTCTGTTGCTTGTTCTGCTCAACTGGAATAAATTAAAAACCAGAAAAAAGTACATCTTACTGGATGCCCATTTAAATTTCACAGTGTTTTTGAATGTACCTTCTTATCAATGCTGATTACTACAATGTGTATCCAAATAAAAGCTCCTCTCCATAATCAAATTCCTCCTTCTTCCTGATTCATTAAATGAGGTCAGAGCACAGCATTTGAATCCATGGATGTGAATTGTGACAACACTCTCCAAATAATTGGGTAGGTGGTTATGGGGGTGGCTGATAAGGAAAAAAGCTACTATTTATTTTAGATAAATGGGTCATCAGGAGTAAGAGGAAATGAAATGAATGGCAGAGAAGACAAATGAGATTCACACAAAGGAGTTTTTAAAGTTTACTTCCTGCGGGCTGAAGCGACAAAATCCTTTCAACAGAGCAAATCAAAGGCAAGAAATTTTAATTGGCAGCATCACTGTTCAATTTATTGACTGATAGCAGCATTTAACCAGGCCTTTCAAGCAGCAAAGGCAACTCATTGCTTAGAAGAGCACCTAGAACTCTACACACCATCTTCATATTTGTCTCTATTAAAAAAAACCACGTGCTAATTTCACATTCCAGTTAATTGGGCAGGAAAGGTCACGCTACAACACTGAGAGCATCTTGTACAAAGCTCAGGCACTCTGGAGCCCTGGTGCAGGATGTGTCATTACATTGCCAGGAGCCCATTTCTGCAGACAAGGAACGCAAAGCTCCAGCCATAATTGCAGCACACTTTAAAGGTCAGAGTCCCTGAGACTTTTAAGACAGTAGAAATGCTTATTAAAGTGAATACACAATCTGGACAATAGCATGGAACAGTCCCTGCAGTGGAAAACAAAGTGAAGCAAACAAGAAAGAACAGGGGCTGGGGCGGTGCTGGGAGGGTGATTCTGTTGCGGGGACCTGCACACATCCAGCATCACCCACTGCAGCTGGTTTGAAAGGCTGTTAGAAACAAGGAACTGGCTTATCTGGTCCATTAAAAAGTCCATTACTTTGGCTTAAATTCACATTTCAGGCCTTGCCCAAAACATGTAAGTACTGATGTGTCTTTCACCTGCATCTACTTCAAAGGCAAGAGAAAAAACCCAAGAGAAAAGCCATCCTTTGGGCAGGTTAATAGACTGTGCCAGATTTGCACTAGTGTGTTAAATATATGACACCAATCAATGCTGTGACAGACTGAAAGGGAGGAAAATACATCAAGGATTGTTCTGTGCTCAAGATTCAAGGGTGCTCACTGTCCTGCCTACCTGTGGATGAAGTTTTTCTTCTCCAGGTACTCCATGGCTGAGGAGATCTGAGTTGCCATGTACAGTAGCACCACAGCATTCACCTCCTGCCTGTTACACTCCCTCAGGTAATCCAGCAGGTTCCCATATGTCATGAACTCTGTGATGATGTAGAAAGGAGGTTCCCTTGTGCACACCCCTGGGGAACAACATAAAGTTGACAGTGAATGTTGGAGAATATCAGTGAATCTTCAGGTTTCATCCTCAAAGGCAATTTGTACCTTCAGAAGGCAGAAAAATGGGGCTGGTGGAAAGAATGGATTCTGCTTGGAAGTGGTTAATAGAGGGGCTTAATTTTCTGCTTCAGCCTCTGGCAAATTAAACATTAGGGAGACGAGATCATTAAAAATCATGTATTAGTGGTACAAATTGTGAATTTTGCCAGACAATAAGTGTCTGTATTTAAAGCCTTGCTATGGTAAGCAGCTTATCTGCTCCTTAACATCCATATCACTGCACAAGGGTTTAGTTCAAATCCCTCTGCTTGGTATTTATCACTTACCTAATAATTGCACCAAGTTCGGATGCTTGATCTCCTTCATTACTGCAGCTTCTTTCAAGAACTCTTCCACCTCCATGGTATCCTCCTGCAGAACAATGGCAAAGCTTTGGCAAAGTCAGTGTACACAAAGGAGAAACAGATTTTTATATGAGGACACAAAAAGAACTGCAAACTGACAACATACGCCACAGTTCTCACACAGTAATTTTTCCCTGTAGACACAACACAAAGCCAGGGAGTTACAAACATTAATTTTTTGTATGATTTAAAAAATACATATTTTTGTCATTTTCATACTAGCTGAGCTTGCTGGGGCAAGAAAATCCATATCCCTTTTGTGAAGAGTCTCTCACAGAACACTCGGGAGCAGAAAAGGAAAAAATAAGCCTGTTCCTAACAGGAAGAAAAAAATAACATGAAATAAAAAGTACAGAAAAGGAACAAGAACGAACATAAAAGAAAGGATACACCACAATCAAATGCTTGAAAGGCTGCTGAAAGGCAGGCCCTTGTGTTCACTGGGCAGGAACAAGAAATCCCTCTCTCAGTCAGGGAGGCACGACCGATGGCAGCCGTGGTGTGACTGAAAACCTAAGGTTCATTTCTGGCATTTAGAGCCTGACCCATGACGTATCCATTCTGGGTAAAGGTGTCACTACCAATTTGTTGGGCACCATAAAGTTACTGGGCATAGCACAAAACCAAGGAAGATACAATCTTGCTCAAAAGGCATATTTTTCTGAAGCAGATACGCCCCAAATGGCCGGAAGGTCATTTCAAAGTGGTGCAAAAATACAGATCTATTCCTAAAGCAATGTTTCTTTCTATATCCATATTTTTTTCAATGCTGGATTAATGTTGACAGGCTACATGGACAAAGTGTTTTAGGGAAGGATTGGAAAGGATTTACTGCTGCTGGTGAGAACGATAACAGTGGGCTGCCACTGTGAGATCCAGCCAGCTCCCTGCTCTGCACTTAGCACTGAGAACATTTTTCCAACACTTCCATTCAATAATTTACTATTCATTGCCAATTAGCTTGATTGACAGCTGCGATTTGCTTAACACACTGTCAAAACTAACAGGCCAAAGGTCCTTGTGAGCAGAACCTTAAACTGTTCTCTTTGGCAAAGGAAACTGGGTTAATAATCCAGGTTGCAAAATTATCCTAAATATTACTTTGTCTTACTCATGCTACACAAACCTTGGAAGGTTTGTCCTTTGCATAGCTGCTCCACATTTTGAAATTTCTTACCTCTCAGTGACCATATTAATAGGAAGGACACTTACAGAGAACCACTGTAGCAATGACCTCTCTGAAAATCTGATCTCGTGGAAAGGACCAAGCTTTAACTGGCTTCCAGCTCCCACAATACTAAACCATGGCAGAAATAAAACAGTTCTGGCTATCCAGCATTTTTCCAGCACAGCACAGGGCCATGCCATGGCACTAAGGGACACCAGGGTTACATGTTGCCTAATTTAAAACACAGGCTTCTCTGCTAGGGAAAAAATAAAGGAGAGAGAAGGAAAAAAAAAAAAAAAAAAAAGAAGAAAAAGAAAAAAGCAGTCCTAGGGGGAGCAGATCCGAGGTGAGCAGTAAGAAATGTGCTGAGCTGACCAGCTCACAGCAGCTCAGCCATTAAATTGCCCTCAGGAGAAGCAGCTGTGGCCAGAGTCACAACTGGCTGCACTTGGCCCAGTGCAGGTCACAGAGCTCCCTGTCCCCACGGCCACTGCCTGGCGCTCCTGTCCAATTTGGGGGTAAAACCACAAATTCAGAGTGTGTCTTGTTATAACAGCCCCTGATAAATACTGTGTCCTGTGCAACTCACAGAGCTGCCAGGGATGGATTTTAACAGGCAACATCTCATAACCAAAACACGGTCCTGCCCTCTCCCATTAAACGCTGAGGAACAGCGTGTGCTGCTTCCATCGCTTCTTCTCCAGTTCTGTGCCAGCCATGAGCTATCTTTAGACACTTGACAGAAAACTGAACAACAAATGAGTGTTCATAAGCATCATTATTCAAAAAGATGCTGGGAGGACTTTTTTCTTCCTCTCTCTTTTAGTCTTCGCTCTCCTTTATCTTTCTTATAGAGATATCTGAGGTAGAGGGGGAAGGAGCAAGAAGAATCATACAAAGTTTTGAAAAACATTCTCTCAAAGGAAAATAAAATGAGTCATCTGAAGATTCGGGCAGAAGCTGCAAAAGGCTTGTTTTTCCCAGTAGAACTGGGATATAAATGTGATTTTAAAATGTTTCCCAAAACTTTGAAGAAAGCTATAATCCCACCTGTCAGGCAGCAGACTAATGGATTTAAAGAAGGTGGATTATAAATTTGCTTTTAAGGATGGTTTTAGCGTACATAATTGCAGGCTGAAGTGTTTCTCAACTCTCTTCCTGGTTGTTCTTACACTCCCCAGTGGAACACACTGCTCCATACTACATTATGAACCACTTTTAGTCGTGTTTCATTAAATATTTATTTATTTGAAACAGACATGGTCTGTATTAAGGTTTCTCCTTTGCACAAACAGATTTGATAGGATAACATGCAGCTTGTTTTTGCTGATGGGTGTTAGGGAGATGAGAATGAAAGCAACTTCAGTTTGGAGCAAGATGGGAAGTCTGAAAGCACCAGGAATCCTCACACTGCAACCAGCAGCAGGAAGATGTTACTGCAAGCCGTGCTCCAGGGGAGAGCTGAGCTCTGCTCAGTGTGAGCAGGTGTTGTGCTGAGCCTGGCCACATCCCAGCCCACCTGCACCGCGGCGCTCCGAGCAGTCCCGAGCAGGGACAACACTAGATGTCACTCGCTCCCTGCGCAAGCTGCACTTGGACTCCCCCGCCGGGAGCAGCAGCAGGAACCTCCAGAGTACAGAAAAGGCCAAAATGAAAATACTTTCTGCAGCCATGGCAACCCAGAAGTACTGAGGCAGCCGCTGCTCGGAGAGCAAGGAAGAAATATTTTCCCCAAATCAAGGAAAAGTTCTTCCCCTGACACTGAAGCATCTACACAGCTCTCTCCACTTCAAAATTTCCATTGCAAAAAACCCAAAAGAAACAAACGAAACTCTCGGTTCTGTTTGTTTCTGCAAGACCAAACCACGTCCCCATTCGAGGAGAGAGAACATGGTGTCAAGTTTGCATAAACTCCTATTAAGCAATCAAATGCAATGCGTGCAGATGGTGCCAGAAGATCTCAAGACAGTTTTATAAACATAGATGAATTAAAAAATGACCTTATGAACTCACAGAGCACTATTTGCATTTCAAGAGACAAGGAAACCAAGATGCAGAAATCAGGGAGCAGAGCCAGAAACAGAACTGATTATCCAGTTCTTCATTAAAGCCACTTATGAATTTTAATACACCTTAGCTTGCATACCATTTTTCCTCCTCTTGTGTCTTTTGATAAGAAGCAGCTGTGAACAGTTGCTTAAGACTCTCAGGTACATAGGGAGCTTGTCTTTTGGGAAAGACGCCACATAAGACAGAAAATCAAAACACGTAAAGCCTCCCTGAAGCACAGCCTTTGAATTTTATGTTGACTGACTCACAATCCACAGTTTTCTTTAATACACCAGCTTGTGTTGGTGTGTTCATCCGTGAACAGCTCACCTCTACCACACCCTGAACACGAGACACCGTGGCACTATTTACTTTTCTAAGGTTTCATCCATTCTCCAGTAAAAACTGTGCTGTTAACATCCTCCTTTGTTTAGATACGAGTGTTACAGGTATCACATAAGCCGTAAGAGGATCAAGCTCTTTTAAAAATATTCTGGTTCCACCCTACTGCACTCAAAGGGAGGGCCACCATCAATGCAAACACAACTAGACATGAGGGCAGGCAGCCAGCCTGAACTTGCTCCTACCTTGAGAGTTTTCACAGCCACTGTCAGGTTGTACTTCTTCCAGACTCCTTCATAGACCTCTCCATACTGGCCTCCACCCAGCTTGTGCTTCATGGTGATGTCGGTGCGCTCGATCTCCCACTTGTCGTAGTTGGGGGACACGCCGTAGATGGTGGGCTTGTTGCGCTTGGGCGCCGGGTAGTGCAGCGTGGTGATGAGCCCATCTGCCACCGTGGAGTGGTGATGCACCAGCTCTGCCAGGGTGTTGAAGCGGCTCTCTGAAGACACATAGAGCTGGGAACCAAAGAGGAAGGGAAAAGCTCGTTCAGGTAACGCCCCTCGGAGGGCTCGTGCACAGGAACTGCATCGTAAAATCGTGAAAGCAAAGTGTGGTGCTGCTTCTACTCGAGCCATGGAACTGTGAGCTCCACAAGCTCTGTAAGCAGCTCCAGAACCCAGGACAACCAATGCTTACATGGGAAAGGCATGGATTCAGGAGAAAATACATGCACTTTGCCAAAACAACAGGGCAGAAATGGCTGCAAATAGGCATGCTGTTGCTTGAGATGACTTTTTTCAAAAGGCTGGTCAGTGGGACATTTCCTAGAGAGTATGGGGGGGGTGGTCACCCTCAGTGTCTCAACTTCACTAGTACTGTTTGGGTTCCGACAGTTTCACCTGCCTAAATTCTCCCTGAAGCATCACTGGCAAACCAGAGCTTTCCCTGCTTTAGGCCTGAGCTTCTGCAGAGGTTTAGCATGAAGTCAGGAGCTGGTCTGCTCCATCCCTGTGATGGGCACTGATCAATAGCACAGAAGGAAAATCATTACCACTGAATGAAAACCTGCTGTGAGGCATGATAACCCATATTTGTTACCTTCTTAACATTGATACAGAAGATCCATTTTAAGCCTAAAATCCTGCTAAAGATAACAGACAACTGATTCCCTCCCATCAGAGCTGTGTGTTTCCAGTTTTCATCCTCAAGCCCAGCCCTTCTGCCAGGCAAGGTGAACAAAGCTAGAAATTGAATTATTTGAAAAGTGCTGGTTACACCTGAAGGAGACAGGGAGAAATATCTGCATCAACATGCATTTTGCATCATAGTCTAGCCTAAAACAAAGAAGACAGAAGAGATCCATTTCTCACAAAGGACCAAGGTTTGGCAAGGGAAAAGCTTGCAGGAAGAACAGCACCATGTTAGGCCACCCAAATTCCTGTCCACTCCACACACTAGACCTACTGCTCACATCACATGCCAACAGCTATGATCAAACTTCCCAAATGCTTCTGACATGCTGGATGTACACTCAACAGTTTCTGCATGTGCACTGGCCATCTGTTTGGGATTTCAGGAGGCTGGAAAGTTGATAGGGCTGCCATGCATCCAAAAATCCCAGACTTAGGGTAAAATTCTGCTTCTTCCACCTAGACAGAATATTTGAATGCAAAAAGAAAATGCATCTCTGAAGCTCCAGCAATAAGAGAGTATCGCCAACAAAAATGGGAGCTGCATTTGCAAGAGAAAAATTGTTTGCAAGAAGGGACAAAACCACCCTCAAACTTGATTAGTCTTTTTAATGAAGACTGGAAAATAATGGCGGCCTCCTGGGGAGCATGTTCACAACTCTCCACCAGAATTAATCAGATATTCTTTCGATATCTCATTTCAACACTCTGGCTAAAAAATCCCCCTCAAATGAAAAAAAAAAAAACCTACAAAACCTACAACACTTTTCATGATCAAACAGGTGCAACCACCTGAAAACCAGATGTTCTCAGAACAGAAAAGTGACAACTTAAGAGGCTGTTACAGCTGCTTGGTGTGAGTGACCAAGCATTAGCCAGTACAACCACAATTTAGAACAAGCCATGCCTGTTTGGGAACGACTTGAAGTACTTGCAGTGCTATGAGCAGCTCCCATGTTACACTGAGAATTAAAATCTAAAAATATGGATGTAGGAAAAGCTGAACTCTAGGATTACTTGGAAGTATTAGGGAGGCACGGAGAAGGAGGCTCCCCCATGGTTTTATGACAAGTTATATCTCATGAAAATTAGAGATATCTGTATTTAGTGCGACAGACTGTATGATCCTGTTACAGAAGGAGAAAGAAGCTAAATAAATGGCCAAAGATTTTAGAGAAGCTGTAGGAGGATGAGGACAGAACAGGACTGCCCTGTCCAGGCCACAAAAACAACACTTCATGCCTTAACACTCATGAAATTTTCCATTTACGTTAAGATAAACGTCCACCAGTAAATGTCTTTATTCTGTAGGCAGGTTTTTTCTAACCTCTCACTGATGACACTCAACAAAAAAACCATGGGGTGCTGCTGAGTTTTACTCTCACAGAGATGACAGACCCAGCACCTGAGTTTTGTAGGGACTCAAGTTTGCTTGCTGGCTATGTTGTTGACACATTATTTGGTCAATTTTTGTTTATCAAACAAAACCATAAACACCAGTCCTGTTTCAAGGGGCTCTGCTTGCACAAATGGACTGCTCATCTGCACTTCTGCCACCAGACCACATCTCTTTTCCTTGGCTGGGGAATTTTGTACAGGTGGTTAAACTGGCCTGCGCTAACCTCAGCACATCCTGAATCCACTGGCACTCCCACTCCCCTCTCAGCAGGCAAAATTGAACATCCACACCAATAATCCATGGAGGTTCAAGTCTGCTCCAATTCAGCCACTGGAGGATCCAAGAGACTCAAGCAGGACCCCAGTCCTGTTTCCTTCCTGCTGAGGACAGCAGGATTTGAACTGGCAGGACAAGGCTATTTATTCAGTTGGGTTACTCAATAGAAGGCTTTCCCTCAAGTACTATCAAGTCAGGAAAACCAAGGCCTCTGTACCACAGAAGTGGTTTATCAGATGACTGGCTGCATTGTGCCAGCCAAATAAAGAAAGGTCACTTTTAATACCTTCCTTAAAAAAAACCCAACCAACAAAACAAAACATTAGAGGGTGGTCCAAAATAATATGACCCAATAAAGTGGGAAATAAAGAAAAAATTCCCAGGGGAATTTTTTTTAAGCTGGCCAACCATTCAATATAATTTGTACTAAAATTAAGATGTACAAACCTCTGATCTCTCTAGTCCCTTCAATTTTCTCCCAGGAAAAAGGTCTGGGTAAGGCTTTGCAATGCAGGACACACCACTGAGCTGAGCAGCAGCTGCTCCATGTGTTCCTCTAATACCTCTTTCTCCCGAAGAGTGTTCTGTCAGGCACAGGATATGATCCCACCAAAGCCATTCATCCTTCTGCAGCACTGGGAGATATTAAATTCCCTGGACAGGCTGACTAATGATACAGCAGGCTGGGAGGGCCCCAGGTGCTCAGGGCAGTGAAGGTAAGAGCTTTCCTCCAGCACAGCCATGATCTGCTGCGAAGCTGGTAATAAATAGAGCGCGACACGAGCAGCTCAGAGCAGGACCTGCTCCAGCAGCCTCCATTCTGCAGAGGGATAAACAGGGATATTGGCTGTTTCTCTTCCTAGCTCCTCAGCTTTGACAGCCAGGGACAGGGTGCTGGAAGAGCACAGTGTCCCCAGCCCAGCAGCACATCTGCTGCTGAGATGTCGCAATTCACTGCCCGGCTCGTTAAGGCAAATTGAAACCGATGAGGTTTAACAGGCCAGGCTGGAACTGCAGCACATGATGCATGGACATGGCAAACTGCCCCTTCTGCAGGGATGCTGGCACTTGGCACAGCATTGGAGCACTGTGGCCACCTCTGTGCTTGATCCTGAAACACCCAAAAGCCACAGGTCTCGGTCACTGCTGCTGCTCAGTTTTGTATTTACAACTACCATGAGCTGCAGATCTGCTTTAGTGAATTGCTCCAATCTGTGCTTTTCCTCAGAAACACCAATGCAAGCAACTTTGTGGAAAACGAACAGTTAACCTGGCTAACACAGACCTGAATGGCTTACTGGAGCTCTGCAGAACTGTTTTTGTGGGATAAAAACAGCTCTGCTGGGATGAAAGCCTTCATATGCCAAACTCTATTACAGCTCAAATGGAGAACATGTGCTATCTCCTCACGGACACATGCTTATTTACACCAACCCAAGGAGTCCTCGGTTCAAAACGTTCACATGTGAGCACTGCTCATCTGCCAGCATCTATGGGAATAGAAGGAATATCCACTGCAGAGACAGGAGGAGGAATAATATTCCAGACTGCCATGTAGTCCTTGGAGTATCCTGCATGTCAGCACTTCACAGAGCTAATGCTGACCACAGAGGGTGTCTACATGGGAGGGAGAAGGAAGAATCAAAATGCCATAAGTTGGAAATATGTTGCCTTAAATAACATGGTCAGAATTGTCTCAGTTACAACTCGTTTGCTAAAGCAGACAAAAAGTATTTCATCACTGAATAAAATCCGTTTCTCTTATTGGAGGTTTCAGAGTGCTGAGTCTGATAAATAGGGAATACAGGGTACCGGTTCCCTGTATTTTCATACTAAAGATTTTGCTGTCAGCTTTGCTGTAAGAAGAGTAAAGGTCTCATAGGACAAAGGAAAATTGGGCACAGTGGGCTGCTACTATACTTGATTACTTTTGGTTTTTTTTCTTTTGAAGAAATTAAACAGCACAGAATCTGTCATCTATTAGATGCTGGCAAGAAGAGCCTCAGCAGCCATGCTCCAGACCCACACTTCAACTTCTGCACAGGATCTAAAGAGACACTACTTAAAACAGATTTGTTAAAAACCAGCATTTTCCAAATTCCAATGCCAGTGGAAATGTTTCCATGAAATCAAAACAAAAACCTGTGGAAAACTACACTTTTATGCTAACATTTCTCTGCAGCATCCACAAAGCACAGCATTGCACCACTGCTACAGCACACAACAATCTAGGGAAAAAATGAAGGAACTGGGGACAAAGCCCATATAAAAGTGAAAGTGCCTACCCGTCTCCAATGATCACGCTGAAATACTGTAGAGAAATCAAAACAGTAGTTAAAAATACTGCAGAATACCTCAGAAAGCATTCTGTCCCTAATATTTACAGGATTATTAGCAACAGGTGCTGACTTTTCTGATTTGACAGTCAGAGATTATCTTTTGAACATAAGGGACAAGAATTCTCAGAATCTCTTATTAATGATCTATTAGATTCTGCTCTGATCTAACTGTACTATTTTCTCCCTTAAAGAAAGGGATAAAATGTTTCTGTATTACATAGCTTTCTACAGGAACAGAACCATTTTGTCCCAGCCACGTCAGAATCTCACAGTTTACCATAACTACAGACAAGGAGCCCTGCGACCCGAGCTCAGAACCGCTCAGTTCGATTGCTACTGCTCCACCAAGTATCCCAGCGAGGTTTGCAGAGCCTGGAGCCTACCTTGCCGTCGGAGGCAGTGTTGATCCTGTAGTGGTAGACCCTGCCCTCGTAGCGCAGGGAGATGGATCTCTGCCCGGGGCTGCTCTCGCTCTCGCGCACCAGGAAGCTGCCGTTGATGCCGCTGCTCAGCAGGTACTCGGCGGCGTTCCGTGACACCGGCCCGTGGTACCACGAGTGCTTCTCCAAGCTGTTCACTGGGGTGATGTAATTGCTGGGGACCCAGCCCTGCCCGTTCTTGGTCTGAGCCTCACACCACTCCCCATTGTGATTGTAGCCCAGCACACGGAGCTTTTCACCTTGGGGAAGAGAAAATGGATTTAGACATGGCGAGCCTGGGAGTTGAGGACAAAGATAAGTTCTTTCTGCCTAGCAGATCATTAAATAATCTCCTATAAGAATAGGTATCTGACTCAGCAGGGAGCATGTGTTTCTCTTCAAGCTTGAGTGGATCTCTCCAAGCCAAATAAAGTCACATGCTTCAGATTTTTAGGCTCTCCTGCAGTTCTGCACCAGCTCCAATACTGCTCGAGTTTAAAAAATGAATCCAGCAAATTTTATCTGAACTGAGTTGGCTTGTTGGATTTAGGAAAGAACTGGAGTGGATGAACAATAAAAAATTAATTTCAATTAGGAAGGTAAGTAGATGTGACTTGGAGTACATACAGTGTTTTCTTTCTCAATCCTTCTGGTCCTTATATCTGTACAGCCATTTTTCATACAGGGACTGTGTTTTGGAGAACTGTGAAAATAAGAGGCCAGCCTCCAAAATCAGCTTAGTTTAATTTCTCAGTTCAAACTCTTGATCCTAATGGAGAATTTAGTTTTGACAGTTTCTTGCCCAATGCAATAAAAAAAAGACAGTTATAACCTTTAAAAAGGTCATGACTTTCTGAAGTATTTGTATTTGTTTAAGATGATTTCCCACAGTAAAAAAAATTCCACAGGGTTTGGTTTAAAACTTAATTATTTCACAGCAACTTTCCTTCCTACACCTTCTCCCACACTCCCAGTGGAATTCTGGCCAGTGACCTTACCTTTAGTTATGCTGAGAGTGTTGTCCCCACTCGCCACAAAATCATACAGTGCAACAAAGAGATGGGGGTCATTTTCACTGGGGCACGAGAGAAGGTTTTCCTTGGAGTTCCAGCGAGCTGCTTCGCTCAGACCCTGCGGCTCAAAGTCTGACACTACCGGTCTCTGAAGGGCTTCTGGAGGAGAAAGAGGGAGAGAAAGGAAAAAGCAGGTTCATTTTGGCTGATAAAAGCCATCTGGCCAACCCCCACACTCTGACTTTCTAAGCTGCATTGTTTCATGACACGTGTGCTCCTCGTGCGTCAGAGGACAGATATGGACAGTGCCTCGATGCAGATCTCCTGCCACATAGGCAGGACACTCTTGTGCCAGAGCTGTCCCCAGCCCTCCCAGAGCCCCCAGCTCCTGCCTCTCAGGAAATGCAGGGAAGGGAAAGCCCTTCTCCATCCCTCCAGTGAATGCAGCTCACGTAGGCTGTTTGCTGCCTGTAAATCCTTTGGCTCACACCTAACTGCTGGAATGGTTAGATTTGAAAACAAACCCAAGACCTTTGAAAGGTAAATCCCTTAATTATCCTATAAATGAAATGGCTAGAACGTGCAGCAAATGGAGCCAAGCAAGGTGAGATTTATAAGACATGATATTTAAGAAAGAGTTAGGTCTTTCTGGTCTTCAGTTTTTTAAATAATTTCTCCTCTTATTTGAGGACAAGGCAGTATTTTTTGTTGCCCTCTCTCCTGCCCATCACTCACAAACTACAGCAGTCTTGAGCATACTTCTATATTTTTAGGAACTCTAAGAAAACTCCAAAGACAGAGATTCCTGAAAGCTGAGCTTTACAGGTGAATAAAAACCAACCTCCAAAGTTTTTTATACACTGCAGCACATTAGGCATGTAATATTCAGTAAGTATCAGGCAAGTCCCAATACATCAGGGAATTTTACTGCAGCTGTTCCTGCAAGTCCTTCACTTTGGAGCAGAAATGTTCCAGATAATTGTGCCCCCTCACTCTTTAACACGCTACCCCCAGATGTGCTGGCAGCACCGTGCCTGACTGTACTGGCACAGAGCCAGGACAATGAGTTGTGAAACTCTTGTATTTTGAAGGGTCATTCTCCATCTGGATGAGTTTGTTGAGCGAGGTCACAGAGCTGCACACAAACCATTGCGTCAGTGCGGCTCTGGGGACAGGAAACACGGCACTGTCACTGCAGCCCCTTGCCCCATGGAACTGCCCTTCACTACACAGCATCAGCCCTGTCTGCTGACCCCCTCTTCTGCACACACAGGGCTCTGGACACAGAAATTCCATGCCAAGTGTTTCCTAGACGGTCAAGTCACCTGGGGCACAAAACTCTTTTTACACCTGCAATACTCAGTAGCTTTGTGCTGCTATACAGATGCAATCCAGTCAAAACATTAGTTTAACACTCCTGTTTGTTTGGCCTGGAAATTGAGTATAAGCTGTGCCAGTAAATCAGTGAAAAACTGATGCAACTGACATCAGAAAAGGCAAGGAAGTTTAGTGTGGACTAGAACATGTCCAAAATATGTTCCCAATGGGGAAATGCAAAAAAAAAATCCCACCAACCTCCCAAAATTCAACCCCACATATCATAATAATACACATTATTTTCTAATATAATTTTTGATGGTGAAAGTGCAAATAGAAGTGCTGGCTGCTGTTTACCCAAAGACAATCTGGCATCCCTTATGTGTTGGTCAGGTGACCACTGGTAAAGGCTCTCTGGGTGGTTATTTATGTACATGAGTACTACTGTATTCGTTGGAAAAAGTACATTATGTATGTGAGTAAAATAGCAAATACAGACACTGCTGGGCCTGTTTTCGTAGCCAAACTGTAACTGCAGGGAGATATATTTCCATAGTGAATCAGAGCAGTTAAATAATTCCACCTTCGAAATGATTCCACAGTCAGAAAAAGTGATAGTGTGTTGGGGGGTTATTTTAAGGCACCTTGACATCCTGGCTTCTTCTTCCTGTGTCCTGCAGGAGAATATATTTTAATAGCCTGGGTTTCCCTCAAGAATGACAATGAGACAAGAAACAGAAAATCCACTTTCAGAAATTAAGCTATAATTATTTTACCATGAAAACACTTTGAAGCCCATTAAGCTCCCTTATCAAACACAGGGCTCTACATGATGGGAGATACTCCAAGGAGTCAAACCATCGGTGAACACCTGGAACAGACAGACAGCAGAGCTGCAGAGGGGCAGAGACACAACCTCAGCAAACAGCAATGCTGTGATGCTCTCCCCCAAATGTGAGACAAACCAGCACTCACTGCTCTGTGGGGTGGACCATAACCTCTGTTAGGAAGGAAAATGCCTCCCACATGGGGCACTAATTTGACAGGAAGGCAGGAAATCCAAGGCAGGCTTCCCTCCAACTCCAGCACATCGCAGCCCAGTGAGGATGGCTCAGGCACAAACAGGGATGGGGATGTGGGAGCAAAGCCAAGCGCTCCACAAGAATCCCTCCCTCGTGCCCAGGCCGTGGTGAGGCTGGGACTGACTCACTACACACGGATGCCAAGGTATGCGCTTCGATTCAGCTGTGAGACAACACCGCGCCAGCGCCAGCAACACCCACGAGCGCGGTGTGGAGTTGGGGAAGGCTGGCTGTGCTTGATGACATTCCTACAGACACTGACTCAGTGATAACACCTGCAACACCACCAAGGACCCGCAGGAGCAAGGGCTGTTAAGCACAGACACGAGAATTTCCTAAGCTGGCAAACCACACCGGGCTCCCAGTGAAATCAGAGGATGCTCACACCCTCTGTCTCTCCCAGCCTGACCCTCCTGTGCAGCCACAGGCACCCAACAGAGCAGCAGGCTGTGTGTGAACGTGCTGCGCAGAACAGCACAATGGGGACATGCCAGACAACTCTTGAGCTGAATGGGGCTGGTTTTTCCAGAAGGAACCCCAAGTTAAGAACTGGGGTGGGGAAGGTGGTGAATGAAGCTTGAAGAGTGTCCAGAAAGGGAGGATGAGGCCCTGAGTCAACACAGAGAAGAGCGTAAAGGAAAGAGCAGAATTGTGGTGACCCGAGTGTAGCAGAAGCTTGATAGACCATGACAAAACACACTTTTAAAGGTCTGGGCCCCAAGAGGAGACTGTCAGCAGACTAAGGACACAAAACCATGAAGCGAGAGAAGCAGACAGGACATGTCCATCTGGGAGCCACGTACAGCCGGCTGTCAGCAGCGTTTATCCCTCTGAGCTATTCTCCAGCAAATCTGCCCAGACATTCCAGTCCTTCAGAGCAGGAATTAGACGTTGCTGTTCCTACATACTGAGAGTCTTTTTCAACACACAGCTCCTTCACCTCCTACTGCTGGTTTTAACTACAATTTTACAGCACTGCTGAGATCTTCAGTGGGCCAGATTCCTCCTAATAAATCAGCCTGGCTGCTGTACCTACAGGAGGCCATCCTGGCACGGTGACGGGGCAGGAAGCGAGCGTAATTCAATCTGTTATCGCTGGGCTGTCGTTCCTTCCACACATCCACTCTGTCTTGTGCTGCATCCCAGCAAGGCTGCAATTTATTACTCTGCTCTGGATAACACCTGGGCTCCTGATAGAAGTCCTAAAGTAGTAATTCAGTTCTCCACCAACATCAGCTAAATGATGACTCTTAATTTAAGTGGTGCAGACTTTGAAATAAGACAACAGCAGTATTTTGAGGCATTAGCCATAAGAATGTCATCATTTCCTCCCTACATTTTTTTTTCCCAGAAGGTATTTATGCTTGCACACTAAAAGGTTTCGTAAGTGTAACTATCTCCTACTCATTACTGTTCATACAAAGCCATGAATCATTGTTAGGGGCTGAGAACTTCTCAGATATGAACAATTCTGGTTTAGATGAACGCAAGCAAATTTTCTTCACAGTGTAAGGGAAGGGCTGGAAAACAGGCAGGAGCACAGAATTACACTTGGCTCCTCCAGAGCTGACTGAGAGGCAGTCCCGAGGGAAGGAGGAGACCTCCTGTCTCCCTACAAAACAAACATCCTGTGGGCTTACAAACTGTGCTGGCATTTTTTCCACAAGGTTTGTAGAGCAAGGGAGCGCAGAACACATCTAGTAATCTCTTTGGAGGCACAGCACATGCCACCTAAGCCTTCTCCTTTCCCTACGTTCCCTCTACTCCCCTTTTCCCCTGGAAGAAATGATGATAAATGGCAGAATAGCAATGCAGATTTAATACTTCCACATGTTTCCCACTCTGAGCACATAATGGAGAAGCTGCATCCCTGTCTCAGTATTCCTCCTTAGTGGCCCTGGCAGATTCCCTATCCCTGATGGAATATGGATTCAAATATAAAATTAAAGAACCTGTAAAGCAGATCTTTCCAAAAAGAAGGACGGATTCATGTTTTATTTCAGACTCATCCCTCCAGTGAGATCAGGCTCAGCCTCTCCTGTTACCCACTGCACAGCCCAGGCCACTGACCCTTCTGCAATTGCTGGTTTTCCTGCTCTTGGCTGATATTTGGAAAGTTCACC
Source organism: Fringilla coelebs (assembly GCF_963513975.1). Classification (NCBI taxonomy): domain Eukaryota; kingdom Metazoa; phylum Chordata; class Aves; order Passeriformes; family Fringillidae; genus Fringilla; species Fringilla coelebs. Next base: position 7,793,956 of record NC_140047.1, on the reverse strand, counting down.
TTCTTAGAGCCATCATGAGGATAAATACCACTTTTTAAACACTGTGTATTTATACACAGAGATGAAGTAGTGCAGAAACTGATCCAGCCCCACTCCCCTGAGGTGGGCCACTCCTCCAAGAGATAATTCCATAATTTTGGGGCTTTTAATGTAATTTTTTTGTTTTCGTGGTTTGCTTGTGAGTTGTTCTGTAGGGTTTTTCATCAAGTTCACTCTTACACAGACTTGTAGGTTCTACCTGAACTCATTCACTGAGTTTATTCCATTTATAACCCCTTAGTGAAATGGCAAACATCATCTTTCTCCAGCCAGCTAATCACAGCTGTAGATGGATGAGGTGGAACAGTGGGTATGGCAGAAATCTGAACTTTACTCCCAAATCTACCACTGAGTTCTGCCTGACCTCAGACAATAATGTCTGGGAGAAGAAAAGGAAAGAGTAACTAGATTCAAGTGAATTTCAATTACACTTCAGTATTTCTGACAACTTCACTTTTATAGCTTTTGGTTTTGTTTCCCTCCTGAAGGAACAGAAGTAGGAAAGTCTGCCCAATTCTGAGCCCTGGGCAGGGAAAGCACCAAGTAACAATCATCAAGACTTACTGTTACATTCCCTTGTTTTACTAAGCAGCCCCACAGACTGCTCAGGGAAGGACTGACATATCTGTGGATGATCAGTTTCAGGTCTCTAACCAGTTACAACTTTTCCTGTGAAATGATAATTCCTTTCCCTCACCACATCCCATGGGAAACTGTAGCAAGCACCAACAACCAGATTTTTGAACAAATAAGAGCCACTGGAACAAGCACATAACAAAGAAGCCACTACTAAGCCCGCAATGTGGATATCAGCAAGAACTCTACTGAGTGGTGGTAGATGAGAGGCCATGAGGTGAGGAGCAGAAAATAGCCAAGGAAGAGAGGAAACACAGAAGGGAGGCAGCAACTCCAGGTTAATGCATTTGCTCTCCCTAGCAGGGTGATCCCAGTGACATTGGGGCAGATGAGTCACTGTGCTGCCAATTTAGGCCTGGCTTAATATGTGCCCAAATGCATTAAAAAAATCCCTCTCCAGGAACAGGGCAATGGGTACAGGCTGCTGCTCCTCCCCAGGCTTGTCTACTCCAGCTGTAACAAGACATGCTAACAGAAATAAATTAGGAGGAAAAAAAAAAAGTCAGTCTGACAGCTGGCAGGACAGGAGTCTTTTCAGTTAAAAAAACAAAAGGACTTTACTAGTGTCCCCAAAATGTTTGTTGCTTTTTTTTAACTTCACAGAGAATGCTGACAGGTTTTAAACAAGGCTTTTGCCTTTCAGTGGTACAGCCAAGCCCAAAAAGGCAGCAAGACTATTCCAGCCCCTATTTGGGACATGGACACATTCTGCTTTCCTGATCAGATTGGCAGCAGTACTCGCTGTGCCTCTTCCCTTCTACTCTTTACCCTTTCTTGGTGTGAAGTGGGTGAGGAATTACTCACTTTGGCAAAGGCAGACAGGAGAAAGCAGACGAGAGAAATTCAAATCTGACACATTTTAAAATAATATTTACTAGTGGGAATAGAAATGAGGGCAAAGAAATGCCCAGCTCAAACATCAATATGAAAACTCAGTCATTGTTAGAACCAGTTTGAACTTGTTTTTGATCAAGTTAAGAGAAGATTTCAGCTTTTCCAGGGAGCAGGACAGTCTGCCCTTGCACAGCAGCACACAGCCATGGGCCACAGCACCTGCCAGCCCTCCACACCACACACAGAGCATCTCCAAACAGCCCTCGTTCCTGCAAACTAACAGAGCATAAAAGCCTTTCAAAAGGGACCACCATGAAAAGAAAACCACATTTCTGATTACTTGGTCAAAGGACACATACACCTACACACGTGCCTGACACCAAATCAGCCTTACAGCAAATCCAAACTCAGCACAATATTCTCCAAAAGTGTGTTTGAAATTACAACAAATAGACTTGATTTTGTTACATCCCATGCTTTTCATCAACCAAGAACTGAATTATTTCTGTTAACATATGAATACAAAAATAAGGAATTAAGTAAAATTTCACCTATCCTCCTGGCTGCAACTGGTTTTCCAAGCACCTAACGGACCTTTCAGCCTTTAAACAGTTATGTTTAAGGTTTCCCAAACTATTACAGTAAAGAAGCTTTCAGCTCTCCACACAACTAAAATAACAACAGCAGAGTTAAATCCTCCAATGATATCACCATCATCTCATTAATTCTTTCTTTCAGAAGCTGAGGATTGTGCATGGAAATGGACTGGCCATCACAGGCTGTTCACAGGGATCCAGGAGCAATGATCCAGAGTTTCTGACCCTTGACACAACCCTGCCCCCTTCTCATGATCTGCCAAGCTTAAAATAACAAATCCATATGTAAAAACTTGTTACATTCTTAAGGGCAACACAAGCAAATGGATTTCACTTGTGCTCTTGGAATTCAGGAGTTTGGAACAAGCCACCACCATTCTTTTGTAGGAATCCTCAACAATGATTTCAACCTCACAGTAATGTTTATAAGAAAGCTGCCCAGGAAGACATTCAGCTTTAGAAAGGAGTAACAGAAAATCCTACTGTTTTATACTTCTTTTTCCTCAGCTGAGTATCTCACCCTGCTCTCCAGAGGTTCCCCAGTCAATTATGGAGGTTCTGGGCTATGTCCCGACTGCCACATTAAGGTTGCAGTTGCCACATTTGTAAACCTTGAACATTAACTCCGACAACGGCTTTGCGTTTGCCCCATGCTGAGCTGAGAAGTGAGACTGAGCTACCTTGAGATCGAGAAAAAGTCGTTTCAACATGCATTTCCCATTCCATCATCAAAAACAAATACACAACCATAGTCTCAGGGAAGCAGAAGGTGGAAATAACTACAATATTAATTGTGTCCAACTCAAACTCCCTATACAGACAAGTCAAACTATGCTCTAATCCTATTATAAAACTGCATTGCAAATTGGGGAGGGGGGGAGTGGTTGTAAGGAACACAAAAGAGAAAACTTGCAAAAAGAGTCAGGGCAACACCCTTGTAACATCATCCTTCAGCATTCATTTCTGCAGAGGGAAATGAGGCCCCAGACGCTCTGCCTGCTCTCCCAGGGCTGTGTTGAAAGATCCAGCAGCACAGACAGGAGGCCCAGCACAGCTTGGGGCTCCTTCTCCACACACCCCTTGAGCAATACCAGAGGCAGGGGACACAGACAGAGGCTTTGTATACTTAAAAGATCACGGAAGAATTCAGTCACATAAAAACATCAAAATTATTCATCCATCTGCCCACCATTTGGTTTCTGAAACTTTAAATAAGCAGAAAAAGTCCTCTGGACACTGTTCTTTGATTTTAGAGAACAGAAAAAATTCCTCAGAGTCACTGAATGTCTCCAATAAATACAGACTCTTGATCCAAAAGTTCTTCAAGTGAGTTTGCCACGAGCAGCCATTTGTAGATTTTGAGATTCCTAACCTATGAATTTCCGAGGGCCGTTTCTGCAGTGAATATTTGAGAGTTGAGCAACAGCGACTTGCGATAGGCCCCTGCAAATCAGCTGCTGCCTTCCGTGCCTCTGATTTGATGAGTTAGCACGGTCCTCCTGGCAGGAGGATTATTTTTACTGAAACAACATCCAGCAACACAAAAGAAGCTGAAGGAGCCTGGACCTGTGGGATGGACACAGCCCTGGGAGTGCAGCAGAGAGGCTGAACGGAGCAACCACAAGGCAGTCCCAGGCAGGGTGTGAAGCCACGGCAGGGTGAACATCTTGCTTGAGGTCACACCAAGCAAGACCTCAGCCCAAAGTCCCCCCTGCCCAGCGCGGTGCCTCTGTTGCCCAAGCTTTCCATCCAAACCAGTCGAGTCCATATGTTTAACATCTCACTGTCTGCAAGTTACCACGGGCGTGACTCAAAAATCATTTTTTAAAAGCAAACATGCAATAAAATTCAGTTAAACGAATGCCTGTGGAAAGCGCACTAAGAAGGGGGATAACCAAAATTGACCAATGCGTTATGTATTAACACATGCTGACAATATTTTACCGATGGACTCATCTAAATTTTCTTCCTGAGTATGGCGTTGGGTTTTTTCACGTCCAAAATAAGGAAGACTCCCCCCCGCTTCCCCGGGGAAAAAAAAAATCATAAAGCAGAGGCCTGAAGATAGGGATTTGTTTATGGGCTCGGCAATAAGATCACTTGACATTTTACAACCATAAATGGTAGAGCCGCGCTCCCCCTGTAACTGCATTAATGAAAGGCACCTGGGTCCGCACGCCGCCGACACCGCTGGGCTCTTCACCCCCGCACGGGAAAGCCCAGCCTGAACGCGGCCAGCCCCGAACATCCCCCCAAACATCCCCCCAAACCTGGCCCCAGCCTGCACTCGAGGGATAAAACTGTCCGGGATGGTGGGATCGGGATGTGCCCCCCGGGAGCGCGTCCCAGCCCCGGCCCCCGGCGGTACTCACCTTCCAGGTAGCAGCTGGAGGAGGAGGAAAGCCCCTTCTTCGATTTGCAACCCACCAATTTCAAGCAAATCTCCAACATTTTCATTTGTTAGAGTTTAGCTTCGGCTGTTCTGTTTTCCCTTCCCCCCACTCCTTCAGCTTCTTTTCTATGTGGAATTATCCGTTAGAAGACTAAAAAAAAAAAAAGTCTAGAAAGATCCGGTAAAAGTCTAAAAAAAGTCTAAAACAACGTATCCAGGAGAAGCCTAAAACAAAATATCCAGGGGAATTCGAGGAAATCCAGCGCTCCGAACAGCATTACAAGGGCGAGCCCGAGAGGCGGAAAATGCAGGGGCCCCGCACCTCCTCTCCCGGGGAGTTAACTCCAGCCATCTTCCCTCCTTCCCAACTCTTTTGGCGGGAGAGAGAGGAAAGGAGGCGGGGGATGGGGTGGGGGAAGAATAAAAGAAAAAAAAAAAAAAAAAAGAAGAAGAAAAGCAGTAAGAAGTAAAAAAAGCGAAGCCAACAAAGTTGGGCAGAGTCAGCGGTGCCGGCCGTGCGCGGCAGCCGCCGGGCGCTGCTGGGGCTGCGCTGCCAACAAAGGGCCCCTCACTCCGCCGCCGCCGGCCTCCATGACATCAGGCATCCAGCAACGCCCTCGCTCCTTAACCTCCTCCTGCCTGCGCCTCTCCCAGCGCCGAGGAGGCCGAGGGGGAAACCAACAGGTTTGGGGAAGCGCAGGAAAGGCGGGATGCTGGCGCTCGGCGAAGGCTCCAAAGCGCGTCATGGCACAGCCCATCTCGGGGCCGCTCACACGCCGCCGGCAGCGGCCAGGCGAGCCCGGAGCGATGCCCATTTGTAACCCGGCACAGAAACGGCGGGGGAGCTGCAGCTCCTGCCCCGGGATCCTGTCCTAGCGCCTCCGCGCTAATTACAGGCACAGGGATTCAGCTTTCGGCTAATGCCGTTACTGCTGCTCCTCCGGCACAAGGGCCCAAAAGTTTTCACTCTCACGCTACCTACTGTTCCTTTTCCAGGCATGTTTCTCAAGGCTACACACCAAGTAATGCTCTCTGCTTATGCATTTTTTATAGATTATTTTCTGGCATTATTGTGTGTGTCCCATTTAAACAAACATCATTTTTGTTATATATATATAGTCTGTTTACCTACCTATCTCTCTCTCTAAAGGACATAGCATATTGGGTATGTATACAACTACATTATTTCCACTCAAAAATCCCTTTTCACCTCCCAAAGCTTGGGGTGCTTTTGCTGCTTGGAGCATGAGGTGCCCAAGGATGCAGAGTTCATTAGGGGTGGAAAAGACAAAATTTGGGGAAAACGGCCTGGGAAGCTGATCCCAGCACAAAACACCCCACAACGTGTGGAGCCCTTGGTGAGTCACACACAGAGTCAACAGAACAGCAAATCTTCATTTTTGTCCCTGAAAACTTGCCTTCACATCTGACAGTTTATTTTGGCAAGGTTTCTGACTAGTACTTGTGCTCTTTTGCCCTCCATCGTTTTCAAACATTGAATACTTTAGGGGAAACTCTGCATGCTTCCAGCATCTGAGGTCTGTGCCTCTGAAACAGCAAACATTGCTCAGACTCTTTAAACATTATTTTACAGCATCACTTTGCCTCGGTCTTCTGATCCATGGGGTAAAAACATGAAAGACAGCTGGGAAAAAAATCCTTGATCTCTCAACCCATATACTAAACTGCAATAAGAGCATTTGCTTTTTTTTATTTAAATATCACAAGTCACATTTCTAGCAAAGAAATAAAAGTAAGGACAGTGAAAGTTCACAGTGCTTTCACCTTTTTCTCAGAAAACACGAACATGGATATTCCCATTTAATACACCAGAAAGCAGGTAGAGAACTTCAACATTTCCTCAATTCAGACAAAGAGCTGAGGCTCTCATGCCCACTGCTGGCAGCCTGCATGGACATTGGGAAAACAACGTGTTCTCCCCACTCTATTCCATCCTCTCTCCACTTCTGGAGAATTTCTATTTTATGGAAGCACCAGAGTTTAAGAGAAACCAACACCTATCTACTTGTTCCTTGCCTGCCTAACACAGAACTTGTGTGCAACTGCAGTGTGGGAGTGAAAAAAAAAAAAAAGAAAAAGAGGAGTTAAACACAGATTTGGAGGAGAAAGGTTACATAAATCACAGGAGGAGCTCAGTCCTCACGTTTCAGCCCAGTGTAATGTTTTAGGATGAAATGAGATTTTAAGAGCAGACCAAGCATCCTGCATGCAACTTCTTTTCCATGGGACGAGCATCCCCATCCGTACCCCACCTCTCCAGCTGTAGGAACTCAGAATCCCCAAAGCATTCCCTGCAGTACAAAGGCTGCCCCCCACGAGCACCACCCAGCCATTACAATTAAGGTTAATACAATGAGTGCCAGCAGAATTAATGCGGATTACATTTCTGATGAACTCCTGGGGTTCTTATTCCTGAAGAAGAATGCCTCATCTCAAATTAAATTAACCCGCTTGCAGAAGAACCTCACTGTAGTAGAAACACATCCACTTGGGGAGTTAAACACAAAGAGCTATCTGGGATAACTTCCTCTGTAGATAAACAAATTAATTCCCTTTATGCTTCCAGGCAGACACGCTTGTGTGGTCCCTGTGCTACAAACATCATCCTTCAACATTTCCTCTTTTGTGTCATGGCAAACTGGGCTGTAAATACTTTGAGCAAATACCCTCTGCCATTCCTGAATGCCATGAAATTAACTGCTGATACAGAAATAAAAGCCATACTGGTAGTGTCACACAACCTCTGCCACTCTTACTGCTGTCAGCTATAAATCCCTCTCACATTTGTTTGTCATACACATCTTAGAACAAGATCAGTCACGAAACGTGTGCAGATTTCTGGACTACAGTGACTGATGCAGCCTTCAACTCGGGCTCTCTGCTGCAGAATGGCAGAATAGTTTGGTTGGGAGCAGGCTCAGAAGGTCTCCAGTTCCAGCTCCTGCTCAAAGGGAGGCTATCTCCCTACATCAGGATTTTCCAGGCTTAGAGTCTGCTGGGCAGTTAAACACTTTTCATCCTCTCATACCTACCCAGCTTTGCCTCATTGCAAGTTTTAAATGTTGCCTCTCCTCCTTTTGCTGTGCACCTCTGAGAAGAGTCTTTCCAGCCACCAGTGGGGTGGTTTTGAAAGCTCTGGGACCTCTTCCAACCCCCTCTCTCTCTCAGTCCTGGGGGGCAGTGCTGACTCCAGCCCCCTCCAGGGTCTCTGCATCTGCTACAGGGGAAGGAGCTCCAGATGTGGCTTCACAAGAGCCAAAAAGAGGGAAATAATCACTTCCCTCGACCTGCTGGCTCTGCTCTCATTAATGCAATCCAGTATCCATTAGCATTTATTGTTCATGCTCCGAGAAGAGCACAAACCTATTTAGCCAACAGCCTTTGTGTTTGAGCTGCTTCTAGCAGACAGATATTTATTCTTTACATTCTTAACACTACCCAGAATTTAAGGACAGATTTTTATCCAAAAGAGAATGATTACACACACACACACACAACAGCAGCAGCAAAAGGACTGAGTCCATGAACAGAAAGTGAGTTTTGGCATGATCTCACGTGTTAGCAGCTGGAGTGAATTTTGTTGCGATACTGTTAAAAACAGCTTGAGTGTTTGTCACCCATTTAAAATCTGAGCTTAATTTTGTTTCAAAATCCTCTTCTGAAACATGGAAAGTTAACAGAGTTTCAAGTCCCAAACTCTGGGCATTTTTTGATAGGCACATTCAGCTGAATTGGGATGGGAAAAGTCACTTGAAATAGAAGTATCTTAAACTAGTGGTTAAAGCAAAGGAGTAAACAAGTGTGCCAGAAAAAGAGCAAATTCTTGCTTACAGTTAAAGTTACCTGTGCCTTATCTTTCTCTTCTATAAATGCAGTTGAGAATTTCCCCACGGTAAAGACTAACTCAGTGCCAGCTGTAAAACAGTTTTTTTGTCTCTGGAACAAAATGTAGAATCCCATAATTTATGAGATGCATTTTTCTTAGTAAGTGGTAAGATTACGCGTGATTTGGCACATTCATAGGTCACTGTCTTCAGGATTAAAAATACACCCATGGCACAGAACACTCCCATGCAACACAGCTCTCTTCTGATGGCATTTTTCACATAGTGGAATAACACATCCTAACACCATTACCTGATAAAAAATATGTGTGTGTGTATGTGTACATGCAAGTAATCAAAAGGCTGATGTTAAATCCATGAATGACCACAGCATGTGCTACAGATGGAGCTGTAACAAAGCTGGGCTTTGATCTGACAGCAAATGCAGCACTGCCTGTTCTCCTGGGGGTTTGCCCTTGTTTGTCTGACAGGTTCCAGCTTTTCTTTGGATTTTCAGATCCTCCACTGTTACACAACTTCATCCACTCTTAGACACAAAGTGCCAAACGTTTGGGAAGACAGTGCTATCTGTCAGATACAGAGGACTAGCAGCTTTCAAATCCTGGCTACTCAACTCTACCTTCTTGGCACGTGCAGCAGAAAAACTCTGGTGGAGTCTTGCAGAACTGTTTGCAGTGAATACAACAACTTCAGTGAGTTGAGCACATTGTGTCATGAGAGCTTTGTTATGTTAGAAAAAGCACAGCAGAAAATGAGCCCAAGGCTGGCAGGGTTAGAGGTGAGTGCACATCCCACACCCAGCCACCTCAGATTTAAACAACTGTCTCCTGAGTGGATCACCTCTTAGTCTCACAAGTGATTGTTCAGACACCTTGGAGTTACTCCAAAGGACAAGTGAAAACAAGTCTTCCAGGACACTCCAAGGTTCTTCACTTCCTTGGCTATGACAGCACTACACAAGAAGGCAATGACATTTGGGATTTATTTGTAATATCTGCCATGTAATGAAGAGAGGGTGAGAAAAGTCGTGGTTGGTGTTTCCACACAGAATCAGCCTGGTAAGATCTCCAAGTGAGATTCTCCACAGGAGAAAGCCCAGGCAACCAGGATACTGAGGGATCTACAACTACCACTTATTTGGTGAGCTCTAGGAATACCACTGGTATTAGGGATGCACACCCAGATAAACAGGGCTCAAGTGGTTTTACCACTCTGCCCAGAGGAACCTCTGTGCCAGATGTGTGTAAATGCCAGCCTTTCTCCACCACTGCCCTAACTTGGAACCACTCCACAGTGCTGCCAGTGTCTCTCTTTCAGATTTTTATGTAGAAACCTCAGTCTCTCCCTTTCCATTTCGCACACAAAACATTTTTACAGACCACTGTTCTACCTTCCTGTTTAAGCTCTTCTCAAGATCCAGCTGACATGTTTACAACAGCTAGTTAAAACAGCATGTTAAAAACAAAAGCCTCTTGCTACTACTCTGACCATTCTACAAGAGATATTATTGTAAATAAAATAAAAAACCCCACAAACAAAGGCAAGTTAACACCTGAGGGCAAAGAGTGTTTTTCTTCCTTCAGTCACCATCCAGCAGAGCTGGAAAAGCCCTGCAAGAACACACGTACAGGGAGATATTAAACACTTATGGTACTTGGACTTAGTAAGTCCCACTCTTGTTGGTAAAAACTTAAAAAAAAAAAAAAAACAAGAAAAGCCAGGTTACAAAAAGTCCACTGTACACATCAACAGAAAAGCCAAGGATTTTGCAATAAACCATGTGCATTTGTTGGTTTTTCTCCTTGATTTAACAGATGTTTGTTATTTGCAATTTTCATGAGTGAAGGAGGTGCCTGGGAAGTGGTGGGATTTCAGAGATGGAATGTTCAACTATTTGAAATTCCTTTCAAGCAAAACAGCAGAATCCTTATTTTTTTAAGGTAGTAACAAGGCAGAAGGTACTACTAAATTCCTGCAACGGTGATATGTATTCACTGTACTCATGTAAAAACACAAGATGGGTCATGAGCTCTGCAGGGAATTGCTTGGAGTATTATCATTTGAAGCCTGCAAGGTTAAATTCAAGTCCAAAGGGGCTCATCACCCATCACTGAAAAAGTTTTGGGCCTCTTCCACTAAACACTTTAGGAAACATCTGCAGTCAAAGGAAAAAAAAAAAAAAAAAGAAAAAAAGAAACTTCTTGCACTTTTGCACTTTTCAGATCTGAAAAAAAATAGTAGTGTACCTTAAAGACACAAAAGTGGCATAAATTCCTCCTGACTATTAATGACTGAACTTCCACTGTCCAGGCAGTTTATTAAGGTTGTGAAAGAGGGAGCAGGGACTGGAAGTTCCTGCGCATTAGGTAGAATTCCATCAGTTTAGGGATCCTGCTGAAGTTCAGTATTTTCTGCCAACCAAGGGAAGGGAGGAATCACAGACAGCCAGGACACAATCAGAAAACCTACATGCTTGGAAAGGATCAGCAAACAAATTTTAGAGAAATAGCTCTGCCAAATACTGACTCAGATCATGAGTGGGAGCATTTCCGTATTTCTTTTAAATGAAAAGGCAAGGAAATACGGAATGAAAATGTAAAGGTAAGAGAAGAGTTTAAAAGGGGAGCTCAGAGCTGCTGACTTTGTGGGCTTTTCTTGTGTAAATCCGAGCAGGAAGAGCCAGAGGGAGCAGTGAACAGGGGTTAGCCCTGGCAGTAACTAAGTGGTTAATTTCTTCCATTCAAGAGCTGAAAAATCTGCCAAAGCAGAAGAGCAGGCCTCGGAGATCAAGTTACACATGAGGAGGGGGTGGAAGGGGAGAAGAAGAAAAGAAAACAAGTATTACTGAACCACTGCCGCATGAGACCCAGCGGGGATTAGGAGAACATGGAGGAGGAGAGGTTTATCCAGGGCTGGCTGTAAACACAAACCCAATCCATGCCTGCACCTCGCCATTCCCTGCGGGAACACCGACCTGTCCTGAGCCCCTGAGCCCTGGCCAGCATGGAAAACCTTCTGTGCATCAGCTGTGGAATTCCAGGGATGGGACCAGCTGGATCTCCTCTGTCCCTCTGGCTCTCCCCACCCAGACAAAGCGGTTGTGCTGCGTTTTCTCTCCCAGCTGGAGAGTCTAGGCTGGGGCACAGATCTATGGACGTGTCCTGCTGCTGCCACAGGTGTGGGAATCACCAAAGGACTTGAAAAGCAAAGGGATAAAAGCCACTTGGAGCACGTAATGATGCAGAAATAAACAAATAATTCATCAAATCGAGGAACAATTCAATTCCTTTGCCTTGAAGTTGATCACACAAAGGAGGTCTCACAGCAGTATTGACATTTTCACAGCCATTTCGGGCAGGTGAAGGTTCCCTTCCCAGCCACACATCATTTCTGTACTCACTCACCTAAACTTTATTCAGCAAAGATTATCCTAATTTACTGAAATGCAGAAAATTTCAAGTAACACATGCACACAGCCACAAGAGAATAGGAGAAATTTGATTGCAGAGATCATTTTTCTCTAGGGAGCCAATCCTTGACAGTTAGTGCCTTTGAACACTATCAACATCAATGGGCAGAAACCTTTACAACATACAGATATTTTGACAATGAAATGAGTGTGCTTTTTTTCCCTCTTCTTTTAAATTAATTTTTTTTTAAAAACCAAGTCAAAAAAAAAAAAAAAACTCAAAAACCCAACCCAAAGCCCCAAACTCCAGTGCCTTCTGCTCAGGAATTCCAGACGTCACTAATTCATCCACAGGGGAATACATATTATTTTGAGAAAGTAGTGGAAGCCCTTTGTAACTATAGAAATAAAAAAGCATCCATATAAGCATAAAACCCACTATATAAAGCCATCTAGAGTCACTTGATTTGAATTACTCTACTTATCCACCCTCAGGATCTACTCTCAGCCTCCCCTAGATGTGCAGGTAAGTGCCTGGCGCTCCTTAGCACTAATTGCTTATTATTCCCAGTGTAAGAAAGTAAATATATGCTCCCAGAAAGGAAAAGCTTCCAGTTAATTAGAACTGCCTGCAGCAATGGTTCCCTCCAAACAGTTCAGCATTTTATTTTGTTGTCAGGACACAATATAAGAAGTTTTAAGAGTCCTACTGGGACTATGACATAAAGGCAGGACCAGTATTTTTTCCTGTGAAGGCTGGGGCCGACAGGAAGAAACTTCAGACAGAAATAAGCTACTTCACCATGAGGAAAGGCAAAATCAGAATGTATATATACACCTCTGTCCTGGTCCAACTGGAGCAGGGAGGCAGGAAAAGGGTCTCTAATTTACTCATGCACTGCTGAGTAAATAGATGGATGCAGTTCAAATGTTAAACTCTCACAAAGGTTAAACACTCTTTTCCAATTCCTAAACATAAAAACACATTGAAAGAAGCATTTTAATTTGGATTTTTTTGAAAAAACTAGGGAACATTGTCCCTGGGCTGCACCATTAAGACAAAGCAAAAGACTGATGCTGAATTCATAAGGGGGAATAGTTATTAAGCTAAGCTCTTTAAGAATGAGGGTTTTTTGTATGCTTAATCATGCTTGTCATATCTGAATATAGATTTAGAAAATGGCACAAGACCGTGCAATACCTCTGCATGTTTTCTGCCTTTCCAGGCAGAAGTGGAAAGATAAAGGAAGGTTTAAAACGAAATCTGTGCTACTGATCTCCAGTACCCCCAAAAGTTCATTTCTATTCACTCCCTCTTTACCTGCCCATCATTAATCAGAGCCTTTCCCACAGCAGATATGTTACATATGGTCTGAGCTGATTCTGTCTGCCCACATACCAGACAGAAAATAGGGAGAAGAGCCAAGTATCAAGGATTAACAGCCACTGGCACCCTCCAAGCCATCCCACCCTGCTCCAAAGGGTGAGCTAGACACTTCTGTCGTGTCAGGCTCAGCTGAGTCACTTCGCTGTTCAGGGAGAGGAGAGGATCTTGAGGATGTGCACAAATATTTAAACAAACAAACACAAAACTAAAATACCTGTGACTGCTCTGAAAAGTTGCACAATGGAGCAGCAGGGTGGGAAGCAGGAAAGTGCTACAAACACTGAGATGAGCTGGAAAGAAATCCTGCTGACACAGAGAGAGGGTCTTCAGCCAGTTAACTCCATCTAAACACAGAGTGCCTTGGTCCCACCTTTCCCATCTTCTCCCTCTTGCTGGCACTGGTGCTCACCAACCATGTGGTGACCCAGTTCAAGAATGTCAAGAGTCTCGTCAGTGTATGTTCACACAAATAACAGTGCTGGCATCATGAGGGGGCCAGCAAAGCTGTTCCTTAATTCAAAATACTGAGTAAACCATCTGTATTGACAAGTTGTATATAAACAGCTTAATCTTACCAACCTTTCCCACTGAGACAGCTACAAACAAATCCCAAAGAAATAAATATAAGAATATAGAACTGGACCAGCTCTAGATGGAGTTCATCAATCATTCAGAGACCCTCAAACAGACCACAGTTATTCTGTGCTGGGAGATGTGCTTCCACCTGAAATGGAAGTACTTCATCCAGCCTCGAGTAACTGGCTGCACTCCAGCCTGGATCTAGGGAATGCAATGCCTCAAATTCCTAGAGAGCTGACAGATACCCAGATATGCAGCAGTGCTGCAATACAGACAGCAATCCCAGAAAACACAGCTTGGTGAGGAACCTTCTGGAGTAAGAAGTTCCTCTGCAGCTCCACTCTAAGCCTCTCCTGATTCTGGGGTTGTTCCATGAACTTCCAGACAGAAGATATCACAACTCTAATTTAACTCACAGCTTTTCCTATTTCTCATTGCCAGTCCATAGTGAGGTCTCATGCCAGTGATATACAAGCTCAGCCAAGTTAGAGATGTTATATTCAGTTACTACAGAAATAAAGACTAAAAAATAGTGAGCCTGGAACATCAGAGAAGGAAGGTTCTGGCTTGAACTGACATCAGGTGGGAATACCCAGAGCAAAAACCAATGAACTGGTTTTTGTTAGGCCATACATTCTGATTTCCTCCCTTCCTTGGTTCAGCTCAGTCTTTGCACGTCCAGCGTGACCAGAGGATTTTCAGATGGTGAAAGAGCTGCTGTGTTCTCCTAATCCCTCCCTCCCACACACAGAGCAGCCAGGGTGCCAGGAGAACCCATTTTAAAATTAATCTCAAAGTAGAGGAACATTCATAGAAAGAATCAGGACTAGAAATCTTCAGCAGCTCTAGGGTCAAGGGGGATGAAGCAAGGATGACAGCATGGACAATACAGGATATTGAGGAGGTGACACAAATGGATTTTAAGCCGTGTAACACAGCATTTATAAAATGGAAAAATCTCACAGACCATATGATCTCTCATTTTTTAATTCTACCTGAAGTGTTTATAAAGGACATCACAAGGTCATTTGGAGGATTAGCAGGTTATTGTTTTGGAAAGACCTGATGACAGTTTGAGTCACTTTTGCTTACACTGTCAACCCCCCAAGCAGGGCTTGAATTTTAAGAAAAATATAATTTTAGGGAAAAATGAATAAAGGAAAATTAAGTATTTATAGAGAATAAAATAAAGGTAAATTAACTATTCTGCTTCATCATAATAACAGACATGCTATAATTTTATTTCCAACTCTTCTTTAAATTTCTCCAATCACTGTGGATAAATTACCTGACTTGGCATCTCCATTTTTTTTTTCCAAATGTAACTGCTACAAACCTTCTAACTACAAATAAGGACCCACTGCTAGGAGTCACTACACAAATATGAAACATTCAGTAACACACCCAACACACCAACTTCCAGCTTAGAAACCACACTTCCCATGTACTTCAAGGGCACTCACATTCTTTCCATCAAGTGGGGCTGCCTCTCGTGGCTGTGGCACAGGGCAGGATTTTAAAACTCCTGAATTCAAATCTGAGGGAGGCTTTTCACAGCTCACTCAGGGTGTGCTCAGTATCACCAACACACCCTGCACCACCTGTGAAATGTCTGCACATGCAGAAATTTTAACAGACATGAAAAGGAGATAGTTCCAAGCACAACAGACAATTTTTTTCTCCCCTTGCACAGAAACACTTTGTTTGCAAGCAAAAGAAAGGAGGTTTTCATGTGTTGGAGCACCAAGTAGCCAATCCTGGGAGGAAAACCAGGTATCCCTGATGAAAAGCTGTTCCACAGAAATGGGCTGGGACTCCCTGGGGTCTCTTAGCACAGACAGAGGAGTAACAGAAGCTCAGGGAGCTCGACAGCCTGAGGACAAAAGTGCTCCAAACCACTTCAGTCTTGAAAGCTCAAGGAGCCAACATGGTATTAATTGGAAAATACAAAGGCTTCCACAAATGCCCGTGAACATTGATTACTGCCCTTTTCTGAATCCACTCTCTTCAAGCTTCTTATAATATCATAAGAAAAAGCAAACATGAACAGCAACGAGGAACAGCCTATTCTGAAACCACTTCCAGGAACAGGGATTGTTTAAACAAAATACATTAAGTGAAACCATATGTATTAAGGGTCAAACACCATCTGAGGCTGAATGTGCAGAAATAGCCATTTTACAAAATTTGGGCAATTATCCCTTTGTTGTTTTTGTTTTTAACATGAATAATCAGGGTGTTGGAGGTGTTACCAAGGGGGCAAAGCTTGAGGAAGGAATTTAACTCTGCAGCTCCCAAGCTGAAGGTGCCAAGAAAATATTCCTGTTAATCCTGGTGCTGCCCTCTGCCAGGATGGTGGGAGGAAGGTTTGCTCAATCCCATGGACAGAGCATCCTCTCCCCAAGCAGTGAGGGGTCCAGGGTGGGGGTCTGCCCTTGGATTGCTCCCCACAGGAGGGTCCCTGTCCTGCTGCCAGACACTCATTTGATCTGAATCACAAGGGATGCTGCTTTCACAAGACTTGCTGGCAAAACAGAGGTGACAGAAGAGGCTCAGAGAAGGAAAAATAAGGCAATTTAAAGCTGCAGAGCCATGAAAGATGTGTTTTAAGTCATTTCACTACAGAGCACCAGTGCTGGAACTCAGGAGGATTCAGATGGTTGACCATTGCTAAGGATAAATACTAAGCTAAAATATTTGACATTTATGTGGAGCCTATAAATGGGCATCTTGTATGAGACTGACACATTGTACTCTTTCAAATACATGTTGATCCTTTCCCACCCTAAACTCATCCAACTTACTTGAAACTTAACTTTAATCAGAGCAGCAGAGGAACCTCAGTGCCTCAAAGCAAAGAGAACAGAGCAGATCTTGGGCACTAAGCTCCTCCAAAGCAAAGAGAATGGAGCAAATCTTGGACATTAAGCTCCTCAAGTAATTATTTAATATAAAGTGTGAACTGGTATCACTATACAAAGGGGTAAAGTGCCATGGAGGAAAACCTGCCCTCAAAGATCTTGCTCATTGCAACAACTGCATCTGAATATGGTCTTAGTCACCTGCTGTGGATTTGATAACATCCAATTAATTGCAGAAATATTTCCATATTCATCACTAGTGAAGTCAGACTGCAATCAAATATTGCAGCTGCAAAGGCTAAAGCTCATTAATATTTTTTTCTGGAAACCAAGGAGGATGATGATGGAAGGGAAAACTACGATTCATCTGTTTTCAACAAAACTGCCAGCAAGAAAGCCAAAAGAATACCAACTTCTAATTTTTTTTATATTAATATTTACATGGTAACATGTTAATGCCTGCCAGCTCTTTAAGTGGACAAGTATTTAATGGATCCAACATAAATGTGCATGCCAGTTATCAGAAGGCAAATTGCAGAGCTATGATGTAATGAAATAGCTTTGCTTTATGGGAATGAGGTGACAGGTTTGAAATATGGCTTCAGGTGTTAAAAAAAAAAAAAAAATTGATTTTTCACAGAAGCTACAAAACTGTAATGCAATTACTTGCCTCAGTCTAAAATTTTATAGAAATTTAAATTCAACTTAAAAGAAATAAATGAGTCATCAATTTGCATTAGGATGGCTGGGGACCATATCACTCTTCAATCAACATGAACTAATGAAGCTTTCCTGGTCTGAATAAAACAGCTAAACTGAAGTGCTGAGGTGCACACACATCACAGTCACAAAATGCTTTTATGTTCTTGATAATAAAGTGTCAGAATAGCTCTGAGGGAGCTCAGGGACTGAGCTACCCCTGCTCAAAAAAATCCAAATGTGTGGGAAAAGCCATGTTTTCTCATTTTTCTTCATTCTTGGCTTTCCAGAAACTCGTTCTTTTATTTACAGAAAAGTCACTCTGGAGGTTCATCTTACCTGTAAAGGGCCAGCTCGCTTTGATGCTCTTATCCTGCTCTGCTCAGATAAACCAACAAAGTTCAGCACCTCAAGTTACTCAGTCCCAGCAGGCAAAGAACCTGCCTGGAGGGGAGATTTTTCAGGATTTTTTGCTGTGCTCTACTAGCTCTGCTGGGAGGAACAGCCTCATTCTGCTGATCTGGTAAATGAGGAAAACGGGCTCTCAGATCTGAAGCAGAACTAACAGGAAATACATCACACAAGACAATGTCTTTGACTTCACTGCTAGGCCACTTTTCCTCTTCCCTTTGTACTTTTTCCCTCCAGAAACAGACCGTAAAGATGAATTCATCTGTGGGTTTGAGGCACCCAAACACTCCAGGGGTTCACATGCCTTAAAGTTTTCAAATGAAACAACCAACACACCAACAGTACCGTGACACACCTTGGCTATTTCATCTACAACAGGAACTGAAAGCATTTTAAGGAGAGTACACCCAATCTCTGAAATGTCCTGCTGTGGATCACTGCTGGGTTTGGAGGAAGGAGGGATCCCATACCCATTTTGTCCAGCTGTGGGCGGACACAAAGAGAAAGAGCAGCATGCGCGGACAGCAAACCTCCCCACGGTGGTGACACGGCCCAGCAAGGAGCTGGGCACATCCTTCCAAGCCACACTGGGTTCTGTGACAGGACCTGGGGCATCTCCTGGGCCAGATGAGCTGGGCCAAGAGCAATCCCAACCCAGCTGCACTACAGCAACATACAGCTCGTAATGCTGTGGAAACCATCCCAAATCTGAAGGCGGTTGAAAACGTTAAGGAAAAGGAGGAGTGGGGGCCAAACCAAGAGGCTGCCCCCACCTTCCTTCCTGTCCATCCCCATAAGTTATTCATTAACATTCCAAAACACACATATCAATGAAGAATTCATGGAGATTCTCTGAATACCAAATTACTGAGCATAAGGACAAGGAGAACTTGCTTAACACCCTCTTCCAGTTCCACACCCTGTCCCGGGTGGATCGCTCATAAAACTCTACTTGTATTTTACAGCAGCAAAGTCCTCCCTAAACCCCTTCCTCACCAATGCCTCTGATGAGAGCAGACCATCTCTAAACAGAGCAGCAGCCACAAATGCTGTATCTTTAAATCCATCCCCATCTCATTTTCCAAGTTTCTGTTTGAGCCGTTACAGCTCCCTCAGGACTCCACTGACTCACTGCATTTTCTGGATGACGCAAGCATGCTCCTCTGCACAGCTTCAAAACAGGCTCCAAACATTTCCAGGCAGAAAGTGGCCACCAAAGAACCATGGAAATTAGGTGTTCTTACTGAATAGGCATCATCCCATGAAGCAGGGGGCAAACTTCAGTTCCTATCCTTATTGCAAACAGATTCATCACTGGCACCACTTCTTCCTGGGAATACTTCTAGGAAAGCTTAAGTTTCTGCTCTGAATTCTGTGGAAAATATTTTGGTTCTGACAGAACACCTACGAGCACTGGTCCACCACTTCCTCTGACCCATCCAGCTCTGCCCCTATTCCCATGGGATTGTAGTTCCAGCTCTATTATTGAGTGCAAACCTCTGCTCTCAAGCTGCACCCTTTTAAAAGCACCCTCAAAATTCAAAATTACACTAAATTTTCCAAGCTGATTCTCAGTTTCTCAGTTTTATCTTCCCAGTGAGGGCAGGCAAATAAAAGAAGAGAAAATCTCTTCTAGGAGGGAATGTTAAGGGAACACTCCAACAGGTTAAGCACATGTGCTCATGGGTGGACTCTGTGAAGAGACCTGAAACCACCATGGGGAGACAAGCATGCAAAAAACACTGGATTGGGAAAAGCATTTCCATGACTCAAAACTGAACTCTGTTTCTCTTCCTTCTGAATCCCTTCACTCAGCTCTTTGTGTTCTCTCAGTTACTGCAAGTCAGCAAACAGCCCTTTTATGTACTTTTTTTTTTCATACAGGAATGGTTACAAAAGCAAAATAAACACTGGGCTTCTGACTGATGTTTGCAGCTTGATAGCAAAGGCAGCTGAAAAATTCTGGTTTCTGCTTGTTGCCTTCAGCTTTTATCCTCTCTGAAAGATTTCACCATGATAAAGAGAACTGGAAGTGACATAAAAATGTAAAACTACATAATGAAGTGGAGAACAAATTCAGAGAGAAAGATGAGTGTCTTGTTTTATCATCTCCACTAACACTGGTAACACACATCTCAGGGAAAAGGCCTCCTTGCTGGAGAGCCTGCTCATTCCATTCGAGCTAAGTAAAGGAAGATAAATGTCTAAGACAAACCTCTTCACGCTTCACTCTCTAGGGCAGAAAGGCAAAAGCCTTTTGATTGCAGAGGGTTCCTGATTCCTGCCTCACAGGGAGCTCCTAATATTCATTTCCTCACGCTGCAGAGTAATAAGTGTTTTCACAAACACTGCAATATCTGAGACCAAGAATATTGAGCACATGAGGAGCTTGGAGCCACCAGGAGAAGAGCAGGCAGCAGGACTGGAGCATGTAGGTACTAAGAAGTGGAGGATGGCTTCACATGAGCCAAGAGTTCAGAAATCAGTGCCCTGGCTGCATTCCTACTCCAAAACAAGGACTTGGAGGGTACCAGCAAAACTTGCCTTAATCCTTATTGTCAGTCATTCATAAAAAGGCACACGAAGCTTCACATTCTCTGTGCAGAATTGGGAGTTTTATATCAAACCATATGTGAAAAAGATATCTAGTGTTAATATATGCAAACAACTTTATTTAGATATAGATTTTTTTAATTAGTATTTGCACTGTCTTGGAAAGATGGGATTGAGGATCCTGCCAGATCTTAACAAAAAGAGCAGATTTTCTAAACAAGCAAACACACTCTGCTTTGCAAACTGTGTACTGAAATCTGCACAAAAGGAATGCTTTTGCTCACAATCAAATTACTGGTCATTTATCACATTTCTACAGCTAACTAAATTTCTTTCTCTAATTTTTCTGTGTCTTCTGGTTCACTCTTAAAGCAACAGAGGAAAAGAAATGAGCCAGAGTCTTGTCGTGGGATTAATGCATTGGTGTAGGAAACTGGCAAACTTTTGAAGTGCTTGAAAGCTCTTTTCTTCCAATCAGACTGGATTGGCAGCCCGTGAACCAAGGACGCACTAAGGACAGCAGTTAGAAAAGCGTCAGGAATTATGATTCAGAGAGGTGAATCACCAGCAGCTCCCCTGGGGGGTGAATTTGGGATAAGCATACCCAAAGTGCAGCCCTATGCCAGATTACACAACCCAGGGCAGCAAGCACAGGATCGTTTACTTGGAGACAGAACTCAGGTCCTCGTTCCCAACCCTCTCCCGGCGGAACAGCGCGCGGCGCCTGCTGCTCTCGCTGGGCTGTTCCCACTTGCAGCCTGAGGTTTCTCCTGCCCAAAGCCCACACACCAGCACAGCCCTGCTGCCAAGCACACCACGGAGCCCTGGCATGGAAGTTGGACTTGATCTTCTCAAGAGCTGTTTGTTATTCAACCGCCACAGATCAGCCAGCTTCGCTCTGACTTCACGCGGGAAGAGCGGCAGTGGTGTGCTTTAATCCTGGTGTGCTCCGCTCCACTCTTCCCACTCTAGGCTTTACCTTCAGACAGCACAGGCTGAGAGCTTCCCAAGAGTTTTACCTCTAGCAAAAGCACACCCCAAGCTCAGCACTAGGCCAAATAACCCACAACGCTTTCAAGGAAGTTAATTTTGTTCCATGGGAAGCTCTGAGATGCGCTTTTATGAGGGTGCTTTGAATCATGGGTGTGCAAACAGAGAGAGAAATTCTGCAGCCCAAATTTGAAGACAGGCAATGGCTTTTTTTGCTCAAGTAGAAGCAGAGGAATTTGGCCTACAGTGCTTCATCCCAGCAGCCATCCGATCTCATGACTAAGTGCATGCAGAGCAATGGGGGTGGTGGGGAGGAAGAGATGCAAGAAGATGAAGTTCTTCTAGTAAACATCTGAGCTGTCTGGAATCAAGGCTGTGCTATTAAAATGAAGCCATTGCTGGCTTTCCAGTATCTTTCCCTCTGTTTATCTCAGTTGCCATGGCTCTCACTTGAATCATCTGCACAAATTACATACACATGTCCCAGGCCACATTATTTCCACTCTCTCCAGAGCTCCAGATCAACTTTCACTCACCTGGCAGCCACGCGTGCCAAGCAGTGTCATCGTGGCCAGCTATAGAGCACTGCTTCACAGACACCCCTGCTTGGAAAACCATGGCAGTTATTTCAAAAAGGCTGATTAATATTTCAAGAATTGCAGAAAAGGGAAAGAACTCAGAAAAAACAGCCTCATGCTCCTTCATGACCTGGGTTCCAAGAGAGTTGAGTCTCCAGTGTTGACACAACCAAGAGCTCTTCTGGGGCAGCTGGAGCAGGCCAGCTTTGAGCTGCTGAAGCTGCTCCCCTGCTCCTCCAGTGTATGAGCAAGATTCAAAGGAATGGAGTCAAAATTCATCTCACTGGCACATCAAGCTATCTAAATAATCCAGTATATTGTCCTCTGGCTATGGTTCTGTGCCATGTGTCCCAAACTAATTACTTACACAATCCAAAACCAGGTACCAGACTACTGACAGAAGATCAGACCCTTGGTGCTGCTGATCCACAGCTCTCAGAAACACACTGCATTCTCTGAGTGTTTCTCTTTGCATTAGAGAATTTACAGAAGAGAACGATGCCCTGCCTGAAACAGAGAGCATAAAAACCAAGCTCGCCCACTGCTGCCATGTCAAAATTGCAAATACAGATTTTTGCCCCCTCCTCCCACTTCCATCCTCTCCAGACCATTAAGAATCAGAAGGTGAGAGCTGAGGCTGTCTGAAAGCAGCAGCTGAGGCAGCACTGCAGACAGGATCCTCTGCCCAGACTGAGGATCTACTGCTACTGGAGACAGAAAGACGGCTTAGAGAGCCTGCTGTCCTCCCGTGTCAGACAGACAGCAGACACCCACACCACCCGGACAGCCTGCTGCAGCTCAGGTTGCACAAAAACAAGTATCCCTCACAGTTTGTCTTGGGAATGACTTTTTGACTGGAGCTGAACAAGATGGAAACATAAGGGGATTGCTGTCGTGGTTCCAGAAGTCTGATTTCTCCTGCTCACCCAGCCAGTGCTGTGCAAGTACCTGCAGTCACACAGCTCAGAAACAGCTCTGAGGTATCATGGTGCTGAAAATGGAAAATCATTTTCTGTAACACCAATGTTCCCACCCTGGGAATTTAAGAAACAAGCAAAATATAACACGGAAACTTCCACTTTAATGTTTAATCAAAACACTGTAATGTTTTAATCGAAGTTTGCATTACGTGGGGAGCAAACCCAACGCCAAAATCTCTCTGTTGCCTTCAGCAACTCCATTAAGCAGGTTTATTCTAGAGGAAATTGGACTTCACCAGGTTTTCTTTCTGTCTGTTTTATAATCCTGGGATATAGCTGCAAATTAATAAAAGAACCACGAAAAGGGACACAGTTTAGTTGTGGCCTTGGCAGCACAGGGTTAATGGTTGCACTTGATCTTGGAGGCCTCAACAATTCCATAATTCTGTAAAAAGCACTAGTGCTTTGACTTTACTGGGTACCTCCACAATTCTGCACTGAACTGAACATAGCACAAATTATCTCACTTTGCAGCACACCAGATTTCAGAACCCAAGAAAATTGATCCCAAATTCTTGAGATTACTGATTTGCTTCAGGACTATAGCTACTAGAAAGGTTCTCCTGGCACCAGCAGCATGAAATCCACTAAAATAGCTTAATACTGGATGGGTTCATGAATGTTTCAACAGGCAAAGTGTTGCCATAGAGCAGCACAAAAAGAGCAATCTTAATTTTTTATTTTATTCTGCTGCTGTGACTTTCTGGGAGAACTTTGCCAGATTTGAATGGAAAGAGAAAATAAAATTGAATGATTCCATGAAGATATTCTGTGATTAGTCCAGTACATAATATAAGTAACATAAACACTCATCTGACCAGCTTCTACTGGGCAAGAAGACTGACACATGAGCTTTCCCTGCTTCTCCCTCTATTCCTGGATTAAATTTGGCTGCAAGTTATTAGGTATGGACCAGCTACCACGCAGACCCTATGCAGGAAACCTGCTTGAAACATATTTCCTTCACTTGAAAAAAGTCCAGCTAACAGATTCACTGTCTAGAATAAATTAGCAAAACCCTCACCAGCACAGGATTGTGCCTTTCTTTCATGCTGCTCATCTTTGATGGAAAGATGAGCAGCACGGCCTGAACAGCCTTTAAGAGGCTGCTCACAAGGTGTGAACGTGTGGATATGTGTCACCCCTGGTGACAACCTGAGACACACTGCAGTGATGGAGACCTGCCATTTACTGCTCCACAAAAAAGTCCTACCAGCACATGATATTCCAGGGAGTGATAATGAGAAGTGATAACCTGGTATTTAGAACAAACTGGCATTGAGGAGCTGAATCCCTGCACATGCAAATAAATCCCTGTAGTCCAGCCTTCTTTACTCTGAGCTTTGCTGTGGAGAAACAACACACTGGTCAGTTGAGCTCAAGCCTCCCCTTTAGTGGTGATGATTTTATTTTAAAACACTGTCACCAAGTGGCAGAGCTCCGAACGGCTGCACGAGGTCAGCAGAGCTGCAAACACACTATCAGCTGGAGCAAGACAACCAAAAATCCACTGTCCCAAGACATCTCAGCACACTGAGGGAAATGTCAGGATAGATCGATAACTAAATCAAAATAAGCCATGGGAAAAAAAAAATTGTCTCGGAAGGGACTTCAAATACTGCGAGGTTTGTTCTGTCAGGATAAAAACTGGTAGATTCAGTTTTTGATTCTTTCCTTTGAAGCACAAAAATCACTGACAACAAAGCCTGATGACACTGTTTCATGTGAAACAGCCACCTTGGGGGCTGTAAAACAAAAAGAAGGAAAGACACAGCCTCCCACTTTAATCTGCAGTTTGAGTCAAAATGCAATGTTTTATACCTGACATGAAGTAATACAAGTTATTTTTAACTATTATACTTAGTGTTTTCCCAAAGCACTACAAAAAGGCAATTTTTAAGAGTACATACATCTACGCAAAGCAGGCATTTGAGGATTCATCTATTAATCAAGCTGGAGCCTGGCTGGTGGAGCTGTTAGCAAACTGCATTACCATTGCACCCACAGGGAGGGAGACTCCACAGCTCATCAGGCACATTGTGATCCATACAGGAAGTACAGGATGGATTTGTTTCATCCCGTACCTGTAAGTAGCCATTTGCACTACAACAGTAGCCAGGCTGTGATTTTGTTACTCCTCCAAGCAAAATGCCACAGTTTCTCTTTTAAATTGCTTTTAATCTTAATTCATTTGAAGTTGTTGATTTCTCTAGGTGTAACTGAAGGTGAGTGAAGACAGGGAAGGGCATTGCCAGGAACCACCAAGATTTACATCAACAACAACAACAACAACCAGTCTCTGTGGGTTACTGCTTATACACAACTATATCCAGAGAGCAGAGACCATCAGAGCACAATGATGGAGCACGTGATACCCAAGTAGTCTCTTGACAACTGCTGTCAGTGCTTTAGAAAGTGCTTTGATGCACCATCATTAAAGCTACATCAGCTCTCTGGGTCTAAACCTGCAGCAAATCACAGAATATTCTGGATTGGAAGGGACCCATAAGGGTCATCAAGCCCTGAAGCTTGGAGATAATTTAGTCTACCTGTGCCTGCTTTCCTATTAGAAACTTGCCTTCTAGTTTATTTGGGGAGTAAACCAAGTGAGTTTACATGACATTTTCTTTGCTCTCTCTATTCATTACCCAGAAATCCAAAACAGTGTTAAAGACCTGGGAAGATCTGCAGGAGTAAATTGGAGGTAGTGACTTTCTTGCAAGCCTCCCAACACACAGCTGATGTTTACTTAGGCCTGCTATAGGGTTTTCTCTTCAATCAACAAAGTTTCCAGTCTTTCAGAAGTTACAGAATTGACAGATTTCCATCTTCTGTTCCAGGCTGGCACGTCCAGCTGCAATGGGCCTGGATTCACCAGCTACCCTCAAAGGAATTGCTCTCACCAGTACAAAGAGAAAACAGTGCCACATTTCCTCTGCAACTGACAGGGTAGTTAAAAACAGCATCACCTGAGAGAGGAAAACATCAAATCTGCAAACTGGAGTCCCTGTGCTTCTGCTGTAGCTGTGCAATGCAGTGAAAAGCACAGTCTGCAGGCTGGTATTTGTTACAGCACAACACTCCCCCACGCCAGGGCTGAACACAGCTCCATTTAGCTGCCCCTTGGCTGCTTCCAGCTGGAGTTGGCTGGCAGAGCCACAGGGAACCCATCATTCCCACACTCCAGGGCACTGACACAGACATCTGGGGATTTGGGAGGTTGGGAGCACCGAGGAACCCAACTCGTCCCACAGAACCCACAAAACAATGATTCCACTTTACTAATTGCTCTACTCTAGATCCCAAAAATGATGCAAAAGAAACAGCTGCCAGCCACTCCCTGAAATAACCCATCATTTCCACCATCCTTCTTGTCTCTCTCAAAAAAATAAATCCTTCTGCCACAGCAAACTGATCTGGAGGCTTTACAGCTCCTGGAGGAAATCTTGCCTCATGCCTAGAGACCTTTAGAAAAGCACTGGCAGCAGAATAAATTATTTACAGTACTATTTCTGACAATACCATCTCCATAAATGATACAAGATTGAAGGGTTTAAAAATGTGTGCAAGTGGCATAGGGCCCAAAGAGGTGTCTAATAGAAATATTGATTAACTCGATTTCTACAGACTCTGTAAACAGTCTGATGAAAACAGAAACTGCAAGTAGATTTTTTTCCCCCCCTTTACTGTAAAGTAGGACAAAGCAATCACTCCACCCATTCAAACTAAGCCAAATTAAAGTGGTTTTGGACATTTACAAAATTATTTTCTCTTTAAAGCAATCCAATCTACATGCTGTTTACCTGATTCTAATTCACGACTTATTCCATTTCCCCAGAATAACTCAGTCAGTTGAGGCTTCTGGCTTGAAGCAAGGTTCCTGCTGTTTACTTAGGTTTTCCAGCTGGGTTGAATGATATGCAAAGAGGTCTGAGGACTTGCTGGAGGTCATACAGAGAGGAAAGTCAGTTGGCTCCACTGGCGTAACAGCCCTGCACTTTTACAGCTCCCAGGACTTTGCTCTAAGCACCAGAGTAACCTTCTCATCAAAAGATACTAAATCGGTTCTCAACATTTCAAACATTCCCCGGTTCTTAGGAAAAGGCACTTCCCTCCATAAAGAGTTTGAAGCAACCCTGCTAAAGGGCATGATGAAAATCTGAAGGTACTGAGTGCACATGCTCACAATTAGAAAATTCACTGGAAACTGCCACTGTGGAGTTTTCCATTTTCAACAGCAGAATTTCAAACTTACTTAGGCAAGCAATATAAAATAAAGGAAGCTGCAGGGAATGTTTAAATAGAGCCTGCCTAAATATTTTGTTTAAAGGAACTATTTTCATTTTGGCTAGAATTTTTAGGGTGAAACATCCCAGGCAATCTGTAATGGCCATCAGCCTTCAATTCATCCATTCTGGACTTCCTGCACAGCCAAGGACAATCCAATCCATTCCCTGATGCCTCTGATCCTGCAGAGCCACAAGGAAGGTAGGGAGTACATCCTGAGGTTTTCTCACCCCTACAATTCCACCAGGATAAACTGCTCTGCTAAGTAGGGCTCTGGAGCATTGGACTGGCTACAGAGCTTTTGATTTGTGATGTTTGGTGATGCTGTCCCAGAGCAGCACCAGGGACACCAACCACTGGAAGAGCAATCCACCTCTCTTGTGCCACTGCCCACATGCTTGACATAAACAACCCCCTCTGAAACACTGACAAAACAAAAACATGGGCTGTAATCTCCTATTTGAACACAGCACTGACACTAAGAGAGATTAACAATGATATTTTGACAAAAAGGCATTTTACTAGTAATTCAACACTCACTTCCATCCATTGGGGCAGAACCATTACAATCCATTCTCCAAGAACTGCAGGGCTCTCCTGCAAAAACCTTCCATTTCATCATTTCACCCCAAAAGGCCTCCTGCCCTTCAACATTTACACTTCTGTCATCTAAAACCCACTTATTTTCACTTCCAAGCTCTTCAAATTCATGCTGATGTTCCTCAGCTCCCTTCTCTTACATCACAGAATAATTCAGGCAACTGTACTTCTGAGATCTGCTCTGCCAGCTCAGCTATTCTAATGCCCTCTGGCTCCAGTGTGGTTCCTCAACCCTTTCTTTTTCTCCTCCAGTGCACCAATATTGCATCAGCTCCCATTCCTCAGTTTAGTATTCTTTAAACTTTCTTCTTCTTTTCAACCTTCACAGTTTATTCTCTTTATTTCCTCCCAGTGTTCCTCACTCTATTCTCCTAATGGACATCTCCAATTAAACCTTAATTATATCTCGTACCAGCAGCTGTTCTCAGGCTGATGAGCACACTCTAGAAGAAAACCCAAGGCAAAAGGTCTTGCCTGTTAGACACTTTGCTATAATCCAAAGGTCACACGTACAGACACAAAACCCAGTAATTTACACTTACTCCAGCATTACAGATTTCTTTTCTTGCTTAAATTACTTTGGAAGAGGTTACCCTACCCTTAACAAGGTTAAGTATCGTTGTATGGTGATGACTGCACATGTCTAGAGTTTGGCAAGCTGTGTTGCTGGGACAGCAGTGCTGGCTGGCTGGTTTAGTCCCAGGATGACTTTTCTAGGTGCCATCCCCTGTCCCAGCATTCCTGCTGTGCCGTGGTCGGCTCAGAACCTGAGCTGGTCTCTAGGCTCCAGTTAAGCAGGACTCAGGCCTGGCTCAGGGGTTACCACGGTTCTCCAGCCTGACCATGAACCAGCCAGGACAGGGGGTGGGGATGGAGAAGCCAAGTTATGCCAGGAATGAGCCCGGGGAATGCAGCAGGGGTCACATTGCAGAGCGGGTACCGACACATGCCGCTCGTTCCAGCCTGCAGCTCGCTGGAGCTCCTGGATGGAGGCTCTCCCAAAGCCTGGGAAACTGGCAGTGGGCGATGACCTGCACCCACTGGATCCTCATCCTGCTTAGCATATGCCAAATACAATAAAATGCATTAAGTCAAGTCTTTGCTCTACCCAGCGCATGATGTGATTGGCAGAATAACCTTTTTTCCCCCTCTAATTCTGCTGATAGTATGTAATTCTGTTCATCCCTTTAGCCTTAGCCAAATATTTATGTCAAGCTGGGAAAAAAATGCCAGGCACAGAGCGGGAGGTGGAGGGAAAGCAATCTAGAAAAGGCTTATAAACCAATTTCAGTACATAAAGAACTCACTTCTGCACAGTCACACTCAGATTAACAATCAAGTCCCTATGCTGGCCATTCCTTTTTTTTAATTAACCTTCAACAGGTTAAACAGCCAGGACAACGCTATTAGATGATCAATAAACCTAGGTGCTAATTCCATACACATAACACAAATGTTTTCCTGGGTTAGGATAAAACCTCAGTTGCTTGTTAGACACAGCAACTGGCTGCTAGTGGGGGGCAGATGGACCCTAAAGTACTAATGATCCCACACACCCATGGATACCCAGCCTGCCTGAACTGCATTCAATTCTTCAGTCACACTGCTGCTCCCAGGCAGGGATCTAAAGCATACATCACTTCTAACACTTAGCCGGTTCTGGATGAATGGGAAAATTCATTATTCATTTAATTCTAAGTAACAGCCAAATGGCCCAATCATCAGCAGAGTGCCCCAATGCTGTGCCAACACAGATGAGGAACAGCTTCTCTCTGATGCAAAGGGCTCAGCACTGTAGCTCTTGGGGTAAGAATATGCCATAATTTTCTTAGGAGATTCAAAAGCAAAAGCAAAGCCATAAATTATTTTCTAATTGTTTAGCAGTGAACAAAGGCAAAATGGGCCTGCTGTGTCGCAACTCTTCCAAAGGCACACGTGAATAAACAGGACTGCTGGAAGCCTAACAAACTGACAGCCCATCTCAGGGAACACAAAGAGGAATGTTTGCCTAAACACTGTCTTTCAGCAAGACTGTAATCAAAGGAAAAAAAACAACCATGTATGATAAGAAAGATTCCTGGTGGTTCTGGCACAGTGATTATTCTCTACGTAATTGGGAAGTTTGGAAACACTTGAGTACGCTGTTCTGATGGCATGCTTTCAAAAAACACTAAAAACCCAAATGGAGTAGTTCAAACAGCAAACAAGGCCCCAAACCAGTTACTAAACCAAAGCATTACAGACTGACAGGAAAAAAACTCTACACATTTCTTCACATTTTCTGCACTATGAATGAAGAGATAATGGAAGCCTGTACAGATAGCTGGTATTAGCCTGTCCACAGGACACAGGTATAACTATTGCAAGTTGAAATAATCAACTTGCTTTTATGGAGGAGTCAAACAAAAGGGCAGAGAGGGGAGCTCCAGCTGCACATCTCAGCAGGGACAGGAGTGGGCAATGTGACACCATCAGGCATTGTGGCCCTGTGAGGAGCCCAGGAGGGCTGCACTTAATGGCTTTGAAACTGATCCATAAACTCTACTAGGTTTGCAGGAAATCAAAGAGGCAGAAAGATCATGGAAACAGGAAAAAAAATCAGGAAGAGAGATAATACCAGTCAAAGCAAGTGAGTAATAGAAAGAGAGGAGGATGAACTGGCCTTCTTCCTAGACAAGTAGAAAGATCTTGGGGAAAAGCTTCTTAGAACTATGGGAGCACCATTTCAAAATCCTACCAAAAGACAGCACATCCTGAGAAAACAATGTTCTCCTCACAAGAAGATGAGTCCAATCAGAATTGCTCCTGAAAACCCAGGGATCATGGAGCACTCCTGTAGAGCCCATCAGCTATCCCTAAGGCCAGCTGCCTGCAGGGATAGAATTTACCTTGGTACAAATCACCTGTGCAAGGGAAAGGCAGCACAGCCTAAGCACACAGGGTTTGGGGTTAAATACAAGTTAATACTGTTTATCTGAACCAGGCCAGAGGCAGCTGTTGGATATAATGAGATTGTGATGGAATGAAATGCACAGCCTGAAATTCTAAGCCATAAAATTGAGCTAAGCCAACAATTCATTAGTTACTTTTTTTTAAAGCTGGTCATATCTGCTGAAATGTGAGCTAGATCACTCAGCAGGTATTCCTCAGATGCATGGGAATAAAACATCCTGCAAGGTATTATTAATGTTTATTATGTAGGTTGGTTCAACATCATTTATCACTGGCTATCTTCAACAGGCTCGACCCCCCAGGCTGAATTAGCCTGGAGTTTTCCAGAAAACAAAACATGAGGGTGCACAGCCTGAAGGGGATCTCCCTAGGCAGAGCAGTGAAGTCTGCAGGCTGGCACTCTGCAGATTGACACCCACAAAGCCCCCAGAATGCCTCCACATGCAGGAGTATATCAGTGAAAGGAAAAGAAACGTAAACCTCTTTCATCAGTCATGGTGACAAATCAGAAATAACTCAAGATATCTTAATTACAAAGCCCAGAATTCACTTCTGTGGTTCTCTGGGAGTTGCCAGAAAGGAAACGATCCTTCAAGAGAAAGGAATGAGCTGGTTCAGGTTCTTAGAGATGGGAAAGGAGCCACAAATGCTGATTTTAAGTCGATAAAAACATTTAAATTAATCATTCATAAGAATAATTTTTTCTTTCTACAATGTTATTTTATTATAAAGATGTTTGCTGTCCTGTAACAAGTGAAATTAAGAGATCACCCTGAATTTTCCCACTAGCACCCACAAGCCCTCAAGCAGATATTCCAAACCATACACCTGAGTTATTAAACCAACAGTCACAGCACATTTAAGAGCTCCTTGCATAAAAGCCCTATTGAAGCCAATTCTACAGGGGGACGCTGCATGTTGACCCCAGGCAGACCTGGCTTCCCTGGCCTGAAATTGAGAGGTCTGGCATAAAAAGGGGTTTTGTCCAAGAGGCAGAGAAACCCCCCTACCCAAAACACCCCTCCCACTAACAGCCCTACATCAGCCAGCTCTGTAACAGCAGAGCTTTAAGGCTTTCACAGAGTGAAACAGCCATAGGAAAACCTGCTCAAGCCTCCCCAGAGCAAAGAGGGATTCAACCAGATGCCCAGGAAAGAGCTAATATAAGCTGTAAAACTAATTTCAGCTTCGAACAGAGAGCCAGCCCCTCTCTATCTCTCTAATCGAGCAGGAGAGCAGCCACGGGGACAGGAGAGGAAACCTGCTCTTGTTCTTTCCCAGAGAAAGGTAATGACAGCATGGCAGAGCCTTTCTGTGGGCTCCCAGACTGCCAGAGCACCATTCATCAGGAGAATGGGCTGGGAGAACAATCAGAAATCCATTAGCAAGCTGCGGCTCTGCCTGAGCTCCTGATCAAATGTCACAGTGCTGAATGGCTTCTGCTACTCGAGAGGATGGAAGGAGCGGGGAATTGTTCCAAGGCGATAAAGATATTATTACAATTTTTAGCTTATATTACAATTATTAGCTTATATATGAGGGGCAACCATTTGCAATCTACGTTGTGCCTTCAGGCAAGTCTCTCAAATGCGGGACAAAAGCTTCCAGAGTAATTAAAACGGAAAGAGATCTCATCCAGTACCAGCGACTGGCACCACAAGGAAAGCGCTGGGGGAGAAGGGAAAGCTGGAGGTGGAGGGAGCATTGCTGGAGGGATGTGAACAGTGCTTTTACTGCCTCTATCCAGCAGTATTTCAGCTAGGAAATACTGCAAACTTGCAAGAAAATAGCAAGAATTACCAACGCTGCTATTTACTAGCAGGGGAGTGACCCCACAGGAATAAATCAGCTCATCAGCAGCATTTCACCCAGCTCTTCTGCTGGTTCAGTCCAGCTCTCACTAACACTTCACTGTGCACCTATCACAGCAGGAGACAGAGCCAAAACCAATCTGCTCCAAATCTACCTGAGTTTCTGCTTCCCTCAGATGAAGGGTGGTCATCAGGCCATTTAAAAAGCAATGCAAATAACCAGGTTCATAAATACATTTATCCATTAAGAGTCTGCACCATGTCTCTGCAATGTTATTTACGTGTCTGAAAGCTGTTATCCGAGCTATTATCCAGCACAGAGACTAGAAAAAGATATTCTGAGTGTATTAGGAACATATTGAAATGATTTGTGCAGATTCCTTCCATTCAGATATGTTGATGCTTGAAATATAATGAGGGGTCTCAAACAGGAAACTTGCATATGTACTATAAACAGGGAAAAGGCAATAATTAAAAAAAAATTAGGAATTCTCCAGTGCAAATATTTCCAAGTGCAAACTGATTCTCATTATCTTTCATCTGCCAGAAAACCAAATTAAAATATCAATCAAATGTAGTGATCCAGGTAAAAGCCTTAGACTGCATCTCTGGTTCAATAACTGCAATTATTGTGTCACTGTTCTCAACTCGTTGAGCTCCACAAATGAGATCAGAAATGACTACAGAAAAAAAACCCAACAACACAAAATCTCAAAAAACTCTCTCATCCACAAGACCTGAATTACATTTGAACAATGACATTTTTGTCTCCAAAACAGGTAACAGCAAAATGAAAACAAGGTTGTCAGCACTGCCAATATGAAACGTTAGCCATAAAAACTGCTACTGTAGAGGTTTCATTTGCTTTATTTACTAGAATTCTTCTTTTTTTCAAGAGAGAATCAGTCTGAAGCTTTGAAGTGTGTGAAAACAAAGTGTCAGTATCAGATCCTGGAGGAGGAAAGGCTGCTGAGCACAGCTGAGAGACACTTACTGTGACACTGCAAGCCCACTGTGGGTACAGTGTTTGTTTTACACCAGGGTACGGAGCTGTCACGAGTTACACACAGGAGCAGATCTTAAAGCTCTGCTTGTTTTCCACCAAGACAAGAGGAAATGCATATCCAGCAAAAGAGCACTTGGATCTATAAGAGTCCCAGCAACTTTCCTTCATCTGCGTGGATCAGATCATACACATGAAAATTAAAATGCTGTCAAATAATGGAAAGTACTAGAACTATTGGCAAAACTCTTCCTGTAATGTGCAACTCCAGGTCTATTTGTAGTCCCAGTATTTTACAAGTTGAAATTTCCTAAGGAAATTCCCTACAGCAATGCCTCCAATACTATCTTTATTGTGGAAAAGCCACTCAGGGGTACTCAGACTCTGATCTCTCCTATGCCAACTGCCAGCTGAGCATGAATCTCCTTTAAAACAATAGTTAAGAACCAATGGAGGAGGGGTAATTTCCTTGCTGGTATGAGGTCTGTGTTTGCCCCACAGCCCATCCTGGCAGGGATCAGCCATCACAGGCATCCAAGGACTGTGGTGTGGCTGCTACCAGATGAGATGAGCTATTAGTGATGGCCCAGTTCCTACAGGACAGATGTCCTCCCTGCAGTCCATAAGCACAGCCATCAGCCTTGCTGACAGCACCAGCAGCTGGGGAAGTGGGCAGGACACACTAAAATGCTCTCTCTCCCTAAAATACCCAGAACCCTTCCCACTGTCACTGCCTGTAGATCTTCAGGGACTCTTCTACCAGGGGTTTCAAACCAACAACTTCTGAAGCGCTACGTTCATGTAAATAAGTAGTTTTTCTAAGAACGAATTAGTTGAGCATATTCTATGAAGTTATTTCATTTGTTTTTGCTCCTGTTCATTTATTCCAATCTGCTGCACCTTCCCTTGGAGAGGTTATTAAACTCTCTGCTAATGGGTGCCAGCACTCGTTTAATTCTTCCTAATGAATGTATGAGTGAGTAGCGGAAGCTATTATGTGGGGCTTAATAAAGGGCGGGAAGGAATTTCCTAAAATTTATTGCCACAGGCTGCTGCTTGAAGATAAAATAAATGGTAATTGCTTGGAACAGGAAAGAGGAGGATGATAAAATATCCCCAGACATGAGGTAAAAAAAAAATACCAAATGCTCCAAACCAAAATCTCAAAGCCCAAAGGATCATGAAGGCAAGATGGCCACCTCCAGCTTTAGCTTTTTATTAATCCTTAAGACTTTTCCTTTGAATATGGATGCTGAAGGATGAACTTGATCTCAGCTGGAATGGTTATTTTATGACACAGAAAATACATATATTTTAAAAAAGGCATTAATTCTGACTGCATCTTATGAAAATAATATTTGTAGGAAAGAAACAATGTAGAGGAAATGGAAGGACAATGTTTCTGGACTATTGAGTCCAGCAATACAATCTTCCTTAAAATACAGGCTTTGCAGGATGAAGGAGACACAGATAACATTTTGCTACAATTATGTTCCTTTTTTCCCATTGCTGTGTTGGTCAGGGTTCATGGAAGAAGAGAAATTGCTGAGATGTGAACCTGTGCATTGTTTCTTCAATTTCTGGGACTGTTTGTTAAAAGAGATAAAAATCTGCAGGCTGGATGAGAAAAAGTGTCTGAACTGGAAGTCCCAAGTGTCAGTCCTGCTCCAAAGTGCTGCAATCACACTGCCAACCTCCCAGCAAGCTCCAGGTCAGGCCTCAACAACTGGCAAGAACAAAGTGGAAATCTAAGTCCCATCCCCTGTAATTGCAATGTAGGAGAAAAACACAGGTTTTCAAAACAAAACTTCTTGTTATAACTCACAACAGCCTCCTGTCCACATAATCCTTCAGGCTTCGTTCAGTGTGATCCAGTCATACAGGTAAGTTTGGCTAAAAGCTTTCATCCATGTCATCAAGAAAGCTAAAAAGCAAGTTTCCCAAGGACAAGTCTGATTTTCTAGTTCCACTGTTGGAGGTGGTCTTTTGCACCTTAGAGACTGCAGAAGTGTTCTCTACCATCAGGCTGCTCAGGAGTTACACCAACTTGCATGTTTAATTACAGAAGCAGTGATCAATAGCTCAAGGGTCACAGGCTGTGGTGGGAGAGGAGGGCAGGGATGTCAGGGATGTCTGGATGTCACCTTATCCAAATGCTACCAGCATTTCAAGTCCAGCTGTCCCAAAAAGGACACTGCCAATCTCTAAAAACAATCTTTCCAAAATGCAGCAAGAAGGAAGTATAGAAGGATGCCAAAATATCAATTTGAGTGGGCAAAGCAGCCATCACCCTTACTTGAAGGGGCAGAAAGAAAGAAAGAAATATTTTTATTTTCAATAGCAAGCTAATATATCCAAGAACTTAAAAGCTGACCTGAGAAGAAAAACAAGATTAGGTTTGCTCTTTTTGGCTGCTTTGGGCAGACAAAGCCTCTCTCTGAAAACCACTATTTTTCATGCCAGCTTTGACCATCTTAAAACCAGGAAAAAAGAGGATAAAACCCAATTTTTCTTTCTTAAATCCTTGGCAGGTCACCTGAAGGAGCAGGCCAACAGCTTTTCCAGCAGGCAGTAAGAAATTATTACTTCCTTTCTAAACAAGGATTTCAGTTGCTTCAGCTCAACAGCAGGATTTCCATAGTCTTACACAATACAAAGCAATCAGTCAACCTGCAAGAGCATCCAATTTGAAAATGGACAGTTGTTTCTCCAAGAGAAAAAGCAACAATTTGATAGAGACAAAGAAAGCCAACAACAACCAACCCCAAAATAATCAAAACAAATTAAAAAAAAACAGCCTTAACACACTGAAAGACAAAAGGTGAGCAGTTACAAGATGAGTGTGAAATATCAGGGATATATAACAGATGTTCAAAGGATCAAATTTGGGTGGCTATAGGATAGGCACCTACTAGAGGTGTTATCCAGGAAGAGTTTAATCTTCACCCACTCCAATGAATTAATCAAAGCCAAATAAACATGCACAGCATTCCATGTTGACATCAATACCTGTACAAAAGGCAGAGCTTCCAATTTAAACCAGCAAACACAAATTATTCCATCTCTGAGGACCTTCAAGCACTTCCACACTTTCAACCCTCTTTCCCTCCAATGAAGAAATCTTAGTAACCATTTATATGGGTTATAGAGCAAGAAGTTGCAGCTTTATGATGACAAAGAACATAAAGATAAAGGATCTGGTTTTGAGTTAGGAATAATCCAAGTAGGTGCTTGTTAACTATCTGTGATGCTGTTCCCTGCTACAAGGAAAAACACAGGACTTCATCTGCCACCAGTGCATCCTTGGAATCACTGCCTACACAAACCTCAATTACGCAGCCTAAAAATATACATTTTACTTATCCAAGGACAAGCCCAGCACAGAGGAGAAATGACTGAAAAAAATCTCAGTTATTCTTTGCAACGTAACACTGATGTCAGGTACAAAGAAAAGGTGCTCTTTTTTTCTGTATTATTTTGTCTGCTTTTGGTAGCACATTGCTACTGTGTGCAAGGGCCAGGTGTGGGAGGAAGAGTGGAGGTGGCACAAGGAAAAGCAGGATCCAAAGTCCTTGTTGTGGTTTATCTGCGGTGTCACAGTAACTGGAGCTCTGTCACCCAGGCTGGCTTGCAGAGGAGCCCTGGAGAAGCTGGAAAAGAACATGGAAAGAACATTTCCATGGCTCTCCTCCCCCATCCCTGCTCTCTGCTTTTACTTGTGCATCTCATAAAACACCCCCAGGCCAACCCCTGGCAAGGCCAGCTCCTCAAGCCAAAGTTTCATAAAACATCCCAGGTAAGATCCCAGGCTAAAAGCAATTCCCTCCCCACAGCCACAAACCTTGGATGCCCAGATTGAGATGTCAGCTCCTGAAATCAAGAGTCAGGGTGGGTGATTTGTGCTCCAGAGGAGTCAGAAGTGCTTCATGGCACAAGGAGGTGAATTCCAACATCCCTGGCTCCCGTGGGGCTTTGTTTGGGCAGGAGCTGCATTCACACAGCTTGGCCCCACCACAACTTGGAGTCAAGGTGTAGGTGCACTGACAGAACTCAGCAAAAGCTCTCTCACAGACCTCCTCCTCCTCCATCCCTTTTTTGCTAAAGTATTGCACTCAGATTGGTTTTTTAAATACCTTTTTTGATGGGGAGAGAGGCACAAGGGGAAGCATCCAACATACTCTAATCCAATTTGTTGTACTCAAAAAAAGAAATCCATTTGTTCAGCTTTGCATTCGGAATCCTTATGATAATAATTTTTAATAGCACTGCTCATTTGGATCCATTTTAAATACATCAGAATTGGATTATATATCAGGAATGACCCTTGCAATTACCTTTTGAGTGTGAGTCCTTTCAGGTAAGACCTTACTCTGCAGAGCTCCCCTGGACTTATCCTTTATGGACACCTCCACATGGCTGACCATGGATACAAACAGAACACACTGCAGCAAGAGAAGGAGAACTCAAATCCAAGTGTGATTGTGCAAGACTGTAGTAAAGAGGTCTTGGAGTAGAAGACAGCACCTTTACTTGCACAGGGTTAGTTTTACTCCTAAAAATTTTAGAAGTTACTACATTTTTAAAATTCAGCTGCTAGCAATTCCAATTTGAGAATCATAAAAAGTGCCGTATTAATAATTGAGATGAAAAATGCCTGTTTGATTCACTCCAGCCCTCAGTCCCCCTCCCCAAAGGGCTTGTTTGCCTTAGGGGAGCATTTCACAAGCAGCACATCAACTTTCTGAAATACAACTTTAGCAGATGAAAGCCTCATAACCACAGAAGAGCCACCTTCCTTCTAAATCTGGAATTTTAAAAACTGTGACATCCATGGAGCAATTTAAAGGTAGAATGGCCAGGATATCTCAGCCCAGCCAAGCACTTTGGCTACCACAGAATGTAGTTATTTCAGAAGTGGCTGAGTGGTGATCTCCCCATTTCAGCCACAACATCCACCCTTTATCTCCGGGCAGACAAAGCTCTGCCACCACTGCTGTGACTCAGGGCTCTGGGGTGATTCAAGCCTGCCCATGGCCATGAAATCTGCCTCATTCCAGGGGCTCCACATCATCCTGCTCCCTGTCTGCTGAAGCCCACCACTTCCTAATTTGGGAACGCTGCAGATGACAGAGATGTCTGAGCGGCACAGCAACGGCTCTGTTGGTGTCTGTGACTTTCACCTCCGTGTTTTTAATGCCTCTCTAGTTAGGCAGGGCTAAATGATGTGGACATGGCAAACATAATGCGATATTCACTTTTTTTGGAGAAAAGCAGCCCGAGTTAACAAATCAGAGCAAAAACACCTCACTGGATTTGTGCTACTTATTCCTATGAGTGGAATGCAAATATTTCAAGTTAACATTTCACGGTTCTTTGAATCCTTACCTGATAATGAATGCAGCACTGATCTATTTTCATTTAATGTTTTTCAAATCCTGTGTTTTAAACCACGATTACAAAGCCATGCTGCTGCTCAGTGAAGTTCACAATTCCTCTCAGGAGAGGTCAGCTTATCAACATTGCAGCAGGTCTTCAATGAAATGTCATGCACTGCCTTCGCTTTGCAGAGGCAAAACTGCAGTCACCAAGATGATTATATTAGCATTTCAAGCTAGCATTTGCCTCCAAAAATCCAACCTTTATTATTCTAATTCCTCTTTTTGCTGGGCTCAAAATATTACCTACTTAAGAGGTAGCTCAGTGCATGTTGCTAACCATCCACAGCCTTCAGGATTTGACCCTCTCCAGACTAACCGCTGCAGCAAATCCAGAATTAACTCCCAGATTATGTCTCCAAGTTGTGTTTCATAAGCAAAACTCACACCCCATCTGGTGGTGTACCTGTGGTCAGAAAAGCCTTTTTTATTCCACTTTTCAGCAAGAGCAAGGTAAAAACCACCAGCAGTTCTCACAGTGAGGGCTAAATTAGACTGAAGTTTCCCCAACACTTTTTTTTTCCCCAGTGACATGGAATTTGAAAGGTTGAGCAACACTTACACTGTCTTATGTGATCACCTCATAACAATAATTACTACTTAAAACCTGAAACATGATAGCACCTTGACATCCACCCTCAGCGTGGGAGGCACTATTTAGACATAACAGACAATCTGCAGAGCCCAGGGAAATTACAGCTTCTATATGAACATCAACAGTATCAAATGATGGGAAGAGCTTTGTCTTCCCTCCAGTTCATTTCCTGTAAAGGACATTTATTTTCTATTAAATAGCTGCACGTTGAGAAAAAAAAAATCATGTATATAGCAAACACATTTAGTGCAATCCATCAATAAGTCTTGTAAGAAGTAATGGTTTGATTGCAGAGACTTTTAAATGCAGCTTCTTATCCATCCAGCTAAATATATTAGAGAAGAAATAACAGCTTGGCATTTATTCAAAACTTTTCATTTGAGCTTTCCTAAGTTATTTGCAAACATGAAGTGTAGCCAGACAACAATAGCTCTAATAGCTGTTCCAGTTATTCAGGCTAAAATGGGATGTAGTTTTTAAATGAACATTATGTGTTGTCAGACTTATATCAGGAATGAAAAGAACTTAGAGCCAAAAAAATAATAAAAAGAAAACCCCATTCACACGTACATATTTATAGCTTAAACTAGTTTTCTAGATGCACTAAATCTTCATTATTATAAAATTCTCCCACCCAAAAGAGATTTAAGTAAAATAGAGTATTACTAGATTACAGCTTTGCTTTTGTAAGCATTGTTATGACTTCATAACAATTTAACTCCACCATTAGCTCTGTGAGAGCAATTCTGACATTCAGACAACACCAACTGTGCAAATAAAAGTGTCACAGGCTGAATCTGTTTCTAGATATTCCCTGAGCATCCATGCCATAAAAAGCTCATGTTCACAAATGTTGAACTCAATGCTACAAGAGGATTTACCAAATCAATTTCTATACTGAGAGGAATCTAATATTAAATATAAATATTAGGAAAGTATTTATATCTTTTAAAAGTCAGTGCAGCATAACAAAAGAAGTAGGGGAATTAGACCAATTGTAGAAAACATCAATAAATGAAAAGGAATGCAGAACCGAAAACCATTTATTTTATTTTTTTAAACAAAGAACAGGCTGAAATGGAGCTTGAGGAGATGAGGGAGCAAGATTTTCCCATTAACAGTGAAAGCAAACATCACCTACCAAGCTTTTTTTCATCAGCAAGCAAGCACACAAAGATTACAGGTTCTAGTAGTATCTAAAAGGACCTGACAGCCACTATTTCTGAAATTCACAGTTGTCACTTCTGACCCGGGTTCTCACCAATTAACTTTTGTTCATTTCCAAGAGGATTCTCACTGCAGGGATTGTTTTAATCAGAGCAAGTTAGTGAAGAGTCACAGAAGACATCTGGTGGCCAGTGCCCCAAATGACAATTTCATTTGCTTTACACCTTAGTAATAAAGCTTAAATTTAAATTAAGTAAATAATTTTAAACACTTCAAATTAATTAAATTATTTTACTCACAAAAACCAAGTGAAAACAGTTGTGTTTACTGCATAACAGCCCTGTGATAACCCTCTGTGGTCAGGCCAGGAACTGAGAACTTGGGAACAGCCCTTCACCAGGTATGTTAAATGAGGCTGAACCTAACAAGCAGCCTTTGAATTTAGGCAACTTGAACACGAATGACAGAGCAAACATTTCCGGAAAGCCCAAGGAATTTCCTACTTAAAGTTTCCATGTCCTTATCCCACTACCATTCACACATTCAGCCTCTGGAAAAACAACCTTGTTTATTCTGGGAACACACACACACACATAAAAAAGCCATGAATTAGCCATCAGTTCCCCCAGGTGTGGAGTGACAGATCAACTCACTGGGGTCACTACCAAACCTGACAGAGCCCATGTGGGTGTGTTTTGGATTCTGGATGTGCAGAGCAAGTGAAATTTCCTCCTCTGCAGCATCAGAGTGACAGGAAGCACAGGGAACATGCCCAGGTCACTCTGTGCTTCCAGCAGAGATGGACATTGGACAGGGAACAAACAGCAGGTCAGACAATGGGGGAATCCTGTCCTCCAGCAAGCCTTGCCATCCAAAACCCAGCATTTAACAGGCAGCAGAGTATGTAATTCAATATAGTCTTCATCACACATTATTCCCAGTTTCTGAGGCCATCACTCCCTCTTTGATGCAAATGTGGAGTGCAAACCACAGCAGCCTTTTACTATTTCATGAGCTCTAAGGAGAGACTGGAGCAAATAACATTTGCTACTGCTCAGACAGCACTTCAAAGGAGGAATCTACAGAGAGGCAGGCTGGACACAGCTCAGGCCCTGGAAGACGTGGCAGGAATAAGGTAGGAACTGAAGTCAGCCAAAATGATAAATGCACCAGAATGCCTTAGAAAAGCAGCACTCATGGATAAGCAGCTACTCAAGGCAGGCAACATGTAGCAATATTGATTCTTTAATACACACAATGAAACTAAAGTCTTAATGATTAATAATCTGTTGTGAAACTCTATTCATTAGGTAAAAACAGTGCTCAGAAATGACACAACATAAATCAGGCACTCTCCTCACTCATGAAAGAATGATGAGCTTGCTCGCATCCATGTAAATTAGCAGCAATCACTCTGCATAAAAGCAAGCTCCTGCTTTTCACAACCCAGCTGGTAACAGCCAAGAAAAAATGCTGGAGAAAATGAAAATATACATGAAAAAACCCCCCTAAATCTAATTTCAACACTAATTTCAGAAAGTACTTAAGCAAAAACTAAAGCAAGCTGGTATTCAGGACACACAAGGAAACGCGTAGAAAGGGACTCCTCCCAGAGCACAACACACCATTTTAGCAGAATTATATCAAATTTTGCCACAAGCATGATGAAACTTCCAGCCATCTCACAAAATTTAATGCTTAATATCTAAATGCAACACTGGCATTAAGCACAGAAGTTTTAAGACCAGATTTAAGAACGAACTAAGAACTAATTTAGTTAAGAACTAAGGAAAGACGCTGCCTTAGGCAGCTTTACTCACTAAAATTGAATGTTCATTACCTTTTTGCCCGAGAATCCTCCTTAAACCAATTAAATGGACACTCTGGCAAGCAGATTAATAACTTCTACAGATTGTTTAGATTGATCTTCAATCAACATAGAGCCGAGTAAGAGCTGACTGATAAGAGTCACAAAAGCAAAGAAGCAAGAGTCCCTCTCTCTGCTGGAACTGCTCTGGATGTTCCTACAGCAAAGGACTTCACAAGAGACCTTTTATAAGGAGACTAACTCCTTCTCACAAGAATGGCACAGCATGGCTGAACTGACAGAACAGTGCTGGGTGCAGACACTGCTCCTCACTGACACCGCAGAGAGAAGGCAGCCCCTTCCCCCTGCCAAAGAATAAGGAAAGCAAAATCTGTATTTTTCCATCTGCAAAAATACTCCAGAAGGTCACTAGTGTTTCAAACACTTCCTTCAGTCTTTGTAAACGCAAATCAGAGTGTTCTATACAGCTGAAGGAGATGGCACCTGCAACACACCCACACAGCCCCACAGCCATCCAGGTTTTAAACTTTACAGAGTGGATCAAGTACACTGAGGGAGCTGCAGGAATGTCCTGGCCATGCTGAAACACTCCAAACAGCCCAAAACCCATGGCAGGGGGCTCGAAACCTTACTGAACACAACACTGGTGTCAGCTGGGTGTTAAGAGCTGGACTAACTCCTGCAGCTCTGCATCCCCACTGCCTGCTGTCAGCTGAGAGCATTCCTCACTCGGCACCTGCCAAGGCTC
This sequence comes from Fringilla coelebs, assembly GCF_963513975.1. Taxonomy (NCBI): domain Eukaryota; kingdom Metazoa; phylum Chordata; class Aves; order Passeriformes; family Fringillidae; genus Fringilla; species Fringilla coelebs. Next base: position 7,750,720 of record NC_140047.1, on the reverse strand, counting down.
CGCTTACAGTCCCATCCACACCAGGGCTATCAAAACACTCTCCCAATTATTTCTTGTCTGCTTTATCACAGTTCCTACAAGCACAGCTGGAAACACATCCCTGTTCTTCCAAGGCACAACCCAACAGCATCCCCACCCTAAAGTGACAGTCAATAGGACAAGATTTTCCAAGGCCATTTCCACCTTCCTGCACCCTCATGATTTGCTACAGAGCCTGACTCTGAGAGCATCAGCGATGAAACTCAGAACTTTCAACTCTCAGCAACAGGACTGTGTCAACTCCTCACTTTCAAGCTTCAGATTTAAACTTTCCAATGTAAAATACTGCGAGTTTGATGGTAAATGTTGAAGTGTGCTGAAGGAGATGATTGCCTACAAGGGAAGATTTCTATGCTAATACCCTGTAGCCTTCTCTTGCCTCCCTGTCCTGATTTCCTACCACTGCCTCCCTATTAAAATTTGTAAATAAGAATGCAGAACTAGCATAATCTGTTAATGAAAGTCTGGCATACAAGCAACCACTACCTATTTGTCATGAAGGAGATCAACTGCTTAAATATGGCAAGTTATCAAAGATTAGTCAGTGCACAGAACAGAACTGCTTTTGCCCAGGAAAGGGATTAGCCTTTCCCCACCATCATCATCATCCACCTCATCCTGTGGAAAAGCAGTTTAGAAAGTCTTAGGTCTCTTTCCATATATATTCCAACCATAGATCAAGTTAGTATTTGATAATTGGAGCAAGAAAAAGTACAGCAAGTGATTTTTATGATGAAAAGGGATACAGTCAGAGGCAGTAAACAAATCTGCATTCAGCATGCAGCAGATGTCAGCATTAACCAGGCTAATACTGAGGCACAGTGAAGTTGGATTCATAAGCAATGATCCCAAAAGCTGGAGATAAGTCTCTCCTAATAGAGATGGAAATTGAAATTTGGGAGCTGCCAAATCTCTAGCCTGACAACAAAGAAAGTTTTGTCAGTTCGGAATGAAAACCTGAAATACTGAAGGCAGACTAAAAAATGGCTTCCAATTAGGCCAGTGCTAATGATCCAATTTCAGGTGAATGGTCTAAAGTGGAGTCAGGAGTAGTAAAGCAGTTTCTTTGAAGTCTCAGGTTTTGCAGTTGGTGAAGCAGAGACAAAGTATAAAAATTCCCTGAGGTACAATGGAAAGAGATAAATGCAGAGGTTTTAAGTACATGGGTTTGAAGAAACAGTTCTAGTATGGTAGGAGTCTCATTTAAATCATTTCCTTGTATGGGCAATTGACTATCTAATAAATGCATATTGCAGGTAAGGAAGACATATTGAGCTCCCCTGTAGGATAAAGGATAATGAGTACAAAAATCAGACCTTGAAGATAATCTTGTTCCAAAACCCTGCCATGGGCAGGGACACCTTCCACTACCCCAGGTTGCTCCAAGCCCTGTCCAACCTGGCCCTGAACACTTCCAGGGATCCAGGGGCAGCCACAGCTTCTTTGGGAACCTGTGCCACCCTCACAGGGAAGGATTTCTTCTGTATATCTCATCTACCCTCAGTTTGCAGCCATTCCCTGTGTCCTGTCACTCCAGACCCTTGTCCAAAGTCCCTCTCCAGCTCTCCTGGAGCCAGTTTAGGCACTGGAAGGAGCTCTGAGCCCTCCCTGGAGCCTCCTCTGAGCTGAACACCCCCAGCTCTCCCAGCTGTCTCCAGAGCACAGGGGCTCCAGCCCTTGGAGCTCTCCATGGCCTTCTCTGGACTCTTTTCAACAGCTCCATGTGCTTCCCATGCTGGAGACAGCACTGCAGGTGGGGTCTCAGCACAGTGGAGTAGAAAGGGGAGAATCTCCCCCCCTGCCCTGCTGCCCACACTGTGGGATGAGCCCAGGATATGCTTAGAATTGATTATAATGTAATTTATTCATTTTCACAATTGAAGTGCTTGAAACGTGAAACTTAACAGCACAAAACAAGATAGATTATTAAACATAGAGACCCTTAAAATTTATTTTTTAATCGATAATGAAGGAAATGTTGCTTTTAATTGTTGGGATTTTTCCTCACAGTGAACTGTAAAGGGCACATCTCCAACTGGCAGCTGTGGCAAGCTGGTGCTATAGATCCATTTTGCACAATTGCTTCCTAATTAAAGCAGTAAAATCTTTCAGCACCCTTGTAAGAAAAAGAATTCCGATCTAATATGACAGAGACTGTAGTTGGCAGACTTCAGCCATATTCAGCACTAAATGTTTAAGAAAAATGCATCCAGTTCTGCAGTTTATCTCTCTTTACAGTGAGGTAAACAGCTCATTTAAGCTTCCCTATCACTCACCTGCTGGAAGAGAAACTCTAAGACCACATTTTATCGCTATGAAAGACTATGAAAAGGCCATTTTTGTTTGAGTGCTTTATCAATCTTTTCCTCATCTCAGTATCACGTATGTAATGATTAGAGTTCATTTTTTAAGCCTTCAAGTGCTGCTTTTGCTTGGAGATACAGTTCTACCAACATGCTTCAGGGGATCTGCTCATCATTCAGCACAGCAACACCTCCACAAGACAGTCAGAGGGGATGTGCTGTTTGCCAGTCCCTCCAGTCAGGTCCTGCCAACTCTGGGATCACAGCTGAGCCCACTGAGAACACACCTCTCTTTTCAGAGAGTTTGAGTTTTGCTGAAATGAACATTCTGGAAAGGCACAAGATACACTAGTGCGCAAATTTCAAGGTGCACTGACAGAATCTTGCCCCTTAACTGTCTACTGATCACATTTTTTTCTCAGCTGGATATCCCCAAAAAGCAGTGACTGTAGACTCAATTCTCACCAAGGAAAGCAGAGAGAAAGAAGCAAACTTTGCCTCTATAATTCCTCTCAAGTTCAAGCTTGCAAACAAGCTATGAGCTGGAGTAATCTGCATCAGGGTGAAATGTGTAAAATCCCAGCAAGGGCTACCCTGCTGCCCAGGGTAACGACACGAGCATGAACTCCAGCTTGTAAAACGCCCTCCGTGGGGAAAGTAACAGCACAAAGAGACAAGCCCAAAACTTGCCCATAGATTACTTTTTTTCCCTTAAGGCACTCCTCAATTGTCAGCTCAGGACAAAATTTAGAGCCCTTCTGCATTATTCTCACAGAACATTTGAGCACCAGCAGAGCTGATTTCTGGCCAGTTGCCTCCTTGGCTTTTCAGAAGCCTCTCCATGTGTTGCTTTGGGTGCTACGGAGAGGGTGATGACCAAAAAATAGAATTACTTTGCTGGAAGTTATTTTCCCTTACACTGTTAGTATCTGATAATATTCACTAACCCTTTCAGCCAAAATCTGGTGCCACCACTTAGTGCCTGCTGAATGAGCCCCAGTAGAACTTTGCAGGTAATGTCCCACCAAAACAAGATCATAAATGCCTTTATAAAAATAACCCTAAAAGGACAGCCCTGCTACCAAAAGTTTCATTTCTTGTATTTGTTTTATCATGGGCTTTAATATACGAGAACTTCAGACAAGGACATTTAAAAATTCACCTGTCTCTAGGGGGTTAAGTGGCCCACCGTGGAATTTCTCCTTAAGCATTTCTTAGTTATGAAAAGCCAGAAACACAATTTTCCTGGGACAAACCAGTTCCCACAGTGCAACAGAGAAACCAGATACAGTGTCTGGTATTTAGAAGAAACTGTGTAATAACATACTGAAAGGGAAACATGCAAATATTTAAGCCCTGGAAAAACACCAATCTTATTTTTATGAACTCCAGCCCATGGCACAATAACTGAATAGGACTGAAAGCATTAAATACTGATCTGTTCATTAATTATAAAGTATGCCAGTCTATGTATTTCAAAGGCAAATTACTGAACGTAAAAGGAAGAACTTTCTAAAACAAACTTTGTTCCCTCTTAATTTGCCCAGATTTAATGTGGCATTTTTCAGGACAGGAGCAGCCCAAACTCAGAAGAGAGGTGAATAAACAACAGTGGTACTGCCTTCTACTGCCAGGACTTGGAAGAACCTTTTCATCCACTCAAAGGAAGAAACTTTTCCTCATCTGTATAAGCAAGGCTGATCTTTTGCAGTTCTTTTAACAGATGTCCTAGCCCTGATGTCCCCTTTCAAGTTTATTCTCTTCTGAATCAAGACACCAAGGTCTCTCATGGACATATGGCACATGGACATTAGAGATGCCATTTTTCCTCGTGAATGTGCTGGGATCTGCTGACCTCAGGTCACACTGGCAAGAAGTTACCATCTGCCTATTGCTGTTAGATGATCAAAAAAGAACGTTCCTGGCTTTTCTGCCACAGCAAAATACCAAAGGGACTAAGAACATTATATTGCTTGCAGCAAGTGCACTGGCTGTATCTCACCTGACCTTGAAACTCTGTCCAGAGTAGTAAAAGCAGGAACCAAACTGGGGGTGGAGGAGTGGGTATATCACAGGACTGAAAGCAAGGAAAAATCCAGCAGCAGGGTTAACATTAGAGGGCCAACCCTGATATTCTCTAACCTATTCTCTAACCTTCCCTTAATTACCTCAAGTTTCTTCAGTACACAAACATTGTATGGGAAAATAAAACACTGAAAAAACTCAAAACATTATTTCAGCAGAGCAGTACAAAAATGGGATCTCTGTGTGTTTGTTGAACACTGCAGAGAATTCCTTGGGCCCTTCTAGAAACACAAAATGAGAAAAAGTTTGAAAGCAAAGCCCTTTAAAAGAAAGAACAAATCAAAACTTTTCCTCTAACTATATTGTGTTCTCAGACACAGCAAATATTTCATTTTTAGTTCTATGAAGATTACAGATGCAGTTTTGTTATATTCACAGATAAACTTCCTCTACAGGACAAAACTGTTGCAGAAGCTTTGTCAAAATCACATTCTCCAGCCAAAGATACCCGTCAGCAGCACGTCATCTCAAAGAAATCTCTTAAAATTCTAATATTGTTTTAGAATTTTAAAAGTGTTGTGCAAAAGCAAGATTACTCCAAAGTTTAATCAAAAACAATGCATTTCTGCACCTCACTTCTGTAGAGATGCCTTCAGTTTACAGTTTCTTTGGTTTGGAGGGCGGGGGGGGCGGTTTGGTTGGTTTTTGATGTTTAAGGAAGAATTTAATGCAGCCACCAAATGTACCTCTGAGTCCTACTGAGTTTTTCATTTGGCTTCTTTCCTGAGATTCTGAACTTCCCCCCATACTTTGCAGAAGGCCAGCAAGTGACAGGGTTGCTCTACCCCAAACTTCTGGCCTCTAGCAGTTCAATCCATCACAGCACAGGATGGAGGTGTAACCAGCTATGAGAAACCACTAAGCAAAAGTGCTCCAAATGCACCAAGAAACTCTTGTCACAACAGCAGTAAGTTCACCAACTTTCCAAAATAAAGGTTTCTTTCCTTTCCAAGCAGCAAAGTCCCTTCAGTAAAGATAATTAAAGAACACCTGTCACTGACAACAGCATCACCACGGGCTGAGGCTGGTCTGTACTATGACACAGACAACTCAGGATCAAACACTTCCCCAGACTGCAAACCAGAACATTACCAAGGCAGAAATGAGAAACTTGTACAAAGTTACTTCCTTGCATTTCACCTTTAGCTGTACAGTAACCTCTCTCCAGGTTTCAAGCAATATGACCCAAGTATTTTCTTGATAAACAAATCATTGAAGATTTGCATTAAGCAGCAAGGGAAAGAAAACAAGACTTCCATAAAGTACATGTCTGTATCTGCTCCATGGTCTTGAATAAATCCATATTGTACCTAGCTCAGCAAACCAAAATTAAACCAAATACCAATAGAAACTTCTTACCATGTTCCACGAAGACGTTGCAGTGTGGGCCCGCATGCCTCGATGACTCCTTCTTCCCTGCTCCTTTGATGAAGTGCAGGGCAGGCAGACTTGGCCTCCTTTGGTCCCCAAGAACTTTTCCAGGCTGCTGCCCCATAAAGTAACTATGGGCAGCCTTTCCCAGGATGAGAAGTTTTCAAAGTCCGTGATCCCTGATCTTCCAGGCTGGGAAGGAGTTTTGAAGGAGAAGGTATTTAGGTGGGTGCACTGGCTGCACTCACAGTGGGATAAAGTCACTTGAGGTGAAGAATTAAGACAAATTCCTCCAATGCTCCTGAAGACAGCAACAAGGCTCCTTAGGTGACTTTATGCAAAAAAAAAAAAAAAAAAAAAAAGAAAACAAACAAACAAAACAAACGAGTAAAAGTTCCAACTGCTCAGCAATGACCAAGCAGTACCAAAGTTTCAGGTTGCCATATGTAGTGTGTCTTCCACCGGGTAAAGGAGAATTAGTTCATCACACAAGCAAAAAACCACTCATGGGCTCACCCAGGGCAGGAAACAGCCATTCCCACCACAGCTAGTGTCAAGGTTTCTTTTTTTTCCTCCTTTTCTTTTGCATAGCATTGAGTTAGCAAAGGCCAAAGAGCCACGGAGATTTGGCTTCAAGTATCGCTGAAGTCCAGCAGGGTCAAGTGCGCCGGAACCATGGCAGCTCTCCAGGCGAAGCAGCAGCAGCAGCTCCGGGTGGGCTCCGCACGCTCCCTGGGCTGCAGGGATGGGACGGGGGCTCTCGGTCACCGGGCTTCGGCTCCTTCTACCGCCGCTACCTCGGCGCCGGGGGGCCCGGCGGGGCCATGGCGGCGTCGGAGCAGCGCTGGGGCGGCCGGGCCGGCGCCCCGTGCCCGCTGCCTCAGGCGGAGCCGGGCGCGGGGCTGCGAGGCCGGGGAGCTCCGGGAGGCCGGTTCCTGCCCAGCAGCCGGGCCAGGGCAGGCGGGGGGGACCGCGCCGGCCGCATCCCCGGGCGGGCGGGCGGCGGCAGCGGGGCCCGGCGGCAGCGGGGCCGGGCGGGCGGAGCGCGGCGAGGGGCCGCGGGTAGCCCGGGGCTGCGGGACTGGCGGGGGGCGGCGGAGGCGGCGAGGGAGATCCCGGAACCCCCGGGCCGGCGGGCGGGCGGTCACATCCCCTTCCGGCCCCTCCTCCTCCGCCGCCCCCGCCTCCCGCCCGGCGCTGCCCGATCGCGGCCCCGCTCCCGGCCCCGGGGACCGGCCGGGCGGGGAAGGGCAGGGCAGGGGGGCTCCCGGGAGAAGCCTCTGAGCAGCGTGGCCGGCAGGGCGAGGGAGGGGATCCTCCCTTTAGGCGGCCCTGGTGAGGCACATCTGGAGTGCTGAGCCCGGTGCTGGGCGCCTCAGGGCGAGCTGGGCGAGGAGCGGCTGGAGAGGGTCCTGAGGGGGCACCCGGAGGATTTGGGGCTGGAGCAGCGCTCTGACGAGGAGACACTGCAGAGCTGGGCCGGGTCAGTCTGGAGAAGGGAGGGCTGAGAGGGGATCTCAGCCATCCATGTCAGTATCTCCCCGAGGATGGTGCCAAACTCTCTTCAGTGGTGCCCAGTGACAGGATGAGAAGCAATAGCCATAAACTAAAATATAAAAAGTTTCCTCTCAACTAAAGAGAGAACTTCTGCCACCCCCACGTTGAGGGTGGCAGAGCTCTGGAATAGGTGCCCAGGGAGGAGTTTCCCTCTCTGGAAACACTCCAAACCCACCTGGGCACATTCCTGTGTCACCTGCTCCAGGTGACCCTGCCCTGGCAGGAGGGTTGGACAGGATGAGATCCAGAGATCCCCTCCAACCCTAACTAATCTATGATTCTGGGGGAAAAAACTGAAAAGGCTCCAAAAAGCTCATGTGAAATCCCTTACCTCTTTAGAAAGGCCACCCAAGTTGTTTTCCCACAGATCTGACTCTGCAGGGGTCTCAGAGCCCCTGGCCAGCTCTGGACCCTGGATGCTTGCAGAGATGGACAGAGACTAAGAGATCCTTACAGGAGCAGCTGTGTGCACAGCCAGGAATCTGTCACCCTGCTTGCACAAATGACTTCACTTCCTTATGAATGCTCTCAGCATACACAGAACTAGATACCAAAAACAGCCATAGAGTCCAGTGACAATTGAAAAAATATTTTATTGACCTATTTTTGTGCACCATTTGGTACAAAGATGGAGTTAAACCGCCAAATTCTTCAGCAGGCACTGAGAGTTCCCTGAGCTAAAGAGCAGACCATGGTGCTGAAGATATTTAGTTTTTCATACATTCTCCCGTTCACCTTGGGGATAGAAGAGGGTCAAGGCAGCAGCTTGAGGTCAGGGTGTTTTGGTCAAAGGTCTGTGGTTGCTCCCACTCGACAACAGGAGAACACACAATTGCAATTCTGTGCTGTAGCCTCCTGCTCAGGGCAACCATCTGGACACAGAGCAGCTTGTTTATACTGACTCCTCCCTTGTGACAAATCCAAACACACTCCATGTCTCCTATGCCATATTCAAGGTCTCTGGCAGACCTGTATTTTTCATCTTCTAACAATAGCATCCAAAATGTAGCACTTCTTACAGCCCTGCGGGATCCTCCATCTCTGCTGTGCCAGGCTGCTCCTACATCACTAATTCTTAGTCAGGAGACTGAGCTCAAACCACTTCTATTGGATTTCTCCATCAATCACTCAGTTTGCAGGTACTGAGACTGGCTGTGCTGTGCACACACCCACACAGGAGACAGAAATTCTTGTGCTGAGACAAATCCAGGGTCACATCTGTTGAACTCTGCGGAATTCCTCCAGGTTTATCTCAGTATCGAGATCAGCTTCTCACCGAGGTGATATAACCCCCATCTGCTCCCACGGAATGGAGAAAAGGGAGGAAATGAAGCTGTCAGCACAGGCCAAGTAGCCCAAAAGAAATTTGTTACAAAACCCAACACCAACCATTATTCACTGTAAAAGTTACTCTCTTCTGGGTCTGACTGCAGCATCCTGGATAATCTCTCCTACCCTGGCAGGGCTGAAGCAGAGTAAACTCCAGAAGACAACCACGGGTCCACAATAGTCAGAAAAACCTTCACCAAATTAAGCAAAAGTAATTTCAAATATGCAATAGAATCACAGAACTGTTTGGGTTGGAAGGGACCCTAAAGACCATCATGTTCCACGCCCCTGCCACAGGCAGGGACATCTTCCACTAGACCAGGTCGCTCCAAGCTTTATCCAACCTGTCCTTGAACACTTCCAGGGCTGTGCTGTGGATAGTCCAGGCTGTAAATATGTTCTTCCTGGCTTGCCTGAGATCTGTGCAGATGAATGCACTTACGTTTTATTTAACAGAGCAGGTGAGTTTATCATTCAGGCTGACAGGCAGTTATTCCTTCTGATGCTGTGCAATCATAAGCAGCAAAGTGGGGCAGGTTCTTTGCCAGCAGTTCCCAGCCTCTTTCAACTCAGCAGTTTCTCCAAAAGCATTTCCTGTTTCCCAGAGCACTGCTGGAGTTAATCTGGGACAATACACAGGCAGATGAGTCAGCTGGTCACTCCCAAATGTCATGGTGAGATACCTGCCTTCTTCCCCTTCCTGAAGGGTACTACGTGTTCTGCCCCCAGCCCTGCTGCCAGCTTTTGGGAACATGACTCTCCTGTTAAACATGAAAGCTGCCCAGTAGATTCAGAAATTGTTAAAGACAGACAGAAAAGTTGTGGGAATACAGAATAAGTTTAAAAAAAAAAGCTTCAGAGTGTTTTTTTCAATCCAGTCCATGTACATACTACCATTTATTTTTTTCCTAAGAGATACTTCAGCACTTTTTCTGTTTACCTCCCATTAAGTGTGGGTTCTCACCCAACAGCTGCAGTGACATCCTTTCTATAACAATATCTTAAAAACTCAACCTCTTCACCAAATAATAAAACTTAGCATGCTAATTAACAGTCCTCAGGATCCTGAGAGAACCATTTCAAGATGTCTCTAATCTCAATGGGATTTCAGTCTCTTCTCAGGTCTGTGCAAAGCTTTTTATTTGTACCACTCTCAGCTGAACAGCAAAACTGCACGGATGGTACAGAAGTAATGCAATAAGCAGCAGTAATTGGATTAATAACCCATTAGCACAAATTTAAAATCTCAGTGGTTATTCCTAGGAGTAAAGGAATTCTTGCTATTAGTACGTGAACACAGGCACCAAGAAACAAGAAAATTCTTTTTGCAGATGGGCGATGTTGTGTTCTTATTCCTACAGACAACACTCACCAGCAAGGGAACTAGTTACCAACCCCACTTCTGAGCACATGTATTGACCCTGGAGGAGGCAGCACAGGAGGTGCTACAGCTGCTTTACAGTGTCAGACACTGGTGAACAAAGAAATCAGGTTGGTCTGAGCTGTTTTAATGCCTAGATGGGCCTTTTAGTTCCCCATAGAAAAATGAACACTTACTAGGTTTTTCCCACCCTGCTTTTTCCCCTTAAACCAGAGAAGCCGTAGTTTCTTCCCTTTCACCCTTCCTGCTTAGAAGTTACCCAGCACAATCCCACAGACTATTTCAAGAATTTAAGGGGCCACTGCTGTTGCTGGCTTGTTGTTTGGTTGCTGCTGGTTTGCAAAGCTGTGCTGGACGGGAACTGCCAGCAATGACCTTGCTGAAGCCTTGTTACAGAATTTAGGTCTTGGCACAGCACTGGCTGAATGTGGAAGGATCAATAATTATCCGTCATGGTCACTGGGGAAAATACTGAGACCTTTGGTTCCCTCCCATCAGAAAAGATCCACAACCAAGCCTCACCAGCTGGTGTTCTTCTTGGGTTTAAAAACAAAAGTACCAGGTATTCAGCTGTAAGGGAACTGGATGAGTCACATGCCTCATCATTAATGCCAAAATATCAGGAATCCTGCAGCAAGCAGGAGGAATCAGAAAGCTCAGAGCTGAAGCAGTCCAGAGCTTGAGCTGGTTTTTAGCAGAAATCCCTGAATTTCCCCCTGTGGTAATAAGATCAACAGCTGCTAAACTACAGCATTGGATGAGGGGGGAAAAAAAGTACTTTTCTAAGTGAAAGACGCAAACTGCTAAAGCTTTTTTAGCCTTTTTGAAGCAGTTTTGTCCATGGAGCTGTGTGTTATGTGGCTACCAGCACCCTCATGGAGACCTGAAAGTGTCACCATCAAACCTCAGTTTTCAAATATCCCCATTCATCTTGAGGATGTGATTGTTGCAACACTTACTAGGAAATCCTCTTAAAACTCAAAAACAGCAATTCCCAGGTCTTGTGTGGAGCATTCCAGTGATACCCCCAACAAGTTCAGCACTATTTTCAAAGGCAGCACGGGCAGTTGTGCAGCAGCAGAACGGATTAGCCATGTCCTTGCTTGTCCTTAGCCCCATTGTGCTTTAGGATTTGGGCTGCAGCGCTGGTGGCAGCCGCCCAGGCCCTGCTGTCTGGCAAGGCAGCGAGGCAGAGCTGCTGGCGAAGGGAAGTGCCACAAACGCGATCCAAAGGTGCCATCTAGTGCCTGCTCGAGACCACAGGGAAAGCAGCCCGAGCTGCAGGGACAGCAACGAAAGGAATTTCTAGTTCCCAGGAAAACACCGAGGAAAGAATTTTCCCGTGTGCCTGAGGCAAGAGTGCAAATTTGCAACGTGCAATTGGATTCAGGGACAATTGGGACAGATGTTTTATCATCCTTTTTAAGAATTACAGTGCTGTGGTGCAAGGATATATTTGCAATACAAATAGATATATAATAAACCAGTTCTAATACAGCACCTGGAGCTGAGAGGATTCTCCAGGGAAAGCATCACATTCTTCACAGAGAATGTGATTGTTTGCCTGCAAACACTTGGCTCAACGTGTCCACCTCTAAGCACAGGCCTGAAGATCTTTACCAGTGTCATACTGGGCTCCCTGTCATCCCCCAGTCACCTCTGCTTGACTCACCTCTCCAAGGGATCCTGCAGGGAGGCAATGCCTGGAAAACCACTGTGAACACCAGGCAATCCTTCCAGAGGAACCCTGTAAAGGCTGAAGAGGAAGGTCAAGTCCTGCTGGGATGAAGGGCAACAACTAAGAGATAAGACAGTGTAACTATTCCAAGTGTCTTAGCACAGGGAAACTTGAGCCAACCACAGCTCTCAAGCTAAGCTAAAAACAAGCCAATGCAGACACTGCTGAAAGACTGATTTGTTTCAAAAAATTTATTGAAATGTAAAATACTTAATACAAAACCATATTGGTGCCTCCTCAGAAGAGGAGCTCACCTCTCAGGCAGAAAACAAAAGACCAGCAGGATATACACAAACCAGGAGACTGCTTGTCCAGAGCTCCTGGCTCATATGGACAGAGACAGCCACATCCCATCTCATACCCCTGAGACATTCAAGTCATGAACAGCCAGACCCAAACTGTGGTTAGCAAGGCTGTGGATACTCCTGTTCTCTAAACACATGTGCCTGGATTTACATTCTTAAAAATGAGGGCTCTCAGTCAGGGAACAGACTGGCAGTTCTGTATCACAAGTAAATTAAAATCCAAATCATCTTCTGGGGAGAGAGAAACATCACAAAACAAATCCCTTCCTCTCTGTCATTCTGCACGAAGTTCTGGGGCACTGGACACAGCAACAGGTGCTAGGAGACAAGTCCCAGTTGCATCTGATCTTTATAAAGGTCAGACATCAATTTTTCAGGCCGTTGCACTAAAAAGCTATTGTACTTAAGTACTACTTTGTACTAAAGGGACACAGGAGATATCCTAGGAGTGAGGAATTTTGGTGGTTTCTGAAGTGTGGAATGAATGTTGGAAACTAGAACACTGAAAAAAACCATATAATACTGGGAATCAAAGCTGCCATGCTGGGATTTCAAATGACTGCTTCTGGCCATGTGCCCTATCCTATCCCTCTGAATCCAGCAACCTCTGTCGAGCTTCCAGAACGATCTCCTCTGTCACCTCTGGTTTGAGAATGTCCTTGATCTGCAGTGGAGAGAAGAGCAGTATGAGCACCAGGAATCAACAACTACTTACTTCTGCACTCTGTGGGGAAAAAGGTCCCTGACACACGGCAGCAACCAGCAAGGGAGTTTAGAGGGTTGTGGTGAAAAAATACCAATGGCAGAGGGTCCAAGGTATAATTAACTTTGCCAGTTGGGAATTCTTACCCAGAGGAGTAAGAGAGAGAGACCAGAGGAAATCAAAGGAGAGGCTACTAACCCTCCTCATCTACCCTGAAGGACACACACTGTATTTGGGAAGGGCACAGTTATACTTCTAAAGAACACCTCATTGGGAATGAAAGCAGAATTCAGATCTCATTTATTTATGGGAAGAGAATTGCCCACGATTGTGCTGGCAGGAATCACAGTGAAAAGCTTTACAGGAAGAGGGCAAATGGAGGCAGTCTTCCAGCAGTGCAGGATGTGGATACAGACATGAGCCTGCTCTCTGTACAATACATGACATTTACTTTTTCATTGCTTCATAAAATGCACTGTACCCTCATACAATGCCAAATTCAACACTGTTTTCACAGGAATTAAAGGGTCCATAATCCCAGTGAGGGATACACAAAATCTATCAAAAAAGGGACTGATCTCTCTTTAGGAATAGTTGCCAGAGGCAGAACCTTTCAAACTATCCCTGAAATTGTGCAAGGCAACTTATGTTGTCCAGAAGAGGAGAGTTCATACTGTCACTTACTACAGGATGCTTTGGTAAATCGAAAGGAAACTGACTTCAGCAGCAACTGATGCAGCCTTTCTGATCCCTCCCCTCAAGTGTGGAATAAACACTACTGGTTCCTGTACCTGATGAGGAAGGGATGCTTCATAGCAGTACAAGATGCTGGTGTCAAAGAGCATAATCTTGTGAGTAACCAGAGCCATGATGCAGTTTCGCAGCCGTGAGATCACCTCCCGGTCAGACAAGGGAACTGGCTGAGGAAGGACAGAGGAAAAGGGATGAATGCACAGGGAAATAATGCAAGGAGAAAAGCCTTGCTGTGAACCTAACCTTCCAGGATCCTGGAAGTGGCAGGTTACTCAGGTGCCTCTGACTATGTCAGACTAAAAACCATCACTGGCAGAAGAGAGCTCACGGTCCCTGAACACTCACCTCCAAGTTGGCAGTGTAGCCTCCAGCCTCGTCATCCTTCTGCTCTGGGGTTGGGTAGATCCAGATGAAGCCATTGTTGCCAAGGATCACGGATGCACCACAGGGCAGGTCATGGAAATGAGTCTTCTGGCGTTTCACAAGGGAGGGAGAGACCTGAACCAGCACACCCTGGGCAAGCTGGAGAACAGACCACGAGGCTCAGCGTGAGACACATCATGAGCCACCACAGACAACACCAAGCCACTAATACACACTCACTCCATTCCCGGCCTAGGAACAACTCTGTTTTAACACCTTTTCCTCTGAAACAGTGAATATAAAACCTGCCTGCCTCTGGGAGCGCTGGGAGGATTAGCTAATGCCTGTGCAGTCCTTTGAAGATGAAGAATACTCAAAGTGCTTAGCACAAATGTTAATAATATCTTGATCGGTAACTACACATCAACCATCCCTGCAGAAAAATGAGGAGTCAGAGGCCCAATTTAGCAGAACACTTTCCCCCATAATCCAATCACCGTCCTTCACCCTTTGTGCAATAAGCACACTTCCCTTTCATCTTTTAAGTGCTAATACCCTTGGTCTGGTAATCCCAAACTGCAGCCTACGCTCCAACAGCCCCTTGGCTTATTTCAATGCACAAAACCAGAGATAAATGCCAACTGTGTAAAGCCTAAAATAGGGCCCTGGGGAGAGGAACAAGTCATAGGGGCAACAGCCAGCAGAAGAGGAGTGAAGAGATCTCTCCCCAGGACTTAATTCCCAAGTGGCTAGTGGGGGAAACAGAACTAGCAGGCTGAAACTGCAGACAGGGAGAGCAGTGGATCAAAGGGCAACTCAAGGACAGCTTCTTTGTGCTTGGTGGTCCCATGGAAGAGCTGAGAGGCTTTCTGTCCTGCAGGAATGGGTTATAACAACATCTTGCTCTATTCCATAGCTCTTTTCTTTAAAAAGCCTCCAAAAGGCTTTATACAAATCAGCTGGTGCAGAATTATCCCAGGATCAAGGGCTTTGGAACAACTCACCTTCCCATACTTCAGGCTCCGGGTGTGCAGCGATACAGCCCCATCAGAAAATATAGACTGGACCTCTGCCTGTTGGTGCCACTTAAGGAAACAAGTGCCACTTAAGGCTGCCCAGTGCCACCCCAGCATAGCTTTCACCCCCAGCCAGGCCAGCCAAGCTCTCCCTGTTCTTCCCATGCTCTTGGTTCTCCTGTCAATGGGAGCAGCAGAAGGATACACTGATGAGATCCCCTTCCTGCAGGTAGTCCCTCATTGCAAGCTCATCTTCTGCTGATTTCCTTCTCTGAAACATCACAAGAAAAGTCACATGTAGCCCAGAATGAGAAAACATCCATCAGTACCTCTTTGTGGGGAACCTTAGGATGCCAGTTGTGCAAAACACAACCAGCTACACTCACCAGCTCCCCACCAGGTAAATTTATAGATGACAGCAACAGGACTGAATCCAGCCTGGAATTTGTTTCCACTTTCCATCGCTTCTGCTGAACCTAAGGGGGAAAAAAACACCCAAGGTAAATTTATAGACTACAGCAACAGGACTGAATCCTGCCTGGAATTTGTTTCCACTTTCCATCACTTCTGCTGAACCTAAGGTGAAAAAAACCACCAAAACTTATCGGTACACACTCAATAACTGAATGGGAGCTGCAGCTCACCACGCTGCAGGAGGGGACAGCTCTGCTGGCTCCTTCCAGCCCCATCCCTGTTAAAATCCACACGCTCCCAGTAACCTGACCAGGACACCGATGTGTGTCAGTGTTTTAGGATCCCGGGAAGCGCTTAGAGTCGGACTGAGCCACGACCACCCTCCTCCTCGGCGCCGCGGCAAACAGGGGGCTTTACCTCCGTAATCCTGCCGACCACGATGTCGCCGATCTCGCCGTTGTACCTGGGACAGAGAGCGGCGGTCACACACCTCACGGACGCTGCCGAGCCAGGCCCGCCGCCGGCCCGCACCGCCGCGCCGCGCTCACCTGGCCTTCAGCGCCCTGACGCACACCAGCTTGTTCACCCTCTCCACCACGCCGGCCACCGAGGCGATCAGCTTGTCGTCCTCCACATAAGTACCGTGGCCCCTGCGGAGAGACAGCGGCTACCTAAGGAGAGCCCGAAGCCGCGCCACCCCGCCGCCGCCCACTCTCCTCCGCCGCTGCCCGCACCTCATGTATCCCGTGTCCGTGGTGATGGTGTCCCCCGGTGCCACCAGGTGCTTCTCGCCGCCCCGGAGCCTGCTGGAATCCAGGGGCGCGCGGGCCGCCGGCAGCCTCATGGTGACCGCCGCCATCTTGGCCCCGCCGCACGCGCCTTCCGCTCGGCATGTTGGCTACTGGCGAGAGCGCGCCTGAGGGCGCGGGCGGCGCCATCTTGAGTGAGGGCGGCAGGGGCGGTGACTGGGCAGCCATGTCTGTTCCTGGCAGCAAAGGGTCTCTTGGGCTTCGCTCCGGTGGAGTCCAATGGGGACCGCGGCCATTTTTAGTGCGGGCAGCGCCCGTCAGTGACCCGCTCCCTCAGAACCCGCCCGGGAACGCTGCCGCGGGGCTCACCGGGCCCCACAGCCCGGGCCGAGGCGGGGAGCAGCACCCCCAGTTCGGGCGCCCCTCACACAAGGTGTCCCCCTGAGGGCAGTCCTCTCATGCCCTCCCCATCTGGCCGGTGCTCACGCTCGGCTCGAACATCCCCGCGGGGCCCGGCCCTGAGCCCTTCCCCTCGGCCGAGCTGTGGCAGCACGAACTGATACGTCCGTGGAAAAGTTTTATCCATTCAAACACTGGTTAGGGTCTCAGGGGTGCGGAGGAAATGCCACAGGAAAAGCAGCCCGCGATGAGCGTCAGCAAGTATGTCGCTTCCATCCAGCAGGGCTTGTGCCCCATCACAGCCGAAATACGGGCACTAATCCATGGAATGTATCAAGGATGGCAGTGGCTGTGGCTTCAAAGAGGGATTGTACAAGTTCACAAGAACAGGGACTGGCAGGGTGGAAGCAGTAGATACCACCCGCTCTGGAGTGAGCCAGCCCTTACCCCAGCTTCCAGACCTGAAAAAGAGCTTCTTTAGCCAAAAACTGGGGTTTTTTCCCCTCCCCAGATGCACTTGGTCCAACAGATGACACCACACCTCCTCACTCACAGATTGTTGTGGTAGTTAAGACCTTCACTCATCCCAATACCCACATCCTCCCCCTGGCACATAAAATAAAGCTCTCCATACAATCCCTCTTCTAAATGATAAATGTTCCAAGTAATTTTTATTTAGAATACAAGAGAGGTACAAATGTATTTACACTGTGTACATATACAATCAAATAATATATAATATCAAAGTCTTGTAAATATTGTTTACATAAATATTTACAAAGTTAAAGTGACAGTTGTTTGGGGTTTTTTTCTTTTGTTTTGTTTTTGTTTTTTTCTTCTGGAAGTGAAACACGGTTTGTGAGAACTTTATACATCTTAGACTTATAATTAATATTAGAATACCTGTTTTTTTAAAGAATTATGATACACAGCTCTCCTCCGCAGTGTGGGGACTCCAGAGGGCGCTTAGAGTTGTCCTTGGGGACAGGGCTGGCTCGGGGACAGGTTTTCTCTGTCCCCAGAGGGCAGTAGCAGTTCCAACCAAAATGTTCCTTCAGAGCTGGGAAAGGGATGGGGAGAAGAGCTGCCAGGGCTGGAAAAGGCACAGCCCGGCAGAGCTCAGGGTCCCCACAAAACCTGCCTATGGATGGGCATTCCCAGCTGGCACGGTGTCCCCTCTGCCCACAGCATGGCTTGGAGTGGTGACAGACCCCAGTACAGGGCTCTGGCTGGAGCAGGGTGGGCAGAGGGGGCTCGGGTGCAGGAAAATGCAAATGTTCACTAACTCGGGGCTCCCAAGCAGGGAAAGGTGTCCCTTGGAAGGAGCCACCGGGACCAAAGCCACTCCCGGGGTAAACGGGTATGACTGGGTGGCCACATCAGGGCAGTGCCAACCTCTCTGTGGGGCACATGTCTGCTAGAGTAGAGGAGGATGCCTAAGAGGAATTTTTCTTTCTACCAAATTATCTGTAAACCCCAGGCATGACTCCTCCAGGCTCACCCTTTTGGCTCTCCCAGTCCTCCCACAATGCGCTGGCAAACCCACACAGGACATCTCCTGCCAACACCAGGCCACCCTGTGCCACACCTCCCTGGGGATGATCCCACACAACTCAGCTGCAGAGCTGGGGGCTCCCCTCCTGCTGACTCCCCGCAGTCAGCAATGCCCAAAAACAACCCAACACTCTTCGAGACACAAAGCAGCTCAGCCAAGGGCCACCCCCCCCAGTTCATTGCATGTCTCAGCGTCAGTCTTTGCTGTCCCAAATCCCGCTGCCACACCGGGGCTTCACAGCACCATGGTAGGGATGTGATGGGCCAGGGAGGCAGGGTGGGGCACGGGCAGGGCGGGCGAGTGGGCCTGCAGGGAGGCGTTGGGGGGCCGGTGGCGGGCGCTTTTCTGGTGCGCCCGCAGCCCCGCGAGCTGGGAATAGGCACTTTGGCACACCTGGCACTTGTAGGGCCGCTCGCCCGTGTGCAAGCGGACGTGGTTGCGGAGCGTGGAGGACTGGCTGAAGCGGCGGTTGCAGAAGCGGCACACGAAGGGCTTGTCCAGGGTGTGGATGCGCATGTGGGAGCGCAGGTTGCTGCGGGAGTTGAAGCCGCGGTGGCAGATGACGCAGCGCATGCGCCCCGTCGTGCTGGCCCCCGTCTCCACCGCATGGAAATCCTCTGGGGACAGCAGGAGATAGTCAGGCGCTGCCCTCCAGCACAGCAGCTCGCCCCACCCCAAGTGCCTGGGGTGCTGGGTGCCCTTGAAAGTCCCTACGGCCCTCTGCTGCTGAGGTCACCTATCCTGGGCAGACTGGCATCCAGGCTGGCTCCTAGGATTTTGGGATACAGCCAGTGCTGGAAATGGGCTAAGCCAGATTTAGGTAAGGGGAACAATCAAGCTGAGCTGAATGAATCCCTTATAAATGGACACAAAACAAATTTTCCCCTCCCTGGGCTGCAACAGAGTTGGAGGAGGTGGGTGCAGGAGCTCCCAGGAACCCCCAACCACACTGTCCAGCCCCTGCCCCAGTCCCAGCTTCTCCCCTCACTCTGCTGGGCTCAGACATGGCTCTCTCAGAGTGGGGAGCAGAGTCAGGGAGTGTAAAAGTGGCTCCAAACACAGCCTGAGCTCTGCTGTGCCACAGAGAAGCACCTCTGAGAGCCACTGAGACAAGCGGAGAGCGAAAGCCCTCCTGTGCTGGTGGTTAAGATCCCTTAAATGCAGAGTGGGGGTGTAGAGGCTGCATCCACTTGGTGTTTCACAGAGTTGGGGCTGCCTTGCACTCACACCCTGCATGGCTCCTCCCTGCCTGGCTGGGTCAGGCAGCGACTGCCAACACCCCACCAGCAACAGCCTTGGGCAAACAGGCCTGGAGGCATTGTCCTGAATTACTAAGGACCTGCTCAAGCTGTGTGGATCATTTTATAGTCCCTGTGCTTGTCCACAAAGAACTGGGATATTTGACATACCCCTGGGATGTCCGCACCTTGTGCCCACCCAATGGCCTCAGAGCTGGACAGAGGGTGAACAGGCAGGGATGCTGCACCCTTGACTCTTTCTGATGTTACCTACCATGTTTGTTCTTCTTCTGCTCCTCTTCCAGCCCTGGCACACCTGGGATGCCCAGGAAGGTGTTGTGGGAGTTTCCGTACCAGACCAGCAGCTCTTGGTCTGGAGGAATCATCTAGAAAGAGAGATAAAGAAAGGGTTGTTGAGGCGGTGATGAACATCCACGCCTGCTCTGATCCATTCAGACCTACCCTGGCTGTGCCCTATTTTTGTGAGACCCTGCTGCCATCTGGGACCTGCCAGCAGTCCCCAACACTGACAGGCAGGCACGGAACAGCCCAGGATGCAGCATTGGAGGTGATGGCACAGAACGAGCACAAATCCAACTCCAGGCTCTGCCCCAAGCTGGGATGAAAACATATTTACGGGCAAATACGTGGCTACAGAGCGCAGGCACAGACCTGGAGTCTCCAGAGTGCAGGACTCAGAGGTCCCAGCAGCTCGGAGAGACCAGGACAGGGTGGAACAGAGACATGGAGAAATAAACCATTTGTGGACCACAGCCAGCACACGTGACAGAGACCAAAGCAGGGAGCTGGGACACGGGGCCCCAGCTCAGGGCTCCAGCAGAGCATTTTCTCTTTGGACAGAGCCACCGGCACCCTTCAGCTGCAGGGCACAAGCAGCACCTCCCACGCACCCACCCACTCGCCCCTGCTGGGGCTGATTTTAGAAGGCAGAAATGCAGATCTGCCAGCAAAGGGCTCGTGAGCCCACAGAGCAGAGGAGAGCTAAGAAATGCTGTCAGAGACCATGGCTCAGGTGTGAAACACTGCTTATATCCCCCACCAAAGCTGCTGCACCTGCAACAGCCCAAGAACAGCTACAAGAGCAGGGCAGGGGTTCTGCATCATCCATGCTCCTGTTTCCCTGCAGTGATGGCACTTCTCCTGTCCCTGCTGTTCCTGTCATGTTCCTGCATGGCCAGGGTGAGCGGCCAGGAAATGCCGCTCACGGCTCCCCTCGTGCAGCAGCCCTGGCTGGGAAGATGGATCCATCCTCTCTGACCAGTTCAAACAACACTAATAACAACGACACTTCATGAAAAATTACATCTTTTCCCTAGCAGTCCCTACTGTTAAGAACCTAATTTAGAAATAGGAACATCCTGCATTTTGGAGAACGGTTTTCTGTACACTGAGCATGTTAGATCCCAGTAAAACATCATCCACAAGAAACACAGATGCTAAGTTCAATCACCTCAACGCTGAAAATATGCTGAATTTAAAGCATCTGAAATAAATAAGAATTT
The DNA here is from genome assembly GCF_963513975.1 of Fringilla coelebs. Classification (NCBI taxonomy): domain Eukaryota; kingdom Metazoa; phylum Chordata; class Aves; order Passeriformes; family Fringillidae; genus Fringilla; species Fringilla coelebs. The sequence continues at coordinate 7,729,899 of NC_140047.1, read as the reverse complement.
GACTTCGTATCTTTGTCCCTCTGCATAACTGGGCTGCAGAGGAGGAATTTGGGATTCAGAGGAAGCCGACATCCTTTTGCATCCCACATTGATGATGTTTCTTGGCATTATTTACTCTTAACAGAAAATTAGTCATTTTTAATACAAGCAAATATAATATTGCTGAAAGGATAAAACAATCTGCATGGGTGCATACATGGGTGTGAGGTTTTTCTGCTGAAGCTGCTGCAGCCACGCCAGCAGCAGGTGAGCACTCATGTGCATACACCCCAAAGCAAATTCAAATTGCCTCCCAGGAATCTGTGGCCTCCAGATCAAAGGCCAAAACTTTCTGCCTTCGCTTTATTTTCCTGCAGCAGCAACTTGGTATTGCTGAGAAAGAGGATGGGAAAAACAAATCAGCAAATAAGGGCAGGAACGCGCAAAGTGCATTAAAATATCCAAGGTAAATAGGAAAAAAAAGCACCAAATCAATCTGGGGTTTTGGCATGTAGGTGAGAAAAGCATCTAAAGAGATTGATTCCCTGCTTGGGAAGCCACCAGGGCTGGTAGGGGACGGAGGGTGACAATGGCTATGTATGGACACCTCTGGTGCTGATCAGGGCAGTGCTTCAGTTCAGGTTGGTGTGTGTGTGTGCCCTGCCGAGCTTGGGGAGCAGGATGACAGCAGGGACCCTTCATGCCCACCTCTTCCCACACATCTCCTGGGGTTCTGCACTCTCAGCATCTCAAATTCACTGCTTGTGCCAAGGGAATTAAACTCATCCTGCTCCACCACTCACTGCTTCAGCCCTAGGAGCAAGCCTACAGCTGGATCATGGCTACACCCAAACATTCGTTCACCCACTCTCTGTTCTGTACCTGCACAAGGTGTAAAAACCACAGCTGCATTCCTAATTACACCACGGCTACCTGGGATTATTTTACTTATTTGCATAATTTAAGAAGAGCAGTAAAAAGTATTTAAGATGCTGTCACAACAGGCACAGGTGCCCACAGGAGTATCAGGTCTTAAAACTAGAAACACCTGAAGCCTGCTGTCCAGCATGAGAAAGCAGGGAACTGCTTGGAGCTCTTGGGAAAGGTGGCAGAGCCCAAAGGGCACACAGTACTCTCCAGCAGGAGGAGAGAATATCTGATCCTCTTCCTACCCACCCATTCTCCTTTGCCACCGCACGGCAGCAATCCCTAACCCAGCCCTGCCGTGGTCCTGTGCCGTGGAGCATTTGGGTTTGTGCTCCTCTGTGAGCCACTGCAGGAGCCTGGACAGATCCAGAGCGCTGCCCGTGCCCATAGAGCCAGCAGGCACTCATGGTCATTCCCAGCTGAGACCCTCTCCCAGCTGTAAACACTCCTCAGGTGAGACTCTGAACCCGATACTGGAGCAGCACAATCCCAGTGCTGGTCTGGGATGGACAGGGACGTGTCCCCTCTTGTGACTCTTTAAGCCAAAACTGCTGCACAGGGCCATCTCCCCAAGCCACCACCTTTCTCCACCTGCAATAGGGTTGGGTTACGGGGACACTGCCCATAAGCAGGGCTGGTCCCCACGTCACCCTGCTCTGGCACTGTGTGATTTGTATGCACATGGCACCAATAATTCTGGGGAGCCAGACACCCACCTCCATCCCAGAGTCTCCTGTAGGGAGCTGTGGGCACCCTTCAACCATCACCCCACTGCACGGCAGCCTGTGCCACCCCGGGACCCTGTCCCTGCTCCTGTACCACACCAGCACAGACCAGCACTTCATGCAGGAGCACAGGGATGAGGAGGTAGGAAGAGCCCCTTCCCCACAGTGTAAAGCCCAGGGCAGAACTGCACCAGCACCACTCCCTGCCCTCTCCGTGGCTCCCTGCACAGCCAGAGTGGTGTCCAGGCAAAGCAGTGTGGAGTCAGGCACAGCCTGTGCTCAGCATCTCGGTTTCACAGAACACCCCAAATTTTACCCTGCTATAAAGAAGCAGGTTCTGCGCAAAATCCCACTTTTACAGTACAGCATCCAAGCCCTGTCCTTGCCCAAAGTTCTATATGGGCCAGAATTGCAGCTCTTTTCATGCTTTACACCCCAAACAAGGATCTACTCTTGCCCTGCTCAACACATATCATTCCATGAGCCCACAGAAAGAGGGCAGAGAGAAGGGACCTTTCCTACTCCTACTCCCTGAGGCCCATGCAATGGCCCTTCCCTGTGGTTTCTACCTCTGCTGGTGGATCTGAGTGCCAAGGATGAAAATGCTGCCATGTCCTTCCACAGATACCCCACCAACAACCCAAAGAACAAGGGAGGGAGAGTCTTCAGCCCCACTTACCTCAATGGCCTTGTAGAAGATGCTGTTCCCAATCTGGACCACCTCAAGGTTCTGCTCCTGCTCGTTCCGTGCACATTTGATGTAGGTCATCCAGCTGCGGTGATCCTCCTGGCTGGCGTCAATGAAGTACCGCACAGTGCCATCCTCATTGAAGACCTGTGAGGGCAGAGAGCACTTGGTAGCAATGCTGCCCGCAGTGGGCTGAGCCCCTACGCCTCTGGGGTAAAGCCCCTGGACAGGGACAGGCTCAAAGCCAGCAGAGCCTCAGGGCTGAGATCCTGACAGCAGCCAGGAGATGCTGAACCCTTCCTGCTCGTGGTTCTGGACTGCGGCAGGGCTGAGAAATGTGCCCTGCTCTCACTGGCATGGCTGGGCTTGCCAGCCCCTATCTCCCTGCATAACCCAGCTCCCTTCCTCAATCTCCCTTTTCATCAGAGCCCCACCAGCAGCTCAGCTCTAGAGGAAGGGGCTGTTCAGCATCCTGCAGCCGCCATGGGAGTGGGAGAATCCCTGGGTGGAAGGGGAAGGTGCATGCCAGGCCTGGAAAGATGCTTAGCAGCGTGCCAGAAAAGATGAGGCAAGTTTCTGTTAGGCATAAAATTACAATAATAATTAACAATAATTAAGAAGTGCAAGTCTGAGTCAAATAAGAAAAAAAGGAAAACCCTCCCTGTTGGCTGTGCATTAGCGCACAATGTCCTGGCATCTCAGATCCCCCCAAACTCCACGGTTTCATTCGGGATTAACCTCACCATGGCTGGGGCAAAGCAGGGGGCAAGGGACAGGGCAGAGCTGGTTTTGTCCACTGCGGCCAGTGCAGGCAGCAACCAGTCAGGTGTTCCACCAGGACAGGGTGGGCAGGGCAGGGCGTGATCTGCCTGCACAGGACATGAGCAACAGCATCTTGGGGCTCCTCTGTGGGCTGGCTGCACCCCGAGGGCTGGGGAGACCTCATCCTTCTCCTGCAAGAGGTTCCTAAATGCACCTGCCCAGATATTTGCATGAATGGGGAAACTGAGGCACAAGGATGGTGCTCGATGGTGCCCAAGCACGGGACAGAGCCCCAGCACCCTGTCCCTTCTTCTCACAAGACCAGTCGGGGCTCAGGGTTCGGGGGAGTCGTTACCTCCCACATGAGGTTGTTGTTCTTGCACAGGTCCACATGTTCGGGGGAGATGACCCTGCCCGTGAACGGCCCCATCTCGGTGCCAGCCTTGATCCAAGTCTTGGAGAAGATGCCGAGCCCTTCCCCGGGGATGGAGCTCTGGGCGATTATCACTTCCGACGGCAGCACCAGGCTGGAGAGCTTCTGCACCTCTGCGAGGGGGGAGACCGGCTCAGAAAGGGACAGGGGTGGGGGAGAGGAGGGAGACCGAGGGCAGCGGGGACCCCGCCCCACCCCGGCCCCAGCCCAGACCCCGGGGCTGAGCCTTTTAAACGCCCAACCGGGCTCCCACAAAGCGGTACAAGGTTTCCCCCGGGGCATTGAGGAGGTACCTGGGAAAAGCATCCCGGGCTGGGCGAGGGAGCGGGGCTGGGAAAGGAGGTTAAATGGTGTCTATTTCGGCCCATCCAGCAATTTGTCATGCTGTTAAAGTGATCTGCATTCATTAAACTCAACTAGAAAGAAATTGCTAATTCTAAATTCATTAGTCCTTTAGGAATGCTGTAGCGGTACATTGTGCCTGAATGGCGCGAGGGCTTGTTTAAAAGGGCCCAGGAATTCCTCTTACAAAATGGGGAGATGAGATGGTTGACATATCGTGAATGGAAATGGAATTAGCCTTCATGGTAAATTAAGAGAGGAACAGAAATCCGAGAGGGGGAAAAGGGAGCTGGGACGCCCTGGCGATGCCGGGGCGAGAGAAAAGATATTGTCCCGGGCGGCTGAATGCGGGACGGCCCCGGCCCCCCCAGCCCGCGGTTTAAGTGGGAACTTTCTCAGGTCAAGCCCAAGTTAACCAAATGAATTTAAAGCCCTTTTTCCCCAGTCCCACGCCTGCGGAGAGCGGGGCGCCGGGACCGCATCCCGCCGCCGGAGTCCGGGAGCCGGCCCGGGGCCGATGGGGGAAACCGGGGGGATCGGGGAGGGTCCGGGGGGGTCACTCACCTCCGGAGAAGGACTGAGCCAGGACTTCGGCCGTGAAGGCTGTCTTGGGGCTGCTCTTCTCCTCGAAGAGCTGCTCTCCCAGGACGTTTCTCCAGCGGCCGTAGAGGAAGCTGTGCAGGATGTCGGAGGTGATCACCTCAGCCAGAGAGAGCCCCTGCGGCTTCAGCCCAGGCTTGAGGACCAGGGCCTCGGCGGGCAGCACCGAGCCCATCATGGGGGCGAGGCGGCGGGGCCGAGCGCGACGGGGCCGGGCGCGGCGGGCGGTGGGCGGCGGGCTGGGCTCCGTTCGACTCGGCGGCTCCCGCCCGGCTATATATGAGCTTCATTGACCCTCCTAATTGGTTATTAATGACCTCCCTGACGTTGGCGAAGAGACTGCGGCTGCCGGAGCGAGGCGAGCCGTCGGAGCCCCCCCCTCCCATCTCCTCCTTCCCTCCCCTCCCGGGGGTGGGGTGGCTGGAGGGAGGGAGGGACACGGCGAGCACACACACACACAAACACACACACAGGATACACACACACACACATATACACACACCGATACACACACACGCACCGGCTCTGCCCCCCGCACCTCCCGGCCCGAGCAAACCCAAACTCGGGCACCTGCCCCCGGACACGGCAGAACAGCAGCGAAAAGGGCAAAAATGTCCCCGCCGGTGTCCCACGGACGGGGCGCACCCTCGGGCACGGTCCCGCTCCCCACCCGGCCCCCGCGCTCGTTTTGGGACTGAAACGCTGCGCTTTGGGGCCATTGAGCACCACAACGAAATCGGCGGCCCCGAGCCCGACAGCTCCCGGTGCTCTGCGGCGTTTGGCCCTCGCAGCCCCGGGGGAACGGGCTGAGGCTCTCGCAGTTGGTCCCGACCGTGTTCGGCTCCCCGCTGCCCCCCGCATCCCCGCCTTTCTCGGCCGGGACCGGCAGCACCGTGAGGCTCCGACACTGTTTCCCCAAATGCCGGGAGAGGGTCCCCAAGCACGGGGAGGGTGGGACGCGCTCCCGGGGCTGATCCCTGCTTGACCCCAAGGCAGGGCTCACCCGGCTGCCGTCAGCAGCCCGGCCGGTCCCCGATCCCACATCCCCGCAGGAATTGTGCCCCGGTGTGGATTGGGAACCGCTCGTGGATCCCTCCTCTCCCTGCAATCGCAGCCGTGCCCTGCCGTGTCCCCCCAGGGCCGGACCCGCACCCGGGGAGGCTGCAGTATCTCCGGGGCTCTGCCGCCGCATCGCCCCGTCCCCGCACCTGAAGGCATTCCCCGGCCAGCCACGGCGCCCATCCCCGCCCTGCCTAGCCCAGGAGCTCCGCAGCCACCTCTGCTCCCCAGCAAGGCGGCACCAGAGCGGTGCCCCCAAACCCAGCGCTCCCCTCGGGGCCCGAGCTTTGCCGGCTCAGCAAAGGGTTAATCTTTCCCGGATTTAAACCTAGTCCTGCTGTGTCGGAGCTTAGAGCCCTCTCCTTAGCCTTGTTCTTTTGATTTTCATGGGGACGACGGGCTGTAAAGGGCTGCGGGAAGAAGGCTGGGCCCCCAAGATCCTCAGGCGCTCAAAGGCCGGTTCCCGCACCCCGGAGTCCCGGGAAGCCCCGCCGGGTCTCACCGTGCCGGGAGCAGCAGCCAAGCACAGCCCAAACCCCCAGCCTCTCCCCTGGGTGGGTGTCGTATAGGGTGAAGCTGTGGAGTGTCTTCTGGTCTGGGTGAAATGATGCTACAATCCATGTGCAATTAATATTTTCTATTAATCCAATCAAGAAGCAACGCAGATGTCAGGAACCCACCCAAACCTGCGCTTACTTTCGGGTCTTCGCCCGGCGAGAGGCAGCGCTGTCCTGGAAAGGGGATGTTAACAACCTGCCAGGGATTGGTTTAATAAGCGTCAAAAATAAGTTTATTTTGTTTTTCTGGACTTTGGCTAGAGGAGCCGTCAGAATATTTCAGCCTTGCTAAACATAATGCATCAGGTGGAAAGGTTCCCAACACCGGCTCCCTCCAGCCGCCGAGACAAGCCAGTCATCGGATTGCTTTTTTTATTCTTTTTTTCCCCCCCGTTTCCCCAGGAAAACCCTTCAACCTTCAAGTTATCCCGGGACAAAAAAATAATAGATGCTCTTGAACCCCCTGCGGCTCCGGTGCGGGCTGCGCTGAACCCCGCTCCCGGCTGCGGGGGCTCGGCGGTGCGGGGGGGTTAGTGGTAGAAGAAGGTGAAAAGAAAAAAAATCTTCCATTTTCTGCGTGGTTTTAAATATCCCCAGCTGTTTCCCAAAGCTCCTTCCCGGTCCTAGGAAGGTGCTTTGCTGTGTGTTTCCCCCCCTACCCCCTACTCATTTCTCTTTTTTAATATCGCAGCTATCCCTCCTTTTTAACATTTAAGAGGAAACAAGTTTAATATTCATGGCTGTTAATAGAGAAGGGCCATTATCGCCGCCCCATTGTTCTGAGCCCCGCACAATGCTGCTTGTATTTTCATGTGTATATTCCCAAAGTTCCTTCTGAGCGTTTAGTGAGCACTTTAATATTCATGGGTGTTAATAGAGAAGCCCTCAGTATATTGGCATATTGTTGGGAGGTGTACATATTGGTCTGACTCTGAATAGCCACAGTCCTCTTTTCTTTTGCTCTGTTTTGCAGGGTTGATGGGCCAGGAGTAAATGGGCATTTTTCCCCCCCGTCTCCCCCTTACAGAGAGAACATCTTTATTCCAGTCCCAGACTTTCTGGTTTCCCATTCAGGACCCTCAGAAATAATGTCAGGCAGAAGAAAAGTGGAGCAAATCAATCTTTCATGGTCTTTTTGAGACCAATTTGACATCCATGGACTCTTCTTTTCTTTCACAGCCTACAAGGGGATGGTCAGGATCTGGACAAGGTTGGGGTCTGATGAGGGGAGACATGGGATCATAATGCAGCAAAGAGAGAAAAGAAAAGCAAAACAAGAAAAGATTGCAGGGATGGGGTGATGGAGGAAAAATGAGGGTGAATGACAGTGCAAGAAAGGAGATTAGAGCCCAGCAGCTGCTTTTTGGGGGGCGGGGGGGAGGGGGGAGCTCTCTCCCCTCTTCCAGCCCTTCGCATGAATAGGATTTGAACAGAGCGGAGATTGATTTATAGTTATTGCAGTTGAACATTTATTGCTCTTAAAGAGTGGCGGGGAGAAAAGAGAGAAAAGGGGTTTGAAAAGCTCCTTTCTGTATTAAAGAGGTATCAAATGAAGACTGCTGAGATAATATACAGTGGCCAATGGGAATTTGATTTGCTTTAAAATTTAACTCTTGTGGGGCCGCCGGCGATGGAGCCGGGATGAGGGGATGGAGCCGCCGCTGCCCCGGGCCGGTGCAGCCGCGATTCTTTCCTCAAACCCCGCATTCACTGCCCGGCTTCACTGCAAAGATCTGCGGCGGCTCCTGTGCGGCGGGGAAGGGATGCAGCGCGGAAGGAGAATTAGTGCTTCGTTAGTACAATTTTGTATTATTTTAATTTTTTTCCCCCCGTAGAGTGTAGAACGCAGGAGGAGTGCAGAGCTACGAAAATAACCGGCGCAGGGAAGAGCCCTTTTCGAAACTGAGTTTTTCTTGCCCTAAAACCGGAGGTTTCTCCTCTCCGGCAGCAGAAACGCGATCGCAGCCGAGTCCCCTCGGGCGCAGAAAGGAGCCCATTGTTCAATGGGGAGAAATACATTTTTAGCGGTGATTGAAAGCTCTCCTCTCGTTTGAACTTTAGAAGAAAGTCCCTGGCAGGGAAGAGCATTCCCCTCCCTCTGCCCCAACATCTGTTTGGAGCAATCCAGGCTCTAGGGCAGAGCCGGGCTCTGCCCCCTCCCAAAGTCATTAAAAAGATATTAGTTGAGCTGAGAAAAGTCCAGCGCAGCCCCCGATCCGGTGCGGGGTGTGGGGGGTGGTGTCATTAAAAACGATTTTGGATTTGCCAGGGCTAATACGAGCCGAAGGGACCCTGGGGTCTGAGTTCAAAAGCCCCCTGGCCCCGGCCGCCCCGCCGCGCCCTGCCCGCTGCCCGCCGCCCCGGTGCCCGGTGCCGGCGCAGGGCGGCCCGGCCGACCCCATCACCTGCTCCGTGCGCCCCCCGAGCGCCGGGAAAGGGCGACGGCGGAGAGCCGGGCTGGGAGCCGAGGCGGTCAGCTGCTCCGGCCGCAACCTCTGCGCCTCCACGGGCTGCAAATGCCCCGGGAGCCGGAGGGAAAGGGGGGCAGGAGGGATCATCGCACCCCTGCGGGAGCCGGGGGAGCCGGGGCAGGAGGGATCATCGCACCCCTGCGGCTGCCGCAGGAGCCAGGCGCCTCCGAAGTTGCTAAATGTGTCATTTATTAAAGCATTCAGGGGGCTTTTCTTTGGCGTTTGCTTGCAAACTCACAAAGGCCGAGCTGCTGTTTGGGGGTCTTTTCTGATGGAAAAAGGGCTCGGAGACCCCCGGCACAAAAGAAATCCTGGCAGTGCTTTCAATGGCCAGGACTCAATGAGGGGGACCCTGCGCGGAGCGGGCGGGGGCGAGGGGCCGCCCGGTGCTGCCTGAAAGGCAGGACTGAATGTAATGGGGAGATCTGCGTTTATTTGTTGGGATCACATTTAATTAGCTTAGTACAACCCTTGAAAGACAAAGGGACCTCAATCTGGATCCAATCTGAAGCTCGTTTGGAGAGCGAGGGCTCCTGGAAAAGTCAAAAGAGAGAAAGGAAAAAGAAAAGGGAGGCTGGGAGAGAAAGGGGCTGGGGGCCCAGCCAGGTGACTGGCACGCGTGAAACAAGGGGGCCTTTTGGGCACAAGGCAGGGCTCAAAAGGGAGGGAGGAAAATAGCCTCTTCCTCAGGTTTTACCTACTTAAACCCCCTGAAGGGGCTGGAGCTGAAAAGCCTCAATGGGAGCTAAGGAGGCTGCAAAGCAAACAGCAGCACTGGAGAGGGGCTCCAGCCCTGCCGCCGCAGCAGTTGGTGACACTCGGTTATGGGAATGTGCCCAAATGTTACCTGCGCCCGGGAACGCTCCCACCAGCGGAGCAGGCAGTGCAGGAGGACAAGGCGAGGACAAGGCGATGCCCAGGGCGAGCCTGGGCTGAGAGGGCCGGCAGATCCTTCGCATGTTCCCTCTATGGGGTGGGATTTCCCACCTGTGCCTTCACCCGCCCCAGGCAGCACCCCTGCAGCATCACTTGGGGAGCTTCATCACGGGCCCGAGGGGACACCGAGGAGGGTTCCCCATGGGTCCCCACCTTGCTTCGGGGCAGCCTCCGGCATCCCCCATCCCAGTGCCAACACAGGGCACATGCAGGTGAGGAGGATGCGCTGCTATCTCCTAAGGTAAAAAGAGAGCGACCGTCCCCAAGGTGCCCCATCCATGGATGGAGCTGAATGGTCCCTTGTTTCCCTCCAAACCGCGCACTGCCAGCCTGTCCCTGCTGCCCTCCGAGGGGCTGGGAGCAGTGCGGAGGGGTCAGGCCCGGCCCCTCGGCCGTGCCCAGCGGCTCCGGGCACGGAGCGTTTGGTGCGGGGGAGCCGCGACCCTCCCGGCAAAGCTCCGGCACAGGGCACGGCAGCCCCTGGAGCCGCGGGCTGATTGCGCTGCTCGGGGAAGGAGCTTTAGGGCATTATTTGCTTCCATTTCACTCTGCGGGAGGCCGCGGTGCCGAGCAGAGATGCTGAGTGCTCTCCCCTGGCTCTCTCTCGCTTCCTTGCCTTTCTTTCCCCCCTTCCTTTATTTTAAGTATTATTTCCAGGTTTGTTTCGGCGAGGGCGTCACGGCACGCAAGAGCAAGAGGAAGAAAATCACCTTCCCAGCTGCGGCCGAGCTCAAGCGGCCTCGAAAGGGAAGACGGCTGTGGCGAATCGCGGTGGCGACTCCTCGGCCACCACCGCGACTCGGCGGCAGGGCCGGTGGCACGGGGTGGCCGGAGGGACAGAGGGGGGGATGTGGACTGCAAAGACAAGAAAATCTCTGCGCCTTTTTCTCCCTCCTGGCAGTGATCTGGGGATGGGACAGTCACATCCCACCGATGTCTCTCCCGCATCCACCGGCGTCTGTCCCACATCCCATCCCTCCTGCAGCATCAGCTCCAATCCAGCTGCGGGCTGTGACCCGGAGCGGGGACTGCGCTGAGCCATCAGCCGGGAGAGGTGCCCGAGGGGACAGTGTGTGGCTGTGCGTGAGCCCCTCTGCTCCCCCTGCCCTGCCCTGCTGCCCACAGCCAGGGCCACGCCGGCCGAGCCTCTCCAGCAGCTGCCCAACCCCCGGGCCGGCCGCAGCAGGCGTATTGCAGGAGCCGGCGGCGGGAGAGGGCAGCTGAGGCTGGCAGGAGCAGGATCTCGGCACCAGCCACAGCTGCCCTGCTCCCGGCTGGGCAGCGCCCCAGGGCCGGGGCCGCGGGGCTGGACGAGCCCGGGCACGGGAGGACAGGAGTGGGTGACGGGGACGGGGCTGCCCGGCAGACGGGTGACCCCGGCGCGGGGCTGAGGAGTCCTCCGGCAGCTCCTGCCCTTCACCAGCCCCGTTTCCCCCAAAACAAACAGAGCAGCAGCTCCGGCCTCTCCGTGTAACGACTGCCCGGCAGCAAAGTTTAATATTCCCTGGCGAATGGTCCGGACAAGGAGGCCGCGCTGAGTGACGGCTCCCACAAAGGGCAGGGAGCGTCTAATCCCCGGGACCGCGGCACCTGCACCCCGGCCCGGCCGGGATTAGAGGGGAGCAAGCCGGGCTCTGCAAAGATCAGAGGCTTCATTAGAGCGGCCTTGAAATAGGATTTCCTCAAGTGATAAGGGGCAGGGTAGGAAGATAATCTGGGGGGCTGTTGGTACCTGCCCCCATATCACCCCCAGAGATGCTCTTTTGGGTCACCTGCCTTGTACGTGGTGCCTCAGACCTGGAGGGAAGTGGCAGGGCAGATCTGTCCCAAATCCTTCATTCCAGGGATGGCTGGTTCCCCTCTGCCATCTTCCTCCATCCCCCGCACCGGCTGAGGAGCCGCCCAGACACGGCTGGGGCTCGCGGCCCTCCGGCTGCCCTTGGCTCCGAGGGCCGCTCTCTCCTCCTGCCAACAGACCCTGGAGCTGCAGCTCTTCCAACTCATCTTCACATCACATAACACCAATTTCTACTTATTTCCACCATCAAAATTCTGGCAAGTTTCTTTTGCATCTTTTCCAGCCTTATGAGAGCAGAGAAACGTTGGACACCCTGCACTGCTGATACCCACAGTGAATCCAGTGAAAAAACCTCCAAGACAGCCAAATGAAGGATGAACAGCTCTCTTCATGGACTAGACACCCGTGTGCTGTGTGACAGGATACACTGACACTGCAAGATTCCAATTTCTCACCCTGCACCACAATCCTGCAAACACCAACAGCCCTGAAAATCCCCCTGAGAGTGGGAGGAAGCAGGTGGGTTTAGGGGAGAAGCAGCAGTGCAGGTGGGACCTTGTGAACATCCACATCCTGTTGGAAAGCTCCATGTTAAACACCAGGAACTCTCACTCTGGCCATGCTGCCCATTACTGTAAATACAGCATTCCTTTAATGCAACTAAATATTTAATACTTGGAGAAGGGGGGAAAAAGGTCCCACATCTTGTCTCTTTCAACAGTAATTTCAGTCTAACTCACAATGGCCATAATGTAGTTTGTTCTCAAATCATGCAAAATTAAAGTATTTTAGTCCATCTCAAAGTCTCCCACTTCTAAAAGCGCTGTTCCTGTTCAGGCTCACCAAATACAGAGCACGGGAGAGCATCAGGGTCATCCTGGACTCAGTGAGATGCTTTAGTGACAGGGTTTTTAGGGCTGCTGCTCAGAAAGGGTTTGCAGAAGGACCACAGTTTATGTCTGCTCAGGATTCAGGCTCTGCCTGCAGAGTGGGGTGGGTGCTGCCAGCTTGGGGGGTCCTGTGGGACACAGTCCAGACACACACACCCAGCAAAGCTGGGCAGAAGTGAGATGGATTCATTCTGGGGGAGCAGAGCCATCGTGTGCCTGAGCCAAGGACTCTGGAGAGGGATTGAGGAGTTTGGTCAAAGGTAGGAAAGAACAGGGGCTGGGCACCTCCTGCCAGGGCCATTGACTCCAGTGCTGCTCTTCCCAAATGCCACGCTCTGGAGACTGAGCCTTCCCCAAACTGAAGGTCTTCTCATGGGATCACCTCCCTGCCCCTCAGGATTCTGTCCTGGCATGGCCCCATGCTGGGCTCTGCCTCCCCGTGGGGAGGAAAAGGCTGCACCATCCCCATCGCCATTCCTGGACCCCAAAGTCCCAAATGTGCCCCATTTGCCAGCTCCTGCCCAGCCCTCAGGGACTGCTCCTGCTCCAGTTCCTGCCAAAGGGACAGACAAACCCTCCCTACTGCAAAACCCAGTGCAGCCAGGGCTTAAACCACATTAACTGGGGTTAAATTTGCCCAGAGCTGAGCAGGAGATTCGGTTCCTCTCCTGGACACCAAGACTTGGCTTTGAAGGCACCGCAGCAGCTTCTGGGCTGTACCACACACCCGAGCCAGGACATGAGGAGCAGTCTGCAGACCCCAGAGAGAAAGGTGAGGGGGCTGTCCAGGCCTGGGCTGGGAGTGACCATCAGGGCAGTGACCATCAGAGAGTGACCATCAGGCCTGCATGGACACAGGCCAGGAAAGCAGCAGGGCTGGAGGAGGCCTTGGAGGAACCCAGAGGCCCCCAGCTCCTCATGAAGTGCTGAGGCATCTCTGCCTCAAACCCTGCCCCTCTCCAGCCCATCATGGACTCACAACAGTTCAAACATCCGTGGCCTCTCTGCCTAGAGCAGGCAGCAATAATGGAAAACAAATCGGTGAACTTGGGAACGTTTCAAGCACTTCATCCTTCCAGGACACCAGACTGCTGATGAAACCCCAGCTTTGCAGGCACCATCTTAATGACAGGCCAAATTTCAAAGGCTTGCAAACTATTTCTTGCGCTGCTGCCCCACCCCCTCAATAAAAGGTTGCATCAGAAAGAGATATTTCCATAATTTATAGTAGGGGCATTTCACTGGGGAGACTCACTCATCTGTACTTACAGATACATTTAAGAAAATGCATCCTCCCACAATCCTGCGCCATTTACGACTATTGGCACAATCTGTAATCCTCAGTCTTCAATTAAGGGACACCTTAGGGTTCATTATCACACAATTGCTCCCTGTGAACCATGCCAAATGCTGTTTTGGCACAGAGCTTGGAAGATGAATTAGAAGGAAGTCTTCTCGGTAATGCCCGCTCCCAATTCCCATCAGCAGCCTTTATGCCCTCCTCTAGCCATTTTTTCCCCCCTCTCCCCTCTTTCCAAGTGGCTTTTACTATCCCATCTTTCAATGTCTCTCTTGATTCTCTGGAGGTATATTTAGAGATGCTACATCTCCTTTTCTTCCGGCTCTCAATGTGCCTCCCACTCCCGGCTTTGCAGATGGGATCTTCTTTCCTCCCTTCCCCCGTCGTAAACCCCCACAGCTGCCTGGGAGCAGGGGATGGAGCTGCCTTAGGCTGGGGGAGCTCAGAACTCACATTTTACAGGAAAGGGATCCCTGAAGGAGCTACAGTTATTGCCAGACTTGGCTGGGCACAACTGATGCCCTCAACACATCTGATAATGGCTGGAGCCACGTCCCTCCCATCCCTCTGCTCAGTGCCGCTCCAGCAACGCCCGTGCAGGGATGGATCCTGATGGATTCAGCCACAAAGTTGGGGAAGAGCAACAAGTCCAGAGCCTTAAAACCTGGGGCTGCCAACTCCTCAGCAGGGAAACCTTACAGGGCTGCAGAGGAAACCTCCTGGTGTTGACACAGACCCTGCTGGGACCCTTCTGGCCCAAATGGCAGCAATGACAGAAACTTCCATGGAATCCTCAGTGTCACAGCACCGGGGGGAAGTGACAGGGACACAGTTTCTCCAGAATTAAAGCTGATGCCGCCCTCAGTGACCACCCCAAACTCCCTGGGCTGGGAACAACAGAGTCCAAGAGACAGGAAATACTCGGCCCACAAGACACCTTGTGGAAATTTTATTATATAGAGTGTAAAATGCAACTGTCAGTCAAATAAAAAGAACACTTTTTTTTTTAACACCATGCTCAACATTATCCAATCGCGGTTCTTTATAGTTAGACATTTCAAGCATAAGGAAAAATAAGGAAAGAACCCAAGAACAGTAAATTCAGTACATTTAAAAACGGAATGTCCCGCAGGGCAATTAAAAATGCAAGAAAAAATAGCTTCAATTCCGTTTTTCCTTTAAAAATACACTGTTATCTGTACAAGAAACACTACAGTAAACATCAGAAATCATATTATCCCTTTTATTAAATCAAAATTATTTAGCGCATACTGTGGTTAATACTAGATTCATTTATTTCTCTAGGTAATTTGACAAATATTAGATAAGAAAATATTTAAAAGAAATGAAAAAGCAGAAAACACCTTGGAATTAAAAAATAGTTACTACCTTTTATACGGTTTTATGTTCCACAGTGTTTGTTAAAGGTACTAATAGCAGATTCATTTTAATATTAAAAATAACAGTATTTATATTTCTGAGAGCATAGAAGAAGTTTTTTTTCTTTTCTTTTTTTTTTGTTTTTCTTTTTTTTAACAAGCTTGGAGGTCTTAGATACATAAATGCAACTAGCAATGGAGACATGAAAACATGTATTGCTAAAAAAATTAACACATTTTTATATTAACCCTTTAGACTCTAGAAATTATACAAACCCTACAAAATGCCCCCCCAACTTGAAAACAGTAACTGTTTCAAATACAGAAATCATATCATTAATTACAATACATATCATAGTTCAGTTTTTTAAAAATGCAATAAAATCAAAGACAGCCAAGATACAAGAAATTAGAAGTAAAACATTTAATGAATTTACATATTTAAGAATATTTAAATACTGTTTAAATTTTTTTTTTCTTTTTAAGATTTGTTACATACCACCTAAGACTTCCAAGCCACTCTTTCTGTTCCAACAGAAAAGATTGAAAATTAAAAGGAAAAAAAAAAAACACACAAAAAACCCACATGTTGAAATGTCACAGCTCTGGGGTACGTTTTGGTGCCTGCAAATTCTCTGGCTTCTCTCCAAAAAGAATCCCGGAGGTTTTTTTTTTTAATATAAATTTGGAAACAAAATTACCAGCATGTCCATACGTTTAGTACATTACTAATTGTTCCTGATTCTTAGAAAAGTTCAGTATAGATTATCCTACAGCTAGTGTTTCACAAACAGAAAAGTCTTCATCAAAATGTTGCAAATCTAGAAACCTCTGTTACAAAAAGGTTTTCTTCCACAACGATTCCAAGGAAAAAAAATTGCCACGAGGACCTTGTTCTACTGCTCCTGGAAAGAGAGAGGAGAGAAAAGGAAAAGTTACTGAGCAGCAGGAAATTATCCAAGCTGCCGAGCCCTCCTCCGCCAGCACAGGTCTGTCCCCGCTGCAGCTGAGCGGGAAACAGAGCTCAAAGGTTGCTCTGAGCTGCCACCAGCGCTGTCCCAGAGCTCTCCTGCCCTCACCAAACAAGATCTCTCTCTCTAGCAGGGCAGGCTCGGGGAGGAATGAAGAGAAGCCCTTTCATCATCACCGCGTCCAGGTCACACTTGGCCAGCGCCCGCGGCGAGCGCCGGCTCCACCTCGCTGGGGAGAGCGGGGCAGAGCAGGGGAGAGCAGCTGCTGGGGGCTGGCATCCACAGCAGCCTCTGCTCCCGGGAGCCAGAGCTGTGTGTGGAGCTGTGGGGACAAGCGTCAGACCACAGCAAGGTGCCCCTGCGCTTTGCACAAACTTTCTGCTGCTTTGTTTGCTCCGTGAAGCAGCGAGCGTGATCAGGATAAATCTCACACAACTCTCTGGTGCACTGAGTGACAGCTGAGGGGAGATTTCACTCAAAAGCAGGTTAACACAAATTATTTTTCAACGGTTTTGGTCTCTTTTGGGACAGGGTGAGCACACAGGTCCTGTCCCAGCACGAGAAAAGCCAGTGCTTGCACTCCCAGTTCTGGGATGTGTCAGTGCTGCGCTGCCTCACCAGCCTGGCTTCATTATTCCTTTTAATTTAATTCCCCAAAGTCAAACAACTGCCTGGGGACTATAAGGAAAGGCTCCCAGGAGAAACAAATAACCTCCCAGTCCACTCCCAAAAAACCCCCCACCCACCCTGTACAGGAAAATTAGACTTTGATGTTGAGCAACACTTCTGTAATCACTTCCTCAGCCACAAAACATCTCTGCTTCACCATGAGAGCCTGAAGGAGAGTTCCTACACTAGGGCAAGGCCAATATACCCAACTGGCCAAGAGAAGGAGCAGAGGGGTTTGGGGAAGGTGAATACAGACCTGGCTGTGGGCCTGAGCCTGCCCTAGTGTCTGCCCGTAGTAGGCAGCCTGCTGTCGGTAATACTCTGCCCAAGCCATTGTGTAGTCCGGCTGGGAACTTGCCTGAGAAGCAGCACTGGCAGCATGACCTGGAGGGAAAGAAGAAAAAAGGAAGAGATAAGCAATTCCAGAAGTCCAAGCTCAGGCTTAGGATCTCCTTTTGCCAAGCTTAATGAAGAGCCAGCCCCCTTCCAGCTGCTGCAGACACCTGACAGAGTGACACCGGCTCTGCTGTGTGGGATGGCAGGAGAGGCTCCAAGCTGGACCGTGAGGGACAAGCCAAGAGCAGGCAGAAAGCACCAGAGCGTTCCTGCAGCTGCAGGGACAGGCTGACAGCCTGCACACCCCTCATCCTCAAAGGCACAAAGCCTCCAGCAGCTCCATGTCAAAGCAAGTCCAGAGGTCGGGATCATGCACTCTGTAACACGGCGGAGAGAGCCAGGCCTGTGACCTTCCATGAGCTCTCCTACCCTCTCAGAACCCAGCTCCAGTTCCTGGGTTTTGCCAGCAGCAGTTCCTGCATGCTCTGTGTTTCCCCAGGCAGGCTGGCTGCAAGCGTGGGCACGAGGGGCCCGGGGCTCAGTGGGAGCTGCTCCCCCGAGACGCGACAGCACAACCGAGAGCTTTCCGTGGGAGCACTACATGCACCATCACCAACAGGGCAGGGCCACAGGGCAGCTGCAAAGGACTGGAAGCTAAAAACGGCAGGGATGGAGATGCAAGTCATCAGATTAGAGTTAACTCCTTGTGACAAGAGCTGATTCATCTCCAGTAAGCCTGTTTCACTCACTCTGTTTTTTGAAATATTCCTCCCATGCTTTGCTGTAATCGGGATGGCTGTTCTGCTGCTGGCTCTGTTGGCCTGTGCAAAGATGACAACAAGGGGCACGTCAGTATGGAACAGGTGACAGTTTCCAGCCAGTGACATCTACCTCTCCACTAGACAGGCCCTGGGTCTACCCCAGCTGCCCAGACTTGATACTTCAGCTTCCACTTTTCTACAGTGTTGGGCATCTTCAGGAAAGCTTGAGTTCCTGATCTCACCTCACCTGCTGAAGGGCATGAAGCCAAACGTCATCCTGCTGGGACCTGCTCAAGCCAAAGCACATGCTGGGAGCTGCCCAGTCTGCGTGCACTCAGCGCAGGAGAGCTGAGACACCTGACACAGCTGAGATGTGTCACCTCCACAGAGCTGCCAAGGGAACGGCCATATTTTGAGTCACCTCACTTGTTTCTCAGGGGCTGCATCCTTCACCCCTGCTCAGTGGAGCAGAGCTGAGGGACCCCTGTGAGAAATGCCCCTCCATACACCCTGCAACAGACGAGCCTCCACAGCATGACCTGCACAACTCTGGGGCAGCCACTCAGCTCCCGACTCCTCAAGGTGCCATGAGCCCTGCACAGGACACAGCCAGCCCTGCTGGCAGTGGGGGGCACCGCCAGCCCCACTGGCCTGGGGGGGCACCGCCCAGGCATCACTGAAGAGGCAGCCACGACATCCCAAACCACCACAGCTGGCTCATGGTGTCATCTCCAGGCTCCTAGACTGCTCCAAGGGAAGCAGTGCCAGCGTCTCCTCACAGATCCCAGACCTTGGGCTCCACCCAGCACAGATCCCCCATCTTTGCAGCACTAAAACACCTTCAACCCAGCACATCCAAGTGCCACAGCAGGGAGAGCCAGGCCAGCCAGGCCAGAGGAAGGATACCTGCCCTTCCCACGCTTCCCTGGACCCCAGTGGGAGCACAGAGCCCTCAGTGAGACACAGGACACACAAGCAGCAAACACAGCAACTGGGAGCTGCAGAGAGGCACAGCAGGAGTGGGGAGCTCAAGCCACTGGGGACAAGGAGAGGGGCAAGGACAGAGGACACGGGTGGAGCAGAGCTCTTCCCATCCCATCCCAGCTCCGTGCGCAGCCCAGCCCCGACGCCAGCCCGAGGGGGGCTTTGAAGTGGGGGGAAGGGGGAAAATAATACACTGCAAGTGTGAAGTGGGTGGAGGGAACAGGGCAGCAGTGTCCTGTCCAGGGGCATAAAAGCGGGTTAAAAGACTTGACCAACGCTACAAGTCAGGACCTTTTCTGGCAGAGGTCAAGGCTGCCTCAACTGTCCACCTGCTAATGCCAACAAAGGACCTCCTTCAATGCCTTTTCTTCTCGGAGAATTACAGTCCACAGCAGGCTGAAAGGACACGCAGCTAAATGCATTTCACAGCAAAATGTTTCCCCAGCCAGTTAATTTATTTAAGATGGGGGAAGTAATTAAAATCTAAATACATGTGTAGGGGGTGGGGGTCTGCCCCTCCTCCCACAAGGAGGGCACTCGAGCTGTCCCCAGGACGCCGGCGCTGTGACAGGGCTGACAGAGCTGTGACACACAGGCTGCAGCACTCGGCCCAGGGACCCTGCACAAGGCTGCTTTCAAACTAAAAAGTGCAAAAGCAGGCATTTACCTATTTCTTACAACAATCCTCCTACGCCTTGGTGAGCTCCACCTGGGCACCACTGCAGCAGGGAAGAGTGGTGAGGGTTCTTAAAGCATTATGTGTGTGATCTCTCTCCTCAGCCTGCCTCCAGTGTGCCTGGCTACAAACAGGAACAGGGAGCATCCTAAGCACACATGGAACTAGAGAGCCAACATCTCTCATCAGGTTCATCAGGTTCAACTGCAAAAAACACCTGCCTCCAAAAGGCAGCAGAGTGTGGGACTAAGCCCACATGGGGAAGGACAGTAGCAAGGCAGGAAGCTCCAGGGGTTTTGGGAGCCACCTGAAACCTGACAGTGCAAAACTGCACTGGAGTATGAGCTGCATTATTGGTCATCAGGGGGCTCAAGGGGGCTGTGCTTCCTACACCAGGCTCCTAAGCCAGGAGGGTGAGCCTGAGACATGATTATCTGCTGCAGGAAGGGAGATTCTTCTCTCCCCAGAGACTGGTGGGCACATGAAGGGATGTTTCAGGAAGGTGAGGAAGAAATTAAGTTACCAAGGTGAGTTTCTAAAGGCATCTTGCAAGGCAAAGAGCAATGCAGTTTTGTAAGCATTTCTTCCAAGGCTCTATGGACAATAAAAGTTAAATATTTTTGTGGAGCTTTCCCTACTGCACTGACAGCTCTGCTTCCCAAAGCTCAGGGAAGTTCAGAGCCCTTGTGGATGCAAAGCAAAGGAGTAGAGTAACAATTTTTCCTGTAAAACAAGTTAGTGAGAAAATACTCTTCCTCAGTGCCATACTATTCCACTCCTATACATGAGAAAAGTCCACTGAAGCCCACCACTGCATCTTAATGTGCTGAAACCAGAACAACTGCTGACCTTCTCCAAGACCCTAGAGCTCAAAGGAAAAGTCATCATTTATGGTTGTAACTGCTAAGAGGGAGGACTCATCCAGAGTTTAACACACACTTCCCATGCAAGGTCCCCATGTGCCACCACAGCACACTTTCAGAAGTGCAGCAAGTTAACAAAGTAGCACTGAGATTTCTAAATTTCACATATTCACAATGTCATAAACACTCAAAGTTGATCAGTGTTACAGGGAATCATAAGTGCAATTGCAGGCATTGTCCCTGCAATGATTCCTCAAACCTCAGGCACTGCAAAGGGCAGGAATTTATACCAAAATTCAAAATCTGCTTCATTGCTAAATCAGCCTTAGCAATGAAAAGCATCTGCCATTAAACCACTTTTAAAATTACCTCTCCACACACCTTTTGGTGCTTAGGTTTAGTTAAACGAGACTAGACAATTAAAAAATTCGTATTTCTTAAAATATTGTGACTGCAAAGGTCCTTTGGACATTACCACCATCACCTGAGCTTTGAGATTGCCAAGCAGACATGAATCTGCTCTGTCCAGGGCAAACCTTTCCTCAGCTGCTGGAGACACAGGATGATGCAGCTACAGCATCACCATCAGCATTTACTACTTGAACCATTCTGAAAAGTCGACTCCCCATTCCAAACTGCTCAATTTTGACTCAAGAGACTTTCAGGAAGAAATGACCGGTACAGGAGCCCTCCCTAACCTTCCTTCCATTTCCTGCATCCCTCTCCCCTGTTGTTCCATCAGTCTGGAATTTGAACAGGAGAAAAGTCTGTAAGGAACAATTAAATAAGAAAATAAGCAAGACATTATAAGGTCAAGAACAAAGAGATGGGAGGGCTCAGCACCTGTTAGGGGGAAGTGTGGTTAGCAAGTGCTTGCCTGGAGAATCCTAGGAGAAGAGAGGCACAGGAAGGAATGCTTTTGTTAAGAGAGGAACAGACAGCAAGGACCAAGTTTCTACCCAAAGAGCAGAAAGAGGCAATAAGCACTTAAGCACACTAAAAGCAAAAGTTTTCCATGTCCTTTAGTTTGTTCTGAGCTCAATCACCACCACGTGCCTCCACACACCTCTTCTGCTCAGGAAATTGTTCTGCTGTTTTCACACACGTGGTCTCATGGGTGAACCTGCCTTTTGCAGGCACGAAGCAGAGCCTGCAAAGGGAACACCAACCCTTCTCCAGGTCCTGGTACTTACTTGGGACTTGCTGTCCAGGCTGCTGCCACGTCTGGTAGGTACTGCCCCAGCCCTGTGTCATGAACGCCTGAGGACCACTGCAGAGGACAAAAAGCCATGCTCAAGTAGACAATAAAATACTTATCAAGCCACAGAGAAGTTGTCACTTATCAGCAGCTGCTGATCAAACAGGCAACATGGGAGCAAAAGGAAAAGCTGTGCAGGTGTGAGCTGCTATGTCCTGCCTTGGTATCAATCTGTCCATGAAGCCAAGGTGAAGATGCATCACACTGAACAGCACTCCTTGTGCTCTATGCAGTTCAGGCTTTCCTTCCATGCTCTCACTGCACTAAAGATAGGAATTTTGGAGATGCCAATACCTACCTGTGCATCACTTAACAGATGAAATCTTTCCTGTAGTCAAGCTTAAAGCACTGAGCTCACTTGCTTCTGAATTGAATGAAATGAATTGAGCTTCTGAATGCTCAATCTTTAAAAGGCTCCCCTCATACCCCACCCCTTCAGGGCCCTCCACTCTTCTCCCAGCACTTTCCAGCTCCCAGCCATTCCCCCAGCCCATGGGTGAGGAGATGCAGCAGCTTACTTTTGATGAGGTGTAGCAGGTGCTTGGCTGAAGGGACTTTGACCAAATCCTCCAGGTCCACCCATGCTGGTACCCTGTCACAGAATCCACAAATATTTAATGCCAGCTCCAAGTACAGGGTGGAGGCAGCTACTATGACTAGTAAGAAAGGAGAGAAGACAGCCTGGGACACGTGGATCCTGAGGCTGGTGTCAAGCCTTCTCCTCTCAATTCAGCATGAAGGCAGCTTTTCAGCTTTGCCATGCCCCAGTTCAGTATTTTCCATACTTTTTTACCAAAGTCTCCTCATTCAGTAGTGCTGCAGCCTGACTTTATGAAGCCTCAATACCACAGCACTGCATTAAGTGTAAGATAAGTCATCCTGAACTTAGAGAGCAAGTTGAGTGTTTTACTTTCAGGATGATGCTGCCAGGACTGTGTCATTCTCACACAGTGACACTATTGTCTCCCTTTCAAAAAATCTCCTTTGACAGTCTTTTCATACCTTATTATTGCTGTTCTTCCCTCTCAAATAGCTGTATACACTACCCAGGATTATGTCAACAGTCAAATCCTTCTGGGACCACAGCAAAAATTAACCAAATGGATGCTAGAGGGCCATCAAGTTCAAGCCAGCTGCTAAGAGGCAAATGGTTTTGAAGCTGAACAACGCAAGCACGTGCATTCTGTGCCATCCTGTGAGTCCAGGCCTACATGTACCCAAGAGTGACAACAGCATGTCTGAATGGGACAGAGCAAGAGAGCAGAGATGAACTTACACCAACTTTCTCATCTATGAGATGTCTAGCGAGCTCGATTTGCTGGGGGACCCCTCTGATTGTGAATATTCTTACACCAGGGTCTGTGTTTGGGGGTGGGTTTCTCTGCAGCTCCACGTGTGCTCCTGACTGCTGATTTATGCTCTTGATGTTCTCACCACCTGAAGAGAAGAAAGCCAAGACATTAGGAGGGATATTCAGCAGTTTTTTCCATAAAATCATATCAAAGTCAGGTCCTGGGAATGGATTACAGTTTCAGCTACCTTCTGTGTGCCTCAGGAAAGGTGGGCTGAGGATGGCAACAGCAATAGACACTGCAGTACCTGAGCTCATGCTGCTCCTTTAATCTACTTCAGAAGCATAACCTGACACCTTGAGCTACTCCAACAGTTTTTGGGGTCATGGATGATGCTGCTTAAAGAACACACAAGCCCTGCTAAGGGCTCACTGCCAGGCTCCCAACAAGATGCAGCATGACTGGGATACACTTTGAAAACAGATGCGAAACCTGCACTGACTGAATTCCATTGCTTTTGCACAGCTGTTCAAATCCTCCAGGAAATGAAGGTCACCTGCAACCTAAACAGGCTGGTTTTTCTTCTTTTTTCCATCACTAAGGCAAAAAGCCACCAGCCACATAACAAAGCTTAAGCCTTCTCCCAAACACGAGCTGTTTGATAGGTTATTGCCTTAGAGCAGCCTCTGCTTACAAGGTTTGCTATCCACCCTGCAGCCACACATCCCTGCACAGCCATGGCAGCACAGGATTCCAGGCTGTCTCCTGCTATTTCAGAGTTAGCTGTGCATGCAGTGAACGTCTCTGGCTCGTTTGCCATCTGGATGCACAAGAGCCCAGGAGTGCTTCCAGCAGGATGCAGCAGGGCCAGTCAAAGTGGATCTGATTTCCTCAAGACCTGCTAGGTCCTGGTCTCTTCATGAAATTTGCTTAACAAAAGCCTCAGCCAATGTTACAATGGTTCAATTCTTCTTTTGGGAGCTCACACAACTTACAGACCAGCTCCACTCAACTGGAGAAATTAAAGGGTGTGGGGAAGGAAGGGGTTTTACAACTTTTAAATCACAAACCAAAAAATCACCAGCTCAAAGGATAGACAGCAAGCAGCACAGACAGCAAAGGAAACTAACCAGAGATTTTTGTTTGGTTTTCATTAAAAAGAGCCTCCAAAAATAAACGCCTCAATTCTGCTCACATTTCCATCTCTATACATCCAGCACAATTTCAAAACAAACTGTGGATGTTGCAGACACTTGTTCATTTCATTGTAATGGACTCGTGACCTTTTTAACATTTTAAAGCCTTCTTGGGGAAGGGAGGAGGAAAAGTTGCCAAAGGGCAATTAACTCTTTCTAAATGAATTTTTGAAGATGCATTTAACAAAAGATAATCATGTCACATCCCTGGGCAGACAACAGGGATTGTACTGTGCAGCCAAAAGCCAACCCACTTACTTTCAGTCAAGCATGGGAAAGGAGTGAGATGAAGTTTCAAAACCAAGAAGGTTTTTTTTGTGTCATGCTTTTGTCTGATGCAGATTTGTTTGAAGCTCTGGTTTTTACATATCGAGGTGAGATCTGAATCAACAGCCATTTCATCTGCTTAGTGAAAACAGAGGACCCTTTCAGGCAACACAATTTGAAGGAGTGGCACAACTTCTTTACTGGGTGACAGAGGCACAACCAGAGGTTGCTACTTGCACTGCAGACTAGGTTCTCCTTCCAAAAGGGGATTAAAAATCGAAGCATTCTCAAACTGGAAGCAAGGAGAATACAGATTTCAAATCATTGCCCCATTTAGCATTCAGCACCAAGCCTGTGGCTGTTGGGCCTGATTCTACAGCAGCTCCCTCCTGCACCACACAGCAGAATTAAGTTAGCTGCCTCTCCAGGTTTGGTAGGAGACTGCAAGCTTTACCCCCACTCCAGAAGGACTCAGTGCCCTTGTCCTCTTCCCCTTGCAGCCTGGTACATGTGGAAGTGCTCCCTCCCAGCCAAGCCACCCTCCAGAGGATGCAAACGCCGTGACGCAGCCGCGGTGCCGGAAGGAATCTCCTCCCCACGAGGTGACTGCTGGGCACATGGTGGCTGTCTATAGAGCATTCATCCCCTCCATTCTTCCACCTGATGGGGGGCAGGAGCGAGCCAGGAGCGGCCTCCCGGCTGGATGTGAAATCCTAAAGCAATTAATCAAACCTGCTCAAAGGCCGGGCTGACAAGAGCCAGGCCGGCCGCGGTATCTGTCAGGGTTGCCGTATTTATCATGGAAATCCAGGGGGGCCCAGGGAGTCAGCGGCTGTTTCCAAGCACCACCAAACACAGACAGACTTTGACATGTGTATGGTGCTCGCCTCCACCCTTCCTCAGGGCCTTTGGGAAAGAAAAGCTGCACCTTCCCACCCTCCAAGGGAAAAAGCCATGCGCAGGATCTGCAGGCCAGCTCCTGAAAGCTCACGCTCCCAAGCTGAGATGTCCACAAGAAAAAGGCACCAGGTCTTCAGTCATGTATGCTGCAGAAATTGAGCTGAAAAACTTCTCAGCCTCCCTCTTTTCCCTGCTTCTAGAGGGGTCACACAGAGCTGGGAGCACAGGAGCAGTTAGCAGGTCAGATCACACCTGAGTGCCCAGGGCTCTTGGGTCAGCACTCTTTGCTTGGGTGCTGGTCTTGAGACCAAGCTGGTGGCCCAGAGTCCTCAGCCAGATCTTACAGAGAAGGCCAACAGCTCCATCCTGTATCACAGCAAAGGAAAACACCCAACAGCTGGAAACTGCTCAGAAACTGTCAGGGAGTGCAAAGGTTTTGTAATTGGTCACTGTTAAGAAAGCCCCACTAAGATCCCCTCTGCCCTGCACTGCCCCACAGGCAGCAGGGGTGGAAATAAGAATTGCCTGTCTTGCATCAATGTGTGGAGAGTGCAGCACATCCATGCTGGTCCAGACCCCAAAAGGCAATGCTACAGCCATCACTCACTTGACAAAAGTGAAGGCTGCAGCAGCCTAAGAGCACAGGCACTGTGAGAACACCGATTACAAGGTGGTATTACAATGCTACCAGCACTCAAATCACCATACAACTAGTAATTAGTCACTCCAGAAAGCTTCTGATCTGGCCAAGTAAGAATCTCTATTTTGCTGTTGTGGAAACAAAGGTAAAAAGCCACCCTTCACCCCCCAGTGAGGCTGTGCCAGGCCTTGCACTTGAATGCTGGGACATTCACTCCACTACCTGCATTTATCTTTTCAGCACACAGTGCTCTCTGTAGTCACAAATGCTCCACTTCAGTGCACTGCTGAACAACAAGTGACCTTTTCTGATCCTTTATTAAAGATGACTAATGGATACAGCAATAAAGTTTCATTATAATTTGATTTTTCTGTACATGTAAGTCTCACTCGTGGGCTTAAAATTTACTTTGCTTGATCTTTTGGCCAACTGGACTGTTCAGTGAGGACAAGTATAATCACTGCAATTTCTGCATAATGGGGAAAGCAGGTGGTTTTTCATACTGAAAAAAAGTTTTCAGGTTTGTGAACAGGCTTGTGGCAAAAAAACAACATCTCAAAACAATTGCAGCTACAGGGCTGACCTGACCTGGTCATCCAACAGTGCAGAGCTCAGGGTGCTGTGGGGACAGGCCCATGACAGGGAACAGCAGGGACGTGCAGGAGGGAAAGAGGCCACAACAAGTCTCACCACAAGCTGCCTCCTGCCAGGAACACTCAAAGCCACTGAAACTTGGCCCAATGCCCTCAAGTCTCTGCCTCCCTTTCTGCTGTAGTTTATCTATTCCTATTCTATTCTCTGCTGAGGCTGAAAGCCAGCTGTGATTACTTAAATACTAGTTCAGGCATATGTCATTCTTTCTGAAATAAGCAGATAGAAAAATGAAACACTGCCTTAGATAGGTCAGTGCATTAGCTCAGACACATCACAGCAGTTCAGAGCTAGAGCTTGCCTGCTCCTGGCTCTACCCTGACTCCTGCCACTGCCCCACGTGCAGCTCCTGCTCTGTGACAAACGGAGTCTGCTGCTGATGCTCAGTTTCATAACCATCACAGGGCTGTCCTGATTGAGAGGATGACTCCTCATCCATCTCCTGAGCATGGAGAGATCCACTGGCCAAGCAGCCAAGGGGCCTCCATGGCAGTGAACACGCTCAGCCAAGTGGCACAAGGTGCACCAGGCTTCTGTGCCAGGTCAGGTGAAAGCAGAGGCAGAGAAATCCTCCTACTTCACTTCACTCATCACACACTTCGGGGGCTGGAAGCAGCTCCTGTTATTAGCACACTCAGAGACCTTCCATTTCCTCACACACAGAAATCCAGCACCATGAAATGACTGTTCTGCTTGTCCCTGATAAAGCGTCCTTCAAATGAATTCTCTGTAAAAAGACTCCACAAATGAACCTGCCTTTTCTCAGCCAGCTGCTTGTTATAAAACAAGCTTATTTGACAGCTCTGCATTAAGAGCCTCTCTTACAGCTTGTGAACAAGGGCCTGGAGAACACAATTATGAGTGAGAACACCACAAGGAAAACAACCACAAACGCTTACAGCTTATTCCTATGCTGCACTCACTGGGCACTAAACACTACAATCACAGAAAACCCCAAAGCTTCACTGTCAGGCAGCAAGAACATGACCATCCTGAGAGAGAAGGATTGCAAGCTGTGGCATTTGGAGCCACCAAACCCACCTTTGCCTATAACAAGGCCACACTTGTCAGCTGGAACAGTGTAGGTGATTTCCTGCACGCCCCCAGGTGCTCCAACACTCCAGTCCCCACGGCCACGACCTCTTCCTCTGGCAACAGCCAAGTTTCCAAAGCCATCTCGTTCCTTAGAAGGCAAAACATGTGCATCAGTGTTTTTATGCTGGCACCAATGCACATTAAAAACAAAATAAAGCCAGGTCAGTTAAACTGCATCATAATCAATGGCATTGAACTGAGATATTCCTGGACCTCAGTTTCACAGTCAAGGTCTTGAAGCACTTCAGAAAGATGCCAAGTAATGTAGGTTACAGTTGCCTTCCTGATTCAGCAAGATATTTTTATTTTTAAATGCATGCCTTTACATCTGCTGGAATAAACCTATAAATAAGCATCATCTACTTAAGGACTTTCAGTTTGTGATGGGGGGGGTCTCCTTAGAGCAAACAATGGATCTTGGCACTGACACACACAAAAGTTGCTTTCCAACCCTTTCAATCGGCACCCTGCTGGAATTACTCAGCAGAAATGCACATTTTCCAAAACTTCCAAAGGAAGCTTCTAAGCTCAAAGACACTTAAAGGACATACCCATTTTGGGTAAGTGGTATTTCCAAAAGCAAATGCTATGGGCAGTCAGAGGCTATCATGACAGACCACAATATTTAAGTGAATCATTACAGCAAGTTAAGAAACCAAGTATTCAAACCAGGTATTGGGGCTAGAAGAGATATCGAGATGGACAAATTACAGACCTTGCTGGACAAATTATGCTCTGGTTTCTGAAATGGCCTAAAGCTTTAATTCCTCATAATGCAAAAGGAATATACAACATCCTTCAAGAGTCTGCCCTAGTGCTTCACCTTTCTTGTTCTTGTGTAATGCAACGTTGGTGGGTCTTAGAGCACAGTGACACAATACCTGAGCACTCAGCACCTTCCTGTGCCTCCACCAGATCAAAGGGCTGGAGTCTGAAGATGAGGCACCACTGAGCACTGGCAGTGCACTGCTGTCTAAGCACAGCCCCCAGCCACTGTCTGATGCTGATGGACTCCATTCCATCACTGTTTCCAAACTTAACAACAACTAAACAGGAGATTGATGTGGAGCTAGAATGATGCCTCATAGGCCTGGGAATAGAAGACCTTCCCACAGCTCAGTTAGCCCACATTACATTAAAAGAACTTCCATCATAAAGAAACAAACCTCAAACCCAGCAGCTCTGGGCAGCAGCATGTGTGCCCTGCCCTACCAGGGGAAAACTGAACACTGCTGCTTTTCAGAAGATGGCCTCCATCCCTCCATGCAGCCCACACTCCCAAAGAGCACTTCCAGAACCCACCTGTGCCGTGAGGATGAGCTCACTGATGATGTGTGCTGCGTGCTGACACCGATCGGGGAGCCCCATGACCTGCGCGACTCTTTCAGCGCTAATCCCATCATCTGTGGAGAGAGGTGGCAAAGACTCAATTAAAAGCAGAAAACATCCCCTCACCAACAAAAGCTTCCTTCCAGCACCAACGCTGCTGGCAGCATTTTCACACCACAGAACTATCCCAGGAGCTACTGCTTCCCTCCACCTTCAGCCCCTCTTCCCTGGACTGCAAGAGGACAAAACCCAGCCCACACTGCAGAGGGAACAACACTCAAAAGAAAACACTTTCAAATGTCAAAAAGCTATGGAAAGAGACTGATACAATTTTAAGAGGAAAAAGGCAGCTTTGATAGGTGATCAGACAGCCAAGGACCCAGAGAAAGTTACTCAGAATTAATCAACTCCTGATCCCCAAAGGCCTTCATGTCCTGAAGGAGAATTCTTTAACAGGAAACAAAAGATTTTTGTTATTTTATTTATCTGTGTAATTACCACTCAAGACATGACTGTTGTGACATCTAATGTTCTCAAATGAGCTGTACATAATCTTCCTCTCTGAAAACCAGGAAGTGCATGAGGAGGCAGCACATCACATTTAAATGGGTTTCAGAAAGAGACACAATGCATCTGTAACGAGGAAAGCCTGGCTGCTGGAACCCAAAAGTGGAACACTGGTCAGAAAGCAACGGCTCTCCATCCTCACACAAACCTGGTTTAAATTGAATCCTAACTCCAGCATCATTCTGAATCTTTTTGATCATTTCTCCATTTCTTCCTATCACAATTCCAACAGCATACCTGGGCACAGAGACCTGATGGGAAAGGCAAAGGAGTATGAAAGTGCAGAGAACTAGACTGAATGACTCTGATTTTACAAGGAGATGCTCTTAACTTTGAGGATGAGCCATGTTAGGCAGCTCCAGGCTACAGAACCGCATCTCTTGAGAAAAACAAACACGTGGCCACAAATTCCTTCCCCACTAAATGAGCTCTGCACTACAAGAATGCAGCTTCAATTATAAAGTGCCATCTGGGAGTCCACGAGAACTCCTCCTCTTTGCAGAGCCAGACTCAATTCTTCTGGCAAAAAAAAAAAAGAACACAACACATTTAAAAAAAAGCTTACAGGTTACAAGTGCAGTTGGATGACTCCCCCCAGTACCCATCCCACAGGGAGGTTAGCAGAGCACTGAGAAGCAAACGTACCTCTATGCTGCCTCCTCCCATTCTAGCACTGAAATCACTGCGTACGCCTCGGAAGTCTGCCTGATCTTTCTCTCGGATGATCTCCAGTACCATTTCCCTTGCTTGCTACATGGGGAAAGAAGTTACAGTTAGCTTCAAATTCTTCTGCTTGCCCTCCTGGTGTTAGGGCCTCAACATGGGGAATGGTCAGGCTTCAGGCACGGGGATCTCCATCTGCTGAAGGGAACAGCAGTCTGATTTAGGATTTCTTTTACCACAGTCAGTTCTTGATGGCATCTTCTATGTCTGACAAAACCTGCCAGGTGCACAAGGTGGCAGTTTCTTGGTTGCAATTGCTTCCTCCAGTTTTTCAAAAAAGTTCCTTTAACTTTTAAAATATCTTTGGAAGTGGATGCCCTTTCCTACTGACAGAACTGAAACCAATAAAGTAAGGCAGAAGCTGCTGGTAGCATGGCAGAGGTCATACCCACTAAGAGCTACAGAGCACATAGCAAGGAGGCTGCTGGGCACCACTGAGCTTCCTGACTCTGAGAAGTCAAACCCAAGTCTGCAGCAATCCAGCAAGACATTTTCTGAGACAAATGGATATTTTTCCTATCTACTGACTGCACTCAAGGCCATTCACAAGCCCAGCTAGTGAAAGTCTACCCTGGAAATCAGCCAACAGTATTCAACAACAAAATAAAAAAAGCCTATATGTCAAACCACAGCATTTGTTTCTCACTACCACCAGTCAAGCTTTTGACACCTTTGCTCTATTTCCAAGCTTGAGGACAGTGGTGAATCTCTCTCCTTTCATTTTTACATATTTCCCATGTCCTCCAAGTATTTTTAACAGAAAGAAACTCAAAGACATTTCAGAGATGCCAAGACAGAAATATGGGCGATGGAGAGATTTCAGAAGGATTTGAGGAAGTTAAGAAACACTGTTGCAGCATCCACAGAATCCCACCAAACCCAAGGATTCATCACACTTCTTAAATACTTCCTAAGTGTGCTCAGCTTTAAGTGCCTCAAAGATCTTCCAGCCTGTGCAGTCTCCATGTTTCCTTGAATGGAAGATGTGACAACAGCAAATCTTGCACAGCAGAAGCCACCTGGGAAGTGGCCACGCTGAGAGTATGACTTGGTTAAAAGTAGCCAGACTGTCTTTAAACTCCTTTTGCACAGTGATACCTCCACAGTAAGAATTTCAGGGGGGAAAGAATTAACTCTAGAACTTGCAATAAGAGCTTTGAAAAATACTACCCAAATACTATGTCTGAGCAACACCAACTGTTGCAGCAATTTATGATTAGGGAGATCCTATGAAACAGAACTACTTCTATTGGAGACAGGAATGCTAAGCTAGATTTAAGTACTTAGCAAGTTATGAAAGGCACTTGCTGAGAAGTGGAACGTGCTGTGGCTAAACTTTAATGCTCTAATTCAGGCGCTCCCATCACGCTGCCATCCCCCAGTCTGCAGCTG
Organism: Fringilla coelebs; assembly: GCF_963513975.1. Classification (NCBI taxonomy): domain Eukaryota; kingdom Metazoa; phylum Chordata; class Aves; order Passeriformes; family Fringillidae; genus Fringilla; species Fringilla coelebs. The sequence goes on along the minus strand of NC_140047.1, from coordinate 7,698,483 downwards.
ATGGGGTTTTTTTTCCAAACCACAGGTACATCTACATCTGCAGAACCCTGGCACAAGGAGACTGAGGCACCAATATTAAGCAAACCCCTTGGTTTCAGGAGTTGTTGTGGGATTGGTTTTTAATTACCTGCGTCGATTGGCTGTCTGAGGTAGTTTTGTGAAAGGTTTGCTGTCTCAAACGTGTGATTCAGTCAGTCACTAAGAACCCATTTGCTCAAGTGACACAGAGCTCTCATTTTTTGTCACACAGACTGGAAAGCATTTCAAAACTACTTTCTCCAAACCCTCCCCCCCATCTCTACTCCTACCCATGTGCAGTATTTATGTGGAGTGACAGCTCCTAAGTTATGCTGTAAAACAAACTACTCTGCTGTTTTAACTTGCTCTACTCAACCTTACAGAACAAACAAAACCAGGAAAGATTATTACATTTACAGTTGGATTTGACTCCATTAGGTGCTCACAAATACACTCAGGTTTGAATTTCTCCTCAGTTCTCTTGGGGAACCAGTTTGCTTTTGTTACATACCTGTACTTTAAATGCATCTCCAGTAATACGGAGAGGTTTATCTGCTCCAGTAGGCAAAGGACCATCTTGGATCATAATCATTTTCACACCTGTTCGCTCCTGAAGAAAAAGCACAGAGCAATTTTCTAAGCAGAGTCCCTAAAACAAGGGACTAGATTTTGGTTATTAAACATTATGAAGGTCAAACCAGCACCGTTACAGAACGCACAAATTCAGGAACAGTCCTAGAGCGTAAAGGACTGCCAGAAACTGCACTGCTCCTGAGGTTCTCAAACAGCTGAAATCCTTGCAAGAACAACCCCCTCCACCTCAACTACTGACCTTCCAGCCCTTTCCAAAACGTGTAGCATGTAACAGTTATTAAGTGACCAGCCTCCAAACTATATGACAGAGGTCTAATAAGGGCACTTAAAACCCCTCCATTTTTGACCCTAGGTGTTTTGCTACAACCTTCTATTCTTTAAAAACTTGTACCAGATGGAGGAATAAAGAACGTCCAGGAACACAGTTTATACATAACACAACACTTAATTAGAAAGGGGTGGGATGAGAAAAAAAGATGACATATGGCAGCTTTACCACAGACCAGCAACAAAAGAGAAGCAGAGCACTCTACAAGAGCATGGCTGGCATTAAAAATACTGCAGAGCAGAGCAGACATGGCCTTTCCTTGGCTACAGGGATCCCCTCCTAAACAGCACACACCAAGTGTTATCTACAGCACACGGGTTTCTGTCGCAGTTCTGGCAAAACTCCACTACTTGTGTAGCTGGGGCCACGCTGATTTTGTAACACGAGATTGGACTGGAGTCCAATCTCCGAAGGCAGAAGAGTAGTCTGGAGAAGGTTAGAGCATTCAAGGCTCTCCATTTCAGCCTGTTCCAGTGGATCTAGAGAAGCTGCAGTAGGGAAGAGAGCCCTAAAGGAAATGCATCTTGCGCACCTGCAACTGTTTTATTGTTTCACCTCCTTTGCCGATGACTAGACCCACTTTGGATGCCGGGATCAAAATCTCCTGAATGGTACTGTTGCCATCAACATCGTTGTGAAAACCAGGTCCGTTCCGACAGCGATCTACAATCTGCCCCAGAAGCCGTTTTGCTTGTCTTTGGAAAAGAATCGAGGGAAACAACCATTAGACAACATTGCTCCATGTGCCCAAGAGACCAGGAACCATCGGAATGGAGAGCGATCGGGGAGAGGAGAAGTGGAAAGATGGAGGAAACCATAGTCAGCACAATGTTTGCCCTTTTTTTTTTTTTAAACTCTCTGATGGCTATTTTCCCCTATCATGATTATTTATAAGCAGTTTGATTTTTGAAGGGGAAGAGAAAAGGAAGAGCAGCAGCATGCTCTGACCTCTTAGGAAGTTAAGGACAATAGTTGAACTACAGCATTTGGGATGCTTGCTTCAAATGAAGATGCTCTAGGTTTTAACTTTTCTAACATATATACAATAATAAACTCAAGCTCTGGTCTTCTTCTCAGTCAAGACAAAAAGACACACACTGCTCTGATACTAACACAGCCCATGGATTAACCATTCTCTGATCAGTCACAGGCAACTGCTTTGCTCTTCTCTACCTGCTCTTACCAGCAGCACCAGAACACTGTCCTAACACAGCCTCTGCTCCAAGCAGTAGGTGCTGAAGCTACACCACGAAGCAAGGCAGGGATACTGCAGCAGCCACCAGTGAAAGACTGGGTTCTTCTACTCCTGGTGAGAAGAGACACACAAAGAAGCATTTGGGAGATTAAAGATCCCTTCTCTAAAGTCTTTAGCATGTCAGAGGTAACGGACAGGGCTTCCCTTCATCTTGAAGACTCCTATACCAGCACATCCCATTCCTGCCCTTGTCCCACAACCCTTCTGAAAGCAGCAGAAATTCACTGGTTCCTTGTACAGCCTAATGCAGCATCTTTCCCTCTCTCCACTTCACACCAAGCTGTATCAGGCACCCTAAGGATGACTGAATTCTCTCTGGAGATTTGAAGAACCAGTACAAACTCATCCCTTCAAGCAGACATTCCCCCAAGGCAGTTCAGGGGGTGGGGCACTGAGGCTGCACTCAGAGCAGAGCACTGCTTGCCCTTGACTTTCTCACAACAAAAGGGAAAAGGTGGAATTTCTGGAAGCCTGCTTCAAATGTTCTGGAAAAGTCCTGGGACATTTTATTCATCTGCCTTTGTATTTTGTGCAAAGTTCTTTTAGTGACAATAGAGACCACAACAGTTAATACACAACATATTTCAGATGAGAAGGGGTCACTTGGAAATTAACCCTATTAGTTTGTCACTGCATATAACTAATGAAAACATTCCTCACAAAACTCTTCTCAAAGAAGTCTGACACTTAGAATGATTTCCTTACTTTATTTTCTTTTTCTACAAGTAGCCTGGAAAAAACAGTTCAAACAACCAACTTGTCAAGAATTTTACCACAAAAGTAAATTAAATTTCACTTAATTCCATGTCCATGTTCTGTTTCACAAATTTAAGAGTCTCACTTCTAAGATTTACTCATATTTGATTTAAAGACAGCTTTGGACATGAGTACATTTAACTGCTTATTTCAGAAGCATGAAGTCTTAACTACACTTCTCCCCCATTTTCCCACAACTGCATCTCATGAAGCATCCCAGCTTTTCACTATTTTGCTCTTGTTCTTAAATATCCTTTGCTAAAGGGGAAAAACCACCTCAATATCAGCAAGAATACACTGCCTGCCCTATAATATGAGATTGCCAATTATATTTGTTGGGGCTCACTGCTTGCAGTATTATGGCAGAATAAGGAGATTTAAGTACCCTTAGATCTCTTTAGGAATGGAAGAATGATGAATGTCTTCTCTTTAGAGAGACAATCTTTGCACCAATGTATTTTCAAACGCAACTCAAAGATTTCCAGATGGATTTTAAAAAACCCACCTACCCAAAGGCTGGGGAGAGAAAGAGCAGCTCCATATGTTAAGTGTGTTCCTGTAAGCCTGAGGATCCTGGATCCAGTTCCAGCAGGAGGTCCTCAACTGGTTTGTGAGAGTCTCAAACTCAGCTCCTGGGAAGGGGGAGGGAGGAAACACTGTCCCTAAAGTTTCTATAGGTCTAAAGATAGAAATCCCTGCTGGCTGGCCACGTGTCTCTACCATGCAAGGAGCAGAATCAAGACTTGGGTTCAGTCCTTTGCTTCTTGTTGGCAGCAACGCAGAGACAAGCACCCAGTGGGCATCATGCTGCTCTGCAACAACACCAACACCTCCAGGGTATCCTGGAGGGGCACCCACAGGCTTTGGAGGCCTCATGCAGCCCTTCTTCAGCTGGAAGGATGCTCATCTCAATTGGAGCAGGGAAGCGAATGGGAGAAGAGAAGTGCCCTTCAAGAGCTTAGCTCAGTATCCTGGAAAGCTGCAGTTACTAAACTGCATCCTAGGTGCCCTAAGAGCAACCTCACCCTGAGGAGGGGAATTCCAAGGAAATTTCTGCAGAGGAGTCAAACTGCAAGTGGAAAAAAAGCCTTTGAGGTGCACAGTTTAAAGCATCAGACCAAGAGGTTCTATGCTCCAGAGACCCTCAAGTTTCTCTAGGCCAACATTTGCTGGTGTGGCTAATAACCAAGTAGCACCACTGACAGAGCACAGCATTAGGGAGAAGAGAAAGAAGGAAAAAGAAGAGAAATTAAATCAGAACTCACTCAATGCTCTCTGGTGTCCCAGTGAGTACACAGGGCCTCTCGGGCATCCCGCCACTGTCTGCAAAGGAAACAAGGAGAAAACATACAAGGAGTTTTAAAAGTGTGGCAGCTATTTCAGTGACCATGAAGCACCTCCCACCTGCACACATAGCATGCTAAAGAATTCAAAGACATCCAGGATCAACATATTTTAAATGATTTACTGGATGTCTGCATTCTTTTAAAGCCTTCCCCAGGAGTGGTAAAAACTCAGATAACGTTGATCAACAGTTCCCTGCACAGCACTGCAGCACAGTCTTCCCCAAAGCAAACTGGCACCAAATGATCCCATTTGGATGAATGGTCTCATTTCTATGATGCAAAGCAATCTGTATGGAAAGCTGCTGCCAACCCTGCTGACATGTCCTCCGCCAGGAGCTGGAGCTGACCAGACCAGTCAGAGGCAAACCACAGAGCTGAGCAAAGTGAGAAAACTCAGCAGCTTCAGGTCTAAGCACAACATGGATTGTTCATTTGCTCTGCAACCATCTGCTGGTTAAAGCCAGTTCCATTCCCCAAACCACCTGACCAACCTGTTTCTACCCTGGTTGGGAGGTGGGTCCCACAACAGCTCTCCCATGGCTGTCTGTATCCATGGTAATGGTGATAACACACCCTGAGCATGGAAAGCACCTGATCTCGTGGACACAGCACCCTTTGACAGTAAAACCTGCTCACCACAGGTTTCCTGTCCACCACACAACGAGGGGCTTACCTGGAGCAATTTGAATTTTGCAGCCAGACTCTATCTGGATCCGTGAGATCTGTTCTCCTCCCCTGCCGATTACTGAAACGAGTGCAACAAGCATCAGAACAAACTGTTTTTCCTGGAAACTGCAGAGCACCTTCCCCCTTTTACTCCACTGCAGCTGTCTATAAAGGAACAGTTTCACTCCAGGATTGCAGAAGAGGCATCCACAGCATGACCAAATTTATCATAGCAGAAAAACATTAAAATACTGCTGAACATTATTCTCTTTGTTTGGAAAAACAAACCAAAAAAGCCCGTCTGGCACAGGAATGGAAAGAAATAAGGATGAAAGAAATAAGGCACTAGTCTGGGTGATGCTAGGAGAGTAATTTAAGTACATCTTGTTCAGCCTGAACCAATAAGCCAGTTATTTGGGGTACTAAAAAAGGCAAAGACTTGTTTCTTTATAATTCCTATTTTACTGCCATTTTTGAATGGACATGCTATTTGGCTGTCTGCACTCAGACAGAACCACATCCTGAAATGCTCTATCGACCTCCAGGCAGCACAAATATCCCTCTCCCTTAACTCTCAGAGTTAAATTGCTGTTTCACAACAAGACACCCAGAGCACAGGCTGTGCCAATCACCATTCCTACCCTTCCCAGACTACAAAAACAGAAAAGCTGTCAAGTCAACCAGGTATTCCTGGCTCAGGATGCTCCCAAAGAAGCATCTCAGCTGTGGGGCTGCATCCCCCTGTATCCATCCAGCCCTGAACCAGGGTGAGACACAGAGATTGATGCCTGCAAGGTCCCCTCTCCCAGGGCCAACATGCTCCATGTGTAGCACCAGGAGCGAAAAATGAAGAGGTTTGGCAGGAGAGGAGGGAGCTTTTTCCCCTGTAGGAATTTGAGTTCCAGTCTTACAGTAGCTTTAGAGTCGGGACAAAACTTGGCGCGCTATGGGGTAATTAGCAGGGCCTGTTATTTTCCTCTTTACTCTCCATATATCAAATTGGAAGGGATACACAGAGAGCCAGCAGTGGAAGAGTCTATGCAATCACTGCAGTAACACATCAGCAGGAGGTGCCATTGAAAGCCAGAGTAATGATCATTAAGAGGAAGAGAGAAATTAGGATCAAGCTTGAAAGAGAACAGCATCAGGAATGCAAATCTAGGAAAAACTCTGGTCTGGTTGTTTCCCTGCAGCAAATGTGTGAGGAATTTAAAATTCTGTTTAACTTGCCTTTGGTCAACTCATATTTTAACATTTAAGTGTTGTTTTCCTTCCTCAACTCTCACAGTTTTGCATACTCCAAGTAAAATGTTGCAATGAAGGGAAATAAATTCACTTTTGACTTGTTTATGTACTGTGCTAATGGGAATTTAAAAGAGAAAGTCACTAAAATGCCCAGTAACTTGTACCAAACATTCTTGTTCTTATTACTGGGACACCAAGCTTTTCCATGAAGTTTGCATCTGGATTTTAAACACAGATCCTCTGTTCCCCTCTGCTGTTAAGACAGCATTAAAAAAGGCTTATACAAGGCTAATAAGCACAAAAAACTTGTGTCAGAATCAACAGCATTCCTGCACAGGAAACACATCAAGAAGCATCAAAAGCATCCAAGGTACTTACTAAATCCAACCATTTTATCAGGCACTTTGAACTCTTCTGTTATTACAGCCCTAAAAAAAAAAAGAAAGAAAAAGAAAAAGGAAGAAAACCCCAAAGTCATTACAAAGAACAATTTGGAAGGAACTACAGCCCTGCCATGGAGCCTGGGCTCAGCACAGGGGCTCTGCACACACAAGTAAAAGCACATTACTGTCAAAATCATTTGTTTTGGAAGGGACCTCTGATGGTCACACAATTCCTCCCATGCTGGATCCATTTCCAGTCTATCTCTGGTATCTTGAATGGAGCTCCTTCTGTCATTCTTGCTCCAGACAGAATTAACAAAAAAAGCCCTAAGTTTCCTCATCACTGAGCCTGGACCTTCCAAGCATCAGTGTCTGCCCAGTGATTCTGGATATTCTCTTCCCAGGAGACACCAACGACAGCCAGTCCTGACATGAAATTCCCCTTCTAATAGTCACAGGTTTGGGACTCTTTTTCACTTGCTTGTCCTTATAATTCTTCTCCTTGGAACTAATTAAGATTGTCTTCAACTATCCTCTGAATTCTTATTATCTCTAGACTTCCACACCTATTGCTCTTTGGACATTTTCAATGTGTCTGCTTCAAAACAAATCACTCAAAGCAGTTTCCTAAGACCTGACCATAGTCAAGCAGAAAGGAATTAACTTGGACTGTTTTTTTGTTTAGCTGTTTCTGTCTTGCAGAAAACACAACACCATGAACGTGGAATTTGCAAATATGCATTATATACAATTTGCTCAGCAATCTCAAAAGCAATAAAACATCTGCATAGTTAAGTTCAATGCAGGTTTTGTAGAGAGGTATATTAAAATATTCCCATTTTTTTGCTTTAGATCAGTTAGAAAAGGTGCAAAAGACACACCAGACTTGATTAGCTAAGTTGCAGATGAAGTACTAAAACTGCCTACCCCTTTCTAGGATGCTCTAGTAGGACATTAGCTTTAACTTAACCATTAAAAATTTAAGGTTCTACAGCCTTCATGCACATTGTTTGTCCCTTCTGCTGAGGCCCCAAACAGCTGCTTAGGATGGAAATGCACTACTATTCACCTTCAGGCTAATCCAGCTTTAGAAATGTTCTTCCCTTCAAAACAACACAGAAAACTCCTCAAGAGTAGGACTTGAGAAAAACTGAGAATTTTACATTTTTATAGGATGCTGAGACTTGCTGGATGACAAGTCATACTTGCTTCAGTTTTCCCAAACCATCTTTGACAAAGGAATCATCCCCGGTCATATTACACCAACAAAACTAAATAATAAGAACAACAACAGTAACATGTGTCTGTTTGATACTTCCACCTCTCACCAAAATGCCAGATCTTTTTTCACTTTTTCTGTCTTGCCCCTGCCAGGGCAGGGGAAGGGAAAGGAAAGAGAATTTCTTTTTTTCAGTCCTGCAGATTTGCAGAGACCAAATCCAAGTTTCACATCAACTCCTCTTTTTTCATCAGAACAAACAACCCAGACTGTAGAAAACCCAAGCTGACAGTTTTTCCACATTCTCAACCTCTGACTTTCTAACACTACTACAGATGGTGGATCAATAAACAATTAGAATTGATCAATAAATAATAAAACATAACCCACTGCTTACCTTTGATGTACCAGGGCCCCTAACTGGTTACCTACTGTGGCAGAGAGAGAAAAAAGGGAAAAAAATCAAAGCATTAGCACGGATAAACTAACTTCATCCCTATAGAAAAAGAGTTCTTACCGTTTCATCAAAAAAGAAAGAAAAGCAAAACAGTAATTTAGGTTCAGTGGCTGAAATGAATGCGTTATGTGCTACAAAACAGGAGGGGATTTCTTGATCAACACACACCACAGCCCAGTGTCCAGCTGAACACAGGATAGGGAATTGATCCGTGTCTCCCCATGCTGAGAGTCATGGGAGAAAATCCTGCCTGCCCAAATCCAAATCCCTGCAACTAACCTCCCCCCCTTCCCAAATTAAGCCCAAAGTAGTAAAAAAAGGGAAAAGGGGGGGAGGGGGGAAGAGGGAGAGAAATCTGAAGGAGACCAGTGTGTATTAATAAACAAGAATAAAAGCCAAGCAGCCTCAAAGATTCCCTCAGTCCAAGCATTGACACGGCTGGCACATACTTCTCTCTGTGTCTCTGATCTGTGCTCCATGGAGCCCACTTACACGGAGACCTGTTAAAGGAATAGGGCTGTTAAGTAACCTCGTGGCACCCAAACACTGTTTCAACCCAGCAAAACACATGTTCTTGAGCACATTCCAGGCATTTCTGCCATGCTAGCTGGTGGTCCATCTATGATTAGCAATTATCTCCCTACTGACAACCCTGAGACAGACTTCTCCCCCCAGCCCCCACAGATTAGATCTTTCTTCCAAATGTTAATGGCGAAAATATCATTAGACCAACTCATGCAAAGTAGGAACATGAGCCCTGCTGGGCTTTCTACTGGACTTTGCCTGCAGCAAACCAGCTAAAACCCAGACCATTTGGTGCTAACAACCAGTTGAAAGATTATATTGCATGCCTGGAGGGCACGGAACAAAACAAATGAAACTGGCCAACATGGGAGCTGTGACAATAAAGATGCTGTTTCAAACTACCTTGCAGCAAGCTGCACATTCTTTGACCTGAAATAAATTGGCAATCAGCTGGCAGGGATAGAAAGTGGATGCATCCCACACTCTCTAAATCTGGTAGAAAAATGCATCAAGTTTGTGGCCAAACACTTTACTCAAAGAAAATAGACAAAGAGAGTCAATAGTGTATTTCTGCTGCGTGTCAATACTCCATGTTAGTTCAGGACCAAAATATTGACAATGTTTCTATTTTATTACTGTCTCCAGCTCAGCGATAAGACAACTGCTGTGTTAATTGACTCCCTTAGATTTGTCTTTGCATATTCTCACCCTGAATATGAAAAGCTCTAATTTGACAATTGTGAATACTGCAGTTGAAAAAGGTGGGTGATGTAATGGGGAATATTTGCTCTGGCTGATAAGCTTCTACCACAGAGCTGAGCAAATACAACCAAACTCAGAAAATTTCAACTCCACACAGTAGGTCTGGTGATATTGGTGTAGTGTGGGGCTGCCACAGCCAAGGCCACTCATTATCAAGATGCCAGAAAGAGTGGTTTTAACTCTGCAAAGGCTGTATTTAAATCTCCACCTGGCATTTCAATTCACCAGAACTGCTCTCTTAGCAATCTGTTCCGCTGCAGCCGCTGCCCACAAATTATGAGACAGATACACATCCTATAATCAACTCCCCAAGTTCATGCAAGGAAGGGAAGAGCCTTCATTTTGTAACACAATCCTACACTTGAAAAAGCCAACTTCTGATGGGAAACCTGTACCAGCACAGGAAGTTAAATCAGTCAGGGAATTAATGCTTTAGATGCAGGTAGCAATGTCTCTCCAACCCATTCTGAGTTGCAGAATCCAGACAGAGTAAGACATTCACCCCCACAGGGAGGTATCAACCTTAATGCATGTTTATTGTACAAATTAGTATGGAAAAATTATGAAATTATGCCATAGTAACTTATGTGAGAGACCATTCCTTCCACAGCTTCTCAAAAAATTGAAACTGAAGGCAAATGGAGAGTAATGGAAATTATTTACTTCAAGTAGTTTATGATTTCTCTCTGTTTTGAGGGGGAAAAAATGATGTGGCTCCCAGTTCCAACAACCTAAAGGTCCATTTCTTCTCCAACATGTCCATTTTTCTCTGATAAACAGGGACTAACAGAGAGGCAGGGCTGGGGCAGCCACAATACTGAAAGCTGATGCACCATTCCACTGTCTCCCTTCACACCAAGGAGGGGGCTGAACTCTGACAAGCCACATACATATTTCCCCTTTTACATCTATTCAGTACAATTTAACTGTAACTGCAGTCATTTTACTGCAAATAAGGAAAAATACTGAATAAAATCAGCACAATTTCCTATTAATGGCACCTGCTGGTTGATAACTCTTCAATCTGCTTCACGCTTCACCTTAACTGAATTCTACCTAACAGACACTCAAAACAAATGTGGATTTTTCTTCCACCCCATAAAACAGAGCAGTGCCTCCCACTAAATTAATGTGCATGATGGGAATATACAATCTCCTTGGGAATATCTTCATGGCTAGAATAAAATCAGAGCAACACATCTCCTTGAGAGCAGTGGAAGAGGGCTGCTTTTCATACTTTAGTGCCAAAATGGGATCATCATAAATTTTAGAAAGCTACAAAGATTGTTATCCTAATTCTCCATCATTAAATATTGATAGGTTTTTCTTGAATTAAATAGTCAAACCCTAATAATTTTTGTGTGTGACTTCACTGCAAATCTTTGGAGGTTTTTTCCCCTCCCTTAAACCACCTCATTTAAAAAAGTGGCCATCTGTAAAGTTACAATTTTGAAGAACAGTGGCATTCTGTGTATTAAACCAAATCTTTTGCCAAGAGATCTGGACTTTTGCCCTGGTCCTACTCCTGCTGCAGATGTGTCAGAGCATCAGTACTGACTTTCATCAGCAGTAAGACAGGGATAGAATTCCCCTCTGCCCACCACTATTTTCATTGAGAACACATTGGAGGGAAAGAATAAAGTACTCTGTACAGCAGGATCATCTCGTGTTTGAGCCCTCGGTTCTACTAAAATCAAATTTTACTACACCAGAAGAGGTCATCTTCAGATCTGGATGTACCACAGGAGCTTTGGGAGGAGAGAGGAGTGGAGAGAGGGGGGTGTGAGGCTTCTCCAAGGTCTCTCACCTTTGTTTTCCCAGACTCAAAGGGTGCCCCAGCCTTCAGCTGTAATGCTGCTGCTTAATCCTATGGATCTCACAGGACACTCCTTTAAAGCAGCCCAAACAAAGGGTAATGTTCTGTCCATCAGTCTCTTTGCAGCAGACTAGATCCCAGCTTCCTTTGAACAAAAGGAGGCTGCTGCTTTAAAGGTTATTTAGCATTAAACAAACTTATTCATCTGTGCTGATAATTAGAGGGATCTTTTAATTAGAATAGAGGCCAGGGGCAGCAGTTGGCCCTTAACAGGTGGGCTGGGGTCTGTCCTCAGCAGCAGCCACAGGCAAGATGCCACCAGGTCCCTCTGCAGCTCAGATTCACCTGTCCCCAGTGCTCCCCTTCACTGAGAAACATTAACCCTGCAAGTGGCCACAGAAATGCCAGCTGTGACTTCCCAGGAGCAGTACAAATAAACCTGATCTCTTCCCTGCACTACAGCTGTTTGCAGGATTACTTTCAAGTTGTTTCCAGAAAGGGGAAAAAAAGAAGCCAGGGAAAAGAGAAATAATCAGTCTCAAGCTCCATCTAACACCAATGAGCCAGGCTTCCAGGGCTGATCCTGCTGCTCCTCAGTTCAGATCAGGGTTATGTTAAGGGAAGTGCAAAAAAGCATTCACACATCCTGATTTCTGACACTATAACAAATCTGTTTTTCCTGGAAATGCTTGAAAAGCAGCTGAATTTGTTTTGATCAATGCACTGACACCTGTCTCAAGACCACTTCCTCAGCTGGCATCAGGCAGCCACAGCAGCAGCAGCTGTTTACAAAAACAGACGGGAAGAATTAGATTGTCCCGAAAGACAGACAGCTCTCTGTCACCTTAAACACTTCCTCTGCAGACAATTTTTTACTAGGAATAGCAAGACATTCCCAAGAGCTGCATGGGGATAAGGAAACAGTGAGACCTGCACCCAGCTGTGAGCATGCAGTATACAGGGAAATTTCCCACCAGATTTGTTCCCAATGCATCCAGAGCAGTGGAATGCATCCAATCCACTATAAAATGCACTTTAACATTTCTAAAGCATGTGTAACAACATAATCACTTCCTGACAACATCACCTCCAAACTGTACCTCACAGACAAGCAGAAAATTGAGAGAAGTGTGGGCATGAAATTCCAACACCCCTTGTTTGCAGTTAACAGAGAACTAAAAAAAATCATCCAAATAGGAAGTGCATTCCTAATTTAAGTGTCCTATTAAAAGCAACTTCCATCTTCCAGATGTTTAAAGCTAAGGCTGCATTATAGACATTTAATTACACAGCAGCAAGAGCAGGTAGCCCAAGACTAGGATATGGATCACACCACAAAGAGATACAGAGCAAGAAGCACACACAGATTCAGGAGTTGCTCTGCCAGGCTGCAGGTAAAGAACAGCACAGGGGAATTCATCACACAGCTGCATATCAGTACAGGACTTAATAATACCATCAGAAATAGAACCCAACATGACCCAAGCTGAAAGAATTGCTACAACCCTTTATCCCTACCCTGACAATTCCTGCTTCTTTAAAATTTCAGCCCTTTAAAATATTGCTTCTGTCATTTCTCATCTTCTCAAAGACCAGATTTTTGGGAGGGGAGTTGGACAAAGTTATATAGAGATGTGTATGAACAACCCAAGGGCAAACACAGCATTTAAAAATAATTACAAACAAGGTCTAGTGCTGAGGACAGGGTGAGCAGAACAACTGCTGATGCAGGAGTCAGGAAGAGCCGCTCTGGGAGGCTCTCCCAGGAACAACACCCATTCCATGGAGTTATCTACACAGCACAAGGAACTAGCAGCAATGCACTTTTCTAGCCCAGACTGCTACTGCATTGACATGGTCTGTGCCAACACAAACAAGGCTCACCAAGTTCTAGGGCTCATCAGTACAAGTTTAAGTACAAAGTCCAACCTGTCACTGAAACACTACGACCAACTCACGTGTTACGAGTTCCTAAAACCCATTTTGTCAGGAGGTCAGAGCTCCACTTCAGTCTGATGAACCAATGAAAAACACAGGCAGGGCAAATGTTGTGAATGACAGGTTCCCAGAAGGCTATTTTTACTCCTTTTCACACACAGCCACATCCCTAAGCTCAGAGCTGTTCAGCATTCCTCAACGCTGCCCAGCACCTTCGCCTGCAGAACCAGCAATGCCAGACCTCTGGCTTCTCAACAAAGATACAAAATATGGGGGCTCACCCAGATAAATCCCTTCTCTCCTGAAACCAAACCAAAGGAGCAGCAGCAACCTGTTGCTCAAATAGAGCCAAGAGGAGAGAACAGAAGTGGGTGGTGGCATGTGTTCAGAAAACAGTAATGTTAGCAAGCCAGAGGCTCCACATGAAAGAAACTTCTCCCCATGCACCAGCATGTTTTTTCAGACCGAGGAGCAGACGTGCAACTATTTTCAGCCTTTGTATCAGGCAGAAAAAAATTCTTTTCAAAATGAAGTGCTAGGCAGCAGCTTGGCTTATCTCCTCAGTACTGCTGAACATGTTCATGGGGGAGAGAATCACCCTGCAGGGCTACGAGTGTCAGGAAAAATACCAGAGGAAATAGCAAAAAGGAAGACACAGCCATGCTTTTTATTTCTTCACAAGAAAAGGTGAGCTCTTTGCATCCATACAGCAGCAGATAATACAGTTGTAACAATGCATATAATTAGATTTATAAAACCTAAAAAACTCTTGTTCTAATAAACATAAGAAACTAGTGGCTTATTTTAGAATTGTAACAATTCATACAATATTGACTTATGACAGTTACCAGTTATGTTCCATGCAATAAATTATCCTTCGGCTATGGCCAATTTTAAATTCTTCAAAGATTTCAGAATTCTCAAATAATAATGGAGAAAGCAAAACTAAATACTGGAAGTTTCCTTCCAACTTGCATCATCTTACATAAATACCTTTTCTCCTTAAAATTCAAGTAAAAAGCAACCAGAACTTGACAGCAACTCAGCTCCTGGGCTGTACTGGAAACAAATGGAAAGGAAAACTTGTAATACTGTCCCTACACATGATCTGCTCTCAGAAAATAAGGGCCATCAGGGAATAACATGTACTCTGTACACCTGATGCTCTATATGTGGGCTCCAGAATAGGCCCAATAAGCAAATCCTCCTCCCTCCCTCAACTACCACAGACCAAGATTTAAATGACACAGTTTGTTTGCTGATTCCCAAAGGTCATGAACTAACAAAGAATTGCTTCACATTAATACTAGTGCCTAAGAACACTGTGCAATCTAGGTAAGAGTAAACAGCACAGGGCATCTTGTATAAAATTTCTACACACAGAAAGCTGCATTTTCCATCCTTAACACAGACAACTGCCTTCATAGATGAATTTCAGGAGCTGCATGCACAAGACTGACTAATCACAGCCAGCTTACCTCCATCATCCAGGGGCCGTTTCTGCACTCCATAACCGTAGACTGATGGGTCCACAAGTGTTGTAGAATTATTCAAGTGAGGAATATCTCCAATTTTAGCAGCAATCTATAAAAAGGGGATAATATCATTATCAGCCACCACCACAATTAAACACTTTATTCTCCCAATAAAGCTTTAACCCCAGGCCAATCTTCTCTCAGGTAGTTACTATATTGGTGGATTTGTAACAAGGTGCTTCATTTGTAAAGCAAGCAATTTTCTGCTTGCTTTTACTATTTGCTTAATTAAGATCATATTCACCCAGTTCCTCTTCCTGGTCATAAGTAGCCCTGGAACATTATATTCAGGATTATTTGCTCAATGGATAGCTGACAAGCTAAATCTTGCTAAGAGGAGGGTTCAAACTAACCCACCAACTTTGTCCTGGAGAAGCTGCCACCTCCAGAGCTGTGTGGGAGGACATGTGCTTCCTGCTGCATGCATGCAGATCCAGACACACAGAAATGCACACTCACACACCCGTGGGGGAGCAGAGGGAGAGAATGGAAACACACAGCACAAGGACAGGTTTGGGAACTCCCTGTCAAAGAGACTGGATAACTCTTGTTTACTGTGTGAGGAAAAAGCCAGTGGGCAAACTATCAGTCCAGAACTAGTTTCCACTTCCTGCAGTGGTCAGTACAGCACACACAACCAATGCTGCCTGTGCCTCTGCTTCCAAGCCTTCCAGAGGGTAAACTGCCCTTCCCTGCTGAGCCAGGATACAAGGAGTTTATTCACAGGAAAGAGGAGACAGGCAGGTACCACAGTAAGGGAACTAAGGTAAGAAATAAACTGAGACACACACCTAAACATCACTTAATGCAAGTGAAAATTGAAGCTCATCTCCAGTGACATGTGGGGGACAGCTGTACAGGTAGGTGCTGATAACACAAGCTCTTCCAGCTGCTCTCTGAGCTAACTGGTGGAAACCCACCCTAGAAACACCCAGGTGCATTCCCTGGGTGCTGCACCCCAGTTACACCCTCCCAGGACAGGCAAACTGCAGTCTCACAGCTCCCTTTGCCTACATAAAGTATTTTGCTGGAATAAGCAAGCACAGAACAAAGCACTTACAGAACAAGTATCAAGTACACCGTATGCCACAGCACTGCTGCCTTTTCCAGCAAAAATAAAATCATTTAATCAAATCATTACCAAGAGACTGATCTCACTCCATTATAACTGGATTTCACCAGGGAATAAGGAAGAGGAGCAGATGAAAGAGCATTTCACACAAAGATATTTTAAATATCTTTAATATATCTAAAGATATCTAAAATTTGCATTTCACTGCAACAGAAAGACATCTACAGCAGCTCTGGTTGTTGACACTATCTTCTGCTGCAGTGGAACAAACAACTGCCCAAGATGCAGAATCACAGGGTACTGGAAAAAAGCTATTTCAAATAATCTTGAAAGATTGAGGACACTGCTTTTAGAAAGAGAACAGGAAACATTCTGTTCAATGCCTTCCATGAAAAGGGCCCCAAGTTTGGACCATTTTCTCCTTATAGTCCATTCTGTCTTGTCTCCTTTTGGAAAGTCAGAAACTTTGCTGTGTCAGAAATGTCAGAGCTTGAGAATAAAATCTTTCATTGGTACCAGCTGAAATCCTGTAGTGAAGCTTTCATGACAAGCATTTTGTACATCAACATCTCCAGTAAGTCTCCAGAAAGCTGGTTCTGAAAGCATTAACACACCTTGTCCTCTCCAGGAGGGAGGGACAGGTGATGCTTTACTCTTTTGTTAAATGTTGTACTGCATCCATGGATTCAGCCCTCTGCCCTTTCCCCTCATGTTAGGGATGAAGAGAATTTTAATGAAATATTCTTACTACTTCAATGCTGAAATACAAATTTTAAATTGTATTTTACAGCAATCTATTAACAGCTTTCATACAGTAACTTACAACATAGACCAAAAGGAACAGTGTCAGGTATAACACACCCTGACATATTTTGGGACATTTAATTTCAACGCCCTATTCAAGAACTCTCTTTCTGTCAGTGGTTATTTACCATGACTTACAAGTTATGGATGATCCTTTAGAGGTGAAATCACTCAGCACACACTCCAGGAAAAGAAAAAACCAGTCTGTGGGGATAGCAGCTGACTTAGGGAAGGAAGGAAGCCTGAAGTACAGAGGTGCTGGCACCAAGGCTGTCTACTCCCACCTCAGGGGAGCTCTGTGAACCCCTGCTCGCACAGCACACAACGATCACCCTGGCACAGAATCCTCCAAGTAAAGGGCAAAGCAAGAGTGTTAAAGCAATTTTTACATTATCAGCTTTTAGGATATTTTCCTTTCACCCCCTCTCCCTTTATTTAAACTTGTACCCTTATCTCTAAAGCCTCCCAGCTGCCACTGGATTACAGGCAGACAACGGTGCCACCTCACCACAGCAGGAAAATACCCCCTGCAAAATGAAGAGCTGAGCTTTCAAAGTACATGTAGTAGCTAAAATAAATTTTAACACCTTATGTTCAACTTAAAATGGGAAGCTCAGTTTTTATGACAAGTTCAGCAGGGAAGTAAGCACAAAAATTAGGACATGGCAAAAGCAAGCAGACCCAGCCCTTATCTGCCTCAATGACCTTGAGTAATGTACTGCTATTAGCCACTGCTTTTGTCCTGCTCCATGTCAGCCTTAGGTTTTTTTCTTCCCCTTAAAGCCAATGCATCCATTTTATCAAGCTCTGAAATACACTGGGGAAAAAGCATCACTACTTCTGCACCTAAATTCCCCAAAATAAAGCTCTCCAACAAAGACTTTAAAGGACAACATAAGCCCCCAGCTGCAAATTGCACTGATAAAAGCCAAGAAAAACAAATTAATCCATGAAGCTCTGTGAGAGATACAAGTTTTCCTATACCTTGCACTTCTGTTCTATACATTTAACAGCCAGATAAATGACAATACAAAACACAGAGTAATACAAAACCACTTTTAAACATGAAGCTTCTTTGCTGGGCACACTCGAAAACCAATATCTGCAGAATTGAGCTTTCAAGAGAACAGGCCCAGCTTCTAGGAAAAACCTCTCCATGGTGCCCTGCAAAGAACAGCAACAGATAAAATCACCAATTCTAGGTATTAACAGGATAAAAAAAACCCAGTAAGGCACTGTCATCTGACCCTTCAGACTATTCTGGTCCTTGTGCTGCTCCTCCCATTCACTCAGCAGAGCACTTGAGTTGGGGTGACAGAAATTTCTCCAGAGCTCTGCAGAAAGCAATAAAACCATCCACAACCATTTAAGCTTCGTGTCACAGGTGGTTTTCCTAAATACCAGAGTAATTGGCAAAGCCTAAATCTATTTGAGGGTGGCCTGAGAAAGGATTCTGCAAGGGGGTAAAGAAAGGTTTGTCCAAGACCCCTCCATCACCACAGAAATTAAAGTTAGAGCCTGATACAAAGAGGGATTTCAAACACAGCCTGCTGACTCTCAGTCAGTCTCAGGATATTCCCCATTTCTGAGGTAGCCAGGATGGCACATCACAGGTTTATCAAGCCTCAGCCTCTCCTCTCCAGAGCCTTCCCACAACCCCCAGCAAGACACTGTTTGATCAATAAGAGCAAAACTTAAGGACAGTCTGAGAGAAATTAATTTTAGTCCAAAGTACAAGCAGCTCTGCTTATTTTCTGATCCTATTCAAAAGGGAAGCAAACATCCTCTCTCTCTCTCCCCCCAAAATGCCACAGAAAAGCCAGACTGGCTGGGAGCACCTGCACAGATCTGTCCTCACCTAAGAGCCACCAACCAACTTGAGACATGGTGCAGAAGATGCAGGACAGAGCAAATCAAAGTTCCAGCACTGCCTTGAAACAGTAATTATTGATAAATCCCAAATACTTCAGAGTCCACAAAAAATCCAGGCAAGTCCAGCACAAATGCTGAAAGCAATGCAAAGTAATTTCTCTCAAATATATTCCAGGTTTCTATTTTATATTCCCATAATAATCTCACATCCCAGTGGCTCTGAAGAATGCAGCTACTTCCCTTTACTCAGGGAAGTCTTCCTTGTCCTGAAGTTATATCCTTTTTCAGATATTCAAAACCAAGCACTGTATTCCACAGCCTGATTGTAATGCTGTGGCTCTCATGAGAACTGAATTTGGTAAATTTGATTACTGGTCTTACATGTGACACAAAACCTTGAAAGATTCAAACATCAAGCCAGGGATGACCACCCATAAAGCAAGAACCATGGCTGAATTTCTTTCCTCTGCTCCCTCATTCCCTTAGAGCAAAAGGAATACTCCAAAAAGGCCAAAACCAGAAGAAAAGCTGCAGCAGATCAGTACAGCTCAGGACCAAACACCCTTGGTGAAAGCTCTGCCATCACCTCCAGAGAAATATTTATTAGATGTAGCTGCCTTTCCATTTTCCCCTGATTCTCAGCCAGGAAGTTCCATCACAGATTGCTTGGGTGCTGAGGCAAACATCCATCACCTGAGCAATGAAGAGCATTTTCAGTGACATTTGGCAATGAGTCACTAGTGACAATCTGGTTCTGTGCAAGAGAAGACCACCTGCTCTCCTACCCAGCCTCTACAGAACTCAAATCAAGTATTTTCACAGGGGAAGGAAACATTTTAGCCCTCTAACAGCTCTTTTCATCCCACAAACACTAACAGAAAAAAATCATATTCAACAGGCAGCAAACAACTCACTGCACAAAAATGTAGGACACTGCTCTCCCACAAACACGTGCAGAGCCCACATTTCCCAACACACTTGTTGCCAGGCTGAGAGACAGCCAGAAGGTTGCTGCTGGAATCTTCCAGTTTTAGGCTCATGGAAACCCAGCACGTACAGAATAACTGCAGCAAGTATAATGAACTTAAGAACAACAAAATCATATAAGTGACCACAGCCAGGGCACAGAATTATTTACTGTTTATTATTCCATCTCCCTCATGCAGGGGTTGGGATCTCACAGACTCCCCCTACAAACATGATGACAGCAGTGAGGCAGCTCCAGGTCAGATCCATTTGCAGTTTGTGCTGTTTGAGCCCAGGATGCTCTGAGGCATCAGCCTTTATCCTGTGACTGATCACATGTGGTACACACAGAAGGGTTTGGGGTGGAAGGGACCCCAATGCTCATCCAGTTCCACCTCAGTCACCTTCCACTATCCCAGGTGGCTCCAACCCCTGCCCAACCTGGCCTTGGGCACTTCCAGGGATGGGGCAGCCACAGCTTCTCTGGGCACCCTGTGCCAGGGCCTCACCACCCTCACAGGGAAGAATTTTTTCCAAATATCTGACCTAAATGTCCCCTCTTTCAGTTTGAGCCCATTCTCCCCTGTCCTGTCACTACAGTTCCTGATGGAAGAGTCCAGTCCCTCTGCAGCTTCCCTACAGCCCTTTCAGATCCCAGAAGATGCTCTGGTGTCTCCATTGCACCTTCTCTTCTCCAGGCTGAACAGCCCCAGCTCTCTCAGTCTGGCTCCACAGGGCAGGTGCTCCAGACCCCTGACCAACTTCAGGGCCTCTTCTGGACTTGAAACACTCCCAAAATAATTTCAACCACCTGCACTTCAACAGCAAATAATTATTTTATTTTACATAAATGAGTTATTCAACTGCTATCAGGTGGCAGCATTACCAGATATTTAAATAAGATGTTTTTTGCAATGAGGGGCCTTCAGTAAGATAGAATCAGGTCAAGACAAATGCAGCTGCAGCACCTCTCAATTTAACTGCATCAAGCACAAAACCCTGTCTGGGTGCTCAGACATCACATTTCAAGGACAGGGCACTTTCCCAGTGACTGAAAGAAGCAAGGCCTGGCTCACCCTGCAGCAGCTCACACCCCACCAGCCTGTGCTGAGAGGGAAATCAATGGCCCCAGAGCAGCTCCTGTGTCCTGGGAGGGGCAGGGTGTGGATCTGCACCACCAGGTGCCCCTGGGCAGGTCACTGCAGGCTGCACAGAACAGGGACTGGCTGCCACTGATTCCCAGGTGAGCTGGGAATGAGGGGACAGCACCTCAGTTCCATTACAGAGAGCATTTGAGAGGTCTTAGGGTCCAGCTCAGTTCCCTCAGAAGTTTGTCAGTGAAATGACAAAGTCTGGGTGACACAGGAGGGGATTTCTCCCACCTGGAGAGAACAAAGTCAGGGTCTTTGAGCAGCAGGTGGGCTCTGCTCCTGGCACTCAGCTGTGCTACAGCTCCTTAATGTGCAGCCACTAAGCACAAGGGCAACCTGCTCAGAGATGAAACAAACCCCTGAGACAGACCTGCCACAGGAGATGTGAAGAACAGCCACAGCATCCGTGCTGTGAGCAGCAGCCTCTTGTTCTGCAGCCACTCTCCACAAACCAAGGAGCACACCAACACCTGGAATACCCTGTACTGAAGGCAAGGGTGTTGATTCCTGCAGGTCTGGGCACTTTCACTGAAACTTCCCATTTTAGCACTGAGTAAGCTCATGGGTTCCTCAGGGGAGCACCTCACTGCCCCCTCCCTCTCTCCCTGCAGGGAATGCCAAGCTCCTGCTCTGCCCAGGTCTGTAGTCACAGAATCAATCAGCTTGGAAAAGATCTCTAAGGCCATGGAGGCCAACCTGTGGCTGATCACCACCTTGTCAATCAGAGGATCGCACTGAGTGCCACATCCAGGGTTCCCTTAAACACCTCCAGGGATGGGGACTCCACCACCTCCCTGGGCAGCCCATTCCCAAGTCTAATTACCCTTCTGTGAAGGAATTCCATGCAATGTCCAACCTAAACCTCCCCTGGCATAGCTTGAGACTGAATGCTCCTGTCCCGTCACTGTTGCCTGGGAGATGACTCCGACCCCCACCTGGGGACAGCCTCCTTTCAGGGAGCGACACTGTGACCAAGTCCCCCCGAGCCTGCTATTCTCCAGGCTGAGTGTCCCCAGCTCCCTCAGCCGCTCCTCATGGACACACACCCCAGCCCCTTGCCCAGCCGCTCTCCGGCCGCTCCGTGGCTCGGCCCACGCACAGGCCGGTCCGAGACCCGAACCGGCACCGGCTCAGCCCCAGCCAGAGCCCCGGGCCAGAGCCTGCGGGCCGCCCCCTCCCGCACAGCAGCGCTGCTGCCCCGGCACCAACCAGGGCCGGGGCTGTCAGAGCCCCGCCGCCCCCTCAGGGCACAGCCCCGGGCCTCCGCTCTCCCGGCACAGGGGCAGCGGGGCCGCCGCCGTGCCCCGCCTCCGCTCCGCGGCCTAGCGGCGCCCCGCGGCCTCCTCCCGCCCGCCCCCGGCCCGCCGGCCGGCGCCTCACCTGCCGGGCCCGGTGCAGAGCGTCCACGAAACCTTCGGGCTTGATCCCCACGGGCGCCGCGCTCTGGCTCTGCCCCTGCGCCAGCTCCGCCATGGCCCGCGCCCGTCCCGCCGCTCCGCCCGGGGCCCGCGCCCGGAAAGGGAAGAAGCCCCCCGCTTCCGCCGGAAGTGCCCCGCAGGGGCGGGGCCGGGGGCTCGCGGGGCGGGGCGGGGCCGCCGCGCGCCGCGGGGTGGGGATGGGGGCGAGGGGCGGGGCCAGGACGGGCCACGCCCCCAGGGACCCCGCGCCCGCCCCCGGGACCGGCCCGGGGACACGGCGGGGACAGGGCTGGGACGGGGTGGGGACAGGGCTGGACATGGGGGGACACGGTGGGGACCGGGTTGGGACAGGGATGGGACAGGGCTGGGACACAGCGGGGACAGGGCTGGGACACAGCGGGGACCGGCAGCGCCGCTGTCCCGGACCCTGCTCTGCTCCTGACAGCCCCTCCCCGCCTGTGCCAGCCCGGCCCCACCTGTGACATCTCACTCCTGCCTGCACTCCGTGCCCCACCGGTCCCATCCCATCCCTGCCTGTGGCCATCCTCTCCCTGCTCATGCAATCCTCTCTGTGCCAGTGCCATCCCCTCCCTGCCTGTGCCATCCCGTGCCAGCCTGTCCCCCCGAGCCCTCACTGAGCCCTTCCCTGGAACACGCCGCCCACGGTGCCCGTTCCCTGCCCGGTTCGGTCCGTGTCTTTGAGCACCGTGTTCCTGACTCGCATGGCCGTGGCCGGACACTGCCGTGGTGTTGGTGACACTTTGCACAAAGGTTCTGGGCATGGGGTGCTCTGGGGAGCTCTGCCAAGAGCTGGAGCTCTGGAGGTGCCCCCAGGTCTGGTCCTGCCCCCGCTCCTGCCGCAGTGGAGCAGGAGGAGACTCTGGGATGATGCAAGGACCAGTTAGTCAAGGATTCATGCAAAGAACATGCAAAGCTTGTTCCTTGAGCAGGGCCCTGCACAGCCCTTCCTGCTGCTTTTTGAGTGTCATTTATGGGTGATTCTTCCCAAAATTCTGCCTGCACCCAGCTCCTGGCCTGGCTGGGTTTGCACACAGCCTGGAGTAATCCAAGGCTCACTGACCCCACAGCCCTGAGTAGGAAATTCAACAGCTGAGGGACGTCCCACAGAGCTCTGTGCCCCTCCTTGGCTGGGTCTTGCTCTTTCCAGTTCTGTGCATCCCATTTGTGCCTACAGGAGCAGGCAGGAATTGCTGAGCTAGCAGAATGATCTGGTGGGAAGGGAACACCTTCTTCACGGGGTGCAGAGTCTGCTCTGGTCACCTCCCCACACCAGTGGGCTGGCTGCTCCCCAGCCTTTCCTCCTCTCAGAGCCTGGGCTCATTTTCTTAAGCCAAAAGTCCATTTGTTTCAGGAAAATGGACACAGCCCATGGGGGAAGGATTTTAACCTCAGAGCAGTTTGGGAGGGCTCTAAAGCTCTGCTGGCTCCACCTCCCTGCCTTGGGCAGGGACACCTCCCGTTAGACCGGGCGGTTCAGAGCTCCATCCAGCCTGGCCTGGAGCACCTCATCCCCTGAGATGATCACCACGGCCATCCCATCATCTTCTGAACGTGATGGAGGCAACATCTCCAGCCATGCCCAGGGCTTTGCTTCCCCCTCTCTTGGAAACACCCAGAGGCTTTGGATTCAGGTAATTTTCTCCTCCTAACTCTGGCTGGGAAGACCCAATGTGCTCAGCACCAGCCTCTCCCCAGCTGCCCCTTTTTCCCCAGGCGTATCCTGGGTGGGGGATCACCCCAAGAGCCCCACTTGGCTCTCAGGGGTGCCCTGTTCTGAGCAGGACCCACCCTGTGACCCTCCAGCTAATGCCAATCTCAAAGTGGCTGCAAAGGTGACCAACCTGCAGCATAAAGCCACCAGCACTGGGACACGGGCAGGGAGAAGCTGGAACCTTCCCCACCAGACCCAGAGTGGTGCTCAGGGCTGTGAGAGCTGAATTTTGGGAGCCTCAAGCCCCTGCTAAGAGATGGGAAATCCTCCTTGGCACTGGGCAGGAGCAGCTGAGGGACCAGGCTGCTGGGAGGGTGACAGCCAGCCTCAGCACTGGAGCTGGCAAGAAGAAGACATCAGGCAGTGATTGAAAAGAGGGAAATTACAGGCCTTAAACACTTCCAGAAACAAATTTCTGATGTAAATCTTCCTTTTGAGGAATAAAAAAAAAAAAAAAAAAAAAGAAATAAAAAGCAAGGGAGTGATTCTACGCCTCCATCCCCCAGCTCCCCCTCTCGAGGCACACACACACCTTTGCACACACACACTGAAATTAGTTGTGACAGCTGAAATTCTCCACTCATCGGATGCTGTTTGACAGGGTACTTAAAAAAGGAGGAGGGAAGGGGAAAAAAAAAAAAAAGGAGAAGAAGAAGAAAAGGGAAAGTGGTTTGGTGTCGCACGGGGGAGGCAGAAGGGGGGTGATGTGGTGGGGGGTTTCAAGTGATACAAGACGCATAATTCAGGCTTCTTGGATTGCAAAAGCTCCTCTTACCTAAAGGGCCTGCTGCCTTTATTTTTATCCAAATGGCTCAATTACTGCAAAGCCCCACAGAGAAAATTATGGATGTTTGCCTCTATTTTTCTCCCCTTGTCTCGACAACTGTAGATATTTTGTTTTCCTTCTTTCCATCTCTTTTTTTCTCTTTTTTTTTTTTTTTTTCCCTCCCTTCTGGTGGTAGTGGTGGTTGCAGGGGGTAGAAGGTGGCTGGGAATGAGGATGGGGAGGCGTGGGGGGCCCGGGGTGAGGGGTGGGATGCTGGCATGTGGTGACCCTGCCACCGTCACACACCTTGGTCCTCTCTCCATCTCCCCTGTGTCACCTCGCACCTTTGGCTCCTTGCATCCCCTTCTTCCCCACAGCCCCCACTCTTCTCACTTCCTCCATCCCTCTCTCCCTCTCTTCTCCCCCACCTCCCTCCTCTCCTTCCCCCTACTCTCCTCCCCACCACCCCCTCCCTGTGCCTCTCAAAGCCACCATAATAGCAGCTTGTTTGGCACTTCACTTGGTCTCAATGAGAAAATTCCCCTCTCTCCCTCTCTTTGCCTTCGTTATTTCCAAACCCTGCAATAGCTCCTTTGCTCAGGGCTGCGGGAAGTGCCCATTTTTCAACATTTTTCTTTGGCTTATGTTTGTCATCCTCTGAATTACCGCCCCGGGGAGTCCAGTCAGCCCGACACCGGGCCCTGCTATTCACACCTCTCCTGCTCCTTGAGATCATGTAGGGAGAAATTAGTTATTTATTTCGAGCACCACTGCAATGCACTTCCCCACACGAGTGTTTGTTTTGATCCCCTGCTGGAAAAGGAGGCTCCACGGGGAGCGACGGCAGCAGCTCCGGGTCCGGCTGCAGATGTGGTGAGGGCAGGGCAGGGTGTGGGGAGATCCAGGGATTCCCAGGAAAGCTGTGAGCACAGAGACCCCCAGCGTGGTCCCTCACCATGCTGAGCTGCCTTTCTGCAGGTGCTGAGAGTTTCCAGGTGATCTTGTCCCATCAGCAATATGTCTGTCCGTGGTTCTATCTCTGGGTCCCCTGGCACCAGGGGATCATCCCACCCCGAGGTGGCCACAACTGCAGCAGGCAGTGTGACCCAGGAGCCTCTGCCAAACGCTGAAAGATTGGACAGATTTTGTGGCTGGAAGAAGAAACTCTGTTCTGACACCCCCACGCCCCTGGATGCGGTGCCCAGCCCCGTCACCCCCCGTTGTCCTGCCCACCCTGTCCCGGTTTGCAGAGCGGGGCCAGCCCTGCATCAGCAGCCAGCCTGTGGTACAAGGGCAGCACAGACTCACAAACATCCCCCAGCTCAGAGAGAGCCCCCGAAGATGGGAGAAGGGAAGGACTCTGCCATCCTTGGCGATGGTGATCCACCTCCTCTCCTCCCTGTGCCAGCTCAGGAGCCGGTGAGCTCCCACTGCAGACCGGGCTGGCATCCCTGTGGCTCCATAGTGAGGATGCTGCCAATGTTTCTGAGCCCTTCTCCCTGTGCAGATGCCATGGCCAGGCACAGGTAGCACTGGCACTGGCACTGCCACCAGCAGGCTGCAGGGAAGGGGCCCAGGGAGCTGCAGCTTTAAAGAAAGAAGAGGAGCAGCGGGGAGGACGAAAATGCAAAATTGGCCCAGTGGGTAGAACTGCTATTTAAGTGCAGTTGAGAAAGGAACAGGAGGAATTACAGGAGAAATGATAGTGTCCTGACAGCTGCCATTTCCCACCACCAGTCTCCCCTAATGGAGTCCTAATGTAGTGGTGGGCTCTTCGCTGACAGCCCAGCCCGAGACAGGGCTCGTCTTTGTGCTGGTGACAGATGGGACAGTCCGGCAACAAACCTGTAATCCTCTGATTCCTGCCGCCGCTGGCTCCGCTTAACCCCTTCCTCGCCAGCACCCGCGCTCTGCCAGGTGTGTGGAGGGGTCCGACCAGCCCACAGGGACCCCCATGGCAAAGCAAGGGAATGGGGATGGGAATGGGAATGGGAACGGGGATGGGAGGCAGCTGCCTGCATCTCCCGCCTCATCGCTTGGCTGCCGCTGGGGCAGAGGCTCAGCCGGGTCCCGGAGCCGGAGCGGGCGGCAGCAGGAGTCCCTGCGGGTCGCTCGGACTCTGCCCTGTGACAATGAACCGCGCAGGTGAATGTGGGCAGGTGAGCACGGGCAGGTGTGCTCCGTGCCCGCAGGGAGGGCTCTGGGCTGCCTGCCCAGCACAGCGCCCACAGGCAGCCTTCCCACTACCTGGCACTGTTTCTGAACCTCCTTGCCTGCCTCAAATTAGCCCCAAACCCGGGTGTGATTGGGTGGCTGTGAGATAAAAGGTGTGACAGCTCCCCCGCCCCCAGAGCAGGCGGCAGCGAGTGCTCGCTGCTCCTGTCCTGCTCCCCGGGATGCCGGGGGTGGCAGCAGGAGAAGCTGTCCAAGTTTTTCTGCAGAAGAATAAATGCAACTACTGCACATACTTGTCTCTCTCTGAGGGGGGGAAGGCTGGGTCCCCTAGTTGCAGAGGGGGAGATTAAGCACTCTCTGATCTCTTTCCCATATCCCAAAGGGCCCAAAGGATTCCTCAGGAGGGATTTTTGGACTCTTCTCCATTACGCAAAGGTTCAAGCCTCTCTACCTCCCCTTCCTGCACTGACACATCTCTGACTTGCACCCTCTCCACCCTCCATCAGGCACCTGGATCTCCATCCCCTCCACTGAAACCCACTGGCATCCCTCTGAGCTGCCACAAAGCTCTGTCCCATCAGCACGGGGCAGCCAGATCTTCCAGCCTTCAGCCCAGAGTCACAGCCACACAGCTAAAGTCACCAGCCTGGCAAGGTGGCACCCATCTCATCCCCCCAGAGCTCCCATTCCACTGCAGCTGCCTGCTGCCTTCCTGCCTGCTCTCCTTCCCAGGAAGGAATCAGCAGGTAGGACAGAGTCCAGAGAGCTCTGCTGCATCCATCTGTTCATCCATGCTGCTGCAGAGTGAGGGCTGAGCTGAGCCCCACTCCTGGCTCTGTGATCATCCTCTCCAGGCCGTGGGGAATAGAAACATCCCAATCCCATATCCCTGCCCCACCACACCCTGCAGAGCAGCTGAGAACCCCAGGGCCAATCCTGGTGGATGCTGAGTGTTCCCCATCACCACTGCCCTGGTCCCTGGCAGCATCAGACCCTCCTTGGCAGGAAAGCGCAATGCAGGTCCTCGGCACAATTAGCCAACAAGTGGCTGTTTTGTGAGGGATTGTTGCTGATGTGTTTTAAGTGGCTTTCTGAGTGGAAAATGTGAGGCGCTGGAGAGGCCAGTAGACAAAGAGGGGGATGCATTAGGTTTTATTGGTCTGCCTCGCACACATCTGACATCACTCCATGGAGCAAGTTCTGCCTGGCTTTAGGGAAAATGAAAAATAAAGCAAGAAAAAGCGGCCGAGGGTACAGGGGCGGGGGAGCGCCGGTGATTCGAGCAGGCAAGTGGGGGCTTAATAGCAGGAGACACTGGAGCAAACTGTGTCAACCAGATGGGACCCGGGTGCCGCGGGAGGAGAGGGGAATTAGCCAACCCGCGCTTTGTTCCCGCAGAAAGCGCGGCCCTCTCCCCCCAGGAGCTGCCTACATGTGATATAATACAGCCCCTTTCAGCCGCTAAGCTGGCCAAGGACAAAAGTCACCAATAAATAGCGAGAGGGCGAGGCTGAAAGCAAAAGGCAGAGTTGCCAAGAGCTCCCTGCTTTTCTCCTCGGGCTGCTGGGCATCTGCCCTGGCTGCTGGCGCTGTGGGCACGGCCGTGGAGGGGCTGGGGGTGGTTCTGTGGGACAGGAGGGGTTCTGGAGATGTGGTGCCTTCAGCAGGGGTGGTGTTGGAGTGTTGCCCGTGTGTTCTTTGCCTTCAGTTCCCGAGCCAAGCCATAAAAGGAAGAGTGCTCATGCCTTGGGCATCCCCCAGTGTGCAGCAAGAAGGGCTGGAGGCTGCTGTCTCAGCCAGGTCTCTTACTGCTTGGACAAGTCGATGATCATCCTTTACTGTCACCTCCAGGCTTCTATAAAAACAGCCCCAGCACCAAGTAGAACAGTTCCAAAACCCCTCATCCAGGCCCAAACACCACGAGCAAGAAGCAGATCCTCCAAAGCAGCCCCACCCCTGCTGAGCAGCGGGGCTTGGAGGCTGAAGCCATCCCAGCTCCTCGGGTTTTGAAGGCAAAGATCTCCCAACCACTGTGCCCCAGTGCAGAGCATGAGACCCACAAACTGGAAGGAGGAGACCCCAAAAATCCGGTCTGAGCTCCACCCCTGCTTCAGGGTCTTCCTCCCTTCCCAATCCCCAGAAATGACGCAGCCCAGCTAAGCATTAACCCAGCCGTGGGGCTGTGCAAACAAGCGGGATCCCCTCATCCCTCCTTCCCCTGGAGGGCTCCTCCTCGCCCTTGCAGAAATATTGATCCAGATAAACCAGGGAGACACATTAGGTGCCCCAGGGAGGGTCAGGAGATCAGCGGCTCAGCTGGGCCCCTGCTGCCCACGGGGTCCAGCCACGCAGGGCCAGGATGGGCAAGGGGAGAACTGAGGGCCTTGGGAAGCCCCTTATGCCATGGAAGGGGCCAGGGCCAAAGTGCTTTAGCCAAGGGGAGGTAAAACAAATCGATGAGGGGCCGCTGTGACACGCTGACCCTGGCGCTGAGCCGAGGTTTTAACGCGTGACAGCAAAGCTGGGCGGGGGGCTCGGAGGCAGATGGCTGGAGGGGGGAGGTGGGAGAGGGCTCTTACCGGTGGGATGAGGGAAGGAGCTCCCAAACTGAGCAGAGGCCAGCAAAGCCCCCAGGGAAGGAAGAGGAGGTGGGAGAGGGGAGCTTGGATGCTGACACGGGCATGGGTGATGCCCCTGCCATGAGCAGGGTGCCGCTCATAGCCGAGGATCACTCCCGGTGCTCCCTTTCTGCTGCTGCCCCTGCCCGGTCCAGACCGGGGGCTGTGGGGTGCCAGAGCTGAGACACCTCGAGGCTTGCTCCAAACCCATTTCCAGATGAGGAGAAGCATCCCTGCTGGATGGAGGTCTCATTTCCAGCCCTCATCTCCTCACTCCCACCCCCCGCCGAAGCCAGAGCAGAGGGCAGGAAGGCACCAACGGCTGCGGATCCTGTTACCTGCGGCCAACAAAACCTACCTGTCCCTTCCCAGCCACTCCCCCTGCCCCCTCTCCGGGGGGACAGAGCAGAAGGAGCCCCTGGCCCTCCCTGAGCATCTCCAGCTCGCTGCCTGCCACGATCGAGTGACCAGATGGACGCTGGGCTCCGAGCGCAGCCTCCTCTGTGGGTCCCTTGTCCCTCCCCGAGCTGGCTGAGCTGTGAGGCTTTGTCCCCCCGGGGCAGCCTTTGTCAGGGCCGTGCAGAAGGGCCCCTGTGTCCCTCTGATCCGGCCCCACAGCAGCGTGTCCCCAGCCAGAGCATAAAGCTGGCTTTCAGGGACCCGGCGTTGGGAAACTCCCGGGGAAGGAGCGAGGGAGCTCCTTGTTAAACGTGAGACAAAGCCACCTTGTTAAGGGCTTCACAAAGGCCACCATCTCCCCCCTGCCTGGGAAGATCAGGACTGGTGACTCCCAACCTCACCGGGGGGATGGCTTTGCCGTGGAAGGGTGGGAACGCTCAGCGGCCGTGCTGTGCTGCAGCCCTGTGACCTGAGCGTGGAGCCCAGGGCGCCTCCTGTGCTCCCATGGACCACTGGGAGCCACATCTCCAAAGGAAAATGGCAACCAACCACCCATCCTGGGCAATCCTGTGGTTTTCCCAAGAGTGCATTGCTGCTACCAGTGTCCCTGCTGAGGGGATGTCATCCAGGGCTAGGGAATGCCATCTGCACAAAGGGATGAGGTACTGGGCAGCACCAGAGGATTTTCTGTCCCTCCTTTGGGAGAGGTGGTCCAGGGTCCCCTCCTGCCCCACAGATGGGAGATGGAGCCCCAGAAGGGATGTGATATGGGCACAATCACACAGGACCTCCCTGCTTCCCTTCTACAAAACATCATGTTTTTTCCTTGCATGGACCCAGTGATGCATTTCTTTGCCCAACAAAATAAAGTTTAAGCAAAAACCCAGCAGCCCAACAACTGCTCTATCTCTCCAGGAATTTTCTCCTAAAATCCATCTGTCCTCACTGTCTTTTACAGGAAAAATCCCTGCCCCAACAAAGCTAGCACAACCTTTGGCATGACTGTTGTGACTCTGATGGTCACTCAGCCTCTGATGGGCCCCCACCGAGCCCTTGGGCTCCCCATTTTACAGCCCAGATCTGGGGGTTCCACACACCTTGGCTGTGTCTGAGCTCCCACCGTGTGCTGCACACAACTGTGCATTGTTCTGAGCTGTTCTTGGCAATTCATGCTAAAATCCACATGCATATTGAACCTCACACCTGGTAATTACCTCAGGGAAATGGGAAAATGGATTATGCCACTGGTATCCAGCAGGATGTGGTAGCCAGGGATGGCTGGTCAGCTTCAAAAAGCAGAACCCACTGAGCCCAGAGCTCATCTGGGTGTGATGCACAAGGGGAAGGGAAGACCTGGCTCTGCAGCAATCCTGAGGGATGGGTAAAACAGGACAAGTTCCAGGTGGGGCGTCCCACCAAGCAGCAAGTGTGATGCCAAAGCAGCCAAATTAACAGCAAGAAACTTCCACCTTGCTCTTCCCTGCCTCCCTCCCACACGTGCAGGTGGCACTTTGGGGGTCCACATCTCTTCTGGCATCATCCCCACGTCCTTCTCCTCTTCTCCCTGGGGAACTGCCACCTCTGGAGAACACATCACCTTCTCTTCTTTGACCCAGCAGCTGTGTGGTGACACTGGGGGTGCCAGTTCTTCTCTGGGAAGCCCAGCCACAGCTCTGTGCCCCCTGGAGCCAGGCTGCAGGCAGCTCTCCCTCCCCAGGACAGCAGTAAATTGGAGTGCTACAGCTTTAAAGAAGTGTGTCTGCTCCTTGGCAGGGCTGGTGGCAGCGGGGAGAGCCAGAGGACACCTGCAGAGATCCTGTACAGCTGGGGAAGATTAGCCTTTTCCACTAGACAAGAGCCATTACCATGTTCCAATATACCATCACTTCCGCTAGGAGAGCCTGCAGATGAGATATCGATTGCAGTGACCCCGGCCAAGCCCTCCACCAGAGCCTGGGAGGGTGGCAGAGCAGCCCCATGGCAGAACCCAGGGTGCAAAGAGGGGCTGCACTTTCCCAAAGGCATCCCCAGGGGTGGCAAGGGGCTGCCTCAGAGCTGGAGCGGTGGGTGATGCTGTGGGGGGATGCACACAAGAGCTTCAAAGCCCAGCAGTGACCCAGGTCCCTTCCCAGGGTCATCCTGGGCTCTTTCCAGTGCAGCTCTGCCCTGGGAATGGGGAGCCCCCAGCCCATCTTCACTGCCCTCAGAGCCAGGTGGGTGCTGCAGAAACAAGCTTGTCACCTTAAAGGCCAAAATGTTCTCCCCAAAAATGTCTCTGCTGGGGAGTTCCAGGTGGTTCAGGAGGTGCTCACAGAATGCTCCTCGCCCATGCTTTTCTTTCCTGGCAGTCCCAGCCCCTGAAATAGCTCCCTGAGATACAGAGGGGTGGAAGGACACTGAGAAACCATCAAATCTTGGGAGCTGGAAGGGCTGATGGCAATTAAGGAAGCAAGGTAATTAAATGTGGTGTCTGTCTCACAGCATCCTATCACTGCAGCCCCAACAGGAAGCACAGGCACTTTGGTGGGTGTCCTCTGTGCATTGAAACCATGATTTCTGAGAGTTTTTTCCCTTCTCCAAGACTCACACTAGGTTTGACTTGGCTTTTTGAATACACTGAGCTCTGCCTTACCAGCACAATCCACTTGCAGCCCAGTTGGAAGCAGCAGCTGGAGGCTGACACGTGATACTCCTCCAAGGCTGAGGTGTCATGTCCATCACTGCCTCTGAGAGCATCCCTGTGCTTCTCAAGGAGCTGGAGCTGCCATGGTGGAGCATCCTCTGCCCTGAGCCAAAAACCTCACTGGACCCTCCAGTGGGCGCAGAGAGACAGGATCCCCTTGGATCTGGGCTCTGGTGTGAGTGCTGGAGGATATTCCAGCACTGGGAGTTAAAGGCTTTTTCCAGGGGATGATTTAAGCACCCAGCTGGCCCAATGAGCCCACACTGAGCTTTTCCAGCATTTCTCAAGCTTTGAGGCACAAGAAGCTTCTGCCAAGACACTTTGTTGCTGTTTTGTTTTGGGGTTTCCCTCTCCACATTAAAGACATCAGCTCCTCATTGCATCAAGTTGTTTCAAACACCACTTTTCCTGTGCTCTACCACAGCCAAGGATGGGCATGGGAGGGAACTCTCACAGCTTCCAGGGCTACTCACTGTCCCACGGGCCAGCACAGCATCCATCCTTGCTGTGTGGAAGGGAAGCAGCTCTGTTCCCATGGTTTTGTGGATGATTCCTCAGGGGAGGTTCCAAACCCTTCCCCCAGCTGAGAATGGGCTGCTGTGGGATGAAAAGGGCTCAGCACTGGGCCGGGCTGGTCAGCACAGCCTGCTGGCCACCAGCCCCACTGGGGCCCGTGCAGGACCCCGTGTGCAGCTGCTGAAAGCAGTGGGATGAAGGGAACGGGGTGGCCCTGCAGAGCATCCCCGCCCCCCCATAGCCCACAGGGGCTGGACAGGCCCCACCTGCCCAGAAAACCATTTCTTTCCCCTCTCCTGACAGCCCTCTGCTGCTTTCTCCTCCCAAGATGGTCGCTGCCAGTAATAGCAGGGAAATTCACATCCAAGCTGGGAAAATAACATGTTATTTTCCCAGCTGTGATGTCAGAGCTTGTCACACTTGCTGGCTTGGCAGCAGAGTGGGCAGGGCACACCTGGATGTCCCCAAATGGCCACTTGGCTTGACTGTCCCATAGGGGCTACTAAAATGTGCCCCTTTTTGGCAGCAGTTCTGCTTTTGCTCCCCAGACACGTTGGGAAGCCACAATTCCTGCTGCTGGGCTGGGGCTGCCCAGCTCCCTGCTCAGTGCACCCCAGGTTCCAGGGAGTGTCTCTGCTCCTCTCCTGGGGACCCCCAAATGTGGGGATGTCCCAAAGCATGTCCTTCCCCAGCCTCAGCAGTGCTGAGCTCCAGCACATCCTGGGTGTTTGCACTTTGAGGAAATCCAGTCCTTTCCTCTTTCCTTTCCCTCTGCTTCCACCACAGCTCCAGGTTTCCCTGGCTGAGCCTCCCAGCCAGGTGTGAGCATCGGGACCACAGGGACCTGCATCTCTCCAGGCAGGGAGAGGGATGCCCTGCCCAGCCTAGACCCAGCACTCCTTTCTTCCTCACCTCCTCCAACACCACCAGAGGATATTCCCTGCTTTTTTGCCTTTCTGCTTTTTAAAACTCACCAAAACACTGCAGAAAGGATCGAGCCCCTTAAGCACCCAGCTCACTCCTGCAGCCCCTGGAACACCTCTCTGAGAGGTATTTCCCTCTCCCCACCTTCCCCACAAGGTGCCACCAACCCCCCACGTCCTTCGCAGCCACTTAATCCATCACAAATTCACAAAGCCGGCCTGGGGGAAGAAGCGCTGGCCCGGAGGAGCGAACAAACGAGGCAGGAATAAAGCAATAAAGCCCGGCTCTCAATGCCGGACCCCGCGCGTGGCTGGGGTTTATTTCTTTCCCCACTTCTCCTCCGATGGACAAACCTCTTTTTTTTCCCCCTCTCCCCGATTTCATTTCACTTGCAGCCCCGTAACAAAGCCGTCACCTCCGCCGCCACTCCGCTCCAGGGAGACGAGTTACAATTACCAATTGCCACCACAATTAGTGCTACTTCTTCGAGAAATTAGAAAGGGGAGCGGGGAGGCTCGCGTGCGATTGATTGCTATTCATCCTGCTTTACGGTGACCTTGCTCTGGAGACGATGATATTCCTTCAGCCTGGAAACCGGGATTTGAAAAAAAAAAAAATAATTGTAAATTAACAGTAAGAACACACATTTCCTTTCAATTAATTTAAGCAGAATGAGGGGGCGTGAAGAGCGGGCGTTTGTTAAGGCCTGTACAGTTTAATTATTTTTTTTTTTCCCCCACGAGATAATGTAATTAATCTTAGAGGAGTCGGGGGGACACGGAGCTTCGGGGAGAACAAAGCAGTTAACAGGGAAAGGAAAAATTAAGAGCCCATTATGTAAATGCGGCGTGTTTTACAGCCCTGGAGTTGGGAGGGGTCTGAGAAATAAGTAAAATAACGAGGCTGGCTGTGCTGGGGAAGGCTGCAATTAAACAGGGCTGGTACTGGCGGGGCTGGTGGCACCCCACTGCTCAGGGGGAGCTTGCAAAGGGGGCTTGGTTCACCCCCAGAGCCTGAGTGAGGACAGGGGGAGCCCCGGGGGGCTGGGGAGGGTCGCACTGGACCCCACAGACCTGAGGGAGTTGATGTTGATGAAGCCGGTGGCGTCGGCGGGCTCGTAGTCCCCTTGCACGTTCATGCTGCAGAGAGAAAGGCACTGTCACTGCCACGGGACTCCCAGGGGAATCAGGGCTGCCCTTTGGGAAGGGAGAAGGTGTGGGGGACCCCAGAGCTGGCTGCTCTCCCCTGCTGCTGCCTCCTGATCCATGGGTGGCTGCGGGGGGCTCAGGGCAGGGTCCCTGCCAGCCCCTGGGGAAGGGGCACACGGCTCAGCCATGGCCTGGCTGCACGGGCCCTGCCAGGGACACAGCCCCAGAATTCCCTCCTTGGTCCCTCATGTGCATCATCACCCTTCCATCACCATCACCCTTCCATCATCATCACCCTTCCATCGCCATCACCCTTCCATCGCCATCACCCTTCCATCGCCATCACCCTTCCATCATCATCACTCTTCCATCACCATCACCCTTCTATCATCATCACCCTTCCATCATCATCACTCTTCCATCACCATCACCCTTCCTCCCCGTGCTCTGGCACTGCCCAGGGTTGCTCACTCTGCTCCAGAGCAATCCTACAGGTTTGGCTCTAGAAAAGGGATGGGATCCTGGGCAGGAGACACCGGCCCAGGCACAAACAGGACTCCAGGCAGGCAGGGACAGCCCCACACTGGTGTGGGGGTTTATGGACCCGGCAGTGATTCCTCAGTGCAACCCTGAGCACAGCCCCTTTCCCAAGGCAGCAGCCACCCACCGAATCCCTGCTCCAACAGTTTCCTCCATCCCCAAAACACACGGCTCATTTCCCAGAAACCACAAACCTTAAAGCAGGAAGTGGAGGGAAATAAAGAAGAAAAAATAAAAAAGAGTTTACAACGATTTTACCTCCCCTGACGGGCTACAGAAAAACCTCTGTGCTTTTATTTTTGCTCATTCGAGTGGTTCTGACCTGCTCTATAATTACGTTACTTTCTACCTACTGTGCAGAGGCATTTCCACACAGCTCTGCCTCTCACAGCTTTCTCTCGGGTTCCTGTGACGCCGTCACTCAAAGGCTTTCAAACCAGCGATGTAGAAATCAAAAAGAAAAGGAAAATGGTTGGAGACGCAGGGAGAATAAGTGCCCCTGCTTTTCTCTCCCTCTCTCTTTTTCCTCCGTCCCACCCCCCCCATCCTCCTTTTTTTTCTTCCCTCTCTTTTTTTTTTTCTTTTTTTTTTTTAATACTTTATTCATTTAATCTCTCCAAGTGAGAGTGCAAAGCATAATGAAGGGTTGGGACGGATTATTAGGAGCTGTTGATTTTGAGGGGGAGGGAAGGGGGGAAAAAAAGCCAGAGAAGAGAAAGAGAGAAGATAATTTGACTCCGACTGATCTAAACTCATTCGGGTGTATTTATGGCTTATAAAGTGTTTAGAGAGATTGAAAGGAGTTGAGGGAGGGCTGAGGGGGGAGCGAGCAAGCGAGAAAACAACACGAAGAGAAAGGGAAAAGCCAGAGGGGAAAAAAACCAATATTGACTTGAAACATGGCTCATGCTTCAGCTGGATGCTGGGCTGGGCCCACGGTGTCACCTGTGCCACCAGGGATGGGATAGGGTGGGATTGGGTGGAATGGAATGGGATGGGGTGGGATGGGGTGGAATGGGATGGGATGGGGTGGAATGGGTGGGATGCTCACTGTCACCACTCCTGCCCACCCTGCCCCACTCACCTCACCAGCTCCTCGTTGTAGAGGGACCGTGGGGACTGCCTGCCCAGGATGTAGACGTGGCCCTTGAAGACGGAGAGGCGCACGGTGCCCGCCACGGGCTCCTGCGAGCGCCCGATGCACTCCCGCAGGAACTCACACTCAGGACTGTGCCAGAAGCCTGAGGACACGAGATGGGATCAGCAAGGGGCTTGGGGAGGGCCAGAGGGGCCTGGGATTCCAGGTGAGACCCCAGGGCAGCCGAGGGTGGTCCCCAGGCTAAGCCTTACAAGGCAGAGCCTGGGGAATTTCCAGGGGAAGGGATGCGATTGCAGGGCTGGGTGAGGAAATGAGACGCTGGGAGACACAGGATGAGCCATGAGGGATGGAGACCTCAGGTGTTTCCTTGGTGGCCCTCAGGATGGGACAAGAGGATGGAACAAACCAGAAATAGGCCATGAGGTCATCCTTGTTCCTGCTCTGCTGGGCAGGGGTGATCATGCAAACAAAAAGATTTGTTAGGCAGGTATGAAATTGCCACTCAAACACCACCATCTTGGGAAGGCCAGGTGGAGACAGACAGATGGACACAGAAATGGGGAGGGATCAGCTCCCAGCCCCCAAAGAAAGGGATAAGCCATTCTCCCCTGGGATGGGCAGAGTAGGAATCTGCCCCAAAGGGCCAACCCCAGCCTGTGCTCAGGGGGATGCAGCCCCACAGGAACACCTCACCCCCAGCAGCTCTGGGGGTCCCAGTGGGGCAGTCACCCCAGCAGTTCCCATTCCCCATCCCAGAGGGGAGTGCTCCCCCAGCTCACACAGCCTGGGCTGGCACTGGCTGTGCTTTGGGGCACAGGTGTCTCAGCAGCCCCAGGTGGGCTCTCCACCTTCCCAGCCCCCAAGGTCAGCGAGGCTCAGCTTGTCCCTGCTGCCCCTCTGGGGAAGTTTGACTTGTCCCCAGCACGAGGAGCTGGTGGCACACAGGGAAGCAGTGCTGGCACCCCAGAAAACTCCATCCCACCCCCTCCTGCCCTGGCTCCAGGGGGGACAGCAGCCCCTGGCAGCCCAAACGCCCTGAGCTGAAGCCCAGGCTGGGTGTTGGGGTGATGTGCAGTCACACCCTGGCCCCCAAAACACATCCTGGGGGAGCGGCTGGTGGCACTGCAGGTGCATGGAGGGGCCGTGCCCTGCCTGCCACCCCCACACCCCTCCTGCTCCTAGGCAGGGTTATTAGCCAGGGAGTCCTGGGAGACCCGGAATAAAGCCTGGGAGATGTAGAAGGAGATAGAGGTGGAGAAATAAAGAGCCCATTCACCGCCCTCCAGTCATGCCCTGGTTTTATCTCTCCCATCTCACACCGGTGCCCTCTCACCTTTCCCTTCCCAGCTGGGCTCTGGGGCCGAAGCCATTAAAGAAACAAATATTTTCTTTTGTTGTTTGGCCTCCCCAGCCCCTGAGCAGGGCTGTATCCTGCAGCCTTGTCCCCAGGGTCTGTGTGGCCCTGCTCCAGGGCACAGCACCGTGGTCCTGCAGCCCCTCACCACCAAACCCACCTGCCTGAACTGACCCCCCTCAGCTGCTCCACCCCAGCACGGCCGGGGGGTTTGGGGACCCCTTCCCTAAAATCAGCGCTGCCATGCCAGTAGCAACCCCAGCTCCAGGCAAATACACTCCTTTTTTTGGCATCCACCCTCCAAGTACAACTCTTCAAATAGCAGGATTGATGTAAAAATCCCTGTAAAAATAAACCCCAGACACACTAAAATAATAACCAGCTGCTTAAATCCCGACTCTGACAGCTCCAGGTGGGAGGAAGCATCCCCCTCTCCCGACCCCCCACCGCAGACACTGGAAGCGATCCCCTTTAATGACCTTCCCTCCATCCTGCCCTAATCACGGCGCAGGCAGGGGGACAATGGCATTTCCGCACCTGGAAAGGAGGGAACTGCCTTCAAAGCCGCCCCTCCACAATGGGATCAATAGGAACAGGGGGAAGATAAACACTAATTCTCCTAAAAACGGGGCTGGCCGCAATAATGAGGTGTTAAAGGAAGGTGAGCTCGAAAGCCTGGCCTCGGGCACGGGGACCCACGGGTGCTTTTTGCACCCTGCTGGGGTCGTTCCTTGGATTCAGGGCTGGCTGGCAGGGAAGTCTAGGACCAAGCTGGGAATCTCTGGGGATTCAACACGTGGAGCCAGGGAAACAGCAGCCTCTGGCTGGCAGACATGGGGAGGGAGAATTTAAATCATGATTCCCTGAGTGGATTTTTAACCTGGTGGCTGCACAACAAGCCAGTGGTTAGGAATAAACAGACAAACAGGTTTAGGCTTGAGCTACCAAAAAAAAAAAAAAAAAATCAAAAGAAAGGCAGGCCAGGTCAAAGTCTAATAAAAATGGCCAGAGGCAAGAGTGGCACTGGAGAATGAATGAGGGCAGGGGCTGTGATCCAAGAGGAAGGTGACAAAGGCTCCCCCAGCCCCTGTCAGGGCCCTAAAATGTGATTTAAGCAGCAAAGGGGCTCAGGCATTAAATGCCAGTTGCTGAGGAAGATGCAAGAGGGAATGTCCTTGGAGGGAAACGTGACAAGCACTGCCACAGAAACTGCAGGGGAGAAAAGCCTGACCCAGTCCTACTGATCTGCTGCTGCCCAAAGCCTGAGCTCCCCAAACCAGGTTATTTCAGGGTATCTTCCCATTGGAAACCCCGCAGGAATCATCCCAGACCTGAAAAGTGATGAGAGGAGGAGCTGGGAGGCTGACAAATGTTTGGCCACTGGGCAGCAATCTCCTGCTGTGGGGCCTCCAGGGGTGACAGCTCTGAGCCGAGCACCCAGCTGTGGGCAGTGGGGTTTTGAGCCTGATTTGGGCGTTTTGGGCTAATCCTACTTCCTTCAGCTTAGCACCAGAGCCTGGCTCGGGGTGGATCCGGGGAGCAGCCCCCAGGGCAGTGCTGGTTCTCCTCCCAGGCTGCCAGGACAGGGAGCTGCTCCTATGGCACAGGGGAAACCCTGAGCTGGGACCCTTCAAACTGAGCTGGGACCCCTCAAACTCAACGCACGGTCTGGGGCTGTGGCTGCTGCCCAGGAGGGAGGGCACGGGGCTTCACCCTGTCCTTCACTGCCACCTGAGTCACTGTCCCCTCGTTCCTCAGGGCTCCCAGCCCTCTCCAGGCAGTGCTGTCCTGTCCCAGAGCGGGAGCCCCAACCCGCAGTGCCCCTGTGTGGGCTGTGCACCACATAGCACAGCCAGGACCCTCCATCCCTCCAGAGAGAGTCCCCTGTGCCACGCTGCCAGGGCACAGGGACAGCTCCCCAGCTCCAAATGCCATGGCAGGGTCTGAAGTTTAAAGTTTGGGTGCCCCCTGTCCCAGGGTGCATGAGGCAAAGGTGGAAGGGGTTGGAGGTGAGAGCTGGGGAAAGGTGACACGAGAGGGGACAAAAGGATGGTGAGTTACATCCAAAGGTGCTGGCTGGGATGAAGTGGTGGCACTGGGCTGGGAGAGATTCCATGAGCAAGCCCTCCTGGAATATGACACTGCCTCCCAAAGAGGCACAGAGCTCCCTGGGCAGGAAAGCAGGCACAGCGTGGAGTTTTGCTCAGCCCAAACCCACCTTTCTCGCCAGGAGCAGCCTCAAAACCCACACCTCAGTTTTACAACCAAGGGGACCCGTAAGCTCCAGCAGCAAGGAGGGAGGATGAGGAGGAAGATGCTGTGGCAGGACTGGACTGCACCTACCGTTGTACACCAGCTCTGAGAATTTCAAGGAGAGCCCCTGCTTGATTTTCCTCACTTCCCGGTCCATGGTGAAGGCCTCGATATCTAAATGTGCATGGTATAGGATCGTTCCTGCTGGGGTCTCATAGATACCTAGCCATTTTTCCAGGCAGGGGGAAAAGCAGAAAAAGAGAGAGAAACGAATGAGACCAAAACTGTCAGCAAATGACAAAAAATAATGACTTGGCTGACAGAAGGAGCCGTGGTCGAGCGCATTCAGTCTCAGCTCGCTGTAAAATGCATCTGTCATTATATTCATGCTGGGGCCGAGACAGTCCACTCCGCACCTTGCGGAGAAAATTTCTAGATTCCCCTCTTTGAAGAGGCACTCTGACGAGGCTAAATGACAGGGTTTGGGAACCGATCCCCCCACCCATCCGTGCCCAACGGTCTGCAGCTGAAAACCTGTAATTAGCAGAACGAGCGGGGCACAGGCATGGGGAGCGCGGGGCCCGCGGTGCCGAGAGGCAGCGAGGCTACCTGGGGGCTGCCAGGGCAACCTCCCTCGGGGCTGGCAGGGCCCCCCCAGTCCCTTCCTGCTGCCCCCCATCGCACGAGGCCCGGGGATGGAGGATGTTTAATTATTTTGGCGTGCTGCTCCTTTGTTCTAGCCGTTCAAGGCTTGTTTTGCGCGTGGTGGTTAAATACGAGCGTGGCCAGGCGGTTCTGCCGTCCTTGGGGGATGCAGGTGGAAATATTGTGGGGAAATGCTGAGCTGGTCTGGCAGGGAGTGTGTGATGGGAAAGGCTGGGAGCTGTCCACAGTCAGGGCTGCTCTGCCAGCATGTCCCTGTCCCCTGCCTGCAGCGATGGTGCCTTCCCAGCATCTGCTGTGGTGCAGTCCTGGGAATGGCAAAGGGCACAAAGTCCCCACTGAAGGGGATGTGTCCCCAACCAGCCCCAGCCCCAAGAGGTACTGAGGGGAGCCCACAGGGCTCAGAACTTCACCAGGCTCTGCTCTGTCAGTGCCCTGGAGGGTGGCACAGGCTCAGCACATCCTGTGCCAACAGGGCCACAGTCCCACAGACAAAACAGGAGCCACAAGGGCAGCAGCCAAAGGCTCTTCCATCAGACCTCGTCCCAGGCAGTGTCCATGATTTCAGCATCCCACAGGCACAGAACACATTCTGACTGTCCCAAAGGAGAGCCAGCCCCTCCTCTCCAGCCACCCCAGTGAGGGTGCAGCCTAGTCCCTGAGGGAATGTTCACCAAACATCCATTCCCTCAGGATGTGGGAGCAGACAGCCAAGTTAACACCAAACCCCAGCTGTCCCCATGGGCAAAGCAGTGACAGGGGCACAGGGAGCTGCTTGTTGTCCCCTCCAGCCCTGGCTGTGGAGCTGAGCCCACTACTAATGCAATAAATACAATTACAATTAATATTCCCTCTCTTTCCCCTTAGGGGCTGTTAAAGCCAGTTTGGGCTGAAGATTTGGGTACATGCCTTGACCCCCACCTCCTGCCACTCTGGGGGTGCTGGGAGACAGGACCAGAGCGTGTCAGCTGGGGCAGAGGGGAGGGCAGCTGACAGCCACTCTCCAGCCTCTGCCGAGGAGACAAGAGACACCTTCAAAGTGACACTCGCACAATCTCCAAGTGTCTATTTTCCTCTCCCCATGTTTACAGGAAAAAGACAGAGGTGTCAGCA
Source organism: Fringilla coelebs (assembly GCF_963513975.1). Lineage (NCBI taxonomy): Eukaryota > Metazoa > Chordata > Aves > Passeriformes > Fringillidae > Fringilla > Fringilla coelebs. The sequence continues at coordinate 7,656,374 of NC_140047.1, read as the reverse complement.
CTGCAGCCCAACGATGCTTCAATCACCCCATAATTACTGCTAAGGAAGGGGGGACCGGAGCAGGGGGGACATGGAGGGAGGCAGCGAAGGAGACAGCTGCCGCTACTTAAAATTTTCTAATTTGTAACCTCGGCTGTCACTTCACCTCCATCCGAGCAATTCTGCTGTGCTGAGTGCGGGCTGTCACTCCCGACGTCATCCCCGGGACAGGAAGGGATGTGCTGCCTTCCCGAGGTGAAGGGCAGGGTGATGCTGTGCCCGCGGGAAAACGCTGCCCAAATTTCCACCCCTGGTCCGGGGCTGAGGCTGAGCCATCGGGCCGAGTTTGGCCTTTTCGTTGCAGGGAAAGGGTTTTCTACTTTCCTCATCCATCAGCTCAGCACAGCCAGAGGAGGAAAAAGGAGGGAGCCAAGGGGAGGAAAAGCCCCAGCCGCCGGCAGCGCTCAGCTTTTGGCAGCAGCCGTCCCCCTCCTTCCCTCTTCCTCCCCACTGATTTCATTTACTTCACTTAATTAGCCCCCCTTTGGAGTTAAAAAGATAATTTGATAATGAGGATGTGAGCGGGAGGCAGAGGCAGGGCCGTGCCCCCCGGCCCAGCCGTGCCCCCCGACCCTGGCACCCTGTAATTAGCCACCCTCCTGCCACTAAAACAAATGGGGCAAACCCGAGTTAATTGGGCTTGAAAGGTTCCGTGTGCCCTGCGCCCATTAGGCCTTAACGAAGTCCAATTAGGAGCTTAGTAAAAATCAATGCAAATGAATTTTTCCTCTTCTCTGACTTCCTGGGACTGGGAGGTGAGGAAGAGGAGGCACATTCGCCGCCACCTCCACCACAGGGAAGGCGGCTGCCCGTGCCTCAGTTTCCCCTGCAGAACCCCAAATCTGCGGGGCAACCTCACACTGCTGGTGTTTAAAGGATTGTCTCCTCCAAGCCCAGCTCCCATCTCCTACACCATTGATCCTAAACCCATTTGGGGTCCAAAATGCTCCAGGCAGTGGTGGGGTCACACCCTGAGTTCCAAAACCCTGGGAGAGAGCAGGTGCCCGCAGCCCCCTCCTGCTCTGGCTGGCTCCCATCCATCCCACTCTCCCTCTCACCACATTTCTGGGTGGTTTCTCTCAATCCCAAAAAGCCAACCAGGGGCAGAATCCTGCTCGAAGCAAAGGAGGGAGGCTACCCCAAGGTGTCATCCCCATGGGGAGCCACCCCAGGGTGTCATCCCTGCAGGGCTGGCCCAAACCCCCCGGTCCCCCGGCGCAGGGACGCGGCAGAGATCGCTTGGCGGTGTCACACGGGAGACAGACGTGACAGTTAAATGGGGTTTGGAGGAATTATTAAATGCTGGAAGGGTCACTAGAGCGTGTCAGTGGCTCTTAAAAAAAATAAAGTAGATTTTGACAAATTACTCAGCATCCTGAATGCAAATGCACAGGCTGGCGTGTGCGGGTCGGGGTTGGGGTTTTTTCCTCGCTTCTTTTGGTTTTAATTTGATTATTCAAACTCACATCAAATGATCTGGGATTTTGTTTCTTGCCCAGGAACACTGCAGGCTTAGTCTTACCAAAATATTTGCTGTTGTCCTGCAAGTTTAAAGAAAGGATGCATCTGATAAAGTATTAACGAGATTTAAAACAAGAGTTGGAACAAGGAGTTGGGGAATGATGCTGAACCACCTCCTTACTTTGTTTTGCACAGGGCAGCTTGCTGCCTCCAGAGGTTTCCATTGAAATTGATCCCAATGGAAGATCAATATTAGGAGACATGGTCTCAAAAATGTGTGGATAAATCAAATATTTGCTTTTTAAAAAAAAAATCAAACCAGTAAATTGTATCAGCTTCCTGTGGTTTGTACTGGTATTGGAGAGTCTGGCACCGTCCAGGACCTTCCATGAGCATATCCCCACAAAACCTGGAGCCTGGTGTGTTTGCTGTGGGGACAGGTCTCACCTGGGGGCACTGGGACCCCCAGGCTGGTGCCAGCAGAGGCAGCTGCTGTCATTAGAGAGACACGAGGAGTGCCTGTCACAGGGAAATCTCTGCCAAAGCTGATGGGGAGGGAAAGGCTGAGGGCTGACCTGAACCAGAGCACCCCAGGATTACTGAGCACCACCATGGTTTTCCCATTTTTTTGCCTTTCCAGGGCAGTGCTCTCACCTCTGGACTTCATCCCAACGAAGCGGTTCTCCACGATGTCGATGCGCCCAACGCCGTGCTTGCCCCTGTGGGGAGAAGGGAGGGTGCAGCAGTCCCAGCCCCACAGGTGGGTCAGGGCGGTGGGCAATGGGGAAAAACCCCAAATGACAGCAGGCAGCACTGCTGACCAGCAGCAGGGACCCCAGATAAGGCAGGTGACAAGGAAATGGGTTTTTCTCTCCACCAGTCTCTCACGTGTCACTGGGGCCACCAGTGCTGCAGGCAGCTGTGGCACTTTGACCACTGGGGAATGAACTGGGCAAGGAGACAGGACATGGCACAGCTGTATTCCCAAAGTACTTTTAAAACCACTTATTAACCATTGAAAAAGTGAATGGAGTGGAGAAGTTCCTTCCCATTCACCACCAGAAGGATAAAGGCTCAGAGGAGGATGGCCAGGGACTGGGTGGCACTTAGGGGGGTGGGTGCCCTTGTGGGTGCCCTCATGGGTGCTGCTGTACTTTTGGGCAAACCCCTGAGGATGGTTCTGTGCCAGCAGCAGCAGAAACCAGGCATGGGGTGGCACATAGAGAGAAAACCCCAAAGGAACTGCTGCTGTGGAGACAGGAAGAGAAAAGGGCAATGAACCTGGCCAGCAGGTCTCCATTCCCCAAAAAGTCAACTCTCCACACAAAAAGGACCCAGAGCCCTCTTAGGGAGACAGGGCAAGGCAAGATGTGAGAGCAGGGGCTCCAGGACTGAGCTAGCAAAGGGTGCCCTGCAGTGGGCAGGGCAGCTGGGGCACACAGGAATCTGAGAACGCTCAGAGGACTTTTTAATCCTCCTCATGCCCAGTGAGCAAAACCTGAGGTATTTACACCCTTGTGCTCCTGGCCTTGGTGCCCAGCTCTGCTTGCTGGCATTTATGGCACAGCTGGCACCATCCCACCGCTGGCCACCGTTCCTGGGCTCAGCAGGACGTGTCTGCTGCGAGCATCCTACTCCCACCCCGCGCTGGCTGCCCTGGGGATGCTGCCCTCGTCCCCTCTGCTGGCCGGACAGGGTGGCACTCACGCGATGTCGTTCAGGTACACAAAGAGCTCCAGCGCCGAGGAACGAGTGGCTCCGTCCCCAGTGTTGGTGACCTTCACTGGGACACCTGCAGAGGCGGGGAGAGAGGATGGGCAGGATCAGCCGGTGTCGGGATCCCTCCGGAACATCATCCCCTGGGCGTTAAATAGATGTGACAGATATGAACTCTAAATAACTTCTTAAAAAGGCATATCCAAGCTGGTGCGAGGGGGAGGCGAGGGGAGGGGGACCCACCTCGGGAGAGGAGCGAAATAAATAAATAAAAAAGGCCATAAAAACGTCACCCCCCCCTTTTCCTCTCTCTCCTCCCTCTCTTTTTTTTTAGGGCCTGTGAAATTGCAACCAGGCCCTTAACTAATTGAATTTCACGCTCCGCAATTGTCTTACGGCGCAGCACCTTCTGTCCCACCAGCCCTTGCTGGGGAGGGGGGACAGAGTGACAAATGTGTGCCACCCCCCCTCCCCTCGCCAGCATGGGGGGTGTCTGGGGGGGACCCCCACCCCGGGGCACGGCTGCTCGCACACGCACGCACACGCACCCCGCGGCGGGGTGCTCCCCGCCATGAATTAATTATTGCACCTTTTCTTTCTTTCCCCCCTCCTTAATTTTTTTTTGTTTTTTTTTTTCTTTTTTTTCTTAAGGGCACCGTGCAGGAGCAAAGCAGAGCGGGGTGTTGGTGGTGGTGGGGTGGGGATGCTGAATAGAAAGAGGCATTTTTCTTTAGCGGTGTGAAATGAGCAATAAATGTATTAGGAAGCTGACAAGGGGGCTGCGGAGCCCACAAAGAAAAGCGGTGCGGAGTTGGAGGCTAATCCCCCCTCCATCTGCCCTCCTCATTACCATTTAACGCACTATCAGTTGCCAATCAGCCTCAATGCCTCCCTTTCTAGTCTTTATTATATAGGCGCCCGCAAGAGCCCTGTCTAGTGATGGGGGCTGTCAGATCCCCCCCACTGCCCCCCCCTTAAACCCCCTATTTTCCAGGGGTTTATAAACTCAGTTGTAAATTGCTATTAAATGTAAACTCGCGGCCATAATGAACCTTAAGCTGCTTCTCGGCGTGGGCCCCCCCACCCCGCGCCCTCCCCTCGCCCCGGCTCTTTCTCTCCTCATCCTCCACCGGGATATTGGCCGGGGTCCGCTCGGCGAAGAGCCGACGTTGTCGGGGCTGTTGTTGCTGAAAGCTGCTTAGCCTTTGAAATAGTTAATAATTAGATTAAAACTTCAAATAAATTAACTAGGGGCTGAATGGGCTGCCGGGAGGGGGGCTGCTCCTTGCAGGGGGATCATTATAATGGAGCAGGGAGGCTGGCGGCGGGGAGGGGGTGTCCCCTCCCAGCAAGGTCTCCCCCCAGCCTGTGCTGGGCTGGCCACTGCTGCCAGGATGGGTGGTGGCACGGGGATGCTGCTCAGTGCTGGCTGGGCCCTGCCGTGTGTCCCCAGGGATGGAGCATCCCTGTCTCCTTCATGATGGCATCCCCAGCCACATCCTGCTGAGCAGCTCCCCAGCTGTCACCTGGCCAGCATCCCCTGCATGCCCTCAGAGCCACCTGCAGGAGAGGGGACCCTGTGCCTGCTGTGCCCTGGTGGCAGCTGAGGGAGCTCAGAGCCCTTTCCACTCTCGGGGCGGGTCCCAGAAAGCCCCTAAAATCTGAGCAGACCCTCTGCACACCTCAAAGGGCCCCGGTGTGCTGCAGGCACCATCCTCAGCCCCCATGTCAGGGCCCACCCTTCTGCCCTCACCCTGGGGGTGCTCCCAGCTGCCAGAGAACCCCAGTCCCAGCTGGGAAGTGATGCTTGGGGGCCCAGGGACAAGGGCCTGGCAGCAAGGAGGCTCTTACCCCGCTCAAACTCAATCTCCAGCACGTCTGGGGTGTCAGGAGAGTTGGCTGGATCACAGGTCTTGGTGTAGAGCCCGGGAGGAGCCTGGTTCTGCAGGGAGAGGGAGAGAAAAGGGACAGTCAGTGGCATTGCCATGGCCAACGCTGCTGGCAGACCCAACCTGGAGTGCATCCCCCATCCCAAAGCACATCCTCCTCCAGGGGTGCATCCTGCATCCCAAAGCACATTCCCCATCTCATGGGGGCATCCTCCGTCCCAAAGCACATCCCCCATCTCAAAGCATCCCAAAGCACATCCCCCATCTCACAGGGGTATCCCCTATTCCAAAGCACATCCCCCATCTCACAGGGGTATCCCCTATTCCAAAGCACATCCCCCATCCCAAAGCACATTCCCCATCCAGGGGTGCATCCCCCGTCCCAAAGCGCAGCACCAGCACGGCACCGACGCTTACCGGGGGCCCCGGGAACAAAGGGGTTGGCAGAATCAGCCAATTTTTCCCCTCAACTTGATCTCATCTTTTCCTCCAACGCCCCCACAGCTGGAGGCGGGATGGCTGAGGAGAAGCAAGTCAGGCAGGGAAAAGCAGGACGCTGGCAGCGGGCGGGCGGGCCCCGCACGTCCCCGCACCGCGGCCGGGCTCATTCGGCACTGACCGAAAAAACTGATGAGGGAGCCTGACCCCAGCAGGTGCTCCCGGCACACCGGCTCTTTCATGGTGTCCCCGGGGTTAATACACACGGGGGAAAATAGAGCAGCAAAGCAAAAACCCATTTCAGAGCACATCAACCTTTATGTATATATATATATATTTTTTTTTTTTTCTCTGAGATTTATAGGGAAGAGGCATCTTATCTCCATCAGAGCCAGGCCAGCGGAGGCTCGGGTGCCGATGGTGAATTGCTGCAATTGAAGTGCGTGCCAGAAGGGGGGTGGGTGGGTGGGAAATGTAATATAAAAAAGCTTTCCGTCCCGGAGAACAAATGCTTTGCAATTTCACGTGGCCCCTCAGCACTCACCCATGATGCGACTGCACAGGCTGACCCCAAAATACTTTCAGATCTGTGTTTGTAAACTCCTGCCTCCAGAGGGACTCCCCACCCAGCCACAGCTCCAGGGGTGGAGGGGAATGGAGGCACAGAGCAGCCAGGGCACTGCAGCACCAGGGAGAGTCCAGCTCCCTTTTAAAGGTAAGGGCAAACTGGTATTTCCACACCAAACCCAGCTGGGCAGAGCTGGAGCTCTGGGTAGCTCTGGGCAGGGAGGCCCTGCCTGCACTCAACCACCCAATGCCTGCCCCATGCTCCTCTTTTCCTTTTTTAAGCACAATTCTGCTCACTTAATCAAATAATGAAATAGTTTGGGATGGAATGGACCTTTTAATGTCCTTTTTCCTGCCTTTCTTGCATTCCAGCAAGGAAAAAAATGATAAGGTATAAAGCAAGTTAGGAAAAAAAAAGCCCCAAATAATCCAACCAAAAGTGATTGCTTTAAAAAAATTTAAGCTTTTTAAATGGAAAAGTAATTTCTCTATGGCAGAAGTTTTCATCTAAAATTTTTCCAGACTGGCAACAAGAATTCTAGTGAAAACTTCAGTTTATTTTTGTCCAAATGCATTTACATTCGCCGAACCACTGCCAGCACCTGAGGGAGCCCCACGCAGCTGCAAGGGAACCCCATCCCACCCTCCACACTGGGGGGTACCCCTTGCCTCACCCCAAACCTCGGGGTGCACATCCCAACACCAATCCTGGGAATACAGACATAGCACTCACTGCAGCAAACCCCTCCTCAGTTCCCATTTAATGTCATTTTTGTCCCTTTCCCTCACTTTAAGGGACGGGCACTGGCAGGCGGGCACATCTCCCCCGTGCCCCCACACACAGATTACACGGGCTGTGGATTTCAATTTTACATCGTCTGGCCTTTCCTAGCCCTGATCACACTTATTAACTAGATGAACCTGTGAGAGATGATGAAAAACTTTGAGTTCAAAAGGAAAAGGTGAAAGGGGCTGGGAGAAAAAAGAACGGAAAGTATTAAAAACTCTTTACTAAACATTGGAAGTCAAAGTCAGGTAGTTTCCAATTTTCCGAGCCAACTATGAAAACCCCTATTAAATAAAATAACTAAATAGAAATAAAAGTGACATTTGGCTTGCATTCCATCATTACGGTGTGAGTCTGTCCTCTTTTTATTCTCTCTCCTAAAAGCACAGTTCAAATGACAAATAGTTTGTTGCAGTGTATCAATGCCTTCTATTTATCCCTCCCCGCAGGGGGGCTAGTCCTGCAATGTCATCTTTAAAGGGAAGAGAGAAAAAAAAGGGGGAGAAAAAAAAGGGGGAAAAAAAAGGAAGAGTGTGTGGAAAGTGAGAGAGGGAGGGGGGAAGAAAGAAGCAAGAAAAACGGGGCAAGAAGAGAAGAAATTGGAAGCAAATGGTCCATGAAGTAAACCATGATGCAGAGCTATCGATGCCGCAAATGGTTTATTCATCCGGCTGATATTGTTGTGCCCGGGACTGAATGAACTCTTTCAGAGTGCCATATGAAGTTAAAGCAAGTAAATTTCTATCTTTCTCCACATTAGCTGCCTCATTGCCCTTCAATCGGGCCTCACAGAGGCAGAAAATAGCTCAACCATCTGCTTTCAAATCCCTGCGTTTGGCAGGTCCCGGGGGTTTGGGGAGGGGAGCCGGCCGTGCCTGGCACCCCGGATCTTGCCAGGGCCACCTTGTGCCCAGCACCGCATCCCGGGCCGGGCGGGGGACAGCAGTGACGGTGACAGCAGTGACACCGCGCTCTGGGAAGCCACCCCCCAGCACTGTCGCAAGGTGAGGTGCCCGAGTAGGGGATGCTCCAGATGGGGTCAAGGCACTGCTCAGCCCCGCTTGGGAAGGGAACGGGCTTGGCAGAGCCTGGGGAGCGCGGGGGAGAGGAGAGGCGCTGGGTGCGGCGGGCTGGCTCGGGATGGGCGCGGGTCAGGCCCGTGCCGCCTTCAGCTAAAGCCGTGAGCGCCCATCCCTGTGCCAACCACTCTCCGCGAGGCGAGACCCCACGGGAACCCGGCTCTGAGCCACAGACACCCCTCCGGAGGGCACCAGAGTTGGAGCGGGACCCCCTCTGCACCTTCACCTTCCTCTTCCTCCCGCCCCCGCCGCAGGCACGCGTCAGCCCCGCTGCGGGAGCCGGCTGCGGGCACGGAGCTCCAGCGGCTCCGCTCGCTCTGCGCTGCCTTCCCCTCCTCTCCCCGGGCTGTCTAATTAGGCCTGATGGATAGTTTAAATAGATCGTTTAAATAGCGGCCGGGCTGGAGCGTGAGCGGCGCAGGCAGCGCCAGCAGGACGGCGGGCACGGCTCGCAGCGGCCGGAGATGCGGCGCTGTCACCCGCGGCGCCCTGCCCCGAGTCCCGGCTGGTAGCCAGAGCTGGTGGCCCCATGGGCGCCCACAGGGTCTCCAACACCGCCACCCACCCAAAGGGAGGTTTTACCCCGCGCCCCCATGGGAGCGGGCTGGCAAAGCGAGGAGGGCCGGGCGAGTTGCAGGGGACACGCCGAACCTCTGCCACCCGCCACCAGCACCGCGCCTGTCTAACTGCTCCTTTAGCGCTGCCCGCGACACTGTCCCCTCCGCTGTCACCCTGAGACGGTCCCTTCCCCTCTTCGAGCAATGAACGTGCCGGGGGCGGCGGCGGAGCCTCCCCGCACACACGGACGGCCCCGCCGTGAAATTTCCAATTAGGCTGCAAATACACGAGACGCCCCCGGCCCCGTGGCTGGTGTGATCGATTACCTTGGGGTTCTCCAGGATCCCGGCTTCGTAGCTGCAGCAGGCAGGGATGGAGAGAGAGGTCACTGCAGCACCTGCAACTTGCAACCCCAAAACCCACCGGGACGAGACCCCCGCTCCCACCCACCCCATGAGGATGGACATAAGTACACGTTATGGATTTCCAGAGTGTTTTAGCAGCAACCCTGAAAGGAGAGCCAGGCTTAGGAGAGTCCAGGAGATGAGTGCTGCCATGTGGAATGTGGACAACTAGATAGAAAGGGAGGATGGAGGATTTGGTGTCACCCGTGGTTAGCAAGTGGTGGGGGAGCCTGGGGCAATGGATGTGCAAAGGGCTGTTCTGGACATGTAGGTTGGAGGGGACTGGGGCTCCAGATCCCAGGTCTTCACCTCATGGGAAATCCCCACATGCTCAGCTCCTCACCTGATGTGCATTAGGTTCTCATCCATGCTCCAGGGTGTCTGAGGTGTCACAGGCACTGGGATCCCATGTTTCTGCCAAGAAAGGGAGAGTGGGGGTAAGCCAGTCTGCAGGGAATGCCAGTCCTTATTGATGCTGGTTCCCAGCAGGATCAGCCCCAAAAGCACAAACCATGCACCAGCAGGGCAGCACAGAGCAAGGTGCACTCCCATGTCCCTGACCCTGAGCAACATCAGCTCCCACCACAAGGGCCACCTCAGCAGGGACACAGTGTGGCTGGGTGGGGGGAGAACAGGAGAACAGCCATCCCAGCCCTGCCACAGGCTGAGAGCACCCAGTGAGCCCCAGACATGGGGACACCAGCACAGAGGATGTCTGCTTCTCCCAGCTCCAGGGCCAGGATGGTGCCATGCTCTCAGGCACGTGGTGGGATTGTTGGGGGGTTCTTTGCAGGGCCAGGAGCTGAGCTCGAGGACCCAGTGGGTCCCTTGCAGCTCAAGGTGTTCCATGATTCTCTGATTCCCCCAGCCAGGCTTCTCAGCAAGGGGAGGTGACGCCGGGACCCGAGTTCCCAAACCCACAGGACACTCTAGAGCCTAGAGAGGACAAATGCCCGGTCACGAGGGGACAGCAGCACATCCTCCCAGCCTCGTGCAGACCCCTGGTGAAGCTGACACACCCCGAGCAGGCTCAGTGCCCAGGGCACCTCGAGCACGCCGTGCCCAGGGACGTGTGGCCCCACAGCAGCTGCCTGGCCAGCAGGATGTGCAGAACCGAGCCCAGCTCCCTAACAGGGTCACCAGCGTGCCATTTATCCACTGACACTTCAATGGGGGAAATTGCCTGTGAAAACGAGGTGAATACGTGGGGGAATTAGCGGCAGCAGGCTGAAACTGGAGCCAGTGGGGACGTCACCCACCCTGCAGGGACACTGAGTCACAATGTGCTGGCTGTGGCATGGCCATGGCAAGACAGGGATGGGGACAGTGGCTCCCACTGAGCCTTGATGTGCCTGTACAGCCCGGGCACTGCTGGGCAGCTCTGGCATTTCAGTGTCACCGCAGCAGGGACTCAGTGGAGGGCTCAGCTGGGGACAGAAGAGCAGGGGCTGAGGGGACATTTCTTATTTTGCCAGGAACAGGGGAAGGAAATGCTCGTGGTTGTTGCATCACAGTCCTCAAACCATTACCTGAGGTGGAAACAAGATTCTGAGATCTCCTAATGCTGTAGAGGGACTGACTCAGCCCTGCTTCTGGGGGGACATGGCCTCAGGCTCATGGGTTCTGGTTTGCTGGTTCCCCACCATAATTCCAGCTGAGACCCCCCATTATCCAATCTAGATCTTCTCTGTCACAACTTAAGGCCATTTCCTCTTGTATTCATGAGAGGAGACCCAGCATTGGCACACCCACCTCACCTGGGGTGCACAAATCCATCTTCCAGACCTGAATGACCAGTGATGTTGAGCTGGCTTGTGCCCTCAGCCAGCCCTCTCCTGGCAGCTGGGGAAGCTGGAGAATCCAGTGCTCCCCAACCCATCCTCACCCCATTTCAAAGAGGATCCTCCAGATCCAGACCAAATATCTACAGAGCCTAGGCAGCCTTTGCAGGAGCCAAAGGTGCTAGAACCAAAGAGAGATTTTGTTCTCAGCTTCACCTGTTCTGCACCTGTGGCCAGGCTAATCCTGGAGCAGCACCCAGGAGAGTTTGGCTCTTCTCATTAAGGTGTGTGAGAATGAAGTAGCCACTGGCACAAATTTGCTGCCAGAGCAAGGCTGGCTTCAGCCCCTGGGCAGCAAATCCATGGAAAGAGCTGTGCCACAGTGAAACAGCCTCACTTTCCCTGGCACCAATGGAGCCCCAAACATCAACATTTTCTAATTCCCCCAGCACCAAGGTGAGCACACACCTGTGCTCAAAGGACCTGGCCATGCATCTCCCTCTCCTCAGGATGAAAAAGAAGGAAAGCCACCTTTTCTTTTTGCAACAGATAACCAAAGACTGAAAAGTACTTAAACCCTCACCCCACAACCTCTTGCTCTTGGAATGGGGCCCCAACCCATTTCATTTCCCTTCCCCCCCCCTTCCCAAACAAACAAAACAATCCCACAACCAAACAAAACCCCCAACCCCAAAACACATGTTCCATTTTCCATATAATAAAACCGCGGCACTCTTAATAACTCCCCTATTTGACAATTTGTTTGGCAACATATGGAAAGCTCTCGTAAACTCTCCCCCTCATAATACAGCAGCAGATGGCAAACACAATCCTCAACACACCACGCTCTCCTGGCAGCCCTAATGGGCTCAGAGGGCTCCTCACCCCACGCCACATCCCTCCAGCTCCACACCTTTCCTTCCCTGAGATTACCCAGGCAGCTTCAGTGGCAGCTATTTAAAAACTGAAGCAATTTTCTGGTTTATGCACAGAGCTGATTTTTCCCTTTTGATTGATTGAGCTGAGTTGTCAAGCATTTCCATGAAGTCGCTAAAAAAGAAAGGTACCCTGGTGGGCACATAAAAACCTGATGCAAAACTTCTAATATGTTTTATTGTAACTTGTACTTCAAAAAGGAAGGGACAACAAAGGTGAATGTATTTGCTTTGTCTGTTACACAAGTCAGGGAGCTGGGACCCGTTTCCTTGGAAAGAGGGCTACAATTAATAGCCAGGTAATTATGGGGCTTTTAGAAAGGAAGGAGAAAAAGAAATAGAGGAAAGGGGGGGTGGGGGAAACTCTGACCAGGAGGCTCCTGAGTGGTGCTGCAGGGATGTCGTGCAGGGTGTGCTGCTGTCACCTGCCAAGTCTGGTAAGCATCCTGTGGTGACCCTGAGCATCCCATGGTCACTCCAAGAATCCCACGGCTACCCTGAGCTTTCATAGCCACTCTGAGCACCTTTTGCTGCCCTGGGCATCTTGTGGCTACCCCACACCAGCTCCTACCTTGGCATAATCCATCAGCTCACAGCGTCCAGGAAAGCGCTGGTAAAACTCGGGCAGCCTCCACGGTGCAACAACCTGGCAGGAGGGCAGGAGCAGGAGATGAGAAGCCCCCTGCCCTCTCGTAGCCCCTGGGAGCCAAGACCCACAGGGTGTTGCTCCCCCAGCTGAAATTTAATCTCCCAGCACAAGGTGGGAGTAAACCAAACCCCGACCCTAACCAGGCACTGGATGCAAAGGGAAACAGGCAGCATCGATTATCCAGCAGCTGCCTTGGTACTGTCTCCTCTGTGGCCTCGTGGTGTTTGGGGTAAAAATAGGTCAATTAAGGATCATTACAGCCCCCTGAAATGCCAAAACGTCGCTGAGTGCAGCTGGTGGCTTGTTAAAGTGAGGCAGGGCCATTTGCATCGGTGTTAAAACAGAATTCCCAGCAGCTGCAGAGGGCCAGGAGCCCGGCAGTGGGGAGGCAGGGGATGGTTTTGGTGCCTTACCTTGATCTTGGGACACAGGGCATAGCAGCTGAGCTCAAACCGAACCTGGTCATTGCCCTGAAACAGGAAAGGGAGGTGCTGAGGGGTTACCCCAGCCCAGGCTGTGACCACACACACACACACATACACACTCTGCCTCTGAGGAGCTGCTTGGCTCCAGTCACAGCTCCCCTGCTGGTGTTGGAAACCACCTTGGGCACAGAGGGCAAGGATCCTCTGCCCCAATCATTCCTGGTCCGTCTCCACGGCTGGTTGGAACCCAAACCACCTTTCCTATAGCTCCTGATGTGTGTTCAAACCAGATTTGGGTATTTTTTCCCCCAAAGACATCAAAGGAGAAAGAAGAAAGAGGGCAAGGTGGGGGTAAGACCACGGTGAGCAGAGGGACGCAGAAATTCATAATTAAATAGCTCCAAACCTCCCTTTGCCTTAATTGTCCCTTGCTGATTAGATCCCACTAATGAGTCCAAGTATCTGGGAAGGAGCAAGGAGCAGCAGGAAGGCTGGGAATTACGGGCACTTCCAAGGGAATAGCACTCACTGAAACCTATTTTGCACCCTCACCAAGGGGTGTAAGGACCCCCACTTCCCTGCCGTGGGCCCGGAGGATACATTTACACCGGGCTGGGCATTCCCAGAGGGCTATTACACACATCCAGCAGAGCACTCATCTCCCTCCCGGGCCCGGGGCTCGTCCATCTGCTCGGCAGCGGGCACACCGCAGATGGTCCCATTTAAGGCTCCGGGTCGAGTTACCGGCAGTCAGTCAGTCCGTCAGTCAGTCAGTCCGTCAGTCCCTGCCCGTGCCCGCGGCTTAATGGCTCGGGGAGTGAGCCACCGAGGGTGCCCCTGCCAGCAGGGATGGCTGGTGGCACCTGGGGGCAGAGGGGACACCGTGGCTTTGGGGGTGTGTTACTCCAGGGCATCCCTGAGCCGGAGCTTTCAAGCAAAGCGTGCTGGGGATGGATGGGATGGACAGAAAGGGGTGCAGGGACCCGATTGCAGCAGGAGAGAGAGCAATTCTGGTCATGTGTCCCCCCCAGCTGCCCCTCTGCCCCATCTCCTGACTGCACGGTTCCCACCGTGGGGACCCCCAAACCCCCCGGGACGCTAAGGGATCCCCGGGGACGCCAAGGACCTGGCCTTAGCCCGAGGCAGGGGGTGTGGGAAGAGGAGAAGGAGGCACCCGGCAGGTCCTGGGTTCACCCGCTGAGCCCTCACCTGCCCCAGGTGTCCCCGCCCCGGACGGGGCAGCGGCTGGAGGTGCCGGGGGTGACCCACGGTCACGTCTCGCAGGTCCCACGCCCCCACCACGGTCCCCGAGGGGGATTCCCCCTCTCCAGGAACGGGCTGGCCCCGAGCATCCCTTTTCCACGGTCTCTGGCTGCCTCTAGCGGCAAAGTGTCCTCCCTGCGGCCAGCGGGGACAGCGGGGACGGGGACAGGAACAACAGGGATGGGGACCGGCACAGCCGGAATAGGGACAGGAACGGGTACAAGAGCGGAACAACCGGGATAGGGACAGGAACAGCCGGGACAGGGGCCGGGAGAGTCAGAATTGGGGAGAGGAAAAGGGACAGAGCCTGGGACAGTCGCACCAATTCCAGGACGCCCCTGACCCCGCCGGGCTGTGCTGGCTCAGTCTCAGCCGGCTCCTGGCCCGGGCAGCCTCAGCATTTTGAAATCCTTGCCAGCGTTCAGCTGTGACTCCAGCCTTCCCAGCAGCGAGACGGAACCGAAATTGGGCACAGAAATCCCAGAAGCGAGGAGGAAGTGTTGAAACACGGCTGAGTTTTGCACAGTCCGCCCAAAACCCCCCTCCTGGCACCCCCAGCCTGCCCTGCAGACTGAGCAGCTCCCCCATCCGAGCACCTCGAGCCATCCCGGTACCCGGGTCCCCCTCACCTTGCCCGTGGCCCCGTGGGCGATGTAGGGCGCTCGCTCCTGCTGGGCGATGCCCACGAGCCCGCGGGCGATGCAGGGCCGTGCCAGGGCCGTGCCCAGCAGGTACCGATCCTCGTAGAGCGCGTTGGCCTGCACTGCCGGCCAGATGAAGCTCTCCACGAACTCCCTGCTGACGTCCTCGATGTAAACCTGCCAGCAGAGGGACCCTGATGGAAAGGTTGCTGCAGGGGAAACCCGCTCCTTTGCAGTTTTAGGAAGAGTGCAGAAAATCTCTTCGCCTCTTTTTTTCCTAAACGCTGCTAAAATGCTTTGGGGCAAATCCTCTGGAGAAGGGATTTCTCGTTGGCACAATCCCCTCCCTGGGGTAGTGAGACCCCAAGGCTCACTCCGATGGTGGGGAGCAAGAGCAGGGACACTGTTACCTTCTTGGCCCCTAGTGCCAGTGCTTTCTTCCGTGCTGCCTCAAAATCTTCCTTCTGCCCGATGTTAGCCTGGAAAGGAGTGAAAAGAAAAAAAGGCTTGGTGTGAAACAAGATCACAAAGCCCAGAGCAAGCCCAGTTTGGCACAGGGCATCATGCGTGGCATGACAGAGTCCATGTGGCTGGGCTTGAGGACACTCAGGGAGGGGCAGGAGGGGAGTTCCACCCCCTGAGCAGGATATCTCAGGGCCATGCCCCCCTCTGCCAAACCCCTTGGCTCTGCCCTGATTCCCTGCCTTCATTAGCAGAGGGTCATTAGCGGGCAGGGACAAGCTGTGCCACGCAGGGCTGGCAGCTCAGCAGAGCAGCAGTGAGCTGGGCCATGGTTTACCAGTGCAAGCAGGGTCAGCACCAAAGCACACACCCACACACAGCAGGACCCCCCATTGCTCACCCAAGCCCCCCAGAACAACGGCCCAGCACCCCCAGCCCCTGGGCACAGCCCAGAGCTCACCAGGTAGGCGATAACATCGTAGCCCTGCTCCTTCAGCCACACCAGGATGCAGGAGGTGTCGAGCCCCCCGCTGTAGGCCAGGACCACTGTGCCCTTGCACTGAGCCATGGTGCTGCCAAAGCAAAGGAAAAGGGGGTCGTGAAGCTCCTGCCCTTACTGCAGCCATCAGCCACGGCATCACGAAGGATCAGCTGAAGCAAGAGCCCTCCCAGGCTGCAGGGAGCCAGGGCAGGGTTGGGGGCAAGAGGAAAAGCCACAGCACTGTGACCATGGCCACATTGTGGCTCTCAGCCAGGGGGGACACCCTGCCTGTGCACCAGCCTGTGCACCCTGAGGTGGCTGGACAACAGAGGAGCCAAGGGCAGCCAGGAGGGTGGTTTTGCTCTTACCTGTTCTCCATGCTGGCAGCCCCAGCACAGCCTGCCCCACACTCTGCACGTGCCCTGCAATGCTGGGGAGCCCAGGCACAGTGGCAGAGGCACAGCTCAGTGCCTGGTTATGGCACAGCCCAGCACGTCCTGCCCGTCTGCAGAGCTACCACAGGCTCAGCCCCCTGTGCCCATCAGGACAGCGATGGCTGCAGGGCTGGGGGGCTTGGCAGCATCCCCTAGAGCCCAGCCCAGCCCCAAGTCTAATTAATGCTTACAGAGCATTTGTTCTAATTATGCTGCAGTGTTTTCTGCCAGCACCGAGCACCTACGTGGGGATCCAGCACCCCTCACCCTCCAGCCAACGATACTGAGCACTTCAGCCAACAACAGGAGACGGTGAAGGATGCAGCAGATCCCCTGGATCTCAGGGGAGGCTTGGGGCTCCCGGGCAGGAAGGGGCTCTGGACTGTCCCTGCAGTCCCCGGGCCAGGCTGTGAGTCCCAGGGCCCCACGAAGAGGCGATGCCAGCTGACCCTTGGCCGGGGGAGGCGGACGTGGAGCCGGCCAAGCCCTGTCCTGAGCAACTTTCACACTGCTGCTGCTGCCAAGTCAGCACAATCCTGCTCCTGCAGGCCGCTGCGGGCCGTGCTGCCGCTCCGGGCTGGCCCACCCAGCAGCTCTCCCAGGGATGCGGCTATGCCGGGGTGTGCCCAGCGCCCCGCTGCTGCAGAGCCAGCATCCCACCGGGTAAGGCTCGGAGCCAGCCGTAGGCAGCTCTGCCCTGCTTCTGCCGGGTTCTTGCTGAGGAACAAAGGGGTCTGGCAGCCCCGTGCCCTCCCCTCCGGCTCCCCGAGCCTGCCCGTGCCCGTCGGGCTGCCGCGCAGGCCGTGCCCGGTGCCCAGGCTTGTGCAAGCAGCATTTCCCTGCTCGCTGCCCGTGGCTGTGCCAAGCTGGGTCCCTGCCCAGCGAGCTCCAGGCGTCCCTTCCTCAGCGGGGCATTTACAGGAAGGCAGGCACGGTTCCCAAAACGGCCCAGCCCAACCCTGGCGCTGCTCCTGCGGCTCCTTTAGAGACAACTTCCCTCCTTTAGTCCCGAACTCATCCCCGCTGTGGCCACCAGCATCGCTGCTGTGGTTGCCAGCCTGAGTAAGCACCTCCGAGAGCAGGCACACTCGCTCTACCAGTGGCCCAGCAGGGCGATAGGGAAATTACTCCAACTTTTGCCTGCCCAGACGCATCCCTATGTCGCAATGCCCGAGGGGCCCGGGGGCGCTTTGTCCCGGAGACGCATCCTGCATCCCAGAGACGGGGTGGGACCAGCAGCGCTCCCAGCTCGGGAAACAGGGTTCGTGCCAAATCTGCCTGCCCAGGAAGGGAGAGCCCCGAAGTTTCAACGCTCGGTGGCAATAAATCAGAGCAAACAAAGCTCGGTGAAGGGGAACGCGGCGGGACTTTCTCAGCCCTTTTTATTATTCTGTAGCAATTTCCGTGTGAGTTGGGGCACGGATTTTGCTGCTGGAGAGGCTGGGGCTGCCCTACGCCAAAGGAACACCACGCTTTCAGTTTTAAAACCAAGAAATAAACAGAAAGAGGGAGGGGAATAAAAAGGCCGAAACTTTGGTGAAGAGAGGAACTGTCTTTGCCAGGCGGGTTGCTGCCTGTGGGCTGGGATGGAGCAGGCAGGAGAGGCTGGAACAGGCAGAAGGGGCAAGGACGGGGGCAAAGGCAGGCAGGGAGGACAGCAACAGCCTTCCCATCAACAGAGGCATGTGCTTACTGGGCTGGGGCTTTCTTCAGCATCAGTCCTCCACCTCATGGAGGTCCCATCCTGCCCTCCAAAATCCCCAGAGCAAAGAGGGCGCGAGGAGGTACCAGCTGAGGTCTCAGTTCCCCTCCCTGAGGTGGCCAGGGGGACTCTCAGGGATGGGATTCGCTTGGAAAGGCTCTGCCCATCCCAAACTGAGCTAGGAAGGGCTTGACTGCAGTCTGCACCGCACCGGGAAGGGGCTGGCACCCCCCTGCCCTGCTCCAGCACCCAGGGGTGGGGGACACCCGTGGGTGGGTGGAAATGGGACAGACAGGATGAGGGGACATCCCCCAAGGCAGAGTTCTCCTTTCCCCTCCCGCCCCGTGCCGTGCCCACACTCACACACTCCCGGTGTCCGGCTGCCCTCGGCGCTCTGCTCCGGTGCCTGGAGCATCCTCCCCCTCCTGCTGCTCCTTTGTACCGGGCTCAGGCAGGTGGAGCCGCCGCAGGACAGTCCCCTCTAGGGCACCAGCCCCGGGAGAGGCCCTGAGCTCCTCCTGCCCCGCAGAACAGGGGGAGAAGCTGCCCCCGGGCAGGGATGGAACCAGTGCCCAGCCCCGTGCCCTGCCAGGGTGGGCAGGAGGGGACAGGGCAGAGGGCTGTCCATGGGGCCAAACTCACCTTTCCCCCCTCACACATCCCCAGAGCACCCCAGACCCACAGCAGGCCTGGCTTTGGAGGACAGGAAAGCTCCATCCCAAAGGGCAGAGATTTTTAGGGTGATCTCAGACAGGTGCAGCAAGAGCCAGCTCCAGTGACAGGATCTGACCACCGAAGGTGCATGGCCACCATCAGTCTCTATGGCCCAGCCCTGGTGGCTGTGGGCTCGTGTCTCGTGTCACATCCCACATCCCACACCACCAGCTAGCACTGAAACAGTGTTTTGGGAACGGCCTCCACCTTCCCCACATGCAGAGGGGCCACGTCCTGCTCCTGCTGCCTGAGGGACTCGACAGCGGGGCAGGATTGGACCTTCAGGGGCTGGACATTGGCCTTCTGGCATTGCCACATCCAGACAACCTCCCTTCTATGGCCCAAGGCCAGGCAGGGAGGTGTCCAAGCCCTGGGAATTCTCCCACACACTGAAGGAAGCTGCCTTCTTCAGGCACAGCTAATATTTAGCCACAAAACACCTTCATAAATCAATGAGTGCACAGAGACCGAGTGGATTAAAAATCAAACAAACAAACAAACAAAAAGACTATTTCAATTTAATAATGGTTAATGCTGGGGTGCCCCACACCCTCCCCAGCCCAGGAAATCCCTCCCTGCACCCTGGTGGGACCCTTGCTGGCCACTGTCACCCAGTTCATCTTCCCACCCCCCACATTTGGGGACTGATAGCGGCCAAGGCCATCCAAACACATCCAGAGCTGTGTTTGTGTTGGGATTTGGGACCTGATTGCAGGAGATTGGTGGAACATCTTATCTCCCCGGGATCCTGACTCTCCTGCTGAGTCAGGGCCCGGCCCTGGGTGAAAGGAACACAGCTGAGAGGGGAAGGGGTGTCTGGGAGGGACAGAAGAGGTACAAGCTCAGCATTCCCTGAGCCACGTGCCCCACCGACGGGGTGGGGAGGGACAGGAGGAGAAATGCGTCCCCTCCTGCCCCTGGGCTGTGTCAGTAAGGGTAGGGCGAGACAGAGATGAGGAGGAGGAAGACGCTGGGTGCTCGCTGCCCGTCTGGGACCAGCGCCTGCACCTGGAGCCGGTGGGTGCCGGGCTCCCGCAGCGGCCGCAGGGTGGAGATGATGCCCTGGCCCCGCTCGCTGCGGAGGGTGAAGGGGCTGGCGGGGTCCTGCTCCAGCAGCCTGAAGACGGGGCGGTGGCGCAGGGCGGCGGCCGGGGTGAGGCGCACCACGTCCCGGCGGGCAGCGATGCCGAGGGGCAGGGGCAGCAGCTGGTACTGCAGCGAGGGGGGGCCGGCCGGGCTGCAGAACGGGGGGCAGCGACCCACGCACAGCCTGCGTGAGAGACGGGCAGTGTGGGATGTGGTGGGTGCCGGAGAGTGGGAAGGACACTCGGGGTCGTGGTGAGATGGGGAGAGCGGGATGGGCGCTCCCAGCCCCACAGCACGACTCACCCTGGGCTGGAGCCCCTCCGGTACCCAGCCGGGCACAGCACGTCCATGCAGCGGGCACCTCCGCGGGTGTTGAAGCACATCTGGCTCGAGCCACACTGGATCGTGCCCTCCGTGCACTCATCCACATCTGCAGGGAGAGAGGGGACAGGTCTGAGGGTGCTGAGGTGGTTGAGATGGGCGTTCAATCCCCAGCTCCCCCACCCTCCCACATCTGCCTTGACACTGAGGCAGTGAGACATCAGCACTGTGGAGATAGGCTGGGAGCAACTGTCCTGAGAAAGGAGAAATACTTGCAGCCCCAAAAAGATGACCATGGGCACCATGGGGACGGGGCACCCCCTTGGCCCCCCTGCACTGACCGTGGCAGGTCTTCCCGTTGGACAGCAGCCGGTAGCCAGTGGGGCAGAGGCAGCGGTAGCTGCCCGGGCTGTTCCTGCACTCGTGCTGGCACTGGTTCAGTGTCTGACACTCGTCAAGATCTGTGGGATGAGAGGGGTGAAGGCAAGAGGGGAGGACCGGTCCCCTCTGGTGCCACTGCCTTGGGCCAGCCTGGCTCTCACCTCCCCTTCCCAGCACAGCAAAGACCACAGGGTGCAAACAAAGCGGTGGACGGGAGAGCAAGAAGGACACGAGGCACCTTTTGGGGACAAAGCAGTCTCTGAACTCCCTTCAACACCCTTCCCCAGGCAGGCTCACCAGTGCAGGTGCCATTCCTCCTGATGTAGCCCGTGGGGCAGGGGGGGGCCCGGGCACCCCTCCCTGCATCCTTGGCCACGCGGCGCAGGGCGAGCTGGGTGTACAAGGATCGTCCCCGTGGGCGGCTGCTCGGGCCCGGCCGGCGCAGGGGAGTGTCCCGGGGCACGCTGCTCGCCGCGTCCCCTCCCTCCATCCCCGCTGTGCCACATCGCCCGCCCGGCAGCACGGTCTTGCCAGCGGGGCACAGGCACTCGTAGGAGCCGCGCAGGTTGCGGCACTCGAAGGCACACGGTGGGGGAAAATCCAGGCACTCGTTGACATCTAGGGGAGGAAAGAGGTGGGGAACTGCAGCTGGATGGGGAAACTGAGGCTGGAACAGGGCAGGGGCGTGCCCACGGGCCCTGAGAGCCCAGCTCGTACCCAAGCACGGCCAGCCCGTGCCCAGCGTGCGGTAGCCGGGGGGGCAGGAGCAGCTGTAGGAGCCGGCGGCGTTCTGGCAGACCTGGTTGTAGCGGCAGGCGTGGGACCCCTCGGTGCATTCATCAACATCTGGGGACACAGGGCAGGGTTGGGGGGACAGGGAAGTGGCAGCAGGTGCCCCTTGCCATCCTCGTGTCCCCTCAGGAAGGGTCTGTACCCGTGCAGTACAGCTGCCCAGGGTCCGGGATGAAGCCCAGTGGGCACTGGTCTCGGTCAGCACCTGTGAATTGAGCAGAGAGAATGTGACACGTCACTGCAGGGACGTGGCCTTTGCAGACAGCCAGAACGTCAACAGATCTCCATCCCCACGCTGGGGACTCCCCTGCTTACCTGCATCAAGCGAGGCACGGAGCTGGAAGCGGAGCTCCTGTTTGGCTGGGTCATAGGAGGCTGTGATGGCTCTGGCCCGGAGCTGCTGCACCCGGGGGGGCTGTGGCCCCACGGGGGGGTCGAACACGATGGTGTGGTTGCAGTGGGCACGGACGAGGCGCCCGTCCCGCAGGAAGTTCTGCACCGAGCCCCCGGAGAGCTGCCCCGCGCCCGTCCGCACGTAGCGCTCGCTGAAGTCCTGGGCAGAGGCAGGGAGCGGGGTCAGGCCATGGACCCGCCGTGCTCCCGGCATGGCAGCCGTGGTTCCCATGGGATAACAGGCAGTGCCAGCACCTGCAGCAGCAGCACGGCATCGCCGAAGCCCTCCGGCACGGAGCCGCTGATGACGCTGTCCAGCCGCAGAGCGCCGGCGCCACCCGCGCCCCGGGCGAGGTGGGTGACCCGCAGGAGCTCCCCTGCCAGGGGACACGCTGATCAGCACCCCACAGCACCCAGACACAGCTCCACTCTGCATCAGGGATGGTGTATGGGGGAGGTGGAGGCTGAGCTGACCAGGCTGAGCTGTCAGGGACCCCTCACCTGTGGCAAAGTGCAGCAGTGACTCGTGCTGGAAGGTGCCCTGCGTGAGCAGGAGCCCGTTCTGGGCTGCCCCGCGGGCGTGGGCCAAGGACCAGTAAATGGGGGCGATGATGGTCACCAGCACCCGCATCAGTGGCCCTGGGAACAGGGAGGAAAGGGTGTCACCATGGAGCCAGCACCCTCCGGGGGGAGCACCCACGTTGTCCCATCCCTCCTTGCCCACAGTGGAAGGTTTGGAGAAAAAAAGTTTACTTTTGGGGGGAAAAAAGAAATAAAAACCTTTCCCCCAAGATTTACATCTGACAGAGGTCGAAACTCTCACCAGGGTGAGGGCAGAAATGTCCACCCACCTATGGCAGGTGGAATGCTCCCAAAGCTGCTCCGGAGGGTGGTGGTGCCGGACTGAGAGTCCCCCAGCACGCTGGCATCAAGGCTGGAGACACCGAGCTCGTGGCCATTGATGACACCGACCAGGCTGCCCCGCACCTGGTGCAGCTCCCCTGGGGCAAATGGCATCAGGGGTCAGGCAGCAACACTGGCACTGCACTCCCTGGCCTGGCTCCCCTCTCGCTTATTTGCATGTCAAAAAAAATCTCATTTTCTGGAGGTGAAAGCAACCAGAGCAAGGCAGGCAGTGTCCCTGCCTGGCTGCAGCAGTCCCCAGGGACCCCACGGCTCCAGGCACAGTGCCATGTTGACAAGTGATGCTGTGAGTGTGGCCCTGTGCCTTGTCAACACCAACAGGCACTGACACCCCAAACCCTGCTCTGTATCAACCTCAAGGTCCTGGCATAGCCCCAGGCTTTTATTTGCTTCTCCAGCGTGCCTGGCAGTGAAATGCCACCAGCCACACCAGGGCACATGGGGCACCTGGCACTTCCTCCAGCCTGGCTCTCTGCCCCCGAGGGGTAGCAGGAAAGGATGTGTCTGTGCATTCAGCAGAGCCCTGGGAGAGGGGAATTTAATCCCAGGCAGCTAAGGCAGGAAGGCTGAGGAGAGAGAAGCAAGTGAGGGAGAGGCTGCTCGGGACAGGGCCTGCTTGGCCTCCAGTGGAGCAGTGCAGGAGAGGAGAGGACAAAGCAGAGTTTGAGTCACCGGGGGTAGAACAAGCAAGGCAGTGTCACTCTGCAGCACCGGGTGGAGCAGCCCCGCAGGCAGCCCCGGCCCCCGGGGCAGGGCACGCACCCACCTCGGACAGCCAGGGAGGCGTGGGCCACTGCAGAGCCCAGGGCACTGCGGGCGAGGCAGGAGTAGCTGCCGGCGTCACGGTGGGCGACAGAGGGCAGCAGTAGGGTGGCATTGGGCAGGACACGAGCGTGGGGACCCTCGGGCACGGGCTCGCCGTCCCGCTGCCACTCCACGGAGGGGGTGGGCTCCCCTGACACCGCACAGTGCAGCAGCACCTGCTGCCCGGCGTGGACCGCCACCTCTGCTGGTGTCACCGTCACCACAGGGGCACCTGGGCAGGGAAAGGGGTGCAGGTAGTGATGTAGCACTCCCCACGGAGCAGGGGGAGCTGGAGGGGCTGAGAGGCGACATGGTTTGCAGTCCCTTAAAAGAAAGATGCGGAGGGGACCAGCACTCACTCTGCAGAACGAGGGTGACAACTTTTGCTGCTGTGCCCGCATCATTCTCTGCCACACACCGGTACTGCCCCACATCGGTGCTCTAGCAGGACCAACAGCATCAGCACGGCGTTTTGCTTTGCCAGGAAAGCACCCTGCAAAGTGCCAGCCCCCCAACCCCGGGCCCTGCTCACCCTCACAGCACGGATGGCCAGGGAGCCGTTCTGCAGCTGGTGCAGGCGCCCATGGGCCACCACCGGCACCCCGTCCTTGCTCCAGCGGATGAGGGGCTCAGGGTGACCCTGGGCGTGGCAGTCGAGGAGGACATCACCCCCGGCGTGCTCCACCTGGGAGGTGCTGGTGTCCCCCTGTATGACGGGCACCTCTGGGAAAGGGAAAGGGGTGGCAGAGGAGGGGGGCTGGCCGTGCTCCCCAGTTTCCCTGCCAGCACCTACCTGTGACAGAGACGAGGACAGTGGCCCTGACGGCCCCGGCGCTGTTCTCGGCGTGGCAGACGTAGGAGCCGCTGTCCGTGGGTGCGGCTGCCTCCCGCCGCAGGATGCTCCGCCCGCTGTGCCCCGAGGCGCCATCTGCGGGGTGCAAACCCCCAAAAAGGGCGGTTGGCGATCAGCTGGTTGCAACCCCGCGCGGCCAGACGTGCTGGCACCCCGGGGACCCTGAAAGGTGGGACAAGGGTGGCACCAGGATGGCATCTGCCCCGTGTTCAGCATCCCCTGCCCGGGTACCAGTGACGAGCTGCCCGTTGGCCATCCAGGAGACGCGGGGCTGGGGGCTGCCCACTGCGGCACACACCAGCTCCAGCCTCTCGCCCCGGCTCAGGGTGACGTCTGTGGGCAGCTGGGTGAAGGTGGGCAGGGTGTGGATGGAGAGGGAGAGCCGGCGAACGGCCCTCCCAGCGGAGTTCACCGCCGTGCAGGAGTAGCTCCCAGCGTCCCCTTCCTGTAGGAGGATGAGAGGGAATGATCTCGAGTCTGTGCTCCAGCTGCAGCCCTGGCTCGCTGAGTACAGCTCTGCTGGTTCTTGCACACCTAAAAAGTCACAGAGCCACTTTTTCTAGTCCACATTAGAAACGTCACACTGCCCCAACCCTCCGGCCTGCAGCACAGGACTGCATCTCCCTCTGCCAGATGCATCCACAATGACCCAAAAGCTCTTCAGTGGCAGAAGCCACTCGTTCATCATCACTCCAACCTGCCAGCGGTCCTCGGGGACGGTGCTCACCTGGACATCCCGGAGCAGCAGCTCCCCGGAGGGCAGGACTGTGGCCTTCCCGCCCCGCACCAGCGCTCCCTCCCGGCTCCAGGACACGCGGGGCTCGGGGACACCACGGGCGGCACAGGGCAGCAGCACCTCCAGCCCCTCCGGGACCACCAGCTCCAGTGGGCCGGCAGCAATGATGGGGGGCACTGCACGGGGCAGAAGGGCAGGGACAGCTATGATGGGGGGCACTGCACGGGGCAGAAGGGCAGGGACTTGCTCACAGGTCGGCAGCCACGTTTTGCTGTGAGGTGCTGGGGAGGGGCTGAGCAGAGGGGGGAGCACCGGGGCTCTGATCGCTGCTGTACCTTGCACAATGAGCCTGGTCCTCCCCACAGCCGTGCCCGAGGGGTTGCGGGCCACGCACAGGTAGGTACCTGCGTCCTCTGGGGCTGCTCGGAGGAGCCGGAGCTGCCCCCTGGGGAGCACCTTCAGCCCAGACCCTGGCAGAAAGGAAGGACAGGATGGGGCAGTACAGCTGAGCCAAGGCACACAGAGGGATGATGTGCAGGGACTGCTTCCCCCACAGAGGGGCCTCTTCCCAAGGAGTCTCCATGGAACAGCTCCAGCGGCCACCACACCCACCAAGGACAGCAGCCAGCAGGACCCATGCACAATGACAAACCCCTGGCGCCTAAATCTCCCCTTAGGTAAAGGCTGAGAGATAATGTGGGCTCTGCCAGCCCCCAGCTCACTCCTGCTCACCTCCAGTGATGCCAACACCATCCTTTTGCCAGGTGACCTCTGGCCGGGGGATGCCTGTGGCCTCACAGGACAGCACCACGCTGCTGTTGACCATCACCATCACCATGCCAGGCAGGGGCTTCAAGGCAGGGGGCTCTGTGAAGGGCAGGAAGCGCTACCCCGGGAAGAGGGCGCAGGACCCGCAGCAGCAGGACCCCGGGGCTGTGTTTACCATGCACTGTGAGCCAGAGGTGCTTGCGGGCCGTGCCCGCGGCGCTCCGAGCCGTGCAGGTGTAGCGGCCGGAGTGGGCGGGCAGCGCCTGCCGGATCTCCAGGGCTCCTGGAAAACAGCAGCAGGCAGAGGGGAGGCGGCGGCAGGGCTGGCAGGGACCCCTGTCCCCGCGGGGCCGTGCTGCCCCCGGCTGTACCTCTGGGCAGGACACGGTAGCCCCCTCCTCTGCTGCCCAGCTGAGCCCCCCCCTTGCTCCAGGACACCGTGGGCGGGGGCACGCCCGAGGCGTAGCAGGTGAGGACTGCAGGGGACAGCCGGGTGACAACCACATCGGTGAGGTCATCAGCGATGGTGGGGGGCACTGCAGAAAGGAGGGAGGGAGGTGAGTGGGCTGTATGGCAAATGTTGAAGAGGATTCTGTCCCTGTTCTTATGGGCATGAGTATTTCTCTTCCCCTCTTTCCAACCCCAAGCCCAGCTCTTGAGTGGGCACCCAACCCAGTGCGGGGCTGGAGCACACCCAGGTCACAGCCCAGGTGGTGACAGATCCTGGGAAAGCCACTCTCAGCAAGACCCCCAGCCCAAGGAGCTCACCATGGACCGACACGAGGAAGGCCTTTCGAGCCTCTCCAGCAGCGTTGGTGGCGATGCACTCAAACCTGCCCTCGTCCCGGGGAGCAGGGCTGGAGATGAGCAGTGACCCTAAGGACTGCAAACTGTGCAGGCAGAGCACACATCAGGATCCCCCCTGTCCCCCAGGGAGCAGCAGGAGGGGCAAACCCCACCCTACAGGGGAACCCTTTGGTGTACAGGTACCTGTAGGTGCCGGGTGGGAGGTGCAGGCTCAGGGGATGGCCATCCTTCTCCCACCTGATGTGGGGCTCCGGGGACCCCCAGGCATCACAGCCCAGCGTGGCTGGCTGCTGAGCCAGTAGGGTGAGGTTGGAGGGCCCAGGTGTGATGGCAGGAGGGACTGTAGGAGGGCATGGCAGCCATCAGCAGAGGACAGCAGGACATCATTGCCCTGGTGAGGGCAGCCCAGCAGTGCTGGCTTGCAGGAGGGTGAGCCCAGGAGGGATCCATCTGACTCTCCCACTCACCCAGGACTTGGAGGTCCAGGCCTCGCCGGTCAGAGCCAGCAGGGCTGGATGCCATGCAGAGGTAATGGCCCAAATCCTGGGCCTGGACAGGGTTAATTTGCAGGGAGCCACCTGGCAGGAGCTGCAATCTGAGGAGGGAGAGCAGGTGAACGAACCCTGTGGGGGAGCAGGAGTTGGGAAGGTGACAAGCACCATTGCAGCCACATGCAGCTCTTGCCCTAAACTGGTGTGAGGACAGAGGACAACAATTCACAGGGTGACTGGCACACTAATCACCCGCTGCTGTGGAGGGTGGCACGATCTGAGTGCCAGCTCTTGGTGCCACCAACCCAGAGAGCCTCATACCTGTCACTCCCGGGCAGGGGCAGGAGCTGGCCGTCCTTGCGCCACGTCACGCGGGGCACGGGCCACCCCTGTGCCCGGCACGGCAGCACGGCCGAGGTGTTCAGCAGCGCCTTCACCTCCTGGGGGCCCGCCTGGATCTCGGGGGCCACTGTGGCAGCACCCAGAGACAGCACCGAGAGTGTGGGACAAGGCTCAGGGAGGGAGGGCGCCAGCCCAGAGCAGCACTGGGGGCTGGGCGCTGTCCAGCCCTGCCATCCCTTCACCCGACCATGAGACACCCTATAACATCCCCCATCCTGGATTTAACCGGGAAGGAGCCCGCACTCGGGGCAGGGCAGGGCAGGGCAGGGCAGCACTGACCGTGAACGCGCACCCGGACGCGCGGGCCGCTGTCCCCGGGGGCGCTGGTGGCCCTGCAGCTGTACTCGCCGCCGTCCGCCGCAGCCACCGCCAGGACCTGCAGGAAACGCCCCTGGGCCAGGACCTGCCTGCGGGCATCCTCCTGAAAGCGCCGGGAGCCGTCAGCAGGCACCCAGCATCATCCCCAGCCCCGCGCTGCTGGTGACGGTGGCCCTGACCGTGACTGTCCCGGTCCCGTACCTGCAGCAGGGAGCCCTCCCAGTGCCACTCGATGTTGGGGTGGGGCTCAGCACCCTCTGGGCACTCCAGGAGGAGCTGCCCCCCTGGCACAGCCGTGATGATGGGGATCTCCCCGGCGCTGGCAGGGCTGTGGGGGGCTGTAGGATATGGACCAGGAGGGTCAGGGTGTGCTGGACACCCCCATCCCTGTCCCCATAAGTCATGCACAGGCCCCCACTCTGCAGGACCAGCACTGTGCTCCAGATCCCTCTTTAGGAGCCCACACCAGTCCCAAAAAAGGAGGTGCTGGCTCTCTGGGACCATCCTGCAGGCCCCCCCTGCCAGCCCTCTCCTGGCTGCTCTGCTGGGATCATACTACCTTGGATGCTGACATGGAAGGTCCTGCTGTCCTCCCCTGCAGGGCTAGTGGCCAGGCAGGTGTACAAGCCAGCATCAGCCACCTGCACAGCCAGGAGAGGGAAAAATTGAGGCACAAAACCAAAACCCAGGTAGGGATAAAAGAGTGGAACTCCTACCTCAGTGCTGTCAATGTGGAGGGTGCTCTCATTCCCTGACACGAGCGAGGGCCCTGCCAGCAGCTGCCCATCCTTCTCCCAGGTGACAGTGGGCGTGGGGACACCTGTCACCACACACCTCAGCCCTAGAGGGGTGCCCACAGCGATGGATATCTCAGTGGGATGGGACCCAGCCTCAACACGGGGTGGCTCTGCAAGGCACACAGCAAGGCAGGAAGGTTCATCCCTCATTGCTCCCAAAAAATTGGCTAAGCTGCCCTTCTGAGATCCCAGAGGGATGACACGCACCCATCACCACGAGGTGGAAGGCTTTGCTGACCTCTCCCACTTCATTGGCCACCAGGCATGAGTAAATGCCAGCATCAGCTGGTGCCACGGCCACCAGGCTCAGCTGTGGGCCACCAGGCACCTGGGCCCTCTGCTGCCCCAGGGGCTCTCCGTTCTTCAGCCAGGTCACTGACGGCGCTGGGGACCCGGTGGCTTTGCAGGTGAAAGTGACGTCGGAGCCCTCGGCCACCATCTGCTCCTCACTGCTCTCGGGGCTCTCCAGGACAGGGGGCACTGGGGAGAAAAGTCAGGTCCCCGGACACCGGGGGTGGGTTTGGCCACTCCCTGCTGTCCTGCGAGCAGCCAGAGGTGGCTCAGCCCTCCTGCAGGATGCTCTGGGCCTGCTCTCTGGCTGGTCCTGCTTTATTCCATCCTGTCCACCCCACCCCAGCAGTGGGACGGACAGGATGGAACAAAGAGGAACGGCTCAGGAGCCTGTTGGGGATGGGGTGCAATGCACAGGGTGTGCTCTGCCAACCAAAGCAGTGTCCAGGTGCCCCCTGCCCCGCCCTCCCCAGCCCCCTGCCCTGTACCCTGGATCTGCAGGATGAAGCTGCGATCGGCCACTCCTGCCCGGCTGGAGACAATGCAGGTGTAGAGCCCAGCATCGGAGAGCTGAGCCTGGGAGATCCTAACCCGTGGGATGGGACACGGGGATGGGGGGGAGACATCAGCTCCGGGTGACCCCCTGCTCCCCAAGGTGACACTCTGCCACTTCGGGGGGCAGCTCTCATGCAAACCCGGCTACCAGCCCCAAAGCCTGAAGCTGACCATCGCTGCAGGGCCACTTCTCACCGGAGGATGTGCCCAGCCGAGAGCAGGGTGACACGAGGGGACAGGCGGAGGGGCAGCCCGTCCTTCAGCCAGCTGACGTGCAGCGGAGGGGACCCCCGTGCCCAGCACTGCAGTGTCACCGCGGCGGACAGGACTCCACGGGCCACCTCCGGGTCATCGGCGCCTCTCTCGATGGTGGGAGGGACTGGGACAGGGGACAGAGGGGCTGCTGGGACTGTCGGGGCGGGGTGGCCCCGGCGCTGCCCCGCAGGTCCCAGCCCTGCTCACCCAGCACGTTCAGCGTGTGCAGCCGCGTGTCCTCGCCCAGGCTGTTCCGGGCCAGGCACGTGTAAGCCCCGGAGTCGGCAGCTCGCAGCCCCTCGAGGAGCAGGGCGCTGCCATCCGGGGACACCCTGCGTGGGGAGGGTGGGACAGTGACCCGTGTGCTCATCCCGAACGTGCCCATGGGGCACAAGTGTCTGTGCTCAGTTTACAGCCAAGGATGAGGACTCTGGGCACGCTGCAAGGTCAGGGCAGCACCTGGGACCCTGCAGGGTGACAGTGGCCATCCCAGACTCCGAGGTCTACCCCAGGATGACATTCTCCCAACCAAGAGCCGGGATGAGCGCATCCCAGACCAAGCACCGGGAAGAAGCAGCACAGCTCTCTGTGCCTTGCCCAGCAATTTTGCACAGGAGGACCCTGAACCCCAGGGGTGTCCCCCCCGACTCACCGTGCATGTGAAGGGGGCTGCAGCCCCAGGGGCTGCCCGTCCTTCAGCCAGGAGATGTGGGGGGTGGGCTGCCCCTCTGCCCGGCACTCCAGCCTCACCCTGCTGCCCTCCAGCACGCTGTGCTCGCTGGGGTCCCCTGCACCGCTGATCCGGGGAGCCACTGCACCGAGGAGAGAGGGAGGCTGAGGAAGAGGAGGGGGAGGAAGGCTCACCTCTGAGGCAGAGCCCACGGGGAGCAGGCTGCCTCGGGGAAGCCCTACCTCGCACCAGCACCATGAAGTCCTTGCGTGTCTCGGCCCCCGGGCCCTGTGCCAGGCAGGTGTATCGGCCCTGGTGGAAGGGCTGCAGGGGGCTGAGCAGGAGCTGGGCCCCCCCAGACACCAAGCCCTGCTCTGGGTTCATCTCTGCAAGGAGACAGGGTGAGGAGGGCTGAGCAGTGCTCCTCCACTCAGCCCTCCCCAGGCTCATTGTCATGCTTCCCCCGGCATGCGTGGCAGCCCGGCACAGCGCTCCCCTGCACACACCCAGCGGGTGCCCGTCCTTCAGCCAGGTGACAGAGGGCACGGCCACCCCAGTGATGTGGCAGCTCAGCACCAGGGGTGTTCCCAGGTCAGCCTCAAGTGTCTCCTGCTGTGGGTCCTGGACGCCTGGGGGTTCTGAGGAGGATGAGTAGGGTCAGAGGTGTGAGACAGACCAGGGCTCACTGTCGGCTCCTCAGTGTGGGCTCAGGGGACAGCTCCTGGCTGAGCCCTCACCACCTACCATGGATGGTGAGGATGAAGCTCTTCTGATCCTGGCTGGGCACGTTCAGTGCCATGCACGTGTATGTGCCTGAGCTGGAGAGCTGCAGGTGAGGGAGCTGCAGCACCCGAGAGCCTGGAAGAAGCAGAGAGCAGGGAATCAGGACAGCCTGGAGCAGAACCAGGTCTGGGCCATTATTCCAGCAAGCTGACTGATCCCCCAGCACCCGGCCAAGCTCCATGCAAAAGGAGTCTGGCCATGGAAGTCCCATCTTTGAGGTGCAAAGCCTTGCTGTGCCCCACAGGAAAGGGCACTGAGCTCCCAGGAAGCAGCAGCGTGGAGTGCTGCAGGATGCTGCCCTTGATCCTCTCCAGAGGGGATCACTCAGCAGCGTGTCATTAATGTGTCATTAGCATGTCACACATCACAAAGGCTGAGCTTGAGACCCACAGGTGGCATCCATAAAAGGGGATTAGGGGCCCTAGAGCTCACTGTCGAGCTGGGGCACTGATCAGGCAATGATCCTGGCTGATCCCAACACACCTCGGGTGACAGTGCCCTCCTCTCCGAGCCGCAGGACGTGGCCATCCTTGTACCAGGTGATCTCTGCAGCCGGGTGGGGCTGGATGTCACACACGAGGGACACGCTGCCATTGACAATGCCATCGACCTTTTCGGGGTCTGTAGCCACACTCCAGGGAGCTTCTGCTCCAGTGTACCCAAAAGACAGTGTCAAAAGGGAGCCATCACTGGGGGGTTGATGCCTCCCCAGGAGGAAACACACACCGAGCCTCTACCCTGCTCAACCTCCTCACACAGGGGGAGTGTGACCAGCACAAGGGGACAGAGGCAGCCATGCAGTTCCAGAGCCAAAGGAAACTCCAGTTGGTGGACAAAGAGGAGGAGGACAGTAAATCAGCCACCCAGGGAAGGGGAGATGCCTTACCCTGCACAGCCAGGGCAAAGTGCCTCTCGGCTGAGCCGGCAGGGTTCTCAGCCAGGCACGTGTAACTCCCAGTGTCACCTGCCTCCACCACTGCCACCTGCAGAGCGGGAGCAGAGCACCACTGAGGGCTGCCCCGAGCTGGGGAGATGCTGGGGCTCCCGTGGGGACCTTGGTGAGACCAGGGCAGCCTCTTTTGGGAGGAAAGGAAGCCCCATCCCCTCCATCCAATGTCTCCTGTGTCTCTCCCCAACACCACCACCTGCTCAGGGGCACACCAACCTGCAGGACTGTGCCACCCTCCAGGAGCTGGTGCCGTGGGCCAGCCTCTATGGGGAGATCATTCCAGAGCCAGGACACTGTGGGCTCTGGGTGCCCAGTAGCTTCACACTCAAAGCGGACAGTGCTGTTGATGGTGGCCGTCACCTCCTCCAGCAGGCCCTCGGTGCCACCACGGATGGCTGGGGCAGCTGGAAGCAGCTGGTTATGGGGCTGCCATGTGCCTGAGCCCGATGTCCCCTGTCCCTGTACTCACTGAGCACCTCCAGCTCGTAGTGCAGGCGGTCCCACCCCGCAGCGTTGGCCGCCTCGCAGGTGTACGTGCCCCTGTCCTCCTCCTGCACCGCCTGCAGCTGCAGCACCCGGCCCCCTGTGACACGGGACAGCCTTGGGGCAGGGCACAGCAAGGCTCTGTGGGGTATCCCCCAGCCCTGCACAGCCCCAGTGACTCAGAGGTCCCAGGGGTGCTGTGTGTGGTGGCAGGAAGGGGACAGGATCCAACCTCCTCCGTGCTGTGGATGCTCTCCAGCCACAAGGCTGCTGCAGGACCACCCCCAGGCCCCACAGGGGGGTTCACACCCACTGCCCATTACCTTGCAGCATCAGCACCCCCAGGCCAGGGGAGAGGGGCTCCCCATCCTTGTACCAGGTGAGCTGGGGGGGTGGGATGGCACTGGTGTCACAGTAGAGAGCGGTGGGCTGGCCAAGGACAGCCTGTCGGTGCTCTGTCACCTCCCCATCCTGGTCTTCCTCCCGATAGAAGATCTCAAGGGCTTCTTTGGGGCTTGTTTGCTGCTGGAAGATGGGGGGCACTGCGGGGACAGGCTGTGGTCAGCTGTGGGGAGCAGGGACATGGACCCCCAGGTGCACCCACAGCATCTGCCCTCACTGCAGCTGAGGAGACGTTTGTTGTTTTCCAGCAGGCTCGAGCTTTTTTTCCTGCTCACCTTTCTGTGCTCCCACGAGTGGCCCTGAGGACCCCTGCTCTTGCTGACATCCCCTGCTCTGGTGCTGGCTGTCTGCCCAGGGCTCACCTTGGATGTGCACAATGAAGTCCCTGTCATCCTCCCCCACGGCATTGGTGGCCACGCAGGTGTAGTGCCCCGAATCTGAGACACCAGCTGCTTGGATCTGGAGGACCTGCCCCTCACTGAGGATCTGGATGTGTCCAGAGCTTTCCAGAAGCTGAAGGGAAGAAAGAGAGGAGGCAGGAGGAGGATTACACACCCAGGAGTGGGACAGAGCCCAGCCAGCCATACAAAGTGTATTTTCCCACTCCATCCAGCTGGGACAGTCCCCAAAGCCAGCAGCCCCTCCCTGGTCACAGCTGGCACCTCACCTGCTTGTCCTTGTACCAGCGGATGGTCGGCTCGGGCACAGCCCAGGTCTCACACTCCAGCACCACCGTGCTGTTCACCCTGGCTTTCACCTCTTTCACAGCAAATTCCCCCAGAGGATCCTCTCTGGCAATCCAAGGAGGAACTAGTGGGGAAAGACAAAGGGAAGCAAAAGGAAGCCAAAGGAAGCAGCGCTGGGCTGGTTACAGTGGTGGGGTCACTGCAGGAATTAGGAAGGATTGGGGAGCTCCCTCACCCAGGACCTTCACAGCATAGTTCTTCACAGCCTCCCCATCTTCGCTGGCCACGATGCAGCTGTAGGTGCCTGTGTCCTCCTCCTGGGCGTTCAGGATCTGCAGCCCGTGGCCACCTGGGCAAAGGGGGTCCCCTGAGAGGGCCGCTGCTCACAGCCACAGCTCTCTCTGCCCATGCACCATCTCTAGGGACCTGCTGAGCACCTGCAAGCCTGGCTGGAGGGGGCCTAATGCTCTTCTAGAGCCCAGTCTCAGGTTTATAAAAACCAGCACTGACGACGCTCATTATTATCAGAGGATGCAGCACTTGGAAGAGCAGCATCCAGCTGATCCCTGAGCCCTCAGGTCCTGCAGGATGATGATTTCTCACCCTCCCACCGTGCTGGACCCCTGCCAGACCAAGAAAAAGCCCCACTCCCACTCCCCAAGGCATGCACAGCAAGGGGCCACCACAGTCATGCAGAGCCAGAGGACAGCAGCACGGTACCAGGGAGCAGGAGGACATTTCTAGATGCCTTGAGAGGAACCTCATCCTTGAGCCAGGTGATGTTGGGAGATGGGTATGGCAGGGCCTCACAGAGCAGGGAGATGGGGTTGTTGATGATCACTGTCACTTCTTCTGCAGCAGCATCATCTTGAGCAAAGGTGGGACTGGCTGCAGAGACGTGGCTGTGTGTTAGGTCAGCACTAGCACACACTTTGGCTTCCCAGTGCCTCATCCCCCCACCAGAGAGCACGATCCAAGTTCAGGGAGTTGGATTTGACACAGCCTGTGCCAGCTTCAGACTCTGCTCGGTCCTGCTGCCCTCCAAAACCACAGAGATCCAGAAGACACATCCCCCCTTCCACAAGCCCCCACCACAGGCAGATCCTGCACTAAGCACGTGCTTTCTGCTCCTCCAAGAGGTCCCACAAGGGCTTTGGGACAGGTCCACACCACGCTTTGGCTGCAGGACTAAGGGATCCTCCCCACCTACCTGGGACAGGCCATTAAAACCCACTAAGTCTGCTCACACCTGAGAGCCTGCCTCCACCCAAAGGCATCTCATACCCAAAACATCCAGCAGGTAATGCTTGGTCTGATTTGCCACAGAGTTGGAGGCCACACAGGAGTAGTGACCAGCATGGGCCAGGGAGGCTTGGGGGATGTGGAACAAGGAGCCATCAGGAGAGATGGAGAAGGTGCCAGGGAGGGGGTGGTTGTCTTTCATCCAGGTGATCTTGGGTGGTGGGTTGCCTGTGAGGGATGGAAAATTGGTTTTGGCCTTTGTGTGAAGTTTTTCCATGTGTGAGCACAGCCTGGCTGGGGTCACTGTAAGAGCTTTTCTGGAAAGCAGAGACATCATCCCAAATCAGAATTATCATGACCTGGATCAGTATTTTAGAAGCTGCTGGATGAGCCAGCAAGAAGAAAGAGAACTGTCCTGAGTGGGAGGTGATTAATTACTCCCATCACTAAAGGA
The DNA here is from genome assembly GCF_963513975.1 of Fringilla coelebs. Classification (NCBI taxonomy): domain Eukaryota; kingdom Metazoa; phylum Chordata; class Aves; order Passeriformes; family Fringillidae; genus Fringilla; species Fringilla coelebs. The sequence continues at coordinate 7,621,306 of NC_140047.1, read as the reverse complement.
GAAATGAGATTAGAGGAATTTTAGCTCCATTTGGGAAAGATTGGATCTTACACTGTGGAACAGGATCCCCATGTGGGCGTCCCCTCCCCAGTGCTTCCCGGACAGCACAACTGCAGAGCCAGGAACCATCCCAACAGAGCTCTGCAGCCCATTTCAGCTGTTTTCCTGTCTCTGGCTGGAGACATCCGTTTGTTCCACACCCCAAAGCGAGACTCAGGTCTCTCCCTGAGCCCCATCTCACCCCCTGATGCTCACCTGAAGCCAGGCAGGACCAGGTGACAGGGTGGCCCTCGGGCACCTTGAAGGTGTCTTCTTCATCTGCATTCTCAATGTGGGGAGGAACTAGGAACACAAGCCCCCAGGGACTTCAGCAGCTGGCCAGCTCGGCCTCTGACCTCACATCCTAAGGACTCCAGCACACCCAGCATGTCCAGTCTTAACTCATGTCTGTTCCTGCAAGGGTGGAGCTCTGAATACCCAGCAGGAATCCTGCAGCAGGCAGAAGACCCCTCCTTACCTAGGACCTCCACATAGAAATGCCTCCTGGACTCCCCAGCTACATTGCTGGCCAGGCAGGAATAGTGACCACCATCCTGGGCTCGTGCACGGGTGAGCCTGAGCAGCCAGCCCCCTGCAAGGACACAGCAGAGGGGTCTCAGGGCCCTGATCCAGACACCAGCACATCCCAGCTGGGTGGGAGGGGTGTTTGAACTGTGCTCCTGCGGAGCTGTAGCTCCACCATGAGTTTGAACTCATCAGTGTTGGGGCAAAACACGTTCCCAAAGCAGAGCTCTGACCTGAAAGCACTTGTGTGTGCTCGCTGGGGGGGACAGGAGAGCCATCCCTGAACCAGGTGACACTGGGCTGGGGAATGCCAGTGGCCTCACAGGTCAGTGTCAGGGATCCTTGCAGGGAAACGCTGACATTGGTTGTCAGTCCTGAGCCTTGAATGAACTCAGGGGGAACTGGGGATGCAGAAGAAGATGGACATCCGTTTGCAAAGCAGCCAGGACATCAAAGGAGCAAAGCAAGGAGGGGAGAACTGGGTGAACCTGGTTTTTCCCACCTTCTTGCTTTGTACAGCTTTAGGACACAAACCCAGAAGGACCATTAGCATCACCTGGAGATGGTGACTTTAAATGTGTTACAGGACAGGTGACCCACAGCAGGTCTGTGCCACTTACCTGCACACCTGAGCCCAGGCTTACAGGCTCACACTGGGATGGCCACACAGCCTGAGCCACCTCAGCACTTTAATAACTCAAGTGACCTTGACCCATGAGGTAGCAGAGGACTTTATATGGGATGATCTGCTGTGATGGCTCTGGAAAGAAACTCCTGCCAGATGGACACGGTTCTACAGCTATTCCTGAAGCACAACCCTGGGACCTGCTACATGCTGGATTGTCCAACACCTGCTGCACACCAAATTGCTCCCCATCACCACCCTCCTCATCCTGCCTGCATCCACCCCACCCCCAGCCACCAGCCCCATCCCACATCCTTACCGTGCACCACAACATCAAACTCCCTCTGCTCCTGCCCCTCTGCACTGGCAGCCAGGCAAATGTAGTGTCCTGCGTGGGCCAGCTCTGCCCTGGGGATGTGCAGCCGCCTCCCTTGCTCAGTGAGCAGGAGCCCATCCCCAGCAGCCACGGGCTGCCCGTCCTTCACCCACGTCACCCACGGCGCTGCTGTCCCCGTGGCCTCGCACTCCAGAACCGTCTCGCCACCCTCGATGACAGAAACCTTCCTCAGGCTGCTGCTGCCGCCCTGGAGCCTTGGCAGTGCTGTGGGCAGAGGGACAGGGGGTGGAGGGGATGAGTGCAGCTCCCTCAGCCGTGTACAAAGGGAGGGGCAAAGCTGACCAAGGTAGCAGCATCCCTTCCAAAATATCCAAGGAACCAGGAAATGGCTTTAGGGTCCAGCTGGACCTTGCATTGAGAGAAGTCCCAAGACTTTGACCCACCCCCACAGGTCTCTGGTGCTCACCTTGCACCTCCAGGTGATGCTCCTTGCTGCTGCTGCCAGCAGCATTCCTGCACTCGCAGGTGTACGTCCCCTGGTCCAGCAGCTGCACCTTCTCCATGTACACCACATTCCCTCCTGGGGACACCAGCTTTGGGCTCCCTGGCTGGGTGGAGAGGGGCTCACCTGCCCAGGGAAAGGGACAGCAGCTTCCCCTCAGGCTCCCAGCAGGACAAATTCCCACCCAGAAGCTGGATTCTGCTCAACAAAAAACGCTCCTTGCTCCAAGGAGATCAACAGCTGGGTCAACACATGTGGGGAGAGATGAGGCTGAGGAACAGGGCCCTACCGTCCTTCCACCAGCTCAGGGTGGGCAGGGGGGTCCCATGGCACTCGCAGGCCAGCTGGACAGGCTGTCCCTCCAGCACGGACACGGCCTCAGGCTCTGGTGAGGAGAAGGATGGAGGCACTGCAGGGATGAGAGGAGCAGCTCATTGATAGCACTGGGCAAGAGCAGAAGGGCAGCTCCTCACTGGAGCTCCATCCTGCTGGGTACACACTCCCTGCAGCCCTGCTGGGTGCCACAAAAACCCCAGTGACATTCCCTTGTCCTGCCTTCATGTGGAAACAACAATGTTGTCTCTCCAGCCAAGCGAGGGATGCTTTTAATTGCACATGGCCAACAGCAGAGGATGACCAAGCATTCCACGAGCAGGCCAAGGTCAGGTTGGCCAGACACAGCCACATTAGGCAGCCCTGCTCACTGAGAAGGTTACCCAACTCTTTCCATTATGGGGAGATGTTCTCAGCTGCTCATAAATACAGCTGGCTGGAAAATGGTAACTCCTTCCCATGAGGGATATCAGTTTGGAGAAGAAAAGCCTCAACACCCAGAAACCCTTGAAAAACAAAAACAGCAGAACCCAAACAATGCACCCGAGCCAGGACGGCAGACGTGCAAACATTTCCCTGGGAAGAGATTGCAGGAACAAGCCCAGAGCAGGAGAACTGGATCTCCTCCACGCCCTGGCCACCTGCCTGCAGGACTTCCACCAACTAGAGCATCCCCAGGAAAAGCCAGAGCCTGGCTCAGCCCCCGGAGCTGTGGACATGCTGAGTGGTCTGGGAAGTTGCAGGGATGCTTGGATGAGGTGAGAAAAAGGATCCAGTGCCTGTCTTGGCAGCAGCCCCAGAGTCACCACTGAGCCCAGGGGGACAGGAATGTCACCAGGCACACGGGGTGCAGAAGGGACAGGGTGGGTGGGTGACCCCATAAGGGGACCTGGCAGTGCCCATCCATGGAGCTTTCCAGGATATCATTTGGGATGAACACAGGGGATTGCATGGCTGGAATTGCAAGTGAAGCAGAGGACAGAGTTCTGCTAGAGCCATCTTCCAGCGATGTATCCTGAGGGCTGGGACAACCCCACGGATCCCACACAGCATTCCAGGCAGGGAGCCCCCATCTCTCAGGGAGCCACAGCTGCACTCACCGGTGACCTGCAGGCTGTACCGGAGCTCAGCCACTCCGGCCGCGTTGGAGGCCACGCAGCGGTAGCTGCCGGCATCGGAGGGTCGGGCACGGGCGATCTCCAGGCGCTTCCCATCCCCGGACAGCGCCAGTCCTGCCCCGGCCGAGAGCTGCTCCTGCCCCTTGTACCAGGTGATGTCTGCAGGGAAGCAGAGCTGAGCTGTGAGGAACGGTGCTGCTGCCCCCCTCAGCCAGGGAAATCCCCAGGGATTCACGAGCAGGAGCTGCGGGACGGGACTGACTCACCGGGAGCGGGCAGCCCCGAGGCCAGGCACTCCAGGGATGCCGAGCCGTGCTCGGGGATGGCCAGGTCCAGCGTGCTCGGTTCGATGTTCGGAGGCACTGCAACCCAGCGGGCCCTGTCAGCGGCTCTGCGGGACCGGGCTGCCTGCAGCCAGCACAGGGCAGGGCCCTGGGGCACAGCCAGGCTCACCCATGGCTCTTGGCACACACCAAGTCCTGGCCACAGCTCAGTCCCTGCTCTGTGAGGGGACCACATCTCCCCACAGTGCCACCACTGCTGCCCAAACCAGCCAGAGGTTGGGTCCCTGCCCCGATGAGAGATTCATTCTTCGCAGGCAGGGATCTCTAGTTTGTTACCTGGCAGCTTCAGAGTCACATCCTGCTGCTGGAGGACCCTCCAGCAGGAAACACCGGTCAAGGATTTACTGTGGTGCCAATGCCATCACCTCTCAGCTTCACTGACAAATTACAAGACCTCAAGGAATCGAGCCAGTGACCCTGCACTTACCAAAAAACCGGGCCAAGAACCCCCACCCCTTTGGCCAGCCACATTCCTCCCAACACATGGGACAGACAGCCCCCCTCACTACAGACACTGCACTCACCATGCACTGAAACCTGCACCTCTGCCTGGGCCTGCCCTGCCCAGCTGCTGCCCTGGCAGATGTAGAGCCCTTGGTGGCCAAGCCCCACTCGGGTGACCAGCAGAGTGCCACCGTCCTCGGACACCAGCACACCGTCCTGCCCGTCCAGGGGGTGCCCATCCTTCAGCCACCTGCGGGCAAGGGGCAGGCAGCAACTCCTGGCTCTGTCCTGCCACCACCCACACCCTCTGCACACCAACAGGGTGAGCAGTGCTGGCAGCAAGGACTGTCCCCTTGTCCCCTGGAAAGGGGCTGGCAGTGCCAGCAGAGCACTGTTGAGCAGAGGACACCAGGGACAAGGAGGAGGAATGGATGCCTCCACCCTTAGGGACACCCCAAGGCAGAGGCCCCTGCCGCCCATCCTGGGAGCAGGGGAGCTTCAGCAGTGCAGCACTCACTGGATCTGGGCCGGGGGGGTGCCCCTGGTGTGACACTGAATCCTCAGGGAGGTGTTGGCCACGGCTGCCAGGTGCCTTTCCCCATCGCCAATCCACAGCTGGGGGGGAGCTGGGGGAGAGGGGACCTCGGGCTGGGACCACCCTCGGACCCTGGCACAGGGAGGGGAGAGAGCCAAGGGTGTGGAGGGTCAGTGGCTCAGGGGCAGGGCGTTGGAACCTTGCACGTGCAGGCTGTAGCTGAGCGAGGCGTTCCCCGCGGCGTTGGTGGCCGTGCAGGTGTAGAGGCCACTGTCTGTCACCTGGGGCTCAGCCAGGTGGAGAGATCCTGAAGGGAGGATGCTGAACCTTGGGGGAGAAGGAACAGAAAAGCTGGATGGGAGAAACAGCCGTGTCATCCATCACCCGACCCTGAGCAGGAGCTGAGGGCTCAGAGCTCACCATCGCTTCAAGACAGCCAAGAGAAGGTGACCATGGCCACCTCCCACTCAAAGGGGGTGGCACAGCTTCCCATGGGGGCAAATCCCCTTTGCTCAGCCCCTGCACGAGCTCAGCACGAGGCAGCACATGAGCTCAGGGGGGTGAAGGAGGACAAGGGTCCCCTCAGAGCACGGTCCCTGCAGCTGGAGCTGGCCATGCTCTCATTCCCAGCCCCATCTGGGCTCCACAGACATAACATCATCTCAGCCCACGGCTGCAGATTCCTCCTGGTGTGCTCCCATAAATCACCCAGCATGGACAAGCCAGCTGAGATGTGGGGAGCAGCGTGGGTCAGCCAGGAACAGCCTGGCAAATCAAGCATTAACAACAAGGCAATGCATCCCCCAAGAAGAGCAAAACCAAGATGCCTTCTTGCTTCCCCAGGCCACAGCAATCCTCAGGTACAGGTAAGAAGTGTTTAACCCCAAGACCAGGACCTGTGGTTTTAGGGATCCTTTGCAACATGGTGCTAACATAGGGGGAAAACATTGAAAGACCAAGACACCAGATAACCTGGAGAATGGTTGGATATGAGTTTATCCTTGCCCATCAGATCACATTAACTGACTGCCTCATGGCTGTCATCAGCTTCAACACCATCAACAAATTGATTTGTCCCTCCAGAAGTCACTCACTGGAGCAAAACTGGCCTAAACCCCCACATCCCGGGGCAGACAAAGCCATTGCTGGACTAAAAACTGTGTTTGTGCCAAACCTTGTCCCAAGAAGCATCAGACCCCGGTCCAACACTTCCCACAGGGATCCACCATCCCCAGGCACCTCCTTGACCTTGTGACAGCACAAGGCAGGAATGTGCACGAAGGCAGGCAGACAGCAGGCTGAGGAGCTGCCCTGGAGCTGCCTTTCCTTCCCAGCCCCGTGTCCAGGGTAGGCACATGAATGATTGGAAGCAGCTGCTTGGTCCCAGATGTTTGGAAGATGGAAGAGAAGCCTGGGGCTCTCCAAGGAGAGCAGAGCTAGTGCAGCACTGCTCGGCTGCCTCAGCTCCTGCATTGCCCACAGGGTGCCAGGGGTGCCCTTCACACCTCCCTGCCCAGCAGCTGAGCCCCTTCACAGGCCTGGCATCCCTCTGAAGAGACAAAACCCCAGGAGATGGTGGCTCCCAGCACCCACAGCCCTCCTTACCTCGTAGTGGCGAGGGGCAGGGGCTGGGGCTCCCGGCTCCACACCACCAAGGGAGGGGGATATCCTTGGGCCTCGCAGGGCAGGGTGGTCTCCTGCCCCAGCACAGCCAGGATGGGGACAGGGTCTGATGCCTGTGATCCATTCGTGCTGATCCTGGGCTTCGCTGCATGGAGAGGGAGCACAGCTGGTGCAGGGATGCTTCAGGTGCCCCACAGCCCTCATCGCTCCCCTTCCCACCCTCCAAACCCATCTGGCACCTGGGTTGGTGCTCCAAGGAAGCCAGGAGTGTCCCTAGGCCATTCTCTTTCCCTGCCAGTCCCCTCTGGAGCTGTCCTGAGCACTCACTGCTGATGGAGAGCTGCATCTCCCGGCTGGAGAACCCTGCTGCGTTGGTGGCTGTGCAGAAGTAGGTGCCAGCATCCCCAGGGGACGATGAAGGGATCAGGAGGGTCCCATCGGGGTCCAGCTGGTAGTGTGGGCCCAGTGCAACGGGCTCTGTGCCCTACAGAGGAGAGGGAAGGGAGGAAGGCAGAGATTCTCCCATGAGCTGAACATCCCAAGGGCAAGAAGAGAGCTCTGGACACACCAGAGCAGGCCACGCCCTGGTCCCAGCTCCCCAGGGCACTTGGTGCCACCACCCCAGGCAGCCACAGCCATGCTGGAGAGCTACACCCCTTCAAACACATTCCCCTGAGCCCGAGGATGGCCCCAGCCGGGCACACAGCCACCCATCCCTGTCCCCTACCTTTGCCCAGGTGACAGTGGGGGGGGGCACACCGGTGGCGTTGCAGCGCAGGGTGACAGGCGCTCCCTCGGTGGCAGTGACCAGAACAGGGCCAGGCTCGATGCTGGGAGGAGCTGGGAAGGGAGAGAAGCCTCATCCTGCATGGCCAGGGCCACGTCCAGCACAGAGAGCCCCTGCCCCGTGTCACTGCTGGGAGGGGACAGCCAGCTCCCTGTCACTCACCATGGATGAGCAGGGACACGTCCTGCCTGTGGGAGCCCAGGGTGTTGGTCACCTCACAGGTGAAGGTTCCTGCATCCCCCTGGGATGCCTGCTCCACGTGCAGGCTCCCATCAGCCCGGATGGAATAGCGCTCACCTGGGGCTACCTGGGCATGGACAGAGAGCAGAAAGCAGGACAGGTGGCAGGGTCAAGCACCAACACATCCCTGCATCGTTGGGGCACATCCAGAAATGAGTCCTTGAGCAACATCCTGATGTGGAGATGAACCCACGGTGCCTTCCCAACACAAATGATCCCTTGGATTCCTTCACCAGCAGCTTTTGCCCCAAGGGTTGGGGGACCCATCCTGCAGTGAAGCCCCCCCAGGGGGCAGGTGTCCACCCACCCACCCAGGATCCCAGCAGGCAGGGAATTCTCACCATCTGCCCATCCTTCAGCCAGCGGCGGGCTGGGAAGGGGCTGCCAGCCAGGATCACACAGGGCAGGGACACGGGCTGGCCTGGGAGCACACGGACCACAGGGGATGCAAGGGCTATTTCTGGGGCTGCTCGAAAGAGGGGAAGGGAACCAGCATTAATCAGTGATAAACTGGCCAGGAGCGCTCAGGAGAATGGATGTAGATCACCTTTCTTCCAAGGTGTGGATCCTGGCTCAGCATGAGCCAGCTCTGATCCCACTCCCCAGGAATTTGGGGACATTCACTGCCGTGTGGGTACATGACAGCATATGAAGCCAAAGAGGGCTCGGAAGGGCAATGCCCAAACCCTGCCCTGGGGTCACTGAGCATTCACTGTGGGCAGCTCAGGGCCAGAGACAGCTGCTCTGGGCTCTGCCACTCACCCCTGCCAGCACACTGGGATGGGTTCACTGACCAAAGCACAGAAAAACAAACCCTGGCCGGTGACTGTGAGCTTGACCTCTGCATGGATCTTCCCAAACTCGTTCTGGGCTTCACAGATGTAGATGGCTTGGTCATCCAGCGAGGCACCTGGAGCACAGTGGGGAGAAGGCTCAGCCTGGTGGGGCTGGAGAGCCCTGAGCAAATGCCAAGACAGGGACCACCCTCCCCTGCCCCACCACCATCTCCAATGGGGCACACCCCTCAAGGCTGGATTCTTGCATGCTGTTACTGCACACCTAAGCTTGCACAAGTCAGAAATACAAATAAATGCATGCACACTCAGTCCTTACTGTCAATGAGGAGCTGGGCAGTCTCCAGCTGGCCGGAAACCTCCCGTGGTCCCTGCCAGCCCACCACGGGCTTCCCATCCTGCCGGGACCAGGTGACCTGGGGCAGGGGAGATCCCTCGACACGGCAGGGCAGGCTCACTCTCTCCCCAACCCTGACCTCCATGTCGCCCAGGGGCTCAGGAAAGTGAGGGGCAGCTGGAGGAGAGAGCAGCAGAGAAAGGGCTCAGGCAGGTCCAGCATCCCAGCTTCCCACAGCTGAGCCTGGGGAGGGGAGGGGGCTGCAAAACCAATGAGCTGGGTGCCCTGACAAGTTACAAGACCCACATTTGGTGCTTTTCCAAAACTGTCAGAGCCTTTGCAGTTTCCACCTCTTCCAGTTACACTCACTGGCACCTGGCTCAGCAAAATAACTTGCACTTTTCCATCTTTAACTGCTTTAAACCCTGGTGCCCTTAACACAGAGCCATCCCTCCTCCTCTTCATGCTCTTTCATCCCTTCTGCCACCCGCAAACGATTTTCACCTGGATTTTCAGACCCACAGAAGTCAGCACCCACCTCTACCTAATCCCACTGAATTCACTTTGCAATCCCAGTTGCATCCCAAGCCCTCATGTCCCCATGCAATAACAACTGCCTTGTCTTTCCCCACTTGCTGGGCCTCTTGCATCTTCCCAATACTTGGAACTCCTGCCAGGCTTCCCCTGTTTGTACCAAGCACCGACACCTCCCTGCTGGGAAGCCTCAGAAAGCAGCAAAGGGGAGCTGAGCCACAAAGGAGAGCTGTGGAAGAGGCTTGAGCCCTCGGTTGGACGCAGCAGGACTCACATCCCACGTGCAGCTCGGTGCTGTCCAGGGCGCTGCCCGCCTCGCCCAGGGCCCGGCAGCCGTAGAGCCCCGCGTCCTCCTCCCGCACCGCCTGCAGCCGCAGCACCGCCCGCTGGCTGCCCGCCGGGAACGCGGCCACCGCCTGCTCCCCTGCCCAGAGCCCGGTGTCAGCACCCCGCGGGCCTTCGGGGGTCCCTCCCGTGTCACTGCCACGGGTGGTGTCCCCCGGGGGCAGAGGAGGGGTCCCGGTGAGCGCTCCTGTCTCACCTTTGTACCACACGATGAGAGGTGGGGGTGCCCCCGACACCCAGCACTCCAGGGTCACGTCCTCTCCCACCAGCACCTTCAGGCTGGGTGTCACTGCCAGGATGGCAGGAGGTTCTGTGCCGTGGGGAGAGGTGACTTTGGTCACCCTCTGCTGCTCTGGGCGCAGTGCCACCCAGCCCAAGGGGACTCTAGGGCCCTGAGAGCTGTCCCCCTTTATCACACACAGCCCCATCCCCAGTGTGCTGACCCCCAATGCATTTTATCACACACAGCCCCATTCCCAGTGTGCTGACCCCCAATGCATTTTATCACACACAGCCCCATTCCCAGAACAGGTACCAGTGAACTCCAGGGTGACCACTTGCTCATCCCAGCCCAGTGTGCTGCTGGCATAGCAGCTGTAATTCCCTGCATCCTCGGGGACAGCAGACCTGATGTGCAGGGTACCCTCAGCATCCCTGAAAACCCTGCAGCAAATGGGAGAGAAAGGGAGAAACGAGCCCTGTGGAAACAGGGATGATGGAAAATGTGTTGATATAAATTAGCAGGTTTCAGACCGTGCTGGGCATGTGGTGGATGTGGGTCAGCACTTAGAGCCAGCTGCTGCAGGGAAGGCCTTTGCTTTGAGCCAGGAAAAAGCACTGAGAATTGGGCTTTTTCATCTCAAAAGTCCAAAAGCCTTCCCCGAAGTCAACTCCTGCACTCACAGCCTGACACGGGCAGGAGTTGAAAGGCAAAAAGCAGAAGAAATTAAGGGAATGTACAAGGAGTATTTTGAGACTTGAGCTCACACCAGGTGTGCAAAGTGGGGACAGTGACCTGGATAAGGCAGGACAGCTTAAAAATAAATATAGGAAATTAAGGCCAGCAGCATGCCAAGCATCTCAGGAGCATGGGCTGGGACACTGCAATGCCTCCCTCTTTCCAGAGCCACGGCAGCCCCAAGCCTCCCTCCCTGAGCTCGTACATCCCCATGGGAAGGCAGGATGGAGGCTCCTGGCTCCCCAGGGGTTACCTCTCATCCTGCTGCAGTGGCCAGCCCCAGTGCCTCCAGGCAGTGTGGGGCTGGGGGTGGCCCCCGGCCGTGCAGTTCAGCCGCAGCTCCTGGCCCCTGCTGAACCGCTGGGGACTGGGGTCCACCTTCACCCACGGCGCCTCTGCACGGGGTTGGAGCAGGGCTCAGCCTCCAGGTGCCATCCACCACCCTCCCCCAGGGCAGGGTCCCACCCCGGGGCACAGCCTACCCTGGATGAAGAGCCACAGGGAGGCAGTGGCAGTGCCACGGGCGCTCTGTGCCACACACTCGTACAAGCCCCCGTCCCCCGGCTGCACGTGGCTGATCTCCAGAGAGCTGTTCTGCAGCAGCCGGGTCCTGCCATCCCCTGGCTGTGCCACCTTCCCATCCCAGCTCCAGGTCAGGTTGTAGGGCACGTCCCCCAGCACCACGCAGGACATCACCACGTCTTGGCCCGGTGAAGCCGTGATGTTGCCCGGGGCGATGAGGCGCGGTGGTGGCTCTACAAACACGGGATGGATGCCTGGGTGAAAGGAGCCCGTGCCCAGACACAGACGTGGGAAGGGCTCTAAGGCTTGGCACAAGCAGCCCCCACCTGAGACAGAGAGGTAGGCACGGGCCCGGGTCACTCCGACCTTGCTCGTGGCCGTGCACTCGTAGAAGCCTTCGTCACTCTCAGACACTGCAGGGATCAACCAGCTGATGTTCCCTGAAATCCTGCAAAAAGGGAGAGATGAAAACATGGATCACTCCCACCTTGGGACTGCCATGCCACCATCCTAGTCCTACTCCCTGGGACTTTTTTTTCATCTGAGTCAGGCAGAGGTGCATCCCCACTTGTTGCAGACCTGTCCCTTGGAATTTGCTTCTTGGGATGCTCAGAACCTGAAGGCACTCGCCCAGCCCACAGCACCCCCTCAGCTGGTACAGCTCAGGGACTCACTCGGGACCCTCCTGGGGCTCACTGGGCCAGACCAGAGGCTCACCTGAAGAGCTGCTCTTCCCCGAGCTTCATCCTGCCACGGCTGAGCTGCAGGTGGAAAGGGATCTCACTCCGTGCAGAGCAGGAGATGAGCTGTGGCTCACGGTTGTAGGCCTGGATATTGCTGGAGATGTTCACTTTAGGCAGACCTAGGAGGGGTTGGAGATGTGCAGATGTGCAGCACCCTTGGGAGCTCGCTGGGAAGCAGGATGCCCAAGGAGAAACCAAAGCAGAGGCGGCGCTGCAGCCTCTGGTCCCTGCTCAGCGCCCGCAGGTTCCACTCACCGGGGACCACGCTGGTGTAGGTGACCCCTGAGAGGCGGTGCAGGGGGTGGCCCTGGCCATCTTCACCCTTCACCTTCAGCAGAAAGTCACCCGGGGGAACCCAGAGCGGCGAGGCCACCCAGAGCTGCGTGCCGGAGCCGGAGGAGGAGTTGAGGAGGGGCTGCGCGGGCAGCGAGAGCAGGAGGTGGCCCGAGGTGTTGAAGAGTTCGATCTCCTGCAGGCGCCCGGGCGGCCTCAGACCGGTGCAGTTCAGCAGCACAGAGGTGGGCAGACCTGGAAAGCGGCGAGGGAGAAAAACACCAAGCACATTCCCGGCTGCAAAAGGCCCAGGTGCGACACCCAGCCCCCCGGGCAGCACCACCCTCACCCTGCACCGGCCGCTCTCCGGGCTGGCTGGTGTCAAATTCCGGCTGGGTGGAGAAGCTGGCTTGAAAATTGACGTTGCTGATGCCCGTGATCCTCAGCGAGTGGCGGCCACTGCTCCGGGTCTGGAAGCAGATCGAGAGTCAAGGGCTGAGGGCAGGGAAGGCAGAGGGGATGGGAAGGGAGAGGTTGCAGCTGGCCCCTTTTATCCTGCTCACACATCCTCTGCCTGGCTGGAGATGGATGGGGATAGTCCACACCTGGAAAAGCCTGGCAAGCTTAAACATCCATCAGGGAAAGGCAGAGGATGTGCAGGCCTGCCAGCAGCCTACCGTGACCAGCCACGTCCCTGGCTCGTAGGGCTCCACGGCCACCACCACGGCTGAGTTGGGGATGCTGAGCAGCTCCTTCAGACCTCGGCCTTTCTCCAGGATCTTTCCTGTAACAGGAAGTGAATGTCTCAGCTGGGCAACCCGGGTCTGTCCACTGGCTCCTACAGCAGCAGGGAATCACCTCCCTCAGGGCAGTGCACAGCCCACCACAGCTCACAGCCAGGGAAACCCCAAAAGGCAGTGGCAAAGCCAGCCTGGGAGGGGAGCAGGGAGATGTGCTGGTGTTTACTGAGGGCTTTGTACCTCATCACCTTTTCATTTGAGTTTTAGGGCAGGTTTTGTGGATCCCTTCCTGCTTGTCCTCACCTGAGGTCTTTGTGGCAGCCAAAGGCCCACCCCCCCTTGCTGTCCCTCTCCCCTGGGCTCCTACCTGCTGGATCCTGGACCCTGATCCCTGGGGCAGGGCCACTCAGGGAGATGGTGACCTCCTTCAGGCTGGGATCAAAGGGGACCTGCCACGTGTTCTCCCCACCATCCTCGTGGTCTGTGGACAGCAGGTGGACCTTGGAAGCCTGGATGGCCTCTTCCACCCACTTCAGCACCTGCAGGCAGTCAGGGGAGGGTTAAACCTGGATCATCCCTCCCCAACCAGCACAGCCTCACTTCAGCACAAGGGGCCAGGTGCCCCCACTCACCTCTGTCACCTGCTGCTTGTCCAGGTGGAAGATCTGCCCGGAGCTGGTGGCAGCGATGCGCTCGTACACGCGGTACCCGGGGTGGCTCCTGTCCCCGCAGTCCCCCGTCAGCACAAACACCACCTGCCACAGCAACCCGCGGGAGGGGACACAGCTGGCATCCCCCGGCATCCCAGGACATCGAATGGGCCCGGGGGGGGGGGGGAAATTCCCCCAGCCCGGGGTTTTATGGCCGCCTCTCACTCCCTGATGCGGTGCTGCTGTCGCAGGAGCCCTGCGGGCCGCGCCAGGGCCGCTCACCTGGCTCTGCTTGTGCTGCAGCAGCCGCAGCAGCTCCTCCTGCTGCTCGTAGTCCTTGGCCCGAGCATCCGAGAAGACGTAAATGAAGGAGCCGGGATGCGAGATCTCCACGGCCACCCTGATGGCGCCCACGCTCATCTCCGGGCAGTCCCCCCCGCCCTGAGGGACACAGGCAGGGACCTGGCACAGGCTCCAAGCCACCCAGAGCTCAGCTCCCGGCAGGATCCCACCCGGGGGATGCTCACGGGGAGGAAGGACCCCATTTTCCTGGAGTCAGCGGGATGGAACTGCAGGCACACTGAGGATCACACGGACCCAGCCCTGTCTCACTAACGAGGATAATTAAAGCACCCATCTGGGGATCCGTGCTCAGAGAGGCTTCCCACAGACACCTTTAGTGGGCACATTTGTGCCAGCCACCCCAGGGAAGCCTCCTGGCACAGAGAGGACCAGCTCCCACTTTCCCAGGGCTTGGCACCCCGAGGGGCTGGGAAACCATTCGCAGCCTCAACATGACACCTCCTGCCAAAACAGCTGCATCCGAGGGGAAACACCACGGGGATTTAGCAATTCACGGGAGGCAGGGCAAGAGTGGGGATGGATAAAGCAGGATTAAGCTCCTGGGGAACATTTCAGCTGGCAGAAAACAGAAGAAGTAATTTAAAATTAAAAAAAAAGGACAGAAATTAAAAACTCAATTATCAGGCACTGGTTGTAGAAAAGGAGATTTTTGGTTCCATGGAGAGTCTGTGCAAACTCTTCTGGGAGCAGCATCTCCATTAGGGACAAGAGCTGTGGGCTGGGAATTCTCTGCCCTGTTGCAGGACTCTGGGGCCCAGCACCAGTATTGCCCATCCTCTCCCCTCCCAGCCTGTGTACAGCCCCCAGGCTGTCTGGCTCAGCCTGAACCCCCATCACACTTGTGGGGGCTGCAGGGATTGCCCCCAGAACCCAGCCCCCTGCAGTGCCAAGGCCTGGCAGAGCAGCGTGGGGCTGAGGATGCCTACCTGCACATGGAGCTCCCGCAGGCGCTGCTGGAAGAGCTGGGGATCCGTGGTGAGGGTGACAGGTCCCACCTCTGTGAGCACATGGATGCCACCACCTCAGTCCCCTGAGCCCAGCACCAGCTCCTTCCAACACCCCCCATGCTGCTGGTGCTCCTGGCACCTGTGGGACTCTGGGTCCAGCATCTACCCTGGCTTGGCACCAGCAGAGAAGTGGGTTTGGGCAGACCAGCCCCTGTGCCCATACCGTGACCACTTTGGCAAACCATTCCTATGCCCAGGAATTTCTCCCGACACGCTGGGTGGTCCCAGCCAGGGTGAGCTGCAAACCCTCTGTGCCCTTTTCTGCTGGGGGAGGCTCCCAGCAAAGCAATGCAGGAATAAATTCACTGCCTCTGTCTCCTTCCCTGTGTGGCTCCAATGATTTCACCCAATTCAGTGTTTCTGCTGAAAATAAAGCTTGGGTCCCTCTCTCCTTGTAGGAGGCCAGGGCTCTTTTGGGGAGCAGCTGCCCTTTTACTGGTGTGCACAAAAAGAAGACAAAAGTAGGGGCAGAAAGAAATTATTCTGCTATCACAGCAAGTTACCAAAGCCTCTTAGCAAGGGCTGTTCTTACTGAGGTGACCTGGAAGCACGTTGTGGAGTTGGACAGAAATACCCCCGTGATTACTCCAGAGAGATAGAGCAGGACGGAAGGGGAAGAGCCACCCACAAAGAAGTGTCAGCACCCCTGGGTTTAACACAGTGGAAACAGCCCACCCTGTGCCCCCAGGGTGGCTTGGGGACAGGAGCCCCAGCGCAGCTGGCAGCTGTTGAGGTGCCATCCCCACCACAGCAGTCACCAGGGCATTAAAAACAGCGAGAAGGGGCAGCGTGAGCACTTGTGAAGTGCACGCTTCAAACGCGGACCCAGCCAGAGCCGCAGCCCAGCTCCCCCAGCCCCACCCCAGGCAGGACACACCCTCACCGCGTCCCGGACCTACCTGGGTCATGGAAGGGCACCAGGGCGTAGTTGCTGATGGGCTTGGTGCTCCTGCTGCGCGTCCGCTCCAGGATGCGCGAGGCCCCGTCCATCACCTGCACCAGGTCGTCGTACATGGAGCCGGTGACATCGAAGACAAAGGCGAGAGTGGCCCACCCTGGGGGAGTCTCGGCCACACTGAGGGCCAGCAGCGCGCAGAGACCCACAAACACCCCTCCGTGGGGCGGCATGGCGGGGGGACACGCTCAGGTGTCAGCAGCACCCCTCGCGTCCTCGTCCTTCCCGCAGAGCCGCCGGGACCGTCCCCGCAGCAGGGAGGGACACGGGGTGCGAGGGGCCACACGCGGCGGGGACAGGGAAGGGACCCGGGCAGGGAACGCCCGGCCCTCCGCAGCTGCGGACCTGCTCCTCCAGCGCTCAACTTCTGGGAGGGAGCAGGGAGGGCGGGAGGAAAAAGCGGAATTTTGGAGCCAGCGACGCGGCAGGGAGGGGGGTGGGAGTTGGAGGAAATGGGGATGGAGATACAGGGGTTGGGAGGCAGATCCTGCAGCCCACGGGATTGTCAGAAACGCTGCCCGACCCCCTGGCTCAGAGAGACCCTGCTCTGCTGGGGGGAGCAGGGGGTTAGGGGAGGACATGGGGGTCACAGCTGAGCACCTGTGAGGAACCCCTGCCAAACCCCAGCGGGGGAGAGACAGCTGCGAAAGGAGCCCCAAGGACTCAAAACTCCCCCTTGCTGGGCAAAGGGCCCTGGAATGGGGGTCTGCAACGGGGCTTGGAGGTCAGGGGGCTCTGTGGGGGGCTCGGGTGGGCTCACCCACGCAGCCACCCCACGAACAGGGAGCAAAGAGCCACGCAGAGCACAGACAGAGCCGGAGCCAGGACATGGGCTGGGACAGGCAGCCTTGGCCGGGGGAGGCAGCGCTTGGCCGGGGGCGCTGGCTGCGGGTGCGGAGCGCTGAGCTCACGGCTGCTCCGCAGGGATGCTCTGCTCTTGCTCAACTCCCCCGCAGCGGGAGCCAGGGCGCAGCCACGGCCAAAAGGCGGCTCCAGGTGAAGCTGGGCACCTCCTGCACCCCCAGCAGCAGCCCTGCTCCTCCCAGACACAGGACCTTGGAGATCACCCATCTCATAACCCACGCACAGGACAATGGGATCGTCCCGTGCATTTCTTTATCCCTGCAGGCGTGGGCTCAGCCCAGCTCAACCTCAGAGCAGGCAAGGACAACCTCACAGGAGGACAGTGACACTTCTGCCCCTGGGGCTGTGCCAGTGGCCTGTTCCCCTCCTGTCCCACAACCAGGGCTTGCACTCCCCCAGGCTTTGCTCTCCCAGCCCCACAGAGCCGAGGGGTGTCCCCCACCCCACAGTGCCACAGAACCTACCTTGGAGCACCCCCAGTCACCAGCCTGCATGCCAGCTCCATCCTGCACCCTGGCAGGGAGCACCAGCACTGCTGGCACAAACAACCCCCAGCAGCTTCTCCTCATCACCAAATTAATCCCAGCCAGCCCTTCCCACACTCACCAGTGCTCCCAGTTCCAGCAGCACCTATGCTAGCTGGGCTTTAACCCCTTCGCTGCTGGGGGGTTAAGGCACAGCCTCTGGGTAACCATTGTGGTTTGGAGCCTGTGCCTGTCCTTGCCCACTCCATGGCACAGGGGAGGAATCCCTGGGAGCTCCCACCATGTGCTGGCACAAAGCACCCCTGGACAAAACCCCCTGCACAAACACAGCCTCCTTGTTCAGACCATTAGGGCATCTCCTCTGGCCTCCTGAAAACAATTAGTGAGCCTCGTTAGGAGAGCAAACACGGGGGATGTGGCTGCCAGGGAGGCCTCGCAGGACTTGTTTCCGGAAGAGTTGGCAGAGCAGAATGGCCAACGCTGCACGGGAAAGCCCAGTCCAGGCTGTGAGTCCCCTGTGAGCCCTGCCAGGAGCAGGGGGCTGCCAAGGGGCACCTCTGGGCACTGGGACACAATTATGGAATATTTGTATCAAGATTCCTCTGCAGCCACTGTGTGCCAAAAGTGACCCAATGGCTCCCAGCCCGGTGCATCAATGAGGGGGCTCAGAGGGGATGGGGGCAGTGCCCACGGGCACATGGCTGTGCCTTCATTGCACAAGGAAAATGGGGTGCAGGCGCTGTGTCAGGATGGGACCTGGCAGAGGGAAAGCTGTGTCTGGGTAAAAGGAGGTGGGAGGAGCAGTGTTATGGGGGTGAAGGGCGCCTGGAGCTGAGAGCTGGCAGCTCATCACAGGTGTGGGCACAGTGCCTGCCCACAGAGCCCAGGGTATCCCTATTGCACCTGTGCTGGTGCCATCCCTGCCCTGTGCTTGGGGCACAGGACCGTGGCACCCCAGCCCAGCTCCCAGCCCTGCTGGGTGCCAGGGCAGCTTTGGGGACTCCCACGACTCCCCCATCCCACAGCACATCACAGACCACTGCCACTTCATTACTGTCATTAAGCTTTTATTTCCACTGTCACAAAGTTCCTGGGTTTTGTTTTGTTCTGTTATTAAACTGTTTCATTTGCTTGGTTTGCTCTTGAATTCATCTCAAGACAAGGCAGCGGGGCATGCAAGCCGAGACACCGGCACGGACGCACACACAGGCTTCATCTCCACAAACAAGGCTCTTTGCTGGAGCTGCTGCTTCCCAGCCCAGGGCTCAGCCACCCCCTGGGCAGGGGCCACACCTGTGGCACAGGGCACCCAGCCCAGGGCTGGTGGCCACAGGAGCAGAGAGAGAAGGGAAGGATGACTTTGCTGCAGCGCTGCTGGAATAGGCAGAGCTGACGTGTGTAGCTGAGACCCCAAAAGTGCTGCACCCCAAACTGAGCACTGAGACTGGGGCCATCAGCTCCCTGCTCTGCCCTCAGCCCTCGCTTCTGTCCCAGCCAGACCCTCCCCTCCAAGGCCCTCAGGAAGGACAGGTGAAAGATGCTCTCACTCAATGCCCCAAATCTCTCCTTGGATGGGGGACGCTGAGCTGGCTGCAGGTCACTCACCCATCCCAAATGACCCCCCAACCCTAAATACACGGCAAGGGGGCAGCTCTGCCAGTGATTTCAGCTGCCCCCTGCTTCAAAGCCAGCCCTGCTCCAAGTGGGGCTCAAACCCAGATCCCAAGACTCCAATTGAATTCCACCCCCTGGGCAGCTGCATCCCTGCCCACTGAGGAGCAATGACCTGGGCTGGGATTCCCACAGCCTCAGCCTCCCATCCGACAGGAGTGTGGTGTCCTGATGGCACAGGAAGAACCAACAGGCATCTGCTCCTGTGAAGGAGGGTGAGATGCAGCTGGTACCTGGCACAAACAGGGTCTGAGGTCCCCCAGAAGCAAACACCCCCCTCCACCAGCCCAGTGGAGAGTGCTCACGGGACCAGCCTGGTCTCATTATAAATTGCATTAATTAGCAGCCTGCTCCAGAGGAAAAACCCTTCACTTCTCTCTCTCGGGTCCTGGTTTGTGCTGTGAGGAGAGGGCAGGGGGGGAATCTGCCCCCAGAGCCCTCTCCCACGTTCTTGCTCCTGGGGGAAACAGCTCAGCTCAGCCCAGCCCCAGAGCTCAAGGAAAGACGGACACAAAGCAGCAACAATCAGCACACAGACAGAAAAGTGAAAGGAAAGAAAGTACAGACATGGCATTTAATGGGGCAACACTGACAGGGACAAATGAGAGGGGGGCTCATGCCACAGTCACCAGGGCTGGACCCTCACCTCGGCCTGGCTGTGCTGTGGGCCCCCTTCCCACGGCCAGGGCTCTATTTTGGACAGGCACCATGAACCCGAGCACAAACAGAGACAGACCAGGGCTTGCTGCCTGTTTCATCAGGAGCAGGTGTAAAACAAGGCTGGAATTCCAGACTCACTGACAAGTCCAGCGTTCCGTGCACTGTTCCCAGTGTTCTGCAGTGCCTGATGCCAGTGGGTCCTGCCAAGCCCCGTGCCCACAGCCTTGAGCCATACCCAGCACTCATGCTTGCCAGGGCACAGACCCCAAACTGCTTTCCAGAGGGGGATGGCTCACCCCAGCCACTCCACTGATGGGGAAACTGAGGCACAAGGAGGTTAAGGCCGACATTTCCAAGCACAAGATGCTCCAAGCCTTATTCTCAGCGATACCAAGATGCTGCAGATCCTGGCGGCGGTCAGGAGGAATCAGGGGCCCTCAGTGCTCCCCAAAAGTGGGACTAGAAGCTTCCAAGCCAGGGTCCCAAATCCACAGCCAGTGGGAAACACTGGGGCAAAATGTTTTGCTCAGGGACACTCAGTGTGCCAAGAGCCCTGGCAGGGCTGACTCCCTGGAGAGACATCTGCGAGCACTAACCCATGACAGGTGCTCCAAAAATTATAAACGCTTTCCAGGGGAACGGTGTCAGAGTAAATGAGGTTTGCCTTTGCCTGGGAACTATGTCAAACGTGGCAGGGGCCATCATTCATCAGCAGGGGTGATTACAGCAGTGTCACATTCATTGGGAACATTGATTGGCACCAGGAGGGGACCAGTCTGGCAGACGAGCATTCAACAAGTTGCAGGCACTGCAAAAACCTACCCCAGAGAGTTGCATTTTGGCCACAGAGCAACAAGGAAAAGGAGATTTCCGTGGGAGTGAGTGAGGGACACCCTCCAGAAGCACCCCCAGGGACAGGAACTGCAGAAGAGGCAGAAATATTGCACGTGGACGTGAGGTCAGTCTCCTTGGGGATGGGCAAAGGTGGTTTTTTATGGGCATCAAGAAGTACCACAAGCACAAAATCCCAAACCTGGGGAGTGGGGCTGCACGGTGAAGAACCAGCAGCCCTTGGCTGGGGCATCAGGGCACACTGAGGTACCACCTTGTCTCCTGCAGGGTGACACACCTGTCACACTGTCCTCCACAGGCAGGTGTCACCTCCCACTGCCACGGGGACACTCCTCTGTCCAGGCTTAGCCACAGGAGCTGGGAGACAGCTGGGTGGGAAGATGCTGCTGCCATCAGCTGGACCAGAGATGGAAGGGTGAGGCGCCAGGGAGGCTTTAGGGGTCCCAAAGGCTTCTTGCACTCTGCTCCTGAGGGAATGCACATCTCTCCTTTCCCTGAGCAGCATCCCCCATGCAATGCTCATTCTCCAGCAGAGATGCCAACTCTGCCCCACGGTGGGGGTGCTGGTGGGGCTGAGCTGGGGGCACATCCCAGAGGGGTGCTGGGTGCTGATGGAGTTTGGGGGGACCCTGCAGGCCTGAGGCTGCAGCTCAGTGTCCCCAGGGTGAATCCCCAGCCCTTTGCCTCCTCCAAGGTGGGTGCAAGCAGCTCTGTTTGGGGTCACAGCAAAACCTCTCATGTCCTGTGGGGGAAGGAGACACCCTGAGCTGTGCTCAGCCCAGCCTGGCACTCCCCTGCCACCTTGGGATGCTGGGAGGGGGGGACAGAGCAGGACAGAGCGAAGCTGCCCCTCTGCCCCTCCAGCACACAGGGTGGTTCACAGCCACCACCAAACACCTTCCCACCCTTTGCAAAGCAGAACACAGCAAAGGAATCTGCCTGAAAGCAAAACCCAACTCTGGGCTCCGTTAATACTTTTTCATGCAGCGAGAAAATGAAGGGAATGAAGGAAATAGGGATGTTCTGGTGCCCAGCAGTTTCCTCACCCTGCCCGACTGAGGGATGGAGCTTGGTCTGCTCGGAGTCTGGGCTGAGTGAGCCCTCACCGAGCCCCCACAGGGAAGAGTGAACAGAAAAATGCAGGGAACACGGGAACAGGGAGAGGAAAAGAAGCTCATCCCCTCCAAACAGCAGCCAGCCCACAGAGCTTGGGATATGAGGGGTGGGAGGAGAGGGGGAAGGCAGATTTTTGGCTTCATTGTTATTGCAGGCTCCCGGGTCCCCGCAATAGTGTACGAGCATGTAAACCTTGCAAATCCTCACCTGGGTGGGTGGACACGCACACGAGAGACAAAACACAGCAGCAACATTTACAACAAATAAATAAGGATATCGATCGTCGAGATAGGCATATAAAAAAAAGCCTCACTTTTTTCCACCGAAGGGGGGGAAAAAAAAATTAAAAAAAACCAACAAAACAAAACCAAACCAAAAAGCACAATACTGTCTCACCAGAAAAAATAAAATAATAATATAATATATAACCCTAGTGAGCCGAGCCGGGCTGCCAGCGGCATCGTGGGTGACGCCAGGACTCTGTTCCCAATCGCCGTCGGTGCCTCGGCTCCCCGGCCGCCCCGCACGGGCAGAGCCCGGGGCTGCAGCCCCCGGTACCTTCGGGCTCCTCCCCGGCCGCTCCCCGAGAGGACCCCGCCGGCGCATCCGCAGTCCCATCCGGAAATGTGGAAAAAGGGAGCAGGGGGGCGAGGAGGCCGGGAGGGGGCTCTGCCTGCGGCGATGCTCCA
Source organism: Fringilla coelebs (assembly GCF_963513975.1). NCBI lineage: Eukaryota > Metazoa > Chordata > Aves > Passeriformes > Fringillidae > Fringilla > Fringilla coelebs. The sequence continues at coordinate 7,599,296 of NC_140047.1, read as the reverse complement.
GCCGCTCCCCGGCCCTGAGCCCTCGGACGCTCGCTGCCGCTCACAGCGGGGTCTGGCGCGGGGACTGTCAGGGAAAAGCGGAATTTGGCGAATGGCAGCGGCTGGTTCAGAGTGCAGAGAGGGGGGTGAGCTCGCGCTTTGAGGGCACTCCTTGCTCGCAGGACAGAAAGGAAGGCCGGGAGGGACAGGCAAGCTTCGCACGGCGGTGGTCGGATGGCACGGAGAGCATCTTCCCCCAGGCATCTGCAGGAGAGGGTGGGAGAAGGAAACGGGGTGAAAAGGGTGGACAGAAATCCCTGTGGCCATCTCAGCACAGCTGCAAGGGCAAAGAATAGATATTGAAATCTCTCAAAACTGGAAACAGAATAGATATTGAAATATCTCAAAACTCCAGCGGGGTTAAAAACATCCCACCCCCAGGACGCTCCTGGACTGTGATGACCAAAAACACCCCAAGGGACTCAGCACAGCTCCACAGGGCACAGCAAGGACCACGGGAAGCTCAGCCCAGCACCTGTGTGATGCTGTGAACCAGTGTCCCTGACAGTGCCGTGCCAAACCAGCTCCAGGGCATAACATAATAAGATATAAGATAAATAAAACATTTAATATAATCTGTCTCTGGAGCATCCCCATGCCCCCAGCACACCAGCTGCCTCCCTGCCTCCTGTGCAGCCACATCTGCTGGTGAGGGCACGAGCAGTGCCACAGGCAAACATTTCCATCTCCATGGGATGAGGTCTGAGGGGGCTCTGTGATCCTGGGAGAAACCCATCAGAATGGGGGCAGCATTCCCCCTGGCTGGATTTGGGGGGGATATCCACGTTTTGGTGCTTCAGCAGAGGAGAATCAGCTGCCTGTGCTGGGGAGGTGGGGATGGCAGGTGGGGGATTTGGGGCCTCTGGTGCTGCACTCACCGCCGCTCGGCCCCGGGACTATACGAGCCCATCGTAGAGGGAGAGCGCCTGCACGATGGAGGGGTCGGCCTTGGAGCCCTCCTGAAACTCCTGCAGCGTCAGCTTCCCATCTGCATTCTGCAAAACACTCCTGTTACTGCACTGCTCCACCCAGCCAGCACCTGGCACCACCACACCAGCCCACACGGCCTCCCCACCCTGCTGCCTCAGCCTCAGTTTCCCCACTGAGCCACCCGTGGAGGGGACAATGCCACCCTGGAGACCCTGAAATGGACATAGGGACCCCAGAGGGATGTGGGTACCCCACAGTGACCTTGACAGCAGCTGGGATCTTGTGTTGGTGGAGCAAGGAGACACCTGCAGGAGCCAAGATGCAGCAAAGGGACCCACAGCACTTCCTAAACCCCTTGGCCACCGGGAAAAATCCCTCAAGCATCCTTACCTTGTCCATCATGGCAAAAATCCGATCCACCCTCTTCTCTGGTGTGTTCTCCTCCTCAGGAAGCTCCACTGTGTTCCCCTGCAGCAGCAGGACAGGACCAGGTCACACACCCACCTGTGCCCTGCCTGGAGGGTGTCCCCAGGTGAGGGTTGTCCCCCCACACACATCAGGACAGGGTGCAAGGGGACAACACTGGCACCAGAACCACCCTCAGCAACCAGATCCAAGCACTGCCCTGGCCATGAGGGCCACCATGGTCCCAAAAAAGGCCAGAGAAGGAATTGGGGGTGTTTCAGCATTCCCACAGAGCTGAGCTCCAGCCCAGCAGGGACTGCTTGCCCCATGCCCCCCTGCCCCTCTTACCACCATCTGGTAAATGGCATCCACAATGTCCAGCATCTCGTTCCTGGTGATGTACCCGTCGTTGTCCAAGTCGTACAGCTTAAACGCCCCTGCAAGGCAGAGCAGCCCGAGGGGCTGGGACTGTGGCCCCACCCTGGACACACACCCAGCACCCCCGTGGGGCTCAGCCCACCAGCATCCCCCGGGAGCACTTACACCTCAGCTTCTCGTCCAGCGTGCCCCGGGAGGTGACCGACAGCGCCTGGATGAACTCTGAGAACTCGATCCTCCCATCCTGGGGGAGGAAAGGAGGAAGGGAGGGGTCAGGCTGCTGCTGCCACTCCTGCCCAGCAAAGTCCTCCCTGCCCACGGATCCCCTCTGGGGGGCACATCCAAAAAGGCAGCAGGGAGGGGGGAGTGATGCACGTTTATCCCCAGCATGGTGATCCAGCTGCCAGTGCCCAGCCCTCCAGTGAACATCCCGGCAGGAGCAGCTCTGGAATGCAGGGGGCACCACAGGAATGGGCTCTTGTCAGGGCACCAGAACACCACTTCTCCTTTCCTGCTTTGCCACTTCACTGCCCTTCCCCACGTGACTCTCCCCAACTAAAATAAGCACAGGGGCTCACTCCAGCTGCGCCACTGCAATTTCACACCCCAGGAAGCGCTGGAATATTTTGCTCCTCCAGTGCCAGGCAGACACATTCCAAACCCATCCCACCATCACCAGGGGCCCAGCCCTGACCACCCTGGACTGAGCCCCTGGATCCCAGACTTACTTTGTTCTCATCGAAGACATTGAAAACAAAGGTGGCAAATTTGGTTGGGTCGCCGAAGGGGAAGAACTGCTTGTAGATCTTCTGGAAGCCGGCGGCATCGAGCTGCCCGCTGGGACAGTCCTTGATAAAGCCCTTGTACCTGTGGATGGAGGGCACAGCATGGCCTCCCCACTGAGATGGGAGGCTCTCCCCAGTGCTGCAGTGGGCTGGAGCTGGGAAGGTCCCCAGGTGCTCCCTGTGTCGCTCCCATCACCCACCCACAGCATCCCAGCTCGGTGGATGAGGTCCCTGCGGGCACCACAGTGAGGGTGGCAGAGGGGACAAGCAGTGAGTGGCACCAGTGACACCAAGTGATGCCCACTGCACTGCTCCAACCTGCTGCCAGCCAACAAGGGCCACAGCCAGGCTTGTGTTGAATATTGCCTGGGACATGGGAGGTGACAGGGACCCACTGCCAGCCAGGACTGGCAGTGATGCTACACTGCAGCCGTGCCCTGGTAAAAAACAATGGCACAGTGACCACTGAGTTCTGTGAGGGTGGTTGGGCACTGGAACAGGCTCCCCAGGGAAGCCTGCCAGAGGTCAAGAAGTGTTTGGACAACAGTTGCAGTCACATGGGATTCTTGGGATGTGCAGGACCAGGAGTTGGATTTATGCTGATGCTTGAGTCCCTTCCAGCTCAGGATATTCTGTGATAATTTTTGCATGACCACAAATGAAAGCTGCTCAGAGGAGCTGGAGCACTCAGCAAGGTTCCTGTGTCCTCAGGTGGCACAGCCCAGGTCACTTCCAAAACCCATCAATGCTTTAACACCCCAGAGAGCCCTCGGTGCCAGCTCCAGGCTGGACCTGGCTGCTGGAAAGTGCAGCTGGACCGGAGGGCGCGGGGAAGGGGCTCAGTGGCTCCGTGGGTGTGGGCACCAGCAGGGAGCACAGAGGGAGCATGTGGGACCACATGGGGACCACGTGGGGTACGTGAATATTATGCAACACATCGCCCAGATCTGTCAGGCGCCCAGTGCAGCGGGACAAGGCTGGAGGAGGAGGGGAAGGGGGTGGCGAGGTGGGAAACCGAAGTGCCGGTGACATCTTCAGCTGCTGCAGCTATGACTCATCGGGTGGGGGGGGAGGATGAGAGAAAGAGATAAAGAAAGCAAACCTTGACTGGTGGGATAGGGAGATGAAAGGGAAGCAGTGGCTTTTCTAGGGCGCTGTGTTCGGTGGGGTGGAGGGGATGGAGTGCTGCTGGTGAGAAACTGTGGCTGCTGGCCCTGACAGGCCCTGCTGCCAAAGGGAACGTGTTGGGACAGCACCAGCCTCTGGCACCAGGTCACCAGCTGGACAGTCCCCATGTCCCCACGCTCTTTGGCGGCTCATATGGGGAGGGAAGAGACACTAGAACCCAGCCTTTGCACAAGGTGTGCAAGGAAAACCCCTCTGTTTTCTGGTCTCCCCTCCCTGTGCCCCAATACAGCTGCACCTGCCCACACCTCCTGCATGTCCCGCTCTGCCCAGCCAGTGGGGTGGCTGAGTGCCACCAGCTCCTGTCCCCTGCCCACAGCCCCACGCCCCAGCCAGCTCACCACCACGGCGGGCACTCACCACTGCTGCACCTCCTTCTCTGTGACTGCAAGAGAAAACAGGAGAAAAGAGAAAAAGAGACAGAGATTTAGTGCTTTTGCAGCGACAGCTGTTCCTCTGCACTGCCCACCAGTGAATTCCCTGGGGAATTCTCTGGGGCTCCCAACAATGAATTCCCTGGGGGATGCCCCAGGGCTCACTCGCTCCATGAGCTGCCAAGTTTTCCCCATGTGGCAGAAACTGCTTTTGTGGCACAGCCTGGGCCAGTCCAGGTGGTCCTGGGGGCCAAAGCTGCAGGTGCTGGGGACCCCCACAACCAGGGAGACTCCCAAGAGGTTTTGTGCTGTGCTCAGGGCATGCAAAACTACGATGGACCATGAAAGGGACAAGCTGATCACGCTTGGGGAGGATCTGGCCCTGCTGCCTCATCTTCCCAGAGCCAAAACATCCCTGAAAACATCTGCCAAAACATCTGCCTGGAGGCGGCTCAGGGAAGGGACTTGGCTGGCCCTGACACGCTGAAGGTGGGCACAGGCACAGCCCCAGGGCTGGCATCCCCCCAGGTACCAGCTGTCTCTAGAGAACATCCTCAAACCCATCCCAGCATGCTGGGCTCTGGAAAAACCCCCAAAATACAACAAACTAGCAAACAGACAGCACTGGCAACCCCAAGTGTCCCCAGCCAAGGGACAGCTGCTGAGATGAAAAATGTCCTCAGCAGAGGGAAGGCTCAGAGGGATGCGGGGCGCTGGGCAGGGGCTGGCACTTGTCACTGCGTGTCCCACTGCAGGAGCTGTGCCTGTGCCTCCCCACAGCGGGGAGCCAGGTGCCAGCAGGTGGGCACAGGGGGGAACGGCCTCTTTTGTCATTTCCTTTACATTCAAATAACGATAAAAGAGCCGCGGGTCTGAAAGGCTCGGGGATAATGAGGCGAGTGGAGATGTCAATGTGCAAACGGCTGATAAAAATAGAGACCGAAGACACACCAACAGATGCCAATTACCTTGGATGGCAAGAAAAATCAAGCAAGCAATTTTCCATCAGGAAGATTTGTAACGTGCCTGGCAGAAGGCGCAGAGCTCAGAGGTGAGGGCTGGGGCGGCAGCACTGGGGTGCCTGGGAGGGCACACAGCGGCCCCCACCTCACCCCCAGCTGGATTCTGGCTCCAGCATCCCTGTCAGCAGGAATTTCTGTGCCCAAGGCTGTCCCCATGCATTGGAGGGTCCCTCCATCCCAGCACTGGGGTCACTGGAGGGACAGAGCCTTCAATTCCCCATTTCCCCCAGGGTTCAGCAAAAGCAGCAGCCGCTGTAGCACCACGGGGTGTCAGAGAGCAGCTCCCCAGAAGGGGGGACACAGGCACAGGGATGCTCCTCAGCATCTGGGATGAAGGACATGGAGGGCCTTGGCAGTGTCACAGGAGGGATTTGGAGGGCTGTTTGTTTTGGGCATGCAGCGGTCTCTTGGCAGGAGGGAGGCAGGAAGGACACGCTGCATCCAGCAGCTGAGCTGGGGTGGGATAAAACAGCAATCACAGCAGTTCCAAGGGATTTTCCCATCCCCAAAAAATAAAAAGGGTTGCACAGAAGCATCCTTCCAAAAGAGAGATGCTGAGTGACATCTCCAGCAGGAACAGACCTCCCTGCACACACCTGCACGGAGACACCAGCGGTGACCTCCACCCTGAGGATGCCCAGGGGATGCCCAGGCACCAGCTCTGCAGGCCCAAGTACCCACGAGCACCAAGGAGGGTAGGGGGAAGGAGGAGGATGAGGGTGAGCCCTCGGGGCAGGCAAAACGAACCGCAGCAGCAGCCAGGGCTGCAGTCAGAGCTCGGCTCAGCCCTTCCAGGCAAATCGCCTTCTGCTCTCTCTTGTTCGACTGCTTTCCCCCCACCGTGCTATTTTGGGCCCGGGAGCTGCCTTTCAACTCCAGCAGGAAACAATTAAGAAATTTGTGCTTTTTTTAGTTCGGGAGAAATGCTGGTAATGACAGCTCGGGCTGAGGCGGGAGGGAGGGAGGGACGGAGCCAGCTCCCCTCGTGCCGCAGGAGATGTGTGATGCTCCCAGGAGAGGCTTTTCCGACGGGGGGAACCGTTCAGTGCCAGGCTGGAAATCAGCACAGGGTTCCCGAGGAGGGATTTGTTAATGTGCATCCTGGCATGGAGCCACACGGAACCCCATCCCTCCTCCAGCACACCGGCACCGGTGCCTCTCCTCCAGCCTTGGGTGCTGGGGAATCCGTGGGGTTTGTCCTGAGCACGGCCTCATCTCCCAGGCCTTGGAAAACCACCCACCTCTGGGTTTGCCCCTCCACTGCCACCAAACCTCCCCTGTGTTCCCAGGGCAGGGAACAGCCCAGCCCTCACCCAGTGTGGGGACTGAGCAGCACCTGCCCCTCCCCTCACCTGCTGTTACAGCCGGGACAGGTGAAGATTTCCCGGCTGCCACTCCCCAAACACTCCGACCCTGCTGGGGTCACACTCCGAGTGACACCAATTAGGAATGCTAATGCCCGACTTGCAGCCACAGAAGCTTCGGGGACACGCTACTGAGTGCGTGGCTGTCCCGAGGCTGGGGACAGAGGACACAGGGCTGTCCCTCTGCCCTGCATTGCCCGGCTGGGCTCACAGGCAGTCCCGGTGCTGCATTTCCCCCTGCCCTGCATTTCCCCCTGCCCTGCATTGCCCGGCAGGGCTCACAGGCAGTCCCGGTGCTGCATTTCCCTCCCGCGGCATCGATCACGGTGCGGTGCTGAGCCCACACACATCAATTCGCAGCGATATAAACCTCGGCCAGGCGCGGCCCCGACGCCCCAGAGCAAGGGGATGCTGTGGGTCATCCCACAGCAGCCCCCCAGAGCCCCCCATCCGAGCAGGACCGGGTCCCACCGGGCAGGACCGGGCTCAGCCGCCGTGCCGCGCTCCGGGGACCGCCGGGTCGGGCTATAAATAGTGCACGTAGCAGCTTGTTAGCAGCAGCGTGCCCCGGGCTCCTCGGGGATGAAAGGCGCTAAATAAAGGCAGAGTATTATCGTTTGTTATGAACCGCAGCGCTGGAAGAGGCATCGCCGAGCAGGGAGCCCCGCGCCGCCCCGCAGGCGCCGGCCCGGCCGCTCAGGCCGTGCAAAGAACGGGAGAGCGCGGGGCAGGAGCAGGGACAGGGACAGGGACAGGCAGCCAGAGCAGCTCAGGAGCTGCCCCAGACGGCCAAACCCGGTCCAAGAGCCCTCGCTCTTCGCTGGTCTGTTCCTTCCCGCTCCCAGCTCAGGGAGGGAGGTTTCGGCGTCTCCTCTCGCAGAGCGCAGAGGGGCAGAGCCTCGGGGCAGCCCCCAGCCCCCTCCTCGCAGCTGCCGGTACCTGCCTCTCCCCCCAGGCCTCTCCCCACACCTCTCCATCAATCCCAGCGGCACAGGCGGGACTGACAGCTCCGTCACCACCCGCCCTTCGCGTGCCCCCTCTCCTCCCACCACCCAGCTGCCACTGCAGCAAGAATCAGCTCTGGTTAATCAGTGCTCAAGCCTGTTAATTTGTGTGTTCCAGGCAGAGAGGAGAGGAGGGACCCGGGGCTGCAAATCCCCGTCCGTCGCCCTGCCGCAGGGAGCTCGCTGGACCGCGGCGGCAGGAAGGAGGGTGGGAGGAACCTGGATTCAAATGGTCCAGGGGCCCCTGGTCACGGTGGGATGCAGGAGGTGACGGGATGCTACAGCACCCCAGGGGCTTGTTTTGTGCTGACATCCCTTCCCCTTCTGTCCTGGGGCAGGTTTGGGTTCCTGAAGGCTCGGCAAGCACCGTCCCCACGCAGCAGCAGTGAGGAGTCCCCCCTTGCCCCAGCTGCTCGGACAGCGCCTTGATCCCCCGGGGCCATGGGCACCGCAGCCTTATCAGGAAAACCAGTTAATTATTTCCAGGCACAAAGTGGCTTCCCTCACCGCCACAGGGCACTGCAACTACGCCAGCTCAGGGGCTGTGCCAACCCACGGGCACAGCACCACACACTGGGTCATGGCAGGGGCAGTCCCGTGGTATTTATTTCCCCCAGGGGCCTGCTGTGGCTCTTTCACAGGGTCGCCAGGCATCCCAGTCTGGGGGAGCCGGCACACCACCCCAGGATGGGGCTCCCATCGGGTTTGGGGCTGCCTAAACCGGCTCTGGGTGCTCAGAGCAGTGCCCAGGCCGGGGGAAATTCGACACCCACAATGGGTGCTGAGGCGTGAGGGAATGGGGCATTTATGCACGAACTAAGTGGGCACCCATGCCTGAGCCAGAGGGGCGCTCATGCAAAAACACAGCGGGAGATCATGCGCGGACTAATTGGGCACTCGTGCATAAATTATGTGGGTGCTTCTAGGTGAACTAATTGGGTGCTCATGCATGAGCTGCCCGGGTGCTGCGGAGAGAGTGCAAGGGCCGCTCATGCACGAACAGCTGGGGGCTCATGCATCCATTTTTTTGGGCATTCATGAATTCACGGCGCGCTCATGCACGGATTAATTTAGCAGTCACACGTCCATTCGCTGGGCACTCCCGCGTGAGCTAATTGGGCACTCACGTGTAAATTAGTGTAATTAGGAGATAACACACTTGTGCACGTACTAATTGGGCACTCAGGTGTGAATGCATCAGGTGCTCATGCATGAATTAATTGGACACTCAGGCATGAGTTAATTGCAGCCACGTGCGCCAATTAATTGGGCACTCATGCATCAACAACCGGGGCGCTCATGCACGGAGCAGAGGCGTGCAATCCAGCGGGAATTCGCTGGGCAGCCATGCATAAATCCAGCTGGGTGCTCATATGCAAATTAATTGTGCGCTCATGTGTGTGTTAATTGGGTGCTCATGCGTGAGCTAATCGGGCCGATGCGGACGAGCCCGGGGTGCTCATGCGGCTCCTCACGGGTAAAACCCCCGGGAGCTGCGGGGTGAGCCCGCACACCCTGCAATTCATGCCAAACACACTCCGCCCCTCGTCCCGTCGAAACACGTATTTAAGAATTTTCTGAACGTAAATGTGATACGAACTGCACTCTCAGCATCACCGCAATGTTAATATTGACCAGTTAGGAGCGCCCGCTCCCTCCCGCCCGGCTCGGCAGCGTGTGCGAGCGCTCGCCCCGGCTGCACTCCAGCCCCTGGACCACAGAGTCAGCATCTCGGTGCGAACAGCCCCTGCAGAATTCGCCTCAGGTCCCTCAGAGTGACCAGAGCTCGGTACTGCAGGCACTCGGTGCAGGCTTCACGCCTGCAAACACGGACACAGCGAGGTCCCGTCGGTTTGCGCAGGGGGACCCAGTGCCAGCCCCTGGCTCTGCAGAGTGAATTACCTGGGCTAAACACACCCCAGCCTCGGGGTCATTCCCAACTCCAGGCCTTGTCCCTACAAAGCACTTGGCCAAGAGCACGCAGCAGCTGTTGCAGGTGAGTGCAGCACTGGGGACTTCCTCCAGCCCCCAGAATTGTCTGGTGCAGAGCGGGCACCTCCCTGCAGAGACAGCAAGATGCCCTGCATGCCAGGGGTCACCTCTGGCAGCCCGGGCTGTCAGGTGGCTTTGTGCAGTTTGGGGGAGTCAGGGGGAAGCACTCAGGGACAGGTGGAGCATTTATGAGCACGAGGTTCTTCCCAGAGCACTGCCCAGCTCCAGCACCCACCCCCAGCACAGAGCCCAGTGCCCACGGGAGCTGCACTCAGTGGTGGTGGAGGGAAGGGGTGAGCTCTTGCAGGCTGCCATGGGCTCAGTCCTCCCCTGGGACTGTCCATCAGCCCATCCTGGGGCACTCAGAGCTCACTCAGGTCCCTGTTTGATGACAGTAAATTTTAGGATACACCACACATCAGCACTTCAGGAATTTGGGGAGTTTGGTCCTGATGATGTGGTGTCATTAAAATTCAGGTTGAACTCCTTAATTATGTCCTAGTCTCATGATCTCTGCCAGCTCTGGGGCCACCACACCACCCCTGGTTGGGCTTTGCTCCTGTTCCAGGGACAGCTCTGGGGCAGAGGCAGTAAAACACATCTGTGGCACCAGGGTCACCCCCATGCAAACAGCTGTGGCTGGAATGTGACTGATGTCATTTTCTTCTGCTCCCAGCTTAGCCCAACCACTGTTCCACCAGCTCATCCCCGTGCCCATCCCTGCTCCTGGCCACATCACCCACACACTGAGGTCTCCCTGGGTGGGAGCCCATCCCTGCAACATCCCCAAGGGATTTGGGAGCAGCCCCCAACACAGCCAGGGCTGCCTGCCTGCCACAGTGGGACATCCCCATCCCAGCTTTCCCAGTCTTCTCTCCCCATCAGACACAGACATCACCATCAGCCCAGCAGGTCTGGGAGCCTCTGAGATGTTTGAGTTTGAGCCCCACAGAGTTATTGGTGTCATTTGTGACTGCGGGACACGGAGCAATGCTCACAGCACTGCCAGGGTGTGTGGCACCCTCCTCACCAGCAGCTGCCATTAGTGGTCTGCCTTGCTCCCAGACTGGATAAACAGGTCCATGAGCAGCTCTCATCTCCCCTGGGGCTGGTACCAACAGGAAAGCCAATATGCAGCTGAAATCCTTTTTAGACTTTATTAAATATTTAAGGGCCCGACATTAGGCTTTGGAAATTGGGTTTAGGGAAAAAGCAGAAGTTGTTCTTTGAAGCAAAGGCAGGAGAGGAAGGGCAAAGACAGTGCCTTCATTTGGAGATTAATGAACCAGGCTGAGGCACCCCCACAGCAGGAGCTGGTGGCTGGGGCAGGTCTATCCCAGGACTGAATCCCAGCTTCCCCATGAGCCAATGCAGCAATGCCTGGAGGGGCAGAGGGTTCCCAGTGCTGCTGGGAGCAGGAATGGAACAGCCCCCCTGCCCAGCCATCCAGGGGCAGCTGTGTCCTGCCACCTGCTTAAATCCATCCCTTGGCCACAGGGATCTCAGTGTGCTCTGGCACTCCAAGGCGCCATCTCCAACCCAAGGGACAATTCCTGCCCTGGGCAGAGGAGAAAACTCCCCTCTAGACCAGTGTGGGCAGCAGGAAGGAAGTGCCTCTGGCTCAGCCATCACTCCCTGGAGCCATGGGAAGGTCAGGGGGATGCTCAAGGCAAAGACTTGCTGGCAGCAGGGCCACCTCTGCTGCTCTCCTGGTGTCTCTTGCAGGGATCACTGTGCACTGAGGAGTGACACAGAGACCCAGAGCAGCTCCACCAGGTCCAGCCATCAAGAAGATGCTGCAGAAACAGGTGGATGAAGCACAGGCAGCCCTCCTTCCAGCAGGAGCTGTGGGGAGGGAGCCCTGTGCTGGCAGCACCGGGCTGGGGAGCCCATGGCAGCGAGCGATGGTGATGGAAGTGACACAGACCATGCCCTGAGGCTGAGCCACGCCTGAGCCACCTCTGCCCAGGGCATGAACCCTGGCTTCCCTTGACATCCAGCTCCCTGGAAGATCCAGGAGAACAAGGAGGGGAAGGAGGAACAAAGTGACCCCACAAATGTCACCCCGATAACAGAGTGAGCGTGCCCACAGGCTCCTCCCTGAAGCAGCCGCTTCCTTTGATGCCTTCAGAGCTTCTTGTTTCACAACCTTAATTATAGCGGCAGCAGCAAAGGTCAGGAGAGTGGTTAAGCAGATCCATTAACATGTCAGGGGATAAATGAAATGTGATTCTTGTGATGCTGGAGCAGCAGCAGCGAGCGTGGCCGGCGGGGACGGCTGCTCCACTCTGCTGCAGAGGAAACCCTCAGGGTGTTGGTCACGTCTCCCCCTTCCCCTCCTGGCACTGCAAGAACCCCCAGAGACTGCAGGGACTCCTCAAAACTTGCTTGTGAAACCCCAAAACTTGTTGTGCTTGCATCTACCTATGGAGCCCCAGGTCCATGTGTGTGTGGGATGCTCCGGGTTGGATTCACTGGGAGCAGGTTGGGGTCGCCTTGGAGAAGGAGCTGGAGATGCTTCCAGAGCACCAGAGTCCTCCAGAGGCAGCACAGCAGGTCCACATCGACCTTGCAGTGAACCTGCACCACAGCAATCCCCTTCACAGCTCTGGCTTACACGTGGCTGCAGCAAAACCAGGCCCCAAACAAACTCCAGCCCCTGAGCATCCCTCTGGCACCTCCTGCCCATCCCCAGTGCCCCAAACCAACCCAGCCTTGAACACTTCCAGGGATGGGGCTGCCACAGCCTCTCTGGGCAACCTGTGCCAGGGCCTCACCACCCTCACAATTTCTTTTTGATATCCCATCTAACCCTGCTCCCTGTCAGTCTGAAGCCATTCCTGCCTGTCCTGTCACTCCAAGCCCTGTTAAAAGTCACCCACAGGGACAATTTCCCCCAGCCTTTGCCACTGAGGGATAACGGGTCCGTAGCCACCCGGGCAGCTCACCCTGCTTTCTGCTGGATGAGCAACAGGAGGGATTTCAACACAAACCAACCTGGCAGAGATACCCAGTGCCTGGGGCCAAACACTTCAGAGGCTAAAAATAAACCAACAGCAGTGGGGGGAGCTACCAAGGTCCCTCCTCTGCTCCTGCCCACTGCCCCAGCCAGCACATTTCCTCAGCACTGTGGTGGCATGATGGAGAAAAGCCCCAGCCTGGCTCAGCCAGCAAGGAACCAATCCATTTTCCTGGCTCAAAACTGCTGCAATCGTAGAATTTCCTTTCCCTTCCCAGAGAATTCCACCCGCCACCACATTCTCCTGTAACTACAAATCAATATGTTTATAGTTTGCTCTTAAACTAATGCCCTTTAATTCCCTGCATTACTGTCGAGCAATGGAGCCAATTTTGTGGCTTATTGTGAAAGAGCAGAAAATGATGATGCTGGAGTGAGTTTAAAATCCACAAAATAGATCACAGTGGGTGGGATGCGGTTCTTGGGAAAAGAGCATCTTCCTCGCACCCACTCTGCAGCCTGGCTGTCGTTTTGGCACCCTCACCGTGGCACCCACACCTTCACCTGAGCCCCACGGTGGCCTCAGGGGCACCAGGACCACCATCCCCAACCATCCTGACCCCAGCCTGGCCCCAGAGCCACGCTGCTGCACCAGCAGAGCTCTGAGCATGCCTGATTGCTCAGCTATTGCAGCCTCAAAAATAACACTGAGCTAGCTCTGGACACGGGCAACAGCTGTGCAAAGGGAACCCTGAAAGCCAATCCTCCCCAAAATGACTGGGAAAAAAGAGCTAAAAGGTGCTCTACTGAAACAAGTGCACATTTTTAAAACTGCTTCATGATTTTAAGGGTTCCTGGCCTGGGAGTGCTGCTGTGATATTCAGAACTGTATTTCTCCCCCAGTTTCTCTCTCCACACCAAGTCCTTTCCACCCAGGACAAGATTTGTGCACCCACAACTGCACTCGTGCACGTCACACACTCCATTCAGGCTGCAGCCACACCTCAGGACCTTCACAAATCTCCAGCTGAGCAGAACCCCTGACTGTGGCCCCACAAGGTTCTTAAACACAATCCCAAATCCCATCGTGGCCTTAAGCTGTGAGCACCTGGCCCAAGTTAAGCTCAGGTTTAAATCCCCTTGGAAGAGGACGTGATCCAGGGAGGATGGTGGTTCCTCCAAGCCTCAGGAGTTACCACCTCCTGGGACACATCACCAAACTGCATCTCTGAGCTATCCCAACAAGGCAACAGAAGGATTAACAAATTATTATCATTAGGCACTTTTCAATGAAAGGATCTATGAAAGCACAAAGAATCACAGAATTTATTATTCAGTATTATTATCACTCCACATTGACTTCTCGTGCATGCTCCTGTGTGGCACCAGCCTGGTGTCCAAGGAGGGTTAAACAGCCCTGCAGCCTGGCTGTGCCCACCAGCACTATTCCAGCACCTGGCAGACGGGGGAGCTTGGCATTGCCAGGTATTCCTGGGCACTCAGGTGCCCAGAGACACAGAAAGGCACATGGAGATGGGTCCAACCCAACAGGACTTGGGCAGCCAGCCCTTCAAAGAAGCCCTTCTGCGCCTTCAGGTGTCCAAGTGCCATTAAAATCTGGCCCCCAGCACTGGAAGTCAGGAGCAGAGTGGGGAGGGAAGCCAAGGGATGAGGTTTCCAGGCTCCTGCCTTTCCATGTCCAGTTTCCAGCAGGGCCTGGGACAACCTGCTCTGAATGCACACAGGAAAACATTTCTCACAGCTCACGGAGGCCACTGACGGCTGCCCTGCAGCATCCCCAGTTCAACCTCCCTGTCCACAGCTGCCCTGCACCTGAGCCTTCCCATGCCCCTCTCCTGGCTGCTCCCATCTCCTGCTTTTCCCAGGATTGCTGCAGCTGAGGCAAGGCCAGAGAAACACCACAAATAGGAGATGGAGAGCTCAGGGAGGACAAGGGACACAAGAAACCACCAGGCACTGAAGAGGACTGAGGAGAAGCAGATGTCCTCTGTGTCCCATGGATGAGATAAATTAGCAGAAAAGCCATGTGGGGCAGGGAGAGGGGGTGACATTTCCCTCTGACCCTGCAGAACTGAGAGGGGCCTTTTTGGTATTTGCTTTGTTTTGTGTGGAAATCCATACAAGCAGAAAATGATGCAATGGAAGGAAATCCCAGTGTAGGAGAAGCCCTCACGTAGCACAGCCACGGCTCACGCTGCCACAGGAACCTCCCTGGGACAAATGCAGGCTCCCATCAGTTTGGGCTGCTAGAGACATCTGCCCAGATGTGCTGCAGCAACAGCAGGAACAGTGCCACACACAAGGCAGGGACAGCACTCGCTCAGCAATGTGGCAGGACATGGGACAGGCAGCACAGGCCAGGGATGCTCTCGTGTCTGCCAGAAAGTGCCTAAATATCAACATGCTGTGGGAAAAAACCCTTTTCCAAGCAGGCCCCCAGAAATTCTTGAGCAGGCCATGGATTTGTGTGCATGACTGTCCCCTGCTCCAGCTGTTCCACCAGCCAGAGCACAGGGGCCTGGATCAGTTGCTCCCACTGTACTCAGCACAGCTCTGCCCTCCTACCTGCATCTCCTCTGCCTGGCTTCCCCAAAACACAGAAGGAAATTGGTATCTTTCCAATCTCCCATGGTCTGAAGATAAACCAGAGGCTCTCAGCCGTGCCTGGGAGGGCCCTGTGAAGTCTTCACCAGACAAGGGAATGCACGCTCGCCTTGACAGCTGCAGAAAAGGGGCAGAGGCGCCCAGCAAAAGTAATTAATCCCAGAGACAAGAGGTGGAATGAGCAGAGCTCAACAAACAGGCCCTGGAATTAGTGACAGCTCTCCCTGACAGGCACCACACACCAGCCACATGCTGCTGGGGCACGTTGGGATGCTGCACCAGACTCCAGCCACGCAAAGGGCCACGTGCTGCTGGGTGCTGCTGCCTCACCTGCACAGGTACAGCTGTCTTTAAAAAGAGGCAGTGAGAGGTCCAGAGCAGGCAGGCAAAGCTCCAGACAGACTGGAAACTCATTGAGGGAGGGATCAGAGGACCACAGTCTTTCTTGGAAAGGGTGCAGTGGAAAGGGGAGGGCACCCAAAAGAGAGGAGCAGAAAGTTGGGAATAAAGTGATTCAAAAAAGCAATGACCTGCTGGCCTTATCCAGCTAAGAGACATCCCTGAGCCCAAAGATGTGGGTTTCACCAGGCTGTGTTTGGCTGGCTTTGGCTGCAAGTGAGACATGCAGCACCACTGCCTGTGTGCCCCATCTCAGCCCCACTGGTGTTGGCACCTTCCAGGGCAGAGGAGCCACCCCAGGTGTGCAGAAAGGCCAGCACACAGGAGATCACCAGCAGACAGGGCTGTGCTGGGGCTGGCAGCTCCCAGATTCCTCTCCATCGGAGATCAGGTCGGCACAGCGGCTGCAAACCGAGCGGGCGATTGCAGCACAGCGCTGCCGGCACCTGGCCCGGCGCGGCTGCACTTGCCGTGGGCGACAGCTGCAGTGAGGACACCAAAACCCGGCTCAGCTCCAGCGGGGGCTGTGCCCACCTGGCACTGCCACCTTCTCACGGCTTCCCTCCCCCCGAGCACTTTGAGGAAGCCCAGCTGGGATACCCCAACCTCTCCTCCCATCACACCCGGCTCGGCACTGCGGGCATGCCCCCCAGCACCTGCCCTCCTGCTGCCGGCTGTGCCAGGCAGAGAGCAACCCCGCGTGTAGGGTTGTGCAATGCACCAGTATTGCCTCTTCTCCATATGGGAGAACTTGCTGCATCCTAATCTATTGCCTTTTTGGGTAAGCGCTGCCGTGGGACTGCAGCAATGACAGAGGGGAGAGAGAGCTCGCAGGTCTGCTGCACGTTCGGGGAATATCTGCGACCTGCAAGCGGGGAGGCAAACTTGAGCCACCAAAGCCTTTGTTTCCTTTGTGCATCCTTCAGGGAAAAAAATGATTTTTCTAAAACTGGATGGCTGAGGCACCAGCCACGTTAATTAGATTACGGTGGAGGTCCAGACGGGAAAGCCACTCGTTCAGAAAATCAGGTTATTAAACCGATACTGAGATACTCAGATAAATATCGAACTCGCCGGTGTCGGGCTCTTCTCTCCACTTCAGAGCGCAATAACAAAGGGAACCCCTCCAAGTAACGCACCCAAACTTTGGAAGCCACCCAGAGGCTCGGCACCCTGCTCCGGGAGCTGCTGCCAGGCTCCGGGGAGGCAGCGCGGGGACCACAACCCCGGCGGCGGGCCCTGGGTACCGGGGGCCGGGCAGCCCGGGGGAAGGATGCTCGGGGCAGGGGCGGGGGGCCGGCGAGGGAGGGCGCGATGCTCCGCTGGGCGCCGCGGGCGGGCAGGATGCGGCCCTGGCCCCGCCGTTCCCGGAGGCTCAGAAATAGGCCACGGAGGATGGTTTTGGTAAAAAACCAGCGCGTTCCCCTGGCTCGCTGCCTCTCTCCGTGTCTCTGCTGCCTTATGGGTTTTTTCCTCCTCCCAGGCCAATCCCTGAATTCTTCCAACAAAGCCCGGCCGAGCCTGCGCCCTCCCCGGGAGCGGCCCCGCAGGAGCCGCCGCTCGCCGCGGCACCGACCCGGGGGAGCGGCGGGGCCGGGCGGCAGCGCGGATCCCATCGCACCCCCGGCATCCCCCCGGCAGCCCCCCGGGCACTCACAGTACGTTTTCCTGGTCAGCTCTTCCACAACTTCAGGCTTCAACTTGCTGTTGGATTTGCCCATGGTGGCGGCAGCGCCTCTGAGCCCGCCGCCTCCCGGCCTCGCTGCGGGGCACGGAGCGGCGGGGCCGCTGCCTCGCTGGGGCTCCCGGCCCGGCTACATCCCGCGGGGGGCGGCGGCGAGGGGGGCGGAGGGGTCTTTGTTGGCGGGGTTTGGCCGCAGAGCCGCGCTGCGGGGCCGCGCTGCGTGTGCGTGTCCGTGTGCGTGTCCGTGTGCGTGTCCGTGTGCGTGTCCCCGGCTCCACGCGCCCTCCCCGCCCTCCGCCGCCGGGCGCGGAGCGGCCGCGGGGGCGCGGAGGGGCGGGGGGGCGGCGCGCCCCGCCCCGCGCTGCGGGAGCGCGATGGGGATGGCGGTGGGGAGGGGGCTCCGGCACGGCCCCGCCGCGCCCAATGGCGGGAGAACCCCGGAGGGAGGGGGATTCCAGAGCGGCCCCGCCGCCCCGACCCCCCCGAGCCGCCTCGCAGGGATCGGCGAGAACACTCGGAGGGAAATGTCGGGAATCGGGTCCCGCTTGCGGGGGTGATGGGCTGCGGGGGGATGAAGAGAAGAGGAGCTGGCGGTGGGAACACAGAGCCTGGAGCGAGGCTGAGCTCAGCGTCTGGGGGTGACCTTGGTGGGACATCAACACCTCCCGTTGTAGAAGCATTTTCCAAGCCCTGGGCTCCCCAGATGAAGAGGGGTTTGTTCCCCACGGGGAGGAGTCGGATCCATGTGGGTCCCTTTCAGCTCAGGGTGTTCAGGTGGAGAGCTGGGTTTGTTCAGCCCGGGGAAGAGAAGGCTCTGTGAATACCTTAGAGCCCCTTCCAGTGCCTTAAGGGGCTCCAGGCGAGCTGGAGAGGGACTTTGGACAAGGTCATGAAGGGACAGGAAGGAATGCCCTCACACTGACAGGGGGCAGGGTTTAGATTAGGTATCAGGAAGAAATTCTTCGCTCTGAGGGTGGTGGGGCCCTCGCACAGGTTTCCCAAAGAAGCTGTGGCTGTCCCATCTCTGGAAGTGTTCAAGGCCAGGATGGATGGGGCTCTGAGCAATCTGGTGTAGTGGAAAGTCTCCCTGCCTGGAAAGAGGGTTGGACAAAATGATCTTTTAGGCCCCTTCCAACCCAAACCTTCTGTGATTCTACCATTCTCTCACACCTGGACTCCACTGAGCCTTCAATCACTCTCTGCAATGTGTACATAGGGAGATGAAGTTCAATCACTTCAAAAGCCCCACAGATTCAACCTACAGCAGGTTTGTGGTGCAGCCAGGAAACCATACAAGTGTTAAAAGCAGCAGCACTTGGCTTTTCCCCACCTCAAACCCATGCAGGGCTTTGTGCCTCCACAACAGCTCAGTGTCTGTGTGCAGTCATTAGCTGTACTGATGCACACGATAAATACACTTTTCTTCCTGCCTGTGTTGCAATGAGGGCCTTGCTGGAGCTGCCTGGGCATGCCTGGACTCCCGTG
This sequence comes from Fringilla coelebs, assembly GCF_963513975.1. Lineage (NCBI taxonomy): Eukaryota > Metazoa > Chordata > Aves > Passeriformes > Fringillidae > Fringilla > Fringilla coelebs. The sequence continues at coordinate 7,580,666 of NC_140047.1, read as the reverse complement.
GTAGCAGCCAAAGAGGGGAAAAATCTGTGCCTGGATACAGCCAAACCTGTCTGTGGAGCTGTGGAGAGCCCAACACAACACACACGGGGTGTTTGCAGAGGACACAGAGGAGCACAGCTGACACAGCACTGCTCTTTGCACCTTTATTGTTTTTAACCAGCCAAACGTGTCCTGACACTCACTTCTCCAGGGATACATTCCCCAAGTGGATGTTTCTGAAATGCCTTGTCCTCCATTACCCAGCCTCACACAAACGAGCTCATTAAGGCAGAAGAGGATAAAAACACCATCACCATGTCCCAGCAGCAGCACAGCCTGGGGGATGAGCTGGAGGGATGGCCCTGAGCACAGGGGACTGGCAGCACGTGGCAGCCAGAGCTCTGTGAGGCTGTGTCTCCCCTCCAGCATCCCTCCCAGTTGCTTCCAGCATTTGCGTGGCTTTTAGGGACAAAGGCCTGCCTGCGACTCCAACAGGCCTCAGCAGATTCCAGCCTAGTCCCCAAATGTGCTGCAAAAACATCCTGTGTAGCCCCTTCTTTGCTGCCCATCAGCAAAACTCCGATTTTTGCAGCGCTTCCCTTCATCTGTGCTCTGTGGGCTGTAACCACATCGCAGCAGGGGTGTCCTTTTGTGTGCAGAGCATGACCTGTCAGTGCCCAGCTGGGGGTCCAGTGAGGTCCCAAACCTTCCCTGCACAGCACAGGCATTCTAGCACAGGCTTCTCTGCTGCTGCAAAACTGATGTTGAAAGGATTTAATTCTATTTAAAACTCTACCCTGCCTCCATCACATGAAACGCTGAGGAGAGAACTCAAATCACACAGACGAGAGGAGAAAAGTAACTGGAAACTATGCAAGCCAGTCACTTTCACTCCCCAATTATTAGCTTTAACCCTATTACTGTTTAAATAACAACCCTAGTGACATTTTCTAGAATGAAGTGACATTTCTACAGGCAGAGAAACACAGCCCAGGCCTGGAAAAACTCCTGGGGCCGACAGGATAGACATCTGAACAGCAACTGGCACACAAAACAATTGTGCCCAGCTGAGTGTGGTCAGTGTGCCCGGGAAGGAGCTGGGCTGTTTGCTCAGAGGAAAATCCTCTGCAGGCCAGTCCTTGAGAGTAGTTTTACTTTCTAAATCCCCCTGGTTTTCTCTTCCAAGACAGACCTCAGGCACTGCTCGCATCTCCCACCACCAGCAACTGCAGGACAAGCTCAGAGCCAGCCCTGACCCGGGCTGGCTTTTTGATTAAGCAGCGTGTGCTTGCAGGGCTTCCGCTGTCTGATCCTCACAGTGCAGCCATGGAAATGAGCATTCCCTGGGCAATATTTGCTGTTGCTGCCGTGGTCAGAGCGGGTTCCTGCTCCAAGGGAAGCTTTACAGCTCCTGCCATGCCACTGCTGGAGGCTGGGATGGATCCGATGCTGCACGTTCTGACTGTGAAAGCTGGGAGCTGTGTGGGCTGCACAGCCGAGTGTGTGTCTGCAGAAAGCTTTTCCTTCCTCGGGTATCTGCTTGAAAGTGTTTAATAAAACCCCGGAGTTCTTTTTGCCCAGGACATAGCAAGTCTGTCAGGCTCAGCCACGCAGCAGTTTGTTCCACGTGGGCTCACCAGGCTGTGCACATTTAATCAGCATCCTCAGACGCCATCACGGGGGTTCTCCCCAACGCATCCTTCCTGATTTAATTGCCAGGATTGCAGCTGCCTCGTGGGAATAGCACTGCATGCAAGCAGCGAGGTGCAGACTGTCCTGATCTCGTGTGCTCACTCTGTGCTTCATCACAGATGGTCTTTTCTTTCCCTCTTCATCTTCCTCATTCATGTGCTCAGACCTAAAAAATCATTGGTGTCACACAGCCCGAGCACAGCACCCACTGAACCCCACCTTGGCACGGCTGGAGCTGTTCGTGGGGTGGGATGTTGGGGATGGGGTAGTATCCAGCATGGCACGCTTGCACTCATGGATGTGCTTTGACGCAGGGGCTGCCCCAGGAAAGGGAGAAGAGAGGCAGGGGATGGACCCCGGTTAGCCCATCCCATCCCCTTCCTCGCTCCTCCCCTTCCCAGGGCTGGACGAGGCGCCTCACAGGGTCCGTTCAGCCTTCAGGCTTCTCCAAACCGCTTTTTCCTACTGCATCACGAAACCCACACATCCACCCACCCATCCATCACAGCTGTCTTTGTGGCCAGTGTCACCCCCAGACCTGGCAGCTTGTGAACATCCCCCTTCCACATCCACCCACCCAAAAAAGGATCGAGAAGATGCTCCAAAACCAACAGACCACATGAGCGAGGAATCTGTGACTGGAGACACCAGCCTGGCAGTGAACTCACGGAGCAGAGCACACACAGCCTGTAGTTCGTGCTTTTTTTGTGGAAAAGCCAAGTTTTGCTCAGAGTTTTCTTGTGCCAAAGCAGGAGTGGGTCAGCAGGGGAGTGGTGAAGCATCAGAGCCTGGAACAGGGAAGGAACATACACACAGAGGAGATTAATTATATCAACTACAAAAATAGTTGCTATTTTAAGGTTAATGCTTGAGTGATCTGACTCAGTCAGAAAAAGAGCCAAAGGAATTATTGGCATCAGTGTTGGCTGCTCCCCCAGACAAGCCATGGTCACCGCTGGCACAGAGAGCCACCAAAATAGCTGCTTTTCCAGAGGGTTTGAACAAAAAAAATGCCAGTAGAGTGAGTTCAACATCCTGGTGCAACCACCGCAAGCACAGGAATGCATCAGCTCGTCCTGGGGACACCCTGGGCTGCCCAGGCATCACCCGCATCTCGGATTACAGCCATGTTACACAGGATGATCTCAAGGCTGCGAGCAGCGTTCCACGGGACTCCACAGCTTCCAGCTCACCAACCAGGGTGTTCCTGAAGCTGTTTCATGCTTGACAAGATGCGAGTGAGCTGCTCTTGCTTCGCCCCTGGTATCACTGCAGGTCACAGCAAGCACCCAGTGCTGGCATTTACCAACTGCTTTGATAGCTGAGCTATATATGACTAAATAAGAAAGCCCTCAAAAATCAAGATAACCCAAAACACTCCAAGACTTGGACTACAGCAGCTCTAATGGCTATCTCTGCCATAAATTAATTTCTATGGCACAGCATTTTAATGCCCATACATCACATGGCTGCAGAGAAACGCAACAGACACAAAACACGCCAGGTTTTTGGGGAAAGCAGCAGCAGGAATGATTCCCTGTAGGCTCTTTCCCCAGGAAATGGAAGTGTAGATATTGAAATGATGGCCAAATGCAGCGGAAGGTCTGGAAATCAAAGTGTGCCAGGGCTGCACGTACAGCTGTCACTCAAGACTGACACGCAGCCGGCACGCTCAGCCTTACAATTTGCTACGCTATTAATTTCTCTGTTAAATTCTAGTTTATTTTTTAAAGCCTGTATTCTCTTTACAGCCTCTGGGGCTGTAATTGTTATGCTAATGTAGGAACCCGGGAAGGGTGGCTGTGGTGAACTCATCAGCTGTTCTCCTGGTGCCTGCAGTTTGCAGGCAGCCCTGGGCTGAGACAAAGCCAAGCAGGAGGAGGTTTTGTGGATCTTCCTTCGATCTTCCTTCGTGGCACATCACAAATCCCGGTTGGCAAGTGGGAAATCACCCTTGTTCTGCTCCTGCCGTCCTCGTCCTGCAGAGCTCAGCCCAGCCACCTTGAGCTTGATTCCAGACAGACTGAAAAAAAAAGGCTCCTTGTAAGGACAACCGAGGAGTGCGGTGCACTTTGTCTGGGGGAGATAAGATCTCAGTCACAGAGGCAGCAGTAGCATTTTGCAGCAAACACTCCCGGCAGCACCCACCGGCACCCTCAGGGCTGGAAAAGGGGTTGGAGGAGCTGTTCTCCACATTGCTCTCCACCCACTGCAGGTGACTTAAGCACTGCTCACCAGCTCTGCTGCCAAGCTTCAGCAGGGGGTTTTAATAACAAACCCCACATCTGTGACAGAAGCGTCCTTAAATCTGAAAGAGGTTTGGAGCAGAACAGAGCTTTTAGAAAATATACATATTTATAAGAACCTTCAAAATAAAGAGAAGTCACGTGGCTTCCAGCTCTTCTGTGATCCTGCCCAGATGTTTGCTCCAAAGGCAGCTCAGTGTCTGTTCCATGCTGAGCTCTGAGCCTGCAGAGGGCACAGGGAATGCTGTGGTGGTGGGCTTCACACCACAAACCAGACAGAAATCAGCCTTTTGATTACTCATGAATCCTACATTGGCTCATCAGCCCCTCAGTGCCCAGGGTCTGTCTGCTGAGGCCATCTGGAGGCTGGGGCAGCTGGTACTGACCTGCTCTGGTTTTAACACAAGACACAAGTCTGTTGAGCAAGCTTTGTAAGCAAACTGTGCAGTCAGCAGTGATGTCTGCCCACCCAAATCCTACCCTGCAATCGTTAAAACCAAACCAAACCACAACAATCCCCCAAAACATTCAAACACACAAAAAAAATCAAGCTGATCAACCTGTACCTATTCTTCAAATTTTGTTGCTGTTTAAGAGTTTGAATTGTTGCCTCCCATAAGGCTGCTCTGATTCATGGCAACACTCAGGCATTGTGTCTTGGTAAATCCCAGCAGATATTTCCACTCAGATTTTGCAGCAACAGTTAAAACCCTGACTGCCTCAGAATACAGATTAGGGCAAACACCAACCAGCTTCATTTCAACGTGTTCCTCCTATGGAGCAACCAGGCTCACTCAAGGCATCTGTGAGGTTTAACAGTAAAACTGAAATGACCCCCCCAAACCAGGAATTATGCACGCAATATATTTCCCACTGAGATAAGCAAATGGAAATTGGCTGAGCCAGGCATTTCATCCAGCTCACAGCTGACAAGGGGTCATTCCCTGCAGTGTATTTAGCAATGATTTGTCCAGCCTAGTGTTGATTATCTAAAACAACACAGAACTGCCTCCATTTCTCCAGGGAGATTGTTTGCAGCCAAACTCATTGGCAAAAGGCTTCTCCTAACATCTTGTTTTCCTCCACAGCCCAGCCTTCAGCCACACTAATTCCAAACCCATTTCTGTGGGTTACCCCCATGCAGCCATTTTGTACTGAGCTACATCTTCTTGGCTTTCTTTAATCATCACTTAGTCAGGCTTACAGCTTTAATTCTTGTAATCTTCTGCCATTGCCCAATTCCTTTCAGGCACTGCAGCTGTTCTTTGTAGCCCCTCCAATTTGGCTACTGCCTCCTGGTATGAGATCTAGCCCAACATGAACAAGTTTGGCTTCTCCCAGGAGAGGCAGATCAATACCTTCACAGCTGTGCTGGGTGGAGGACTCCTTCCAGCTTCACAGAGCTCCTGCAGAACAAAGATCCTGAGCAGTTCAGGGAAGAAGCAGCTGGAGCACTGACAGGGACTCTTCCACACCTGCAGGTAAGCAGTGGGTGCAATTTCAGGGAGAAGCTGGCAATGGGTTATTGGGGGATAATGTGACACCTTACCCAGATGACTCAGGACTGAGGCATACAGAAGATCTGCACCCCAGAGCAATGTCCTCAGGGACTAAAACTCCCCAAATTTATTACTACACTTACAGGTAACCCACGTTTTAACTGCTCCTTTCATCAAGGATGCTCTTGCCAAGCTCAGCACAATCATCCCAAGAGGGAGCAGTAAAAGGAATTTCATGCTGCCTCTTCCATTTCAATCCTCACCCATCCCACCTGCTACCCCTGTAACAAGCTCACCTCACATGCCTGTTTATTTTTTTTTCAGGAATACAAGAGCCATCTCAGGTATTGTGTCTCAGCCACCCCACAGAAAATATCCCACAACAAAGCAGTGTCACCCCCAATAACCATTTTCCATGGATGAGAGGGGAGAAAAGAAATGGATGATATGCACTTTTTACTACTTAAGACAGAAGAAAGCCTTTGTCTCCTTACCAAGGGCCCCAATATCAGGATCAGCTGTGCCAATAACAAGCTGTGTTATTACCTCTGCTGTACAAAGCAATTTGGTTTTTATTGACCACTCACTATACAGGGCACTACAATGCTCTCCCCTCATTAGAGCCTGTCAGTCAGAAGGCAAAGGAAGGCAAAAGCAGATTTAAGGAGAAGGCAGCTCTTTGCAGTCATGAAGATAACCTTGCTCCAGCAAAAGCATCAACAGCAGGCAGCCAGGACTGCAATGAGGAGCTGCAAATGATCAGACAGCCAGGAATGTCAGACACTGGAAGAAAAACCTTAGTGCAGGTGGAACAATTTACCTCCCCTGGGCAGGAAAACACCTACAAAATTACATCCAAACACAGAATGCTGAGGAAAGTTTTGTTAGCTGTGGTTTTGTTTCTTCTGCTCCCTGTGTAAGTCTGCCAGATGACCTCTGCTTGCAATAGACTTCAAATACTGGGAGCTCTTCTTTGTGTCTCCTTGGAGGAAATGGTCAGGAATCAATTTTTCCACAGATAATTTCATTTGGTCTCCTTCTCAAGTGAGTGTTCCCACAATTCAGTCCCACCTTACCCACCCCACCCTTAACATTTCACCTTTCCTTATTGGCTGAGTGCAGGCAACTCAGGGGATGAGTCTCAGCTGCTGCCATCAGGGAATTCCATGGGGGAATCTTTTAAGGCCAAATACACAACAGACAGAATATGCAGAGCATGTTCAGTTTGGAGAAACCTGCATTGAAGAGATTTAGGCCACTCCAGTGCAACAACCAGGGAGCACCTGCATCAGGAAAGTTTGTTCTAACCTACAGTGAGGTATTAGGAAATCCAAATTCCAAGTCCTTTTTATAATTTAGCTCCCTGGTAAAACACCACCCACCCAGAGGCTTGAGGCAATGCAGGAGTGGCTGCTTGGGAGGTGCAGGGTAGAGAAGAGAGGCTATTTCTGGCATTATCCCTCAGTGGTAGGATAAGAACCACAGGCTGAACTGTAAGAAACATCCTGAACACTGGAATTTTGTGCTGAAGGATGTATGCTTTTGAGGGATGGGGGATTATCAGGAAGAACACTTCACAGGAATGCTGTGCCCTCCTCATGCCTGCCAACCCAACCAGCCTGCAGGACTGAAATGCAAGGTTAGACCCCAACACCTCAGGAAGAACACAACTACAGATGTCCCAAATCACCATCAGTCTAACTTAATATAGGTCAAGGACTTGCCCCTCTGAGATAGTGTGGCCAGATCCACCAGAGATATTACTTTAAAAGTAACATTCTATCCTTCATGTGTATCTGGGCACCAAGGTCCAGAGCATCAGCTCCTTGTCTGCCCTTGCCTGGCAAGCTGACAGCAGAGAACACACAGACCACAGGGCTGGGGAGCAGCACCAAGCCCAGATGCTCCTGAATTCCTGCCTGCCTGAGACTGCAGGAGACACAGGGCTGGGAGAAACACTTTTGTTCAAGACTCAGTCCACAAACACTGCCTAAGTTCAGCTTGCAAAACTAAAAGAGCAGCTGGGCACACACAAGCACAGCTCCAGTACCTGGAGCTCAAGAAAAGGCACCTCAGTGAACCTCACTGGGTCACTGACAGGAAAAGCTTTTCCCTTCAACAGAAGTTTTCCACACAAGTTTTGTGATTTGGCCCTGAATCCATGATGCAGATGTTGATGGCTGGAAACAGAAGTTGAGCAGAGGGAAATGCAGACTTTGGGAACAATGGGTCAGCTTGGCTGCTGGCAGTTCAGAAGGAGAAAATGAGATGCGTTAAAAACTTCTTTCTGGTCAATCTTTATTTTACACATTTGCATCACAGCAGGGAAACCAAGTTACACAGACTGTCCTGACTTGTCTCTACCTTGCTTCTCTTCAAATACTGTTTGCTGTTCTTTTAATAAAGTTTAAAAAAATACTGAAAAAAAATTCATTTTTACATCTGAACAGGAATTGAAGAATAAGATATTTACAGGTCACCAAAACCCCAAGAACTGGACCTTGCTGTACAGAGAAAAGTCTTTTTTTGTTCTTCTGGAGGTCATTTACTGAATGAATTCAAAGCTACATTGTACAAGGTGCCCTAAAGCTGCTTAATGACACAAGAGGATCTAGAATTAATTATTAATAGTTCCTAAAGGGCAAGGGAAGCTATTTAGACCCATACTCTGCTTTAACAGAGCAGGTACCAGCTCCACTGGCTGCAGGATGAATTGCTTCTGATGATGTGGAGGTCGGACTCTACTTTAGTACACAGAGAGCAGAACACTAAGTGAAATCCCACAGGGAAATATTTATTTAGAATTGTCCTTTCTAGAGGATTGCTGCAGTCAAAACATAAATGGGTTCTTGAGCCAGTCAGCCTAAAAGCAGTGACTCTTTTCTCAGCCACTTTCTTCCTACACCACTCAACACCTGAGTACTGGTATTTTCCTACATCCTGTTCCAGCCACTTGGGAGCACAGACCATGTGCAGTTCTCACTGGATCATTGCTATATCCAGACAAGACACTACAAAGGGAAAATGCACAGCTTCCCAGTATTGCCAAGGAAAAGTGATCAATCAGCAGCTACAAAAAAGAAGCCAAATTAATTCAATTTAGAACAACATTTTACAGCATATCAGCCCCAGGGAACACAGAGAAATATTGGTCAAGTGTCTCTGGGCAGCACCACCTCAGCTTTCATGAAACATTGAGGCTACTGACACTACACACAAGGTCACAGTTTCAGTGTGAGTCCCTCAAACCTCACTGCACCTCCCACTCCTGCAGACCACAGCTCCTCACTCTTTGTACACAGGTGAAAAATGGGGATGTGCTCTACGAGTGAAGCAGAGATCATAACACAGGAGCTATAAAACATCTTCTTTAAAGTGACAGCAATCTGTTAGCTAGCATGACAGGTCAAATTGAAGGAGACAAACCAAGTAGGCTAAAGGAAGAAAGATTTCCTTCCCTCTCCTTAATAGCTAGAGAACTCCAGTTCTCAGAGCTCAGTAGAGCCTACAGTACCCAGTATTTGCTCAAATTGGGCAGTTTTCAAACAAACAACAAAATCCCCTCCCTTCTCATCAATTTGATTGTCAGTGGCTCAACTGTTTTTCTCTAAGAGGAACAAACAGTAAGGAAAAAAGACTTAACACTAAAAATCTTCTACAGGACTTGCACCAGATGTGCACAGTGGAGTGATGAGGACACGGCCTTTCAGGGCCAGAAGGAATGCTACAGTGCTCAAGGACACATGGTGGATGCACACTCGTGCCAGAGAGAGTCCACTCAGCTTAGAAAAAATACATCTTCCACACTACCAGCTCCAGACAAAATGCTGCAATGCAGCAAATTTTTACAACATGCTCTCCCAGGGCATGCCAGCATGGAAATCCAGGAACAGGGCGCTGAGCTGGAGGGAAACACTGAACAATGCACTGCACACATCACAACACGACAACATAAAAGAGCATCTTAATAGGACAGCATGTGTTCTTCAACTCCAAGTGCTCCACTCCGAGCAGGCAGCAGCTCTGTTCCACATGACCCCATTATGTCTTGCTTTCTTTTAGCATGTCTCTTGATGAGCCATCAAGGAAAACATTTTCCAGCCCGAAGAATGCAAGAGGCTGGCAGTTGCACTGCAAGGAGGCTTCCTCTGGAAGACAGCCTGCTGAGCAGCTATGGGAGGGAGGAGAGCAGCAGTGCCATGTGCATGTCAGCATCCACAGGGATTTATTGGGGCATAACCTGCATTGCAAGTGAACACTGAACCAATCTCATTTTTGTCTGCAGAGGGGACTGAGTGCTGGGCTGCAGCAGCATATGGGAAAGCTTTCAAACCATTTATTCCCATTGCAGCAGACCTGCTGTTCCAGGACTCCTGACACTCTCTGCTGGGTACTGCTGGTGATTGCTCCAGCTCCTCACTCCAGTAAAAGCAGCGACAGGGAAGCAAAGCTGCACATTCCTAAACGATCTGTAATCCACAACAGCTCCTCTCTTCCCTCCCTGTGAGAGGCAGAGCTTTCTACCAGATAAGGAGCCATCAGCACGTGAAAGGCAAGCACTGATTATCCTGCCTGGAGAGCTCTGAGCTGCTGCACACTCCACTGGCCCTGGAGTCATGCAATGCCAGTCATGCAGCTCTGGGTTTGCCTGGGAAGGAGGGGAGGGAGTAATCCTGCCTTTGATGTTTTGCAGTGCAGCACTTGCTGTGCTGGAGAGAAGCACAACTGCAGCCATCCCCTCCCCTCTCCAACTTCCCAGCTGCCATCCCATCCATCATATCCATCAAGACAGACTTTCTGTCCTGATCCAAGGAACTGCACCTGAGAAAATTCATTTTGGAAATGGCCACAATAAGAATCTTTTGGGTTTTGACTTGTCCATGACTGATTTTCTATCCTAATGCTCAGGTCTGACCATTTCCTGCTGCTTGGCATCCTGTGTAAAACACCAGCAGAAGCTGGTTGTGGAGCTGACAGCTGAAGCTCAGGGCTGAACTTGGAAAAAACTCTTATAAAAAATGACTTCCAGAATACTGGTGTGGCCTTTCATGCCAAGACAAAAAGAAATGACCCATTTTTTTGGCCTTTGACTGGTGAGCCAGGGACTTGGCAGATAAACCTACACCATATGCAACTTTATAAAAAAAAAAAAAAAAAGAAACCTGAGACTAAGGTAACAGCACTTGCCAAATTGTCAGCTCCACTGATGCTGAGGTATGGAATAGGCAGCTGTTTGGAAGCAGCTCAGCATTCCCTGGGATCACAGCACAGCCCTCGTGGTTCTGGGTGAAATGCCATGTCTGACAATTTCACATCTCATTCACAAAAGGATTAACAGGCTCTAGAATAGCATTGTCCAGATGCACTTTGTTCCTGACAGCACATCCTTATCCCTTACATACCTCAGTGCCAACACACTTCAAGTCTTCAGTGGGCTTCTCTAAACAAGCTTTACAGCCTGTTTGAGCAGCCCTTTAGATGCAGGGAGTGACAAGGAACAGAGTAACTGCAGAGGATGAATTTTCCAGGTATTGCATTTAAATGGAAGAGCTGGGACTGCCTGTGTTTGTGGTCCAGTTTCTCACACTTCAGGCTAAATATGTAGATTTCTTCCTCCAGAAGGCCTGAAGGCCCATAGGTCACCAAAGAGCCTTTCCAGTGGTACAGGATCTCTTCTCACTAAAACTGCGAGGCAATGACAGCAAAGTGGAACCATCACTGCTGTGGTTACTGTGAAGTTACAGCTGAGGAGGAAAACAGAAGAGGATTCTGCAGCCAGACACAAATGCTCTTCTTCTTGTGCTTTATCTGAAGTGAAAGCAGTTCCAGGTATCAAAGCAGGTAGATTTATTTCTACCATCCCCATGGTGCATAGAACCACCACCTGGGAAAAGAAGTGGCAATGGGGGAAAGGGATGCTGCTCCTCAAACAGCAAGGCTTGCTACAGACAGCTCACCAAGAGCTCCACAATCCCTGCTCAGGAGTGAGGAAGTGGTTCAAGATTCTGGAGGAAATCCTCCTTCTCAGCTTGAAGAATAAAATAAACTTTAGGCTAACAGTCCTCTCCTCAGGTGTGATCAGAAATGTAGTCCCTCCAAAAAACCAATTCCTGAAGGAGTCTGTAAGCAATGCTGGCACATCCAGAGCTCTGCTGATGCCTCTCCCTGACACCCTGGCAGAAGCACTTGGCTCCACAGCACCACATGTCAATGTCTCTGCATGAATATTAAGGCTTCAGTGGGTCAGTGACTTAGAGCTGATTTATTTTTGTTAAACCTAATCCTCATTCCACCAGTGAGCCACTTCCATCCTCCCCCAAATGAGCACCCATTTTCACTACTACAGCTCTGGACACCAACTGCCCTACTGACAACCCCAGGGACTACAGAGAAAACACAGGTGGCATTTTGGAATGTGTCTGTAAAGACTCCACTGCAAGTCTGCAGCTAACAGTCAAGGATTCCATATTCCCTGCATCAAGGTTCTGGTCATAATCTCCTCCTCTCCTGACCAAAAAAAAAAAAAAAATAGGACTGGGAGTTACAATTTTTGGTGGCAATACTACCTTGACCAGTTCAGCTCACCTCAAACAGCAATGTCATTAATCCTACACAGCCAGAGAGGTACAAGTAGCCATCCAGAGAGGCCCAGTAACTCATAGTAACTGTGAACCAGAGATTTATGCTGCAGTAAAATGGCTAGACAGATTTCCACTGGAGAGTCTGGTACTGTTTATACTGTGCCAGAAAGGAGTGACTTTTGAAACACCTTGAAAATATTTTATGAAGCAAACCAATGTGCTCTGGGTCACAGCTTGAAAGTAAACATTTAGGCAGACCCCTAAAAAGCAAGCATCAGTCTTACACCTCTTGTGTACTTCTTGTCAGGTGGGGGTGAGTCAAGAGCAACTCCATGGACAGGGGACAACGGACATAAATACTTATTGCACTATGGGCTTAGTGCTTTAATGGAGAACAGTCACTCATTTCCTGTATAGCAACACATCTGAAAACCTGACACATTCAGGTAGACACCTGCAGGGATAAGACAAGAAGATACTTATCACCTTTCACACTTGCATGAGCAGTGGCAGAAGTCATCTGATCCAATACCCTTCAGTCTCTCAAATAACTGCAGTTGTTCCCATCCATTTGTTTTGCAATGTTCCATCCAAGCCAAAAGGAGAGTTTATAAAAAGAAAAAAAATACTTACATGTCTTTATCTTCTTTTCCCACCTTCTGACAGGCTTTGCAAGTCCCAGCATTCATGTTACAAAGCAAGTGTGTGTGTGTGTGTGCATATATATGAGCATTATATAAAATATATTCTTTACATACACACTGAAGATCCCTCTTCACATTAGTATTACACATTCTGAGGAACACAACAATTCAGAATAAAGAACCGATCCAGAAAGGGGGGAAAAAAAGCTACCCAAAATCCCTAGGAAAGCTTCACGCTCCTTGCAGGTACCAGGAGATCCCATTTTCTTATGATCAAAGAAATATTGATATTTCTGCACTGCTTTGCTCTCCCTAGACACACCCCACTCTGCAGTTTCAGTGGTGGGGAGGGCAAGTTGCTCCCTTTCCACTGAGAGTAATATTAATAAATTAAAAAAGTTTCTCTGAAAGTGCTGCCTTAGTCCAGTCCATCATGCTGTGCTTTCCCATTCGCCCTGAGGCTCTGCTGAACCATTCACCACTTTCTTGACTTTCTTCATGCCCTCCATTACTCCTGAAGTTGTCACCCTAGAAGAGAAGGAAGAAGCATCAGACATCAGACCTTGAACTGTAAAATCCATTTCAGCAACAACTCACACCCATCAAAAAACACTTCTCACATCTCCTTACCCACACTGAGCAGTTCCCATGTTTGATCTCTTGTACCACCCTGACACAGCACAGATGGGAGGTGGAAGCACAGCCAATGTCCTTGAGCACCTCAAGGCCCTTTCCATCTATCACTAAACTAAAGCAGCAAGTAATATTGGCTCATACTTCAAAAAAGGTAACAGGGGTGATAAAACAGTTAAACCAGGTGTTGATTTGCTAAATTTGAGCAGTTCACTTAAAAACCCATTTATTATGCAGCTGACCACCCTCACTTCTGTGACTTTTTCTGCATTTCAATAGGTACAACACATTACACAAATACACAGTGGACAGTGCCCCAGATGAACCTTATTAGCTTAATGCACACCAGCTCCTCTTAATAGCAAAATGAGCAGCAACAAAACAGAAAGGAGAAGTTATCCTTTTATAGCATCCAAGTCTGGATTTGTCATGGCAATCTGACCATTGAACTACAAAGCCTCACAATACCACTCAATATGAGGCAGGCTGAACTGTTTATCCAGCACCATTCCTCTTGGAACTGCCTTGGCCCTCCAACAGCTCTTCAGCTCAGCAGCTTTTCTCTGCTGCTACACCAAACAGGCAATTTGGATGCACAACACATTTCCTTTATTCTTTTGCACTGTGTGATTCTCATTCCATACAGGTACTTTTTTTCCCCACAAACATGCTACAAAGGTTATTTTGGATGCTGAAGGTAAGAGTGCCAATAGCTCAATGCATTCCTAAGGGATGCCTGGAAGCACACACAGACCTGTCCTGTTCAAAGCTGCCCCTGTTGGTCTGCGAGCACTTTCACCTGCTGTTTACCATGTCAGAGTGCTTTATTTGATCAGAGCTGCTAACAACATCTCCACAGCATCACCTCAAGAGGAGAAGTCATCTTCAGATAACAGTCCCCTTCCCTTAGTTCCATGTTAGATCCCAGCTTCTGTTCATGTACTGGAAAAATAATTTACTCAGCCTGCTGTGTTCAGTGACATTCCAGCAGTGGCCATACTGGGATCATCACTGGTTCTCACTTTAGAGTGGGCCTAGATGAGCTTGGACTTAATAGGAAAGGGTAACAAGAGTACAGATCAAATAACTTTTTTCCCTACAAAAGTAAAAAAAGGCAAGTACAGAGAAAAGTAAGCAGGTTGCTTAAAGGAGAAAAATGGAATTACTAAACAATAAACATTTCCTAGAAGAGATCAAACCAATCAGTACAGAGGCATGCAGAACTTTTAAGTTCTCCCTGTTGCCAAAGGTTTCCCACAGTCAGATAGGAAAAAATCTGGAGAAACACAAGCTAGAAAAAACCAAAGTAGATGGATAACTAATTGGAAAAGTATGCATTGAGATTTACTTAATGGTTTCCTGTCAAAAATGTAAGAACATTGAATGTGGTTCCAGAGAGGCCTGTCCTGGGTTCACTTCTACTCAGTATTTTCAGTAATTGCCTGGGTAATGGAATAGAGAACTTGCTTATTAAATCTGCACAAGACACTAAGAGTTACACACTGGAGAACAAGACTAGAATGCAGAAAGATTCTGGCAAATCAAAGTAATAGTCTGAAAAGTATAGGAGGATGCAGCAAGACAGCTACCAAGTTTACTCTTCAGAAATAATCAACTTCATAATTACAGAATGAGGAGCTAAGTATCCATTCCTCAGGGAGGAGCTGAAGATTGCCGTGAACTGCAAAGCAGAAATGAGCACCTCACACAGCAATGCAGCAGCAGAGACACTGGGATATACAAAGAGGTGTTTCACACATGCATGACACCAACACTTGACTCACAGCTGGGAAGATCCCACCTGGCACACAGCCTAGATTCCAGCACTGCACTCTAATGCCATCAGAGAGCCCCTGCACACCAAGGTGGTGACAGAAGTAATGCAAGGTTACAGCCAGGAGGGAATGATCCCCTTCCCATGTTTATGGGACAGGTACTGAAAGTGCAGGCAGATCAAATCATATCCTTTGCTACCAGAGAGGTCATTTAGTGTGTCCCCCCCTCAGTAACAGCAAATAGCTGGGAGGGATTTGTGTGGATTCTCCAAGAGTGAGGGTTAAATCCCATCTGAAGAGCTGAAGACACTGTTCTTGTCTCCTGACAAGTGCATGAAGTAGCTCTCAAGTCCCTCCTTTTCTCAGATTATTCAGGCACAACAGGCAATTCCTCTTCTCTCAAAATCAGTCCAGTCATCACATTTTAGTGCCCAATAAAATAAGGGTAGCAGCAGCAAGACCAAGCACACTGAAATCCTCATTGTCCTCAGCACTTCAGCTCTGACCTGCAATACAGCAGGGAAATGTTCCTCACCTGCAGTGTGCTGAACTGCATTTCCAGCCCACAAATCAGCAGCAGTTAAAATGCAACAAATCCTTCTCACTGAACCATCCCTCTCCAGAGAGCATTTCTGTGCCTGCCAGAGGGATATCTGTCACAAATGAGGCAGAGAAGGAGTTCCCCAAGCACTCCATCACACAGTGCTACGTGCTGCAAAGATTTCATGGGGTTTATTTTTCTCCTGCATTGTATCCAAGGTATCAAGGAATGGCTAAACATTCAGAAGTATTTCCAGTTCTCCACAGTGGTGGATTTCAACTCTCTTTTCTCCTTTTTGTTTGTTTTATAGTCCAACAAGAAACACTGCAATACTGGCAGCAGCCAGCCCTTATAAAACTATTGCAAACTGGAGTGAAAACTGATCAGCCATAGAACAAAAAAGCTGATCTCTGCAAGCAAAAGATGTGTTAGGTGAAGAAAATCACTGCTAATAGAGAGCACCATGAATCAGTCTGCCATGAAGCACAACCTGAGAGAAAGCAGAGAAAAACAACCAAGCAGGTCATCAAATCTCAGCACAGAATAAGCTGCCTCATGACACAGAGAGAAACTCCAGATCCCACGGCATAAGCAAAGATCAGTGTTACCACAACAGATCCCTGTGTTGAGGCTGTTTTGGGTGTTAAGGAGAAGCAACGTCTCCACACAATGAGTAAGATGGATTTACCAACTTGAGAACAAAACCATTAATGGTTTCTTCTCCAGCAATCCCCCCTCCAGAGGAAATATCTTAACCTCCCCTGCATGCCTGAACATCATTCTCAACCAAGACCCATTAAAGAGCATTTTGATATCCAGCAGCTTAAGTCAGGTTACCAAGTTAATGGAATTAAAAAAAAAAAATCAAAAATTCTTCCTTTCCACTTCCTCACCCCCACCTCATCTACTGCACTGTTCATATTTTTGTGTTCATGCCCCAGAAATGGCATTAGGACTGGAAGCCTGACAGCTCTTTCTGCCAAGTGTGGCTGCACCTTTCCAAGCAGGGAACTTTAATCTAACAAACTGTCAGAGACAAGCCCACATACTGACAGAACTCAAGAGGCTGCCCAGCACAGAATACACAGAAAGCCACTTTGCTGATGATGAATGGCTATTGAACCTGCTTGAAAAAGGACAGACAGGTCCTTAGCTCAGCTTTAGTCACACTCTCCTCTCTGCCAGGACAACTTCTGTGGAGCCTGGAACAACTGAAGAGATTCCAGCAAAGTCTGTGGATCCTTTCCCCGAGCCAGAGTTATCTTTGCTATTCTTAATTTGTATTTTACTCCTGAGAGTTATAAGGACTTAACAAAGAGAGGATTTGCACCTTGTGTTGCTTCTGTGCAGACACCTAAATTGCAGATTTTTCTTGAAACTTTCCAGATTTCCAATGTCCTTAACAATATTTGCATTTACTGTCAGACTGATATTTGTATCATTTGCAATGCATGAAAACAGACCCAAACTAGAGAGCTACACCTAAAGTGTTCTATTTTTTTTTTTTTTCAGGGAAGACAAGCAAGCCTGGAAAAGAGGCTTGATAACCTCACAGCTTTTCCCTCTGTTGGCTCATAGAAACGTTGAGTCTAAAGGAACTGAATGGTTCTGTTTTAAGAAAGCTGATTTTAAACAAAAACCCTCTGGAAAAGGAAAATAACAATAAAATTGACATAGCAGAACACCATGAAGTTTGCAGGCTTTTTGTTTCTGCCATAGCCTGTAAAGACAAGTGGGTATTTATCACACAAAAGACAGAACACTCACGCAGTGGTTAGTCAGGACACTGACAGATACTTAGTCACCTGCTCAAATAAACCCAGGTATCTTTTTCCCCCACAGAAACATTTAATATTTATGAAGACAAAAACAGGACCAATAAGACCAAATCAACAAGAAATTCCATACAAATCCATTGCAGTGCTTCACCTGTCTCAGAATGTGTATAAACTCTGTTTTTTAAATATCTACAAACATAACCTTCCTGATGGAGCTGGGGAAGGGAGAACCAGACACAGATATACCCTGCCAAGTACCCAAATGGAAAAAAACTTCTAGTGAATCAGATCAGAAAATTCAAGCAAGGCTAAGGGGAACAACCCACGAGGCACAACAATGGAAACTCCCAAAGCAAAGAACAAAATGCCTTACTAGGAAAAGGCTCACAAGGAAATCTAACTCTGATGAGATGTAAATCACTGAATTACTTCATTAAACTTTCCCCAGTTCATTTTTGGCAGATTCTCCTAAATTTAGCAACTTCTCAATTGACTAAAATAACTGTATTTGAAAGGTGTCCTATTATTAGTCCTAGCAAAACCCCCACAAGCAAAAATTCATTAAGCACGTAATACAAAGCTGAAATTCGCTCTAACAGGCAAAAAAGGAAAAAAGCTTGTTTTGGTACAGTCACAAATCCTGCCAGTTCACACAGTGACTTCCTGATGTGAATGCTTTTTTACCAAACAGCTTCCAAACTGAGACCAGTTTCTTACATAAACCATTTGAACACATGTAAGTGATAGTGATTTTAAGGTCACTACCCACTAGTTGGATTCCTCTTGCAAAAATGACAGATTTCCTAGACCCGAAGCAAAAATAGCTAAGCATTTAAAAAGATCTTTGTTACTAGCCACATTTCTGAGAAGTTAAACTCCTTACATGACATTTCAGTCTGGATTCTGTGATTCAAACCTCCTTGTAGCAGTTTTCAAATAAGATTAATTTATTTTTCAGCTAACTATGACAGCAAACACATTTGGACTTTTTTTGCCTCTGTAATAAAAACAGTGTTGATTTATTTCGCCCAGGTAAAGGAGATTTGCCAAACTGGAAAAACTCTTAGGAACAGTCTTCTGAGCCTGTACATGAATTGCAATTATGCATCAAACCTATAACTACCACAGGATTAGGTTAGCTCTGCTCCTATTAAGGCAGCAGACTCCAGGGCACATAAAGCTGTATCCAACACTGCTGGCAGGCTGAATTTCTTAGGGCATTTTTAATTACACATTCAAAAATGCCACTCATTTTTTTAAGTCCTCAAAAAACCATTGCAAAGAAAATGACAGGGACTTAGCCTGAGCCTTGCTATGTAATTTTTCCAGACTAGCTCAGGTCCTGAAGCATTTGTGGTGCCTCGTGGTTTCGCAGCAGGGAATCCACCAGGGAAGATACTGATAAAAATCCATCTCCTTGGCTCAGTGTTGCTTAAAATAAATTTTTGCAAAGCTATATGCTGAACACCAAGGCAGAAGGGACTTTACACCCTGTTAATCTATTTATTATTATATTATTTTAAAACATTTATTATTATTTATGTTCTGCAGATTGGTGGGTTATTTTTGTTGTGAAGTATATGAAACATTAATGTAAAACGCATTCATGTTCCATGAGCTAAATGAAAATTTTTCTTACTTCATATTTTCATGGGAATCTTTTTGCCCCATGAAAAGCTTTACCAGCTTTTTCCACACTACTGCAATATCCAGGTCAGAGACTCCTATGCACACCACAAATCTCTTTACACACACCAATACAGACACCTCCTCTTTAAACGTGGGCAGATCCTCATCTTTGTCACAGAAGGATTTAGAGAGATTAAAGTAAACTGGCTTTAAACACTACTTTTCTCAAATCAAGTGAAGAGGTAAATCAAAGGGGAGAGGGGTTCTTACACAGCTTCCATCTCCAAGTCATCCTCATCATCTTGAGAGAGCTGTAGGTAAGGGTTGTCTGATGCTGGACGGAACTTGTACCCAGTGAGGACAAAGAACACCAGTGTGGCCATTTCATCCAGCAGCTGCAAGTGAAAACATGAGATGGAGATTGAGGTGCTCAGTCCTGCTATGCTCTGTGGTCACAAAACATTGCTCCTCATTCATAAGGTTCAAGGTTTAATGGCCAAAAGGCCTGGGCCACAGTAAAAATAAAATAATTCCTGTCTGGTTGTCATTAATCCCAGGCTAAAGGCTGTCAAATCCTTTGTTCTTTCAGTTTTCCCTGTCACTTTAAATAGAGTTACAGTTCTATCCAACTCTCCAGAGCTTTCAAAGAACTATGGCAAGACTTGGCTTTTAAATGGTGGGGGGAGGAATCATCCCTACGTTGCTTAGTTTTTCCAACAGTTAATGTATTCCAAGGACTCCCTGCACAGTCACTTGGATTATGTGTTAAGAAACCAAGTATTTAGAAGTCCATAGGCAAAAGAAGCCTGTAGATGGAAGAGCAAAGCCTATTTCCCTGGCTCCCTCAGGCTTCAATTACATAGAGCAAACCAGACTAATTTTTTCTCCTTTGTATGTTCTTGATTAATTTCCTTCAGACATTTTTAAATTGAAAGATTGAAAATCAATAATGCAATTACTTTCAGACATCTCATGTATAATCCAGCAGCCTTGCTGGACAAACATAAAACCAAGAATATATTCTTTCACCTTAAGCACATCAGTGATAAAAGCAAGAGGAGGCAGGGTACTGCACTGTGCTTTGAGATGTTTTAGTACAACATGAGGAACATTTTATGGAATTTTGTTGTGCAGCTATATTTAAAGAATAATAGAGAAAAACATCAAGAAATTGATGTATTTTCCTTTGCTGGCAAATACCTGGTACAGCCATTTCCACTGGAATGGAACAGCAATCTTTATGAGAATTGCAATGATCCGTGTGAAGTAAATGTAACACACAATCTGGGAAGGAAAAGGAGAAAGCATGAGAACAATAGCACCGTCCTTATAGAACCTTCTTACCCCAGAGAAATAGCTCAAGCAATTCCCAGACAACTCATTATGTCAGACCAGCCTTATGCTCCTCAATAAACATGGAAGATATAGGCTGAGGGCTCTCCTGCTTGTTGAACATCCAATAACTCAAACTATTGGTAACATACTCAAGTTACAGCAGGAAATTCTTTAAGTATTACAATTTCATAGAATTTCAAGAATCACAACTGTAATTTATTACTCTTGCCACTTATGAGAGCCTGAAATGAGGCCGTTGGAAATCATTAAGAAGCCTGTGTTCTCCTGGGAAACGTACTCATGGCTCCCACTGACTTAATCAGGAACTGCACACATGCATCTCCAGGCACCATTTGGTCCCAAGTTTAATTTTTAGCAAGTTTACAGTATGTTATTCAAGCCCATCAATTCAACTGGCAGCTCAAGCTGTCTCCAGAGGAAATCAGGAAGCATTACAAATAGCTGGAATTTAAAGAGAGACAGAAGGATACAACCATTAGGAGAAAAAAGGAAGTTGCTTTTAGGATTGCAAGCCAGTTGACCAAGATGCCAAAGCACAGCAGTGCCAAGAGCCTCTACCACATGCACCAGATGCAGTAGTCTCCAACAAGTATTCCATCAAAAGCTTTGAACAGCTTCCAAGTTCCCCACATGCATGTGTGCAGGTGTTTGACTTACCATGACATAGTAATGTCTGAAGAGCTTCAGCTTTGCTAGGTTAATGGCAGCTATCAAGAGAACACAAAAATCCATCAGACAATTGTTAACATGAGAGAATTTCTTTTGGTGCCTGTCTGCAGGGTAGGCAAGCGGTCAAAAGCAGGACTCAGGTAATCCCAGGCCAGAAGGATTTGTACTGAGGAGTGCCAGCCTGGCACATCCACATACAGGATAACTCCCAGGCTGGGGGGAATTCACTCTTAAGAAGGGAACTGAGATTGCTTTTGCATTAAATTTTATATGCACATACTTCTTAACAGAACCTTCCTCTGCCTTTGTACAGCCAACTACTGTCACTCTCTCCTGACAGAAGGGCCATTCCACCTGACACTGCCTCCTAGAAAATTCCTGTCTTTTCTAGAGCCCTCCCTGACCTGTTCTATGCCTACAGCTGAGCTGAGAAACTTGCAGGTAATCACAGCTCTGGGAACCACTGCACCTTGCTGAACAGCAGCCCAAGCACTTGCAAACCTAATCAAGGTGCTCTGTCATGGCTCGGGCACAACTCACAAGTGAGACAGGAAATCATCCTGAGCAGTTCCCCAAACGTGCCAGCCCAGGCCCCGGGCAAAGCTGCAGTATTGCACACATCACATCAGCCGGAGAGCACAGAGCACTCGTGTGAACCAGCTGAGGTCAACAACAGATGGAGCAGCTGTCAGCTCTGCTCTGAGAGTCAGCTTTTAGATGTGCAGCAGGATTACAAACACAGGCCACTGATGCTTTTGTGACAACATGAGAGGCAGAGAGTCCAAGATCTGTTGACAGCATACAGAGATGCAGTTCAGAGCCAATGAAGATGAGCTGCCAGTTAAAAAATACTGCTACATATTTACTGGTATTCCCTCCAAGTCCTCATAATGTATTTATCAGATGTGGAAGTGCAATACATCGAGCTGAAGTTCACCTGCACCCCCTCACAGAACGCACCCACTGCAATGATTTATAAAAGGCTGCATATATTTGCATGTAAGGTCTTCCAGGTTCACAAGACAGCAAAATACAGTATTTCAGATGAGGGAGAGGAGAGCTAATAGCTCCCTAAGAAATGCTTCACCTCCTCTGACAAAAACAAAGCAGCTTTTCTTATGCAAAGGAAGTGTCAAATGCACCACTGCAAATAAATTCCTGTAGGTTCCCACTACAGAAACTACAGTGAAGACAGCCAGCATTCTGTTATAAAACTACTTTTATAATCTAATGATCAAGAGTCCTTTTCCAGTTTACCTTTAGTGTTCCTGGGGTACTACTGAAAGCTACAAACACCTCAAGCCAGATACAAACCCTCCTCCAGCAGACACAGTCTAAGAGCAGCAACCTGACCAACACAAGGCATGAACTGACTGATGATCTGAAGTTAAAAGCTTTTCCTAACAGAGTTGGTGAAAGATGAAAGCATGTAAATATGCATGATAAGTGCAGTGAATTGTGAAACAGGACAGCAGTATTGTCCTATTTAAAGAAGAGCTGCATTAAGTGTGACCATGAAGATCTTGTGATTTCCCACACACTGTTTTGCACACAGAAGGATCTATTTTGAACTCAACACATCCAACTTCAAGAACTGCCACCAGTTGGTGCACTGACAGGCCAGGAGAATTACCAGGCTTTGTAGTTGAAGGAACACCAACTCAACAGCTGTGATTCAAACTGCCAGTCTATCAGTGCTTCAGTGCTTTACAGTTAACACCAGTGAGCTGGGGAGTCATTTCTGCTGGATTCATGCACTGCATAGGATGAAAGGACAGCAAAGCCAAAGATGTGACTGCCAAATGAAGAGCCATAATTCCACCTCTCCCAGCACAGCTCAACATCTCAGCTATTCATCACGATAATCAATAGCAGAGAGTCATAAATTGGTATATTCACATATTCAGAATGTCTGAGCATGGGAAGGAAGGGCAAAGAGAGGAAAAAAAGACAGCCACCACCAAGGAGAAAGGCTAAGGAAGCACCTGAGGAAGCTGACTTGCTCTCCTCAACTGCAGCAATATTTCTCTCCACTATCAGATACGTAAGTCAGCATTAATGCACGTCTACAAAATTCTGCCAGGTTTTTTCATTTAAACAACTCAAAGTTACAGGACACACTGTTCTGGAGAAAAATCTAAAATCATCATTGCTTGGCATCAGCAGCTTGTGAATTGCTTCTTCACAGGCTGAATGTGCTCCAAGCAGTATTATTTGAGTCTTGCTATCACGGACACTCCAAGATTTCTGTTCACCTCAGCCTGGCAGCCCAGACAGCAACAGCAGCATTTACAAGGAGCAAGGCTCAGCCAGCAGCTGTCACTTACAACTTGAATCACTTGCAACCCAAACCTGTAAGGCTGTGATAACACAGCAGCAATCACAGCATGCAGTAAAGGTTGGGTAAATTTATATTTTGAGTATGATAACCATTCTGCAAAGGACAGTACTTAACTGCAGAGAAGGGGAAAAAAAATTTAAAAAAAAGAGACCTTCCACCAAAGGTTTTAGAAATTAATTCATGCTCTTTCAAACAGTAATTAGAAAGATAAAAGTCATCTTCCACAGAAGATTTATAGCATCTATACCTTGCTTCACTCAGTTTTCCCTCTCTATCACCATCTACTTCAACAGCTTGTGCCTGCAATAGCCTGATCTGCATCGATCAAAACAGAGCACACCAGTGTTTTGATAAGCAGTCTCTTTTTGAGATTGTCCCCATACTAATTTCCAATGTTGAGACTGTTTATAAGATGGAAAAAAGCTGGACCATCCACTTGCACATCACACAATAGCCTTTTGATGAATAGATCCGACCTTTTCAGTATATGTATGTAATAACAATCACAGGACTGCAGCTGAGGGTGCAGGGAGCTTGAGCCCAGACAATACAATCCATAAAGAAAAACCATAATGCAGCCAGGGAACATGCTCAAGGTACAGCTGAGAGTATTTCTTCAATGCTTTGCTCACCCTACTCACGCTGATGCATTTGAGATGTGATTTGTGCCATTATCAAACTGTAACTGGAAGCTTTCTGCTCTCCCCCAATGATGCAGCACATGTAGATCTAACCCTTGAAAAATCAGTTCTGAGATGTGTGGCTCTACAGCCTGAGCTCTCTGCTTAAAAGCATTCCTGTACTAGAAAGAAGAGGTCAGACAGATACAGCAAGGCTCAGTGTCACCAAGAAGGTGGCACAGACTTGTTAATCTTGAATGTCCTGAACCACATCAGCCATTTGGCACAAAATGGCTGATGAAAGTCCAGGGTCAGATGAAAGTCCAAAGTACAGTATATAAGCACTGTATCTCCAGCACAGAGCTGCCACATCAACCCTGGACAGCTCTCTGGGGCACCTGGAAGTGGTGCTGAGCCCAGCCAAGCACGGGCTGCTCCGCTCCACACAAGACCAGGCTTTTTGTTCACAGCATTTTCATGGCACAGCAGAAGGAAGACACTGAATACTGCAAATGGTTTTTCCTGACATGGGGGCAAGCACAAAAGCATTAATCATCATTTGCCCACTGCACAGAGCACAGGGAATGAATGATGCCTGGGAGCAACAGGCTGCCATGTATTTCCCATAATTCTGCTGCCAACTCTAACTGCAGTGCTCAAGGAAAACAGCAACCCATGATCCGACTGTGCTGTGTCACATCTCTCATCACAAACACACAGGTACCAGCAGAACAAACTGCTTTCCAACCCCATTCCTTCCTCAAACAATACAGGATGTGATCACAAGGGTGTGCTATGAGACTTGAGAGGTCCAGTGGCCAAAAACTCAGAGTTTCAAACAAAAATGATGTATAAATTATATATATACTCCCTCTCTTTCCTCGAGATGCCTGTAAACAAGGTGGTGGCAGTTGAGAAGCTTTGCAGGCTGAACAATTCTAGGTCAGTTTGTAAGGCTGATTTCCTTAAATCTGCAAGACATTTGCAATGCAGATCTACAAATGGACAGGGAGTAAAGGCTCCCACCTGAAAGAGATATAGTGACAGATCAAAGGTGTAGCTAAGCACTTGCTTAAGTCTGAAGGTGGCGATTTTAAAAGGGGAGGAAAAGAGATTCTAAAAATGGGATGTTTACGCCCACTCCTGTGCAAGATAAGAAGCCTGTGTAGGTCAGATATACTGCTTTAAAGATCACCTTCAAGGGAAAAAAGCAAACAACCAGGCAGCTCAAACTCAGCCATAGCACTGTGCCCTGCCTACTCTTCACTAGCAATCCATAGCATCTGGGTATGT
Source organism: Fringilla coelebs (assembly GCF_963513975.1). Classification (NCBI taxonomy): domain Eukaryota; kingdom Metazoa; phylum Chordata; class Aves; order Passeriformes; family Fringillidae; genus Fringilla; species Fringilla coelebs. Next base: position 7,555,390 of record NC_140047.1, on the reverse strand, counting down.
AAGGTCTCCCTGGATAATTATGGCTTTAGACCTATTTCTCCAGCTTTCCCACTTTGCTTTTAAAATATCTAATCTAGTTTAAATGACTATTAGCTAGTGACTCCAAACCAGTGCCTCTTATAACAGGCTTTTTTGCATGTTGCTAAAACAAAGGCCTATGGCAAACCCAGACTGGTAAATCCAAATCTGCCTCATTCCTAATCCAATCACACTCCAGTCATGGCTGCCACTTGACCCAGGGGACTGCTACCTAATAAACAGGTGGAGAAGCAGCTGGAAGAGAGCATGACAGTCAGGAAACACCACCAGGATACTGAGCCATAAAGTCCTGGAATTGTTAGTCCTAAGAGATGCAAGGAAGAAAAAATAATTTTCCTTAGGTCTTTGTCATCAGCAAGGACGTCACCAGAAGACTCAGTGCCAGGAAAAACAGCTATTGAATGTGTAGTATGTCATGCCCCAATACATCCCATAAGTTAATGAAGTCTGTGTGAGAGAAGAGGGAAAGCAGCCCTTGACTAGACAAATCCAGCAGGCCAGAGGCAGCCCAGCTATCAGTGTCTGCACACAATCCAGCCAGCTCTAACCATGGGACACTGAAACTGCATAATGAGAAGATCCAGTAATTTTACTACTTCAGGAAAAAACTGCCTTTAACTGCAGAGGAAAAAAATGCCTGTGATTTAATAGTAAGCATTGGTTCTATCTTTTATTCCCATGAGAAGCTGAGACATGGAGCAGCCCCTCTGAAGAACAGGGGCTCCAAAGGAAGATTCCAGAGCACGTGGTTGTAGTGAAGATAACTCATTGATAAGCCTAACATGAATGATTTCACTTTTTTACAGTGCAACCAAATCACTTTTGATTTTCTCAACCAGACACACTAGCAGCATGACAGCACTAGGTAACATTCTGCTTCTGGCATCAGTTTGCCATTCATTTGCTCCCCGTGGGCTCTTATCAACAGCCTCTAAATAGTCCAACCAGATTTTATTTCACAAGTGAGTCCCAGCACTGCAGCCACAATCTGCTCTCAGCCTGTGCAATGTTTTCTCTGAAAATCTATTCCTTAGCTATTCTTTTATTATCAGTGTAGCATAACATAGTTGCTAAGTCCCCCTGAATACACAGTTACTGAACTTGCAGGATCTGCACAACCAGATGGCAACACCAGCAGGTAAAGCTGGGAACAGCAGTAGGTGAAATTCAGCATAAAGAGCATCATCACCCATGGAGAACAACACAAACAAAGGACTAAAACAGACCTTAAGTGCTACTGTGCATAGCATTGACTAGCTGTAAAGACACAGCCAGTCCCTCTCAAATTAATATTTCTTTCCCTCCACATATTTAACACACCACAGTGCATCCTATAGAACAGCCTGGATTTCCTCAGATCTGGATTTCACCTGGTACGAGGGACAGTGGATAGGCTGAGCCACTGGACATCCCTGCTATGGCCACCTCACTTTTCTCCTCAGCACGTCTGAGGTTTATCAAACTCCACAGCACCATCTTGTGATAACAACCAAAGTAGGTACAGGGAGATCACATGGGGCCACACAGATCTGAAGGGTTTCTGTCTTAATTACATGCATTAATTGCTGTGTGCTCACCACCAGGACAGACAGATCCATGGCCACTCAGCTAAGAACCAGGCCTGACATGTGAAGTCCTTGGTTCAGAAGAAAGACTGCTTCAAGGAAATCTGAACTTATCAGGACTTTTTAAGGGTAAGAGCATAAATACTCCAGAACATATGTTCAGTGGATAAGGTAAAACAAATCCATCAGTAAATGTCACAGAACCCAAGTGAATGCACTGATAAGAAAGTTACCAATAACATTTATATTACACGTTGATAACTGACCTTTTTAACATTTGTTTCTATTAGAAATTAGTAATTTTCTACCATTAGGTTGGGGGGGATGGTTAACTTGTAGATTTGTTGTTTGGTGGCTTTTTTAACAGCTTGGAACATCAAGAAAGCATGCTAGGCTCATCACAAGTATTGTTTAAATTTAACACATGACAGATAATGAACTCATCTGTGGTCTGTAGAGAACTAAGTTCAGTACCCAGCCTTACATTTCACCTACAATCAGCAGTGAAGTGCAGAAGTGTCTGTGAAAGCCAAGGAAAAGGCTGGAAGAACTATCCAGACCTGGCTACAGAATTCCAGAAAGGAGAGCCAAGAGCTGAAGGATGGGACTGAAGTTACAAGGCTGCTGCCAACAAATGACCTTCTACAGATGAAGCTTTGAAGAGTAAACCACAGAATGACAGAAGATGGAAAAGGCTGCCTGCTTCCAAGGAAGCCAGTGCTGTGCTCCACAGTTTGTATCCAAGGACCCAATCCAGCAGAAATGAGCAGATAAGGCAGGAAAAGCACATTCTACAGCAGCCACGTTTGGCTGTTCCATCCATCAGCTCCTTTTCAGTGCTACAGTAAACATAACTCCACTTTCCCCAGGCAGTCCTTGGAGCTGCTGTACAAACATGGACAAGTCAGGAACTGTGCTATATTGAATGCCAAGTTATGTTTTGTTTCATTATGAGGTTTATTTCCCTCTATTCTGTCAGGAATACATTTCTGCAGAAATTGAAATAAGTGGGTCTATTTGGGCTAATAGTCAGCCATTCTGGAATTCATTTCTAGTTCTGTTTCTGAACACTCAAGTGAGGAAAAAATGGCAAATCTGTCAAGATGATTTGCTCTAGATGTCATGTCTAGCTTGAGCACTGAGAGCTGTGCAAGGAGTAGAGAATGGGCTATACACTGCAGCTCTGATAATTAAAGCAATACAGGAAAAAGATCATTTTCCAAAAGTTATTCCCATGAGCCCACTGAGGAAAAGCAGAGGGGAACTAATACAGTGTAGATGTATAGCCTTAGTTTGGTTTTTACACCAGCATCATATGTTGGAAATTCTGGCATTATAACATGCAGTATAAAACAGGAGAAAGAATACAGATTACTTGCCTTTCCCATCTGTTGCTGAAGCCTCTTGCAAATGTCTTATTGACCTGAAAAATAAAGAATAGATTATTGGTAAGTTTTACACTGTCTTTTCACAGCAGTTCTCTGGATCACTGACAAGTTTTGTTAGCTCTTTATGGCTGGAGTATGCTCATAATTAACTGTGCTTTAGCACTGCACACACTTCACCCCCATGCCCCCAGCTCAGGCAGTCAGCTCAAGCACCTCTATTTCCTTGGGATTAAGAAAGCAGATTGCTAAAACCTACTTCAGCCTACAGAAGGCTTTGTGGGAGGGAGGGAGCAGAGTGAGAAACTGGGGCATTTTCCAGCATAATGCTTTCCACTTGTACAATTAAGCTGAGCTATTCTTCAAAGTACTGCCAAGCATTTGGCATCTTACTGCTCTTTTAAGGTCTTTTCATTTAAATAGTTGATTACAGCTTACATATCTACATAGGCAACTTATGTAACAGAAACTACCCTGCAGGAATGTAAATTCAGGGGCCAAGTCTTAGTCACCTTGCTCACATGAGTCATCCCACCAGCTGCAGTGACACTATCCAGAGGAAAAAGGGGCAGGATTTTATGTCAGGGGCTTCACTGCCAGTTTTTGTTGGCACCATGGCAATGCAGGAACACTGGTTGCACACCATAAACAGTCACAATTTTTCAGATACGATTCCTTTATAGAAATAAGTTTTGAACCAACACCTCACTAGGTTGGGCATACAGATCCCAGCATTAGGTAGCAAGAACTGCAGAAGTCACCTTTATCATAGGAGATTGAGTCCCTCTGCAATTGAAGTTATCCCTCAGCTTTGATTTACCATTGCCAAATGCTCCTCAACCTCAGAGCTGAAGCATTTTGACTGGAGCAAGGGGAAGGACAAGTGGGCAGAGCAAATTTCTTGGAAGAGATCTCCCAGCCTTGGCAGAAGGCCACCAGGAGTGTGCAGGGAAGAGAAGGCCAGCTGACACCCACCTTAAAACTCAAGAGTTACACTCTAGAGTGATGACATGCTACCAGACATTTATATAATCTGCATTTCAGAAAAAAATCATGGAGATACTGCAGAAAAAGAGGAATATTCTGTGTTTATTAACCAAGGAGCCAGAAACTCCTTGATATCCTCCTTTAAACCCAGCTGTTTATCCAATTAAGACAAAACGCATTTAGAAGATAAATGTTCTGGCTAACTGGCAAGCAGCAACAATAGTGTTTATCTGAATTATCTGTGTTTTGGTTGAGTTTTATATAACCAACATTATTCCCTGCCAAATAGAGTGGAAGGAAGGGCGGGGAAATGCTCCCTGTGGGATTATTTCTTATAAACAGTCAAATAAACATGCAGCTACTCTGCTTGAAGGCAGCCCTGATCTTAAACAACACTACTGTTTTGAAATTTAGCAGTCAAGTATCTAATCTCAGTCAGTGAAGTCAAATCCCATTTTTCAATTTAGAGAGTCAACACTTCTGCATAATTCCAAGTCTCAAAAGCACCTACAGCCTGCACAGTATTGGCCACTTTTAAACTGCCACCCACCTTCCCTTATCCCCACTCCAACGTTCCCAAAAGGAGAATCTTCCACAGCACTAGACTGAAATGTTAAGGCTGATATCAAAGTTAACAGAATGCTTGACTCCACAGGACCACAGAGCTCTTCTGCTTTGGCAGAGCTGTCAATGCCCTTTAGTTCACGTGTTTTTCACATCCAGCAACTCACCATACCACTGGGAACAGGATGGCTCCACAGCACAGCAAGTCCACCAGGAAAAGGATTTCTTTCCACAGTCCATACTCAGTTGTCCCCTCCTCTGTTGACTCTATGATAATGTAGGCCACGTTTGCCAGTACCTACACAACAAGACAAGGTTATGGTTTAGAAACTGCCCAAGGAGCCACTACAGGTGGCTGGCAATTCAGCAAAAGCCCAGCCAGTACCATCAGTAATTTTTCTGCAGCTCTACATCCAAAAGTCACATGTTCAGCAGCATCTTCAGAAGATTTACAGAAAGACAACTGATGGGAACTTATTCCTGCTGACATTCAGAAAGTAGTTCTTTTGTTATATACTGTGCTTAATCTACTGCATCAGTTGAGATAAAAAGGAGCAAAATTTACTTATTGAAACACAGACACAGGACTGTGTGGCACATACAGCCAAAAGTGAAAATACATAATTCTAAATTAAGCCAGTAATTCAGACTGGTCATTGACCATCTTTTGTACTCCACACCTGAGCTCTGTAAGAGCCTCAAACACTAATTATATATACTTCTGGTAAGGGCTAGCATCTGGAAAGGCAGAAAATCTCTTCTACGTACAACAACAAACAAAAGTGCTGTTCTTCTATGTACTTCAGTTCCTCAAGTAGGAGACCAGCACTGAGCACTCTGAACCACTAGGAATGTTTCCCTCAGACCCAAAAGACCTACAAGTCTTGTTTTTTCCATTTTTTTATTTCATTAAGACATTCAACAAGCATTTCAGCAGTGACAACTTTAATTCAATTCCTCTACTTATTCAGCACTGTTTTCTAGCCCAAGTTTTGTTACACTCCTTTATAGCCTGTTTTCATTTGCTGAAAATGATCATTATTATCTCATGCTCAATATGGGAGAAAAACTGGGAGAAGTACAGTATCTTCTGGACTAGGAAACAGCCATACAAGCAGGCTCATACAAGCAAGAACTACATGGTACTGTGTGAAGGTTTCACAGCCTTTTCCAGCTTGCACAAGCTCTCCCATAAGACAGGAAGTATGAGCACAGCTCAGTCCTCACCTGAAGTGGGATGACAATCATGAAAATTTTTTTGTCTTTATCTGACAGGATGTGTTTAATGAAAGCCCAGCCTGTGCCAATGAGGGCAATAGTGATGAATAGAAGAGCTCCCTTCAATCTGGAAGAGAAACAGACACTGCATGAGAGACTATTTTATTTTATCACACTTCCTCTTCTGCCCAGGTTTCTCCCACTGCCAATAAAGCCACAAACCCAAACAAATGCTTCCCTATCCATAATTTTGGCAAGCACTTATCCATCCCACAATACTGGAGCAGATGTACTTGCTACAACTCTGCATCACAGAGCAATATTAGGCTTCATTCACAATATATACAATCTTTTCCTGGGGGAGTCATCCATTCACCATTGTGAACAGCAGCAAATACTGACAGCTGTATCCACTTACCATTCACACCAGGAGCAAATGAGATACTTGAATATTAGTGTGAACAAAGAAAAGTAAAGCATTTGTTATCCTTTTACTCCTCCACCCACAGAAGTGCCAATTCTCTGCAGCTGCCCTCTGTAAGTGGAGCTTTCCCCTTCATACAGGGCTGATTGCTGAGTCTTTGGTACTGTGGTCTGCATGAGAACAAAGATTTCCCACTATGTACAGGAGGGAGCCAGCCCCAGTGGCAATTTAAATCTATCACATCAATCTTCTGACATACTTACAGGTGAGTGATGTAATAAACAACAGCCCAGCCCTCGATGGGGAATCCCTGAGAAGAGATGTAGTGATAGTCGATCTGGAAACAGAAAACACAGCACTTTACAAGCTGCTTTTGACACCCCACCCTCTGAAAACAGGTCTGCTCCACATCCACTGCCACTTTCACTTCCCAGTCAGTGTGTACAAACCCAGCTCTGTCACATTCAGAGAGCACTTCCTCCCAACACATTCTACTTTTGTTTAGCAACAATGAGATCATTTCCATTTGCTCTATTTCCTAAGTGCTAGTGGATGTATCTTGTACAATCTACATCCTTCCCACACAACTCCCCTGCTTAACTACAGTGAAACAACTGCAATTGGAATCTATTTTTTCATTCATTTTTTTCAGGTTCAGTTGTTTTAGGTGACTATAGGCTTGCTAGTTTCATTTTCATTGGAAGCCAGATTCACTTCATTAGAATCCAAAAATATTTGGAGCAGGTATAACACCATGGGCATGAAGGTGAAGATCATGGCTGGCACAAACACTGAAGGATTAAATGCTTGCCATTACCTCTGTTCATGAGATATATTTCCAGTGGAATGTCAATACAATTCAACAGAGACATTATCTATGGAAAGTCTCAGAGCTGATAAGCTGAGGTCTGTTGCCATACACCATAATACCTCCTTGCTTTTGAATTTTACAAACAAGGTTTTAATTTATTAATATTTACTGCAAGTTCTGGAGCTGAAGCAGCAGCACAGCCCAAGCTTTCAGGCCCATTGCAGATGGCCAAACATTAAAATTTGTGGAATTCACTCAACCCCCAACCTTTGCTGCTTCAACACTTCAGGCCATGGTCTCAATTGTATTTAAAGTCAGAATTTGCTGATGAAAAACACTTCCACCAAAGAGCTGTAGTTCAGCTCTAATGCTTCAGTATTAAGACCAGCTCTCCCTCCCACTGTGCTCTCTCCAAAGCAGATTTCCCTAACAACATGTCCTGCATTCCATGTTTCCACTTCCTAGCTGAAAAACTTCAGGCAGAGATGTTGCACGCACCGCGTGGAAGACCAAGGACAATGATTTGGTGAAAGGAAGGGCTGCCATAAGCCAGTGGATCTTGAAGACATCATTTCTGGGAAGAAAAAGAAAAAGAAGGAAGAGCATTATTCAAAAGCCAGCAGTAAAAATTTCAGTTTCCAAGGATATTTCTTTAAAACCTGTCAGTGTCAAGCAGTTGCTTCCAGGCTGAGCTGACCATCAAAAAGATTCCCCTTAATGCTGCAGTCCAAGTTTCTGCCACACCCTGAGCAATATTTCAACTTCATGTTCTAAACCCCTGATTTTTACTGCTTGGGATAATTGAAATTATTAACTAATAAGAATATCCCATATATATATATAAATATTTATCTCTTAACTGTTATAAAATTTGCTAAACATAATTCAAACCATAATCAAGATATTTATGGCTACCTACTGCCATAATTTGTCATTTCCCAAATGAAGTAAAGCGATAAATTTTTTCTTGCTATTAATTTTTGAAGTCTTCTCCTTTTGACATCAACTACAGGAACTTCATATCTACTTTTTGCCACAATATGTACACTAGCTGAAGAAATTTCAACATAGGATTTGGGAATTTTAGAAAGACAGTCTGCAACAACAAAACTGACTGAAGCTGTTTTCAAATATAAACTATGAATATTAAGCATACAAATCTGAGCCAGATTTGGAGTTTGAGGTGATCAAATCTGACTGTGAATTGTAAGAAGAGGAATGAAAAATAAAAAGCCAAACAAGGTAGATCCCTTGTCACAGACACTGAACTTACCTGCGTTTACGAAGTATGTGGATCCATACAGTCCCAGACAGGAAAAAGAAGAGTGCCATGGAAATGTAAAGTTTTGGCAGTGGGATTTCACCTGCTGAGAGGTAGCTTTCAGGATTCTTTTCCGTAACATCTATCTGAATATTAAAGGTGTGTTACGTGTACAGTTGAAAAAAATATAATTTTGTTAAAGCACTGAGTTAACAATTACATTTTGCAATCAAATTCACTCATTTAACATGAGCTTTTCTGACGGGGTGACTTATGAGTCTCAGAGAAAATAACCAAAACCTACTCTTCATCCTTAAGAACCTCAAAACATTTTGCAAAATTATTTCCACCAGAATAACCCCCTTGAAAAACAATGCTTCAGTTATGAAACATAATTCAGGAAGGTCATTTTCCCAAAGAATAGCTCTTCTCTCTAGCAAACGTCACAATTTGCCCACCTTTGATTCAGAAACAATATCTACAATGGGCTGCCACCCTGTTTTCCTGTGACTGAGAAAACAGAAGCATTATTTAGCATTCTATTTATGCCCCCAAGTGGCTTAGTCATATGTGCTAGGACTTCAATAAAATCATGCATCCAGTCTGGTCTGAAGCACTGAAGCTGTCCTGCATCTCTAAGTACACCCCAGCAGATCAATCATCCACATTTTGTTCTCTTTCCAATTGCTACAGTGGGTCAAAGTGACCCAGACAGCAATTTATGAAAGCTAGTCTTCTAAATCTGTAACTTAGAAGCAGCTCTGAAGTAGTCTGAGTCAAGATAGGGCTGCTAAGTTTAATCACCTCCATGTTCCCTTGCAATAGCATTAACACAAACACATAAAAAACAGTTCAGGAATTGATGTGGCTGAGGTAGTTCAGTCAGTGAGGAGATTCATACCAGACCAGCTCATTATACACCAGCATCAGCACAAGAAAGGGAAAAAAGGGAAAGCTCAAGCTCTGATAGCAACCAAAACCACATAGAAACAAACCCCTGTACGTCAAAAGAGATGAGGCATTTGCTAGAACATATTGCCTTTAGGATGTGTATCTAACACCATGAAAACACATCTTTAATTAAGTCAGAAAAAGCAAAAACACTGAATTCAAATACCAACAATTTGCATTGCAGCAACAGCCTTAATATCTGCATTCATGTAAGAGAAAAGTGACTTTTGAGTGCAGCAAAACCCAAGCAGCTGATGCAGCTCCCATCTCGTTACAGCATCAGGTCACAACTGTGTAGACTGAACCCAGCCCACATTCAGCCTTCAGATTTTCAGGCATTTCTGCAAAAACAGTATTTTAATTATTTTTACAGTAGTCCCTTCTTTCAGAAATGCCACTGCAGAGACTGGCACACAACCCTGAATCACTTCCCACCCCATAGGTGCACTCATGTGCAGCGTGTGCCTGGTTACAAGCTGGAGCTGGAAGCTGGATGTTGCAGTCTAAGCTAACAAGTTAATTATCCTTTAGAAGCCATACTCACATCAAGACTAAACAGCAGCTGATCATTAGCTGGCCCTTTCTTGCCAACACACTTATGGAAATACAGGCTGTAGAGACCTTCTTGTTTATCCGAGCTGATGTTAAAAAAGAACTGAAAATAAGGAATAGAGAAGTCAGCATTCTTCTCATTCACAACAGGGTTGCCCTGGTAGGAAGTCATCTCTACTGAAGCATGAAAGAAGTCATTTGAGGTCAGTTGGTTCCCTTCAGCAGACTGTTCTGAGGATAGCAGCACATCTGGAAGTTTCAACAGAACTCCAGATGCAAAATCATTGCACCTATCTAGGACTATGCACTCTGGTAATCCAGGCCTGTTAAGTGTCAGTGCTTAACTCGGCTCACCACAGAGAAAAGATAACCCAAAATATAATATATTTGACATGGCAAAGCATAAAATTTTTATTATACCTGCCCTGCAGCTTTTCTGTTCCTCCCCCAACTATGCAAATTGTGATAGCTCTGGAAATGAGATCTGTGTCAGATAACAGAATTTCCAATGTGTTTGTAGTAACCAACCATCACAAGTGAACCAGGGTGTTCAAACAAAGCATTAATCTGGCTTCATACAGAGGATCTTCCCCTTGAGTCATCAGTCAGGTCACAGCTATTTGTTATCAGCAATCTGCACTACTATCACAGTAAACTTTAATATGCTGAGGCTCACAGACTATGATATTTAGAACAGCATCACAACAAAGCCAATTTAAAAGCAGCTCCCACAACTTATAAAGAAAGATTTCCATCATTGATGCTTAGCTCAATAAATTTTCAGGCAAACTCCTGCTATCAGAAAGACATCAATATCCTAGACCTTCACTTTTCCAAAGTAGGACAGTGAAGGAACTGAGTTTAGACACTGGCAGACACCCTACCTGAAACGAAAAAGTTCCTTGGACATGGCGTACAGGATGTTCTTGTTCTACCATGCTCTGGGAAAAGGGAAAGAGACCTTTAGAGTTTCTTAAGCAGGTAGCTAAAACATTTGGCTATGTCAACCAGATAATAAAATTTGCATTCTGTATATTTACAGTGGAGGCTGAGAACAATAGCAAATACTCTCCACTTTTCTGCTATGATTCTACTGGAATATCCCCCCAGGGTCTTTGTGAAAGAGAGCTCTAGACAGTTTCTTACCTGGGAGGATGTTGTACTTCGTTTGGGCTTCTTATCTAGAGATAAAAGTATTAAAGGTACATTTAGTGTTTGCATTTAACATCCTCAGAAACCACCACGTTGTCAATACCTTACTCACACCTTCCTACACTTGCCTGCGTGGCAGTTTCCCAGCTAATCATTGACAGAGATGCTTCCCCAGTCTCTCCTTACTCTCAGAGGACTCCTCCCACAGCCACCATTCATTCTGAATGCATCCTCAAATGCCAGGATTTGATTCCCTATTCTTACACCTCCTACAAAAGTCTACCCTAGAAATCTTTCCAACCTCTCTGGTGAGAGTGACCAGAGGCAGGTGACCTAAACCAGATGCAAACTACAGCTCTTTTTATGTTATGACTGAGTACTGTTAATCTCACTGACAAATCTCAATCTGAGCATTAATATGGCCTGACAAACATATGGAAATCCTAATTTCCATATGAGGAAGGAATAAATTCACAGCTTTCCACTAAGCTGCCAGTAAAAATACAAACAAACAAAACACAAAAGCTGCCAGGTCAGCATTTCCTCTGAACCTGAGGTGACAGGAGCCTTCAGTAGAGCAGCATGTCAAGTTCACATGTCAAGTTTCACCCTACTCCTATAAGAAGCTTTTCAAACATTAGGTCATCCATTTCTACCAGGAAGCAAAAGTTCAAGACTTGAGCTTTGCTTTTGGCTCCCACACCTCAGTGCACTGTCCACCAAATGCTACACTTTTTACACCAGAGAAAGCAAAACTATAGCTGTCAGATCCATTCCCTCCAGTGCCATGCACCCTTGGTTCTTGACTTGTTACAACAGCTGTCCAAGCTTTTGAATGGTATCAAAGCTGGTGAATGTGACAGGCCAAGACAGACTCAGACTACTCAAGATCAGACTGCTCAGCAGTCTGATCTGAAGTCTAAACCTGCCAGGAAGGGATAACATGAGCTAATCCCATTAGGGCTGAGATTATAAAATTATTTTGTCTGCTGGTCTGGAAGCCAGACAAAGGCTTGTGACTCCTAGAAAGATTACTGGGACAATTACTCCTCCCTCCCCATCGTTTCTAAGTGATAGGAGTTCAACTCTTTAGACAGACACAGACTCATAGAAATGTTGGCTGGAAAGGAGTCCTGAAGACAAATCCAACTTCTGACTCAAAGCACAGCCGGTGTCAACTGTATCATGTTGGCCCTGGTTTTACCTTGCCAAGCATTTAAAATCACAAAATATGGAGACTGGATTGCACAAATGATCTGCTACAATACTGGAATACCTATTTAGGAAAGAAATCTTATTTATTTTACTTATTTTCTGTCCTAACATCCCATCTGAGATATCCAAGACTTCATAAAGGGAAACAGACATTGTGTACCACTACTAAAATTGCTTGAAATCATTGTCCTCCTAACTTTTCTTGAACTAGTTGTTGGTGGCCATAAAATTCCCCCTTTAGCCTTCTTTTTGCCAGACAAAAGACAACCAAGTTGTTAACCCGTCCTCAGAGGCACTGAAGGTCTCCAACACTCATTGTCTCTCTGATGGAGCAACAGGACTGGTGAACACAAATCACTGAGCAGGAGACTCCAGCCCCACAGGCAGCTCTGTGCACAGGTTTACACAGGATGTACATTAAGTTCTTGTCCCAGAGGACCCCAGAATGTGACCACAACTCAGTGCTGGATGCATAACAATGAGGAATCAGTAGTGAGAGCACTCACAGGTCAGGTTTAGCTGGCTTACCTTTGCCACCCGTATTTTCACTGGACTTTGGAGGATTTTTATCAGAACCACTGTTCAGCTCAGAAGTTTTTAGCAGCTTGGTATTTAAGGCAGTACCATTTTCCTCAGACACAAATAAAATTTTAGGTAACAAAGAAGCAGCTTCTGCAGAGAAACGTACTTTCACGCTAAAGAAACAAAGAGGTTTTATTACAAAATGAAAGTAAACCAACATTTTTAAAGAGGCTGTCACAGCCACATACCCAATAAAGGAAAATCAACTTGTCTTGACTTGTTTTTGTACTACAAAGAACAGGCAAGAACCAGATCATGAGTCACAGCAGAACTGATCAGTGTGGGAAAAGTCACACTCTACCTCTACATGAAATACAAGAGCAGATGAAGAAAATTAAATTTCTTCAGCTTTGGTAATCAGAGTCTCGCTAGAAACCACGTTACCAGACATGAGCTCTTGCAAAAGGAAGCAATGCAGACTTGAAGGTACTTCCATAATGAAAGATAATTCAAGACAAACAATAAAATTCAATACTGAGTGCAAAAGTGACTTAAGACATCAAAGCTCATTCAGCACAATTAAGGTAGGTTGTTTTTGCCTGCTGTCCCTTTGCCCCTTCAATGTGCAGGAAGAATTCTTGGACCATTTTATACTGCAGATGTTTTACTTTTACACTCACCTCCTCTCAACTGTCATGTAACCCCTTAAAAAAAAAACAACCTACATGCACAAAAGCTTTCCAAGCCCCTAAAAAAAAAATCTCAAGTGTGACATTATCTTCAACTGAAGAAGTAACTTTAAAATGTCTTGTACACTCTTTACTCACACTTCATGTCGGATGTCCAGAAGTAAAATTACAACAGAGACATCTGGCTCTGGAGTCTTCTTCAAGATACAATAATCCACTTCTTCATCCTGGTAACATGAACAAAACAGCTCTGAAGTGCCCTCTGGACATGCTCCCCTCCAGGTAGAGGTTACCATTCTCAGTCCAGCAAGTTGTAAATCCATCCTGCCCATGTCTAAAGTCCCCCCACCTTTGTTCTTATTTCTTCCAGCCATCCCCAGAGTCAGGTAGACTATGAGATGTCCCAACTTAGAAAGCAAGCTTACTTCCCTTACTCTTACCAGGTAAGTGGAGAAACCATCATTCCTTGTTCGATCCAAGCTGAACCCCACCTAGGAGACAATTGAGAAGAATCTGTCAAATCGAAGCCAAACCACTACTGAAAGTGTCAAAAATACTGCTTTCTAAACAAGTTAACCTACATTTAAGGTGAAATTCAGATATTTTGTCATCACCAAATCAGGCCGAAAAATACATTCAAATGTAACAAACTCATCCATGTCCACCAAGAAAAAAAAAATCATGATTCAAACCCAAATTAGATCTGGAGTACCTTCTGTCTCTGAGAATTTTAACTTATTTCAGTATTATTCCACATGTTTTTGCTTGACAAAAACATTTAATATTTTTATAATGAAGAAGTGAAACTGTGCTGCAGAGGAAGAGTTCAGATATGTTATCTAATCTCTATTAAAACCACTAATATAATGTGCTATATCTCGTGTAATATTAGAGTTGTGTTATAAATAAGACTCTCAGTGTTCTGGAAACCCTCTGACACAATAATCACAAGCTGAATTGCAAAGTAACATGACACTGTGAAAAAACTCATCAGAGGACTGTTAGGAAATTGATGTTCAATGTAAGTTATAGATGTGTGCACTGAGTGCAGCAGAGGATCCAACAAGTTAAAGTTTCATCCTTACAGCAGAATGGAGAGTGCTCAGGGATAAGTCTCAATACACAGATCCTCATCACTGGCTCATGCTGGGAAGCAAAGCCAACCAGCATCATGAGTTTGGATTTGACACCTCAGACAAGTGAAGGGCAATTTCACAGGAGGCTTCATAGGAAGGAACTCACTGATAAACTGTCCATGTCATCAGGGCTTGGTTCTGGATTCAGGGAAAGGTTGCTGACATTCACTCTCATGTAACCATCCTTGAAGAAACCAAAGGTATTCAGGTGCACTTTCTGCCTCACATCATCCTGTTATAAAGGAAAACAAGTTTACAAACACATGCAGAGTCATCTACTGCAGCAAAGGGGAAGCAGGGTGAGTGACACTTGAATATTCATGCAAAATATGTAATTATGCAAACAGCAAATTTCTTTAGGATACCTTCAGATGTAACCAACTATTTCACTGGAATGGACCAACTTTTCCAATACCCTGAACAGCAAGAACTTTTAAAAGACATATTTCTGCTTACTGACTTGCTGTGCTACCAGAAAATATCCAAGCAAAATTCTGGAAGAATTTAAACATCTGGCATACTGATTAAACAGCATACAGCAAAATCCCCCAAAGTGACTGCAGACACATCAAGACAGCTATTGTTTGAATTGTGGCAACTGTCATTGCCACAGACTGAAGAGGAAATAGACTTTGGGGATCTTAGCTAACTGAGAGCTGGGGTTTGGCCAAGTGTTTAGCAACTGCATTGTCACCACCTCAGATCATCTGTGTTAGGCAGGATCAGTGTTTGGACAGGTAAACATTAATACACTGGAAAACTATGGGTGAAAACAAAGTTTTATATACAATCCCACACCTCCAAATGATTTTTGGCATAAAATAAATACAAAATAAAAAGAGAATAAATACCAAAACCAGGATTATTTGGGTTAGTTTCTCTAGCAGGAAAAATGGAATTCCTTCCTCTGCTCCCAGTTTAGCTGAAGGATAATGTCCTTCCTCTCAGTCTGACAAGGAAACCATAGCAATTGATATTTTCTCATGCCCTGCTCAGCTTATAAAGGTTCAAGTACAGGGAGATTTTTTTTTTTTTTTTATTAAAAAGGAGGCCACGAAGGACCTCTCATGAAAAGTAGCTGACGTCACACACAGCTGCCACATCAGATGACAAAAGGTCACATCCAATGTCTGCAGCTGGTCTCTCAAATCTACTGGGTCATTAATTGGAAGAAAAGCAGAAACAAGGCAACAGAAATCAAAAAGAAAATTTAAATTGGAATTTCAAACATTTGACAAGTTGGCAATAAAGAAAAATTAAAATATGTTTCTTCCTCCTGCTTCTTCTAGGAAAAGATAATCAGATTGCAGAATTCTCTAAAAAGAGAAGTCAGCTGCTAAAGGCACACTGTTCTGGAAACAGTCCTGGAAGACTGAGCTATGAACTGTACAAGTACAAAAAGTTCTTTCCCTCCCTCCACCCCAGTATTGATTTTGACGCCTCTGCACAAAACGTTCCTGACTCGTAAACATCCCTCACTGTAACAGCAGGACACTCATCCTGACACAGCTAACCTGTAATCCAGCTGTAATTAGATCACCCTAATAGAATCAAGTTAACCTGGCAAATAACCAGATGGTTCTCTTGATGCTCAGAAGAGGAAAAAAACGTTAAGTGCCACAGGGCTTGCAGCAGATGCTGGGTTTAACAGAGTTTTGGAGCTTTGCTGTCTGCAGGTTCTGGGTCATGGAAGGTGCCTGAAACAGGAGCCCCCCAGTTCCTCTAACACTGCACTCCATGAAACCTCCCAGCCAGCAAAGAAAATCCATCCTGGCTCTTCACAGGGCACATCAGATGTATATAACCCCAAATGGACAGAGAAGAATTTGGGTGACTGAGGGGGACACGGTGCCATCCAGACACAAGGTTTTGTACCTTGCAAACGGGACTAGAGGCAGCTGCTCAATTCAGAGCACTTGCAAGAGCTCCTCAGCTCAGCTGAAGTGATTTACTCTGCTAATTTACTGATATGCTCCCCACCACCAGCAGATGATTAATATACAACACACACCACTTTCCTCCCTGGCTTTATCTCAGCTTTGAGTGCTTAGAGTTTACAGATTTAGTTCACAAATCCTTCAGCTTTACATGATCCCACACACACACACTGTCACCAGTTGCCACCAAGCAACAGCAAGAGCATCCATTGCTCCACAAATTGACAGCCTAAAGACATTGGCTTACTAATGGGGTTGAAAGAATCCAGCTTTCATTTATAATCACTCAACTACTGACTTCAGAAATATTTAAGTTTACAACAAAGGTGTGAACCCATACAAGTGAATGCTTCAGCATCCAAGTTGTTATTACACACATTAATTTAATTTAAATAGGATGCGTTTAAAATTAAGCCTGCCCTACTGAGAAGAGATGATCTGGTACCTCATCACTAACAGCTTACAGTCAAACCAATACCCAAAGTCCTCAAGCTTGTTTCCATAAAAATCCTCCCCAGTTCTTCCACTCCTGTAGGATCAAAAGTGATCTTGCAATATTTGAGTGAGGTTACAGGGAAGTGGAATCTGCTCAGAATGTGCAGAAAAATATTCTCCACCATTTTACCCTAAACCTAATGGGTATCACACGGTCAGTGCAGTGAAAGTTCCATTAGAGACTGTGACCCTTCCCTGGAAAGAATCTTCTTATTGGTGTGAGATCAACAGGAAGGCTTATATTTTGTGTAAGACTGAGTGAATTATTGTGAGGTATTTTCAGCCTGAGCTATTGAAGTCTGAAACATATCAACACTAAAAGGCCACAGGTATTTACAAGCAACCACTGAAAACCAGCATCTTCTCTATAATTCCATGTCTGACAAAGGCTTTGTTTTGGTCAAGGGAAACATTTCAACTGCAGCTACTTCCGGAATCCTCTGAAAATTGTTTCTGTTGGTCTTCTATAACTTCCAATTTTTGGTTTGTTTGGTTTTTTTTGGTAGGTGGTAGGTTTTGTTAGTTGAGGTGTTTTGGGTTTTTTTAGATTTCTCATTAAACTAATCAAGCTGATAACAATTGCTGCTAAGGAGGAGCTTCTCTGGCAAGGTCAGTCTAACAGCAAAATTCAAGCAAATAATTTCTCTACTGCAAAAAAACCCACTATTTTGTACACTTTTATAAAGATAAAATGTTATTTTTAGAACTGGAAACTGCTCAGACTGTGGCTTGTTTTTCTGACAACAAAAAAGCTTCACATTGGCACAGTAATTAGAAAGATACAAAAATGAAGCTATTCTGAATTAAGGAATAACAGCTTGTTTGAGGAAATTTAATATCAAACACTCCCACAAAACTGTGGCCTTTAGCTTGGCTCAGTGTCAATGCACACTTGCAAGCAAAGCAGGAGCCACTGGCAAGAACACCAGACAGGAGCTTTCATTGTGAAAGGACTCAGTTGTTGGAGTCTGATGTTTACATAAAGGCTGTAAAGCAGGGGATGAAGGAGGAAGGGAGAGACTGCTCTAACAATGAAGCTGTTTATAAAGCAGGTGGGCAGAGGCATTAACTCACTGCTACTTCTAACAGCAAGTTTGTGCTGCAATTTGCACAAAACACCTGCAAAACCAAACCCATGCCCCACTCCGAGAGGAAAAAAAAAAACCAAACAGGATTCAGTAATGTATCCAGGCACTCCCCAACAGGGACTAAAGGCCACAATGTTTGCTGCTGAGAACATTTGCTTGAGGCAAGTTGGGAAGTTTTCTACTCAAGGATAAAGAATTACCCCAGGAGAAATCCTTCAGCGCTCAACTGTTTGTCACAAATTCCTCAAAACAATGAAGCAACCAGCACAAGCCCCCTAATTAACTGCTTCAGGAAAAAGTTTACTTGTCCTGCAGTACAACAATATTGATGTGGTTGCACTTTAAACAACAACATACTTGTGGGAAATTCTCCAAACTAAGACATGAACATCTCCAGCAGTCATTGTATCCCAAAGGCTGCAAAGTCTTGGATTCTCCCTCAACTCCTACAACAGCACAGCAATGCAGGACCCGGTCATTTACCACTTTATTATCTCTTCTAATGCTTCTACTGGCAGAACATTCCATGCTGCTGACAACCAAACCAAAATTTAAATGCTGAAGACTGAGAGAGCTTTCCATGAGCTCTACAGAAGCGTTCAGAGGCATCACCCCAGTGCAGAGCCCGTCTGTCCCGCAGCTGTGCGGCGGCTCAGGCACAGCACAACGGGCAGAGCACACCCTCACCCTGACCTCCAGCATTCCCCATCAACACCCTGAACAACGAGCTCTTCCCAAATACAGTCACAGCCTAACACATCGCTCCTTCAAAGCGCACCAACACAGAAAGCTGCCAGCATCAGTTCCCTCAGCCTCTAGCCATGCCTTGGCTAGGGCAAAGCAGCTGCAGCCAAACACCCTTCGGAGCGACCGGGCACTGCAGAAAAGGAAACTCAACCAAAATCCACTTTCAGAAACCTCTCCTTCAGCCCACGCTCGGCCCTCTCTTATCACATCGCTTTTAACGGAAGGTGAAGCAGCTGCACCTTCGCACTCCTGCGGTTCTGGGGCCCCTCACACGCTTTACCCGCGACTCAAACAGGCGGCCAAGGAAAAGCGGGACGGGACTTGGGGGGCGCGGGCAGAGGGAGCGGGAGGATGACGGCAAAAGCAGAACAAGGCGGGCCCCGGGCGGGCTGAGGCGCAGGGGGAGAGCTCAGAGAGAAGCGAAGAGAAAGAAGGTTCGGGGCACGCAGCAGAACGAAGAGAGAGACGTGGGGAGACCAATCCCGGCCCGCGGGAGATGCGCGGAGCCGGTCCGGCCTCACCGCTCCCCTCAGGGCACCCGGGGGCCGAGCCAGCGGGGCCGGGGGCGGCGCAGACCTTACTTTGAGGGTGAGGTGATGGACGCGGGCGCGGGCCGGGCCCGCGCGGAGCAGCAGCAGCAGCAGCCCCAGCACGGCCCCAGCGCCGCGGGCCGCCATCTTTGTTCCAGCGTCAGCGTCCCCCGCGCGCCACTTCCGGGTCAGGCGAGTCACGTGTCGGGCGGGGCGAGTCACGTGACCGCGGTGGGCGGGGCCGGGTCCTGTCAGGGAGTCATGGAGGGGTTGCGGATGGGGGGAGCTGAGGGTTCCGCTAGTGCCACCCCCTGCCCGGGCAGGGACACCTCCCGCTACGACAGGGGGCCCCAAAACCCGTCCAACCCGGCCGGGAACGCTTCCCGGGGAGCAGCCTCGCCTTCTCTGAGCGACGTGTGCCAAAGCCTCACCACCCTCCCAGGGAAGAATTTCCTCCCAATATTCAGCCTGAATTTCCCCCTCTTTCAGTTTGAACCCGCTCCCCTGTGCCCTGTCGATACAGTTCCTGCCGAAGAGTCCCCCTCCGGCTTCTGTAGCCCCTTGAGATCCTGGCAGGCACTGTGAGGTGTCCCCACAGCCTTCTCCAGGCTGAGCACCCCCATCTCCCTCAGCCTTTCCCCATGGGGAAGGCTCTTCCCGCCCTTTTTTGTCCCCCTGAGGCCCTGCTGGGCGCTGCTGCGTTGCCCCTGCCCACAGGCTGCTCCCCACGATGCCCCCCAGGCCGGATCAGCCCCTCAATGAGGCTGGGCAGCCCCCAGGCCCTGTGCTGGGTCCCTCCCCAGCCCTGGGACCCCCTTGGCACAGGGGTCCCCCCTGGGTGCTGGGTCCCCCCATGGCCGTGGGGCTCAGAGGGGGACACTGGTCAAAAAGAATCCCCTGAGCCTCCCTCAGCCCAGCATCTGTGGGGTGACACCAAAAAAAAACCCCCAAAAGACTGAAGCTCTTCCTACCTCAGCCCTGCAGCATCGTCCACAGGGAGATGTGGGATGGTTGTTTACAGGGAGGGGTGAAGTGGTTGTTTCCAGCTCAGCCGTGGATCTACCAGCAAGTTCCAGCTTCTTCCTGGGAGCTATGGCAACAGCAGACGTCTGAACATCAGGTAGTCCAAACAACAGGAAAATTGCTTTTCTATTTAAAGCCGGGGTTAAAGTATTGATTTTGAATATGGCCAGAAAAATATGTAACAAACAAAGGGATTTCTGCTGCTTTACAGGATTAGTTTTGCACCTATTTAAAATATTTTGCACCTATTTAAACTAGTACCTGTAGTCACATTTACAAATAAAATAAAATGAAGATTGGGCCTGGTTTCCATGACTTGTTGCTCAAAATTAGAGTAACAGAAGAAGCAAAGTGAACATTAATAGAGGCAATTAAAATGGCTTTTTGGTTGGCACATTGCTAAAGAAAAAAAAAATTGGAAGACTATGCAATGGGAAGCCATCAATGTCAGTAAATCTAATTTTCAGTGAGGACCCTTGTGCTTTCAGCTCCCAAAACTCAGATATTCTGATTTTCCCTTTCAGGTTGTGGAGTTACAGCTTACAAGTTGTCTAGAGACAGATAAAGAACTGGACTGGACCAGGCAAGTGAGGGTGAAAAGGGAGAGAAAAATCAATGGCCTTGACCTTTATTTTATCAAGATTTTGTAGTATGTCCCATCTTTATTTAGAGAAATGATTCAGATGTTCCTGTACATTTTTTCTCACAATTTCCTCCTTGTATATTCTTAGGTGAAAAAACAAACATAGAAATTTCACTAACAGCCAAAGAAACCTGGACTGGTACCAGGAAATATCTGGAAGCATGAAAAAAAAAAAAAAAAATCTGTTTTTCTACTAACGTTCTTTCTCTGGGCAGTACGTATGTGTGCCACTAGATGTCCTGGCAGCATCAGCCCTTGCACAGAGCTGCAAAAACCCACGGACCGACAAACATCTGATGATTTATTCTAAGAAACTCCGGTTAGATATTTTCTTGGAATTTGGCGGGGGGTGGGCGAGTTGTGGGAGGATTTTTTTTTGTTTGTTTTTTTGGGTTTTAAAAAATTGTAATTATTATAATCTCTTTGCATGGACCACCTAGGAAAGCTGGGGAGTTTTGACTGCTGAGAAACAGCTGCAGCACAGGCTGTCCTGCCGATAACAAATATCAGGAGCACTTTAACTGCTTGAGTGGTCAAGAAATTCCCCTATGATTCTGAGACTTGGTTCACCTGTAAAGCCTTTTTTATTCTGAGAATGCTTCCTTTAACAGCTCCCTTCAGAATCAGAATCATCCTTAGACTGAGGATGATTCCTAGCAATTAGGGATTTTTATGCAGCAGAATGGAAATTTTCTGAAGATCTTTCATTTTTTTAAATGTTTCTTCACCAACTATCAGGATATTGTGGTATCTGTAAGTTCCCCAATTACCTATACAAAATGAACAAAAAGTAAAATTTATAGCATGTTTACTTTCTTTGCCTATGCATTTTTCTAAGAATTTGTATGTTAAAAGATGTCTGTATTTTTATTTATGTCCCTATCAAGATACAAAGCAGCTTCTGACCATCATTAATAAGCTCTAACATTAATTTTCATTGTGATGTTGATTTGTTTCATTGTAGCTTCCACACAAGATCACTTTGCTGTAAGTCTGGTGTTCCCAGTACATGCAGTTATTCTTAGCCTGGGTATCTTTTTTTCTTTACTCCTTAATTGTAATTAAACATATAATTAGAACTCATCACAGAATGGGTTTTTTTTTAAGTGTATTATGGGGAATTATTGACGTTGGATGCAAGGTATCAGCAGTGTCAGAAAATCATGATGGAGGATCAGCCTGCAGGCACAGCTCAGCACAGAATGAGCCAGATTGCCATTTCATGGCAAATTTATATTTTGTGAGCCAGGTGTGGAGACTGGAGGTGAGCAAGATAACATAGACCCAGGGCAGGAGCCACTCAGGATCCAGTCCCACAGTCCCTGGGGAAAGAGAGAAGAGCAGGCCCAAGGGTCAGGGCTGGAGGCAGCCAAAATCGAGGTGATCTGCTGGGTTCACAGCAATGAGACAGGGGCAAGGCCGAGCTGGGAAGCCCATCTGCAGTTTGGGTGATTGGAACCAGGGTCAGTCATGGTCTGATGATGGCTGCACAGGTCCACTGGACAAGGCAGGCTAAGGTGAGGTCAGATGTGAGCTAGGCTCCATAGCAACAGGATCTACAGCCAGGGACAGCCTGACCTGGAACTGGCACCTCCTAAAGCAGGGGGCACAGCAACTGGGCTTGCAGGCTAGAACTTAAATGCAGCCCCCGGATCTAGGTGCAAAGGGTGTGGGCAGAGGCCCCAGGTGAGGCTGGCCAGAGCCATTAGGGTTTATCAGGTGTTTATCAGGTTTTGATCTGGGCCCTGATGGGGCATTAAAGAGCACCGAGGTCCCCTGTTTTGTGTCTGAGTAGTGTTGTAACAGCAGAGAGGAAACAGCTGTGATGATGATGATGGCCTCTAGGAAAGGAGTGTCCCCTTCCTTTCCTGGTGCTGTTTCGGTCCCAGGGTATGAGAGGTTATAAGTAACATCCATGATCCTTATCTTGGACATGGATAATTCGGGTAGAATAGTAAAATCAAAGGGAAGCATCTGTAAGGGTGGTAACTCTGGGGGAAAGGTACGTCCTCTTCCCGCTATATCCTGGAAGATGGAAGTGTTTGTCCGTGCTCTGAGAGTTGTGATTTTCCTTGCTTTGCATAGGTAAACAAACATTGAGTAAAAAGGTTTCGATTGAACCGTTGTTTAGGGATTTATTGTATCTACTTTACGTGGTTTCTCAATCATTTAGCAGTCAATCTGGCTGCTTTCAAGGGGGCTTGGGGTTTCCTAAACAAAGTCCTGGCTTTCTAAAAATGGAATTGCTTCTAGCTGGGTTTTGGAGCTGAATCTGGGAGCGTTCTGAATCATAACAACAGGGGAGATAAACAGAGAATTTACAGGAATAGGCCCATATCTGGGTAGCAGATCTGCATGGTCTTGTTCTCAGCCTGGCTGAGGGAAAATTCCTACCCAGCTTCTGTTGCTTAGATATGGATTGTGCAAACTCAGTGGAGAAGTGCTAGATAATCTAACTTCTAAGTGTGATTTTGAGTTATTTCTTGAGACTGGAACCCACTGGGCTTTGGCATACAGGGCTCCTGTCATTGCTAATTACATTATTAATTAGGGACCAGCCAAGCTGCAGGCCCTTTTGTTTTGGGTACTGCAGAACTGAAAGTAATAATCTAATGCCTTGGAGAGTCTCAGGCTAAACAATAAAGGCAGTCAAAAATAGGGGAAAATCCTCTTCTTGAAACATCTAGAACTAACTTTTTAAGAAGTTTTTTAATTGAGTCTCTGTCCATAGAAATTTTGATAACATGTAATAGTTTTTGGCATGATTTATTCTCATGTACCATCAAAATACAAAACTTGTATTTCTGGCCTTTATCTCCCTGGAACTGGTGGAGCATTTCTATCTCTCAGTGTGGACAGGTTTCCCTGCCCATGCTGGTGTAACAGGTTTGCCCTGTTCCCCTCCCAGCTCTTTGTGCAAAAGGAAATTCCGCACAAACTTAGCTCAGATGATACCAGTGCTGCTTTCTGTTTCTGTACATTCTTTTTCTGCAAGTATTTATAGGTTAAGCTCTCAAAAAGTGGTGATGGAAGAGTGCTGTCTGGTTTTGCAATGTGTCCTGGGTGGATGTAGGGCTAAAGATGGTGTCTGGGAGCCTGTGGAAGTACAGGCCCTTGAAAGACTGTGGTTGTGCTTCAGGCAGCAGGGCAGGCTTGGATATTCAAATATGTTGGCAGTAGAAGGAAGAACTATTCTAAAATGAGCTGAACAGGGTGTCTCTTAGTTGTTATGAAGCCAGCCCTTTAGACTAATAACTTTTAATGATGAACAAAAGCACTGCCTGTTGTGTCTCTTCAAAGACAGCTGTGTGAGGAGCTGCACTCTCCTCTCATGTTCAAATCAATGGAACTTGGATAAAAATAAATGCAATTCTGTTATTAACATTTGTCTTCATTGTTGTTCAAAATGTTGGAATTGCTTAATGTGTTTTTCTTCCTCGTGTAGGGTACAGCCAAGCATCAGTGGAAGAAGTGCATTAATCTAGAGGAGATAATGCTTGTTGTAGCAGCTGGTCAATTTCTATCTTCTCACATCAAAAGCATCCCCACCCTTTATGAGCAGAAGCCTTTTACCTCAGGTGAATTAATACGCTTCTCTTTTTTATTCCCCCCATGAAAATCTCTTATGAATAGATACAGTAATAAATATATTGGTCTAAAGCTCTTTTTACATTTGTTGTAGCTGAAAAGCAGAAATGCAAAATGAGATTAAGTGACACAGCTCAAATAAATGACAGAGGATCACAAAATAAATATTCTTCTGGCAAGGAAATGAGCCATTTTCTGCAAGGCCTGTGTAATTGCTACAATAACCCACATTTATGCAAAGGCAGATAATTTGGTTATTTTCCTGCTTGCTTGCTGAGCATTTTGGTGACAGATGGTGGATTTAATATTCTTGGATTTGGGTTATTTTGGGGGTGAGGGATGTATATACTGCTTAACTGAGTTAGAAGTCAGCCCTTGCAGTGAGTTCACAGAATTAATTCAGTTGGAAAAGAGCTGTGAGGTCATTGAGTCCAACCTGTGACCAATCCCCACCCTGACAGCCAGACCATGGCATTGAGTGCCACACCCTGTTTTTTCTTGAACACCTCCAGGGATGGTGACTCCACCACCTGCCTGGGCAGCCCATGACAATATTTAATCACCCTTTCTATGAAGAAATTCCTCCTGATGTCCAACCTGAACCACACATGACACAGCTTCAAGGGTTCTGGGTTCTAAGGCTGTGGGTTTTCTTCCTTTCTAGGGCCCTCTCCTCCTTTACAAATGACCATAACTGGAACATTTGCTTCAAAACCAGCCTCACCTGGTTCAGGGGGAGGGTGGTAAGAGGCAGAGAAGGGCACCTGAGGTTGGGTGGGGCTGGAATCACCACCTGTGCACTTGGCACAGGTGAGGCACCTCAAATACTGCATTCAGTTTTGGGTCCCTCACTTGAAAAAGGACATTGAGGTCCTGGAGTGTATCCAGCAAAAGGACTACTAAAACTTGTGTAAGTTTTAGAAAGCACAGAATGTTACCAGTTAGGGTTGGAAGGAACCTCTAAAGGTCATCCAGTCCAACCCCCTGCAGTAAGAAGGAACTTCTCAACCATATCAAATTGCTCAGAGCTTGTCCAACCTGGCTTTGAACATTTCCAGGGATGGAGCATCCACCACTTCTCTGGGCAACCTGTGCCAGTGCTGGTGATTCTGTGAGCAGGGCAGGGAGAGCCTCCTCCTCACATGTGACCCCCTCTTTCAATTGACCCCTGCTCCTTCATTGATGCCCATTCCCCAGAGACCTGCGTTCCCCATTGACCCCTGCTATCCGCTGACCCCGTTCCCCAGCCACGGCTGCTCCCCAGCGATCCCCTCTCCTGCGCTGCTGTGGTTCCCCACTGATCCCCGTTCCAAATTGACCGCTTTTTCCAAGCTGATCCCTGTTCCCCACTGATCCCCCTTTTCCCCGGTGATCCCCTTTCCCTATGGCTCTGTTCCCCACTGATCCCCCTTTTCCCCATGGCCCCGGTCCCTGCTGATCCCCCTTTTCCCCGTTGATTCCCGTTCCCCGCCGATCCCCTTTCCCCATTGATCCCCACAGATCCCCCGTGTTCCCCGCCGATCCCCTTTCCCCATTGATCCCCACAGATCCCCCGTGTTCCCCGCCGATCCCCTTTCCCCGTTAATCCCCATAGCTCCCCCTTTTCCCCACGGCCCCGCTCCCCTCGCGGCCGGGCCGCGCCTGCGCTCCTCCGGCGGGGCCGGCCCCCCCACCCCGCGCCAGCGGCGGCGGCTCCGCGCCTGCGCAGCCCGGAGCTGTCAGTCGGCCCCCCCGCCCCGCGCCGCCCGGGCCATTTTGCGGCGCGATGAGGCGGGAGCGGCGGTGAGCAGCGTCCGTCCCGCCCGCTCCGCTCGCACCGCCGGGCACGGCCCTCCCGAGGGCGAGCAGGCACAGCCAGGGCACAGGGACACCGCCAGCGCCCCCCGCCCGCCCCTCAGCGCCGGCGGAGCCATGAGCTGGGGCACGGAGCTGTGGGTGAGTGCGGGCGCGGGGGGAGCGGGGCTGCGGGAGCCGCACCGGGGCATAACGGTCCGTGCCCGGGGCCGGTGTGGGCAGCCGGGCGCGCTCCGCGCCGCCACCTCGGCGCAGCTCAGCCCGGGGGTCTCCCCCGCTCCGGAAAGTTTCATGTGCAGCCTCCGCATGGAAATCCCAGCGGACGTTCAGGAGTTTGATTTAATTTTGCAGAAGGAATTATTTTTCTTAAAAAAAGCTCCATAGCACGGGAAAAGCGGCGGCGGCTGGGGAGCGGAGGGAGGCTCGCAGCGGAGCGTGGGGTGGGTTTTGTGTGTGGCTGCTGCGGGAGGCTCCGAGGTGGATCTACGGACAGGGGGTCCGGTTTCAGGAGAGGGAGCTGCAGGGAAGAAAAGCCAGATGATAAAATTTCCTGTCGCTGCTGTTAAGGGGTTTCTCTCCACGCTGGATCCGAAGGACGGAGATTTTTACGAGAAGAGTTTTGTGTTGTGTGTAAATAAAGCAGGTTTTAATGGTGCAGAGGGTTTCAATGTGTAAAGCTCCTTGATGCTTTTGAGGAGAGCCTGGAAAGTATAAATGCATTTGGTTTACGGTGGAAGGTTAATGGAAAATATCGGACTGTTAAAAAGAAAGAGAAGTGGGCAATAGCGATGTGAAACGGTCCCTTGCTAATGAGAAGAAATAAGGCAAGGGAGATGGAAGAGGTCTGGGAAGGCAGAAGAGCTGTTCCACATATTCAATCACAAAGAGGACATGGTGCAGCCATGTTTGATGGTGGAGCATGGAGCAAACCTGCTGGGTCTGGGAGGGCTGGTGCCCGCGGACAGGAGGCTATGGAGCGGCTCTTCCCCGAGTGGTGGGATAAGGAACATCTTGGGACAAATCTGTGCTCGGGAGGAGGGGGAGGAGGGAGATGGAAAGGGTGTTTTGAATGAAGAAGTCAAGAATAAGTGGCAGAGGGTCATCTGGATTGTAAAGCACTGCAGAATTCTCTCCTGTAGTCATGTGTTTGTGGCTGGTAACCAGCGCGAGTTGAGATGAAAATACATCTGAGCTTTTCAGCTGCCTCTTGTAGAAATGGTTATTTTAGATGTGCTAATTGCTGTCCTTTCTGGGTGCATTCCTGGCCCCCTCTGGCCGGCAGCTCAGCATCCCGTTTGGCTGTGACATTGGAGTCATGTTTTAGCCAGATCTGGTTAGACCTATGCCGTAAATGAGGGAGCAATTGCTGGCTGGGAGAGGTTATTTTGGTGTGGTTTTATATGCCATAGAAAGAAAGGTGATAAATGCTGGTGAAATAGTGTAGTGATGCTATATTGATTCATCAGTATATAAACAGCTCTGCTGCATGGGAATGTTTCTGGGAGGACCTGCAGTTGCCTCCTTTTTCTGCATCTTAGATGCTTTGGGAGGAGACTGAAGAGTTAGAATGGAATTAAAGTAAAAGGCAGCATAATTTGACAATTTTCACACTGGAAAATAAACTCTGAATTCTCAACAAATGAACTTTTTTTTTTTTCCACTCCTAAAACTGCAGGCAATACTGAGGTGTTCCTGAACCAGAATGGTAGTAGAGAGTAGTGCCTATAAATAGTTCTTCTTTTATGTAATATTTGTAGGGGTGTGTGCATGTATGCAGCCATATACTTCTTCTGCAACAGTTACAAATTGCTTTTGTAACAACTTTGAATCTGATAATTTTGTTTCTGAAATTGTCTTCAGCAGCATCAAAGTATCATTTTTTCAAGTCCTCAGTGTAGCACTCTGAGAAATGTAGTAGGTTACTGAGGGAAAGGGTTGGATCAAGGGAATGAATGATTCTAGATACAAATTTGGCAGTTGTTCTATTTTAATTTGGGCAGAGCTCTGAAAACACGTTGGTTTCCAGTGCTCTGGGTATTAAGGCCAAAACTGATTTCTCACTCTGTGTTCTCCCTTTCGCTGGAAAGGAAACCACACAACCAACCTGTATTTAATATATGCCACTTTCTTTTGTTGATCATGGCATTTCTTTTAAAAACAAAATTAAATTTCCATTTACTTTAGAACTCAGCTGTCTTTTTTTTTTTTTTTTTTTTTAATGGGTTTTCAGGAGCAGGTGTGGTAAGCAGCAAATGCCTGTTCTACATGTGACTCATATGTGGTTTGAAGGGCTGAAAGTTGAGGCAAAAGCAAGTGTTTTAAACTAGTTCAGAAATTTGCTAGAAAAATCAGTGATGTTTGATCAGGCTTGACTTGCACCCTGTATCTCTGATCTACCAGGCTGCATGCGTGTTCATGATTCACCCTTTAAATATAGCAAAGAAGTAAAATCGGCTTGCTTTGTAGAGCTCATAGAATGTTAATGTGCTTGGAGTTATGTAGAATTTCTGTTCATTCCTTGGGGGTGAAAAAGGCTGGTTGCAGAAAGCCTCATACTTCAGAAGCAATAAAATCCCTTTGGCAACGTGTGAGTTATTCCCAAAACAGGCTTTTAGCCTTGTGCTGTGATGGGAGTGCATCCTGTGCCTTTGGCTTGCAAATCCTATTGTTAAGTTCCTTCTGATATTTCACTTGATTCTGGACTTGGGGTAACATCTCAAGATTGTCCCTGTGAGTGTAAAAGGACCCATAACCAGTAGAATTATCAGATGTCCTAATGCAGCATTTATATCCTGCATGGGGTGGAGTGCTGGGGATAATGAGATAGGCTGGGGCCTCCCAGCAATCCAGTGTTGCAGAACAAAACCTGGAGGTCTCTTGTAACCCTGCTTGAAGCTTCTGTCCCCCCAAGCCCTGCAGAATTCTTCCTCTTGTACTCCACACATTCAGGAGCTGAGGAGGGGCAGCGGGTTAAGGAAAAAGTGCAGGTACAGCACCAAAACGTTTTGTTTTTCACCTGAGTTCAAGAGTGCATTAAGGGCTGACAGGTAAGGGTGTAGTACATATTTATTTCACATCTGATTCTTGAAACTGGCAGTGTTTTCTAAGTACTTAACAAATAGAAGTGATAAGTAAAGGTTATGTAGGGTTGCCCAGACCCGACTTGTACCTTCAATGCTGTGCTTTGGGGACAACAGGCTGTAAAAGCACACTGAGATCTCCTTCACCTTTTTCCTCTCTTGGCTAATGGGAAAGAACATGGAGCATGGCACCCACAGGTCCTCTGACGGGTACTTTAGTGGGTAAAATCCTAAGTGTGTGTCCCACTTCCCACCAGTGTCCTTTTGTGTGGTATGAACCCTTGACACAAGTGGGATTACATTGCAGACTGAGCTGAAAGCGACTTCAGCACTTCGGTGCTTGTCTTCAGGGTAGAAAAGGCTCTGGCTGGTGTATTGAATGGAATGAAATTTCCTGAGTGTGACATTTGGTACAGGATGTAGTTTGGGGGAGTTTACTGTAAATTTGTGGTTAGGTAGTCCAGGAGAATTCTTCCTTTTCAGAACACTGTCACAGCACGTCAGGTTCAGATGGCCAAGTGATTGAATGTGTAAAGTTTTTTGTTGTTGTTGTGAATGTTTTAGAGGTGCAGATTCTGTGGGTTTGTTGCTGTGGTGTTTTTTTCCACATTCAGTGTAAATTTTTTTAAAAAAGCCTGGGGAGGTAGGTGATTTAATCAAGTTTTTCCTTGACCTTTGTGAAAGCTGGGTGGCTGCTAACAGCTGTCCCTGTCCTTTCAGCCTGTGAGAAGGTGGGTATTCAGTATTTGCACGGGTCTTAATTAGCTGCTGGAATGCGAGGGGCTCTCTTGGCCAACTCCTGTCTGAAGCAATACTTTGAGGACCACACCTTTTGTTTATAGGGTGTTCCAGGATGCTTTACTGTGAAAACACATGGTTTGTGGATATGGGGTTTTTCTTTGTCTTTTAAAGTTCATTCCGCATAAGTGCAACTCTGAGAACTTGAAGGCCCCCTTGCTATTTCTAACTGCTAAATCGTTTCCTCTTTCAGTACTCCTGCCTCTATTTCATCAGCAGAATTTGTGTTTAAACAGCTGTAATCTTGCATTTCTGCAATTTGCTTGAATGCAGCATTGTTCTTCAATAGTATTTGCAATGTATGGGTGTTGCATGTGGTGGTGACTCACATTTGGAAACCATCTGGAGTACCTGGGTGATTTTTGACCTTAGTGGCATTGCACAGGGCCTGTAATGGGCACAGTAGTCACATGTGATCTCCAATGAAAACCCTATTTTCTTCTGCTTGGGCTGGATCTCGGTTTGATGTATTGATCCTTAAACCAACATCCAGTTTTATTGTATGCAGCCCCGAAGCTGATTGCAGACAATAGAAATTGTGTGTCATCCCAGGGATCCCATTCTTACACCTCCTACCGCCCTCACCCCCCAAGCTCTTTGGGGTTGGGTGTTAAGTGTTGTTTTCCAAGACTTAAAAGAAAAGGAGATGGTGTCTGATGGGAAAAGGACACCAGTAATTAGTCTTGCTTGATAAGTCATGGGTTAACTCAGATGAGCTGAGAGTTTCCATTATGGGCCTAACCTTCACTGGTGGGTGGGTGAATGTTGGCCGCTTCTCCTGTGGTGATGGCAAATGCTCTTCTATTTTATTCTAAATTTGCTGTGAAACTTACTTGATGACGTTCAGACAACTCCCAGAGGCAGAGCTGGGTATCCCTGACCCTTATTTTTTTTCGTGTGTCAGTTTCACAGAAACTTGGTTCCTGGGTAGTAACATGCTAAAACTTTTGTATGTTTCGAGGAGTCTGGAATTTCACCCACAAAAATATACTATAAAATCACCCTAAGAGCAAATACTGTGAAAGGCTGAGGTCAGTAATGAATGCATCATATTTATAATTTTTGCTTGGTTATTCTACAGCTCTTAGCAAAAGTTGTACACAGAGTGCTGGAGATGGGCACTTCAAAGCAAAACACACTTTTTATTAGTTTAGTATTCTGCATAGTTATTTGGACAGTTTTGAGGTAGCAAAATTGTCTGACATTAATATCCCCTTATTTCACTCGCTGTTTTAAGTGGTCAGCCTGTACATGCAGATTAGTGAGTGAGAAATAGTTTATAGAAGCTGAGTCATTACGGAGGATATGCATTCTGCAGCTCACACCTTTGTCTGCATGCTCAGCTCAGGGTGGGATTCGGGGCTGCTGCAGCCTCTGTGCTGGTGCATTGTAAAGTTACTGCCATCAGAGTCCTTTCCGTGAGCTCAAAAAGAGAATTTGTTAAACTCTAGGGCGATGTGTTGTGTGGGGGCTGCCCTGCTCACAGGTTGGGAGGTTGATGGAGTTGTGTGAGAAGTCCCTGCTGCACCCCTTGGTACCTGCAGGAGTGGAAAGATTCCCTTTGGGTACCTGAAGAGCTGCTGGGACTTTAATGTTTGAATGTCTGAGTAATTTCGTTTACAATTCTGACTTGCTTTAAGAAAGAGGATTTTTATAATATTGTCAAACCACCTATTCTCGTATTTCCTACCTATTCATTAAAGAGTGGGGGATTTACGGTCTTTCAGCGTGAGTCAAGACTTGCAGAATTCAGTGTTTTCCCTTCCAGCCTTATTGTGGCTGCTCAAGATCCCCCGCTTCCTTGAACCATATGGGGAAGGCAGTCAAACATGAGCCGATGTTTTTCTGGTCTCTTTGCAGCTCATTAGTGTTACTCATGTTGTGAAACATTCCTTTACAGCAGAATTTCAAAAGCTGTAAAACACTCTTTTAAAGCTGAATTTCAAAAGCTGAGTTCCGCATAGAGAGCAGGAGCCACTGTTGCACCGTGACACCTTAACTTAATAACCTGCTTTACGTTATTGCCTTTGATTGCTGGACAGGTAACCTGCTAATGAATTTTTGGAAATTCACTTTCATCCTGTTTGAAATACTGCTGCTGAGATTGGTTATACATTGAATCCAGTCCAGCTGTCAAAATCCAATGGTTTGTTGAGTTTCCTTAGTGTTCATGTAAATATTTTTAAATAACTTCCCCCTTCAGTATGGTTGTACGATTCAGATGAAACTTCCCTTGTTCCTTTCACCCCTAGAAACTCTGCTTTTCTATTTGTTTTTTTTGTTTGTTTGTTTTTTTTCCTGTCAACAGTGAGCTGGTTAAATTGGTAAAACACTGTTGTCTCTTGGTGTATTGTAGTTCTTTTGCCATTCTCTTCAGTCAATGGCTTTGGTTCTAAAATACAAAACAGTGGGAAAGTGGTGTGTATATATATATATAGTATGTATATACAGGATATGCTGCTTTTAGTCTTCTCAAGCAGGTGTGGTGGGGTGGTTTGGATCCCTTTGGAATTTAACACAATCACTCTGTTTGTCTGGAGACAAACTCATTAACCTGGTCAATAATTTCTTTTGGCTCATTTTATTAAGAATGGCTTGTTGGCATAATTAAATAATATATTTCTTCTTGCATCTAAAAATAGAAAAAAACTGTAGAAGGGCTTGTAGATTAACTCTTCTGTAAGTAAAGTTCAAGAATGGAATACTGTTTGCCTGGTGTTCATTGCTGATCACTGAAGCAGATAGTGTTGTAAACCATGTAAAGAAGCAGTTCTGTTGAATGTTGTCCTTAATTTATTTGAGGAAGAGTCACCCTAATTGGCAAAACAATCAAAAGAACAACAGCAATCTCTCAGATGCCCCCAGAAACCTTGTAAAGCAATAAAACTTGAAAAGGAGTCACTTGGGAATTAATGTCTGATTTAGAAGGATGGCCCCCAATGAGCTACCAAATCACCCAGATAGTTCTTAATCCTGAGGAAATCCCAGAGTGGATTTTTCTTCTTGTTCTAGCTGAAATAATATAGATTTGTTCCATTAAATGTGTCACTTGACCATCTCTTGTTCTGTTTGGTACCTGAAGTGTTTTTATAAAGTAAAACTTTCAGTTCTGCCCTTGCAGTGGGGCTGGTGTAAGTGCTGCTGGTACCATTCATTCCCTGAAGGGGAAGGGTAGTTTGTAGTGTTTAGATTTACTCCTCTGGGAATAGCAGGTACAATTTCTCTCATAAATTATTCATTTTATAGTTCAAAAATTAATTTCAATGCTCTGAGTCTGTGGATGTGCAGATAAAGGAGTGCTACCTATGTGACAGGAAAAGGATTGTCTTGCAAAGATTCTGAGCATATTCCTTATTCCCAGCTGCACTCCTGGAGATTTTTCTCCAATTAACACCAAGAAGTTGCTTATTTGGAGCCTTGGACAGTTTTCTGTCTCAGATTCTATTCTAGACTAAGCTGGCAGCCCTTCTTATTGAGAATGTATTTAGCTTTTTTTGTTCAAATCATCTGTTTTCTGCTGCTTAAATTTTTTTCCCTGGTGGAGTGCTCAGGCTGCAGTTTTCCTCTTTTTTGTGCCTACCTCTTGCTTTTTGTGCTTCAGAGCAGTTGGGATCATTGGGTTGTTACCAGCGCCAGTGTATTGCACATGCTGAACACGATGCCTCTTTGGTTTTGGAAAGCTGTAGCGTTCCCATTCATTGGAGCAAGGCTCTGAAATTTGGCAGACAGAAGCTGTTGAACAGGGATATGCCTGCTGCTGTTGTTGAGAAAATATTCCTCAATCAGGCAAACCTGTAAGTCCTTGAAAAAATACCACGTTGCCTGTACTCAGTGAAGGTGTTATTGACCAGATTTTCCTGGGTGCTGGCTGTGTTTTGGCCTTGGAGGGATTTTCGTGGGGCAAGATGAGGTCACCAGAGAATAATTGAAGAAGGCTCAGTCTGGTCCTTGCAGGAGAGCAGCCAGACTTCCCATGCCATGGCTGCTGAGGGCCAGGGTGGAGCTGGGCAGCCTCCTGTGCTCTCAGGCTCCTTTGTTGGCACCCAGTGGCACAGAGGGAGCAGCTGGCTGGAGGACAGCTCTGATGAGTGGGATCTGGCTGTGTGATGGGAGAGCAGCAGGGGAGAGGGGGATGGAAAGCATGGCTGCACCAACTCAGGGTCAAGATCCCTCTGACCACTTTTATTCTTTGTTAATAGCAGCAAACCAGTTCTTCTGTCCTCATGGACTGGTTCTTGTTACACTCACTGGGGGTGAGTGAGGTGTGTGGTCAGAGAGGAAACCACCTGGTTCAGAGACTGAATGTGGAGAAGGAGGACTGGAGATCATGCCAGGATCTAGTTACAGACAGTTGGGTCTGCTTGTCTAGGAACTGTTGCTGTGATGGAAGTGCCAGGGATGATGGAGAGGGTCATTTGAGGAGAGATAATTCAAATTGGCAGTTCTGATAGTGAGTGAAGAAGGACTAGTAGAACGAAGGAAGCAGCAGAAATGAGCTCAGTGAGCTCAGGAGGAGAAAATTCATTTAAACAAAGAAAACAAGGAACCAGTCAGTAACAAGGAAACAGCTTGGATAAAAGCACATAGAGAGACAGGCTCTGGGCAGGATGGGTGGGATTGTGACTTGCTGTCAGGATGTGCAATGGGATTAGTGCATTAGGAATGGCAAATCAAGAGTTTGATGGGATCAGGAGAAAGTATAGTGGGTGCCCAAGGGGAAGGAATAAGCAAGGAGCAAAGGATGAAGATGAGATAAGAAGTAAAGCAGAAAAGTAGTGCAGAGACCTAGCAGTCCTCTTCTGGCTCTGTAGTGTTGCTATTTTATGTGGCTTTTTCCATGTCATGTTTAAGTGGAGTTGATGTACTAGTTAGAATGTATACATTGATTTCTGTGGTTGCATTTTGCATCTTTACTCCCTGTGGAAGGATATTTGACAACATCCCCAAATCAAAGCTTTATCCAGAATTGTGTGCACTGCTGTTTTTCATTCACTCATTCTGTGCAGAAAACCTGAAGGAATTTTTTAGCAAATAAGTTCAAAATGTGTTTAGATAATATTTTTCACTTTGCATTATACTCTCTGAGGCAGAGAGAAATGCTTTAGCACTTTTATCTTGTATTTACAAAAAGAGAAAAATTATTGGCATGGAGCAGGGAGTGAATGAAAGTGTGTTTTCTCAAACAAAAGTTAAATGGGGAAGAGAAATATTTCTTGCCCTCTTGAGAGCTGTTGATCTGTCAAATGTGGGTCTTACAGGAGTGGCTTTCATTAAGAGTGTGTAACTCAGGTTTTGCTATAGTGAAAGAAAAACTAGCACTGCATGAACAGGGAGAGCTGTGATAGAGCACTGCATAAATATTTTTTCACCCATCCTGGCTGTCTCTCCCAAGTATAACAGTCTGAGATCCTTTTGCTCATGTTTAGTCACTGGAAAAGCCTAAAAATAAAGGGTGAGAGGAAAGGGTTCTGTGCTAGTCAAGAGCCTTTATTTCCTTACAAGTCTTTGGAGCTGTGAAACATCTGGGTTTCACACAGGAAGCTTTTGGCATGTGTTTGTAAGTTAACATTCAAAAGCTGAAAAACTGCACAGCTCTGCTTCAGGTTTTGGTGCGCAAAACAACTCCTAGGCAAATGTTTCAGTGATGAAAGTATTGGTTAGGGGTTCCTTTGCTGCTTTGCTCAAGGACATCGTCATCAGCTGATCTGAGAGGCTCCATCCTCCCACAGCACTGCCAGCCTGAGCCCCAGGCTCAAGGCACCCATCACAGATTTTGGCTGCATGCTTTACCTGAAACCCAGAATTGCACCAGCCAACCCTCTAGGTAGTGAGAATGCATCTCACATGACATGTGTGACTGTGCCTGTCTAAATCAGTGCCCTGGGGATTTACAGCCTTATTTTTGGAAAGGGGGGCTAGCTGGGTTCCAGCTCTATTTAAAGATAAAATCAAGTGTCTCTGGCTGTGTGGCTGCATGTGTCCCTCTGAGATGCATTGGAGCAGCCCAGGAGACCACCCTGGAAAGGAGTAGGAGCTTGCCTCCATTCCTGATATGTGAGCATCTCCCCACCACCTCCTCTGGATAACTGTTGGGCTGGTTTTATTTTTCATTGTGGTTCCTATTCTGATTCTAGTCTGCATCGTCCTTATACCTGTATTAAGTATAAAATTGCTAAAAGCTCCTTTTCCAGAGGTTCAGTATGATTGACACGAAACAATCTTGAAATAGGAAAGCTGTAATTGTTGGAAAAGTACAATTTTAGCTAGAAAATGTTCTGTTTTGAAACACATGCACCTAATTTAGGCATCATTGGAGACTGGGTCTGCATAGTTGTCACTCTTGGAAAATACTTAGTCTTGAACAGAAAAGTATCACAGTGCCAACATTTAATGGTCAAGGGAGTATGTTGAATTGTTCTACCAACAAAAACCTTTGCTGAGCTAAACAATACAAATATAAATATTTCACTTGGCTATTAGCAGTTGAGTTGGAGTACTGGATGGTTGGGAACAGCGTGACAGACTGGGGTGCCCCATTCACACAGAGGTCAGAAGAGATTCTACATGATATTTATGGGTTTCATGCACACAATTATGGGCATTTGTATTGACTTGAATCTGCTGTTGGCTTGGTGTGGTCTTCTGTGGTTTGCTTGTGGGTTAATCTCTGGGAGCAGAAATAAATGGAATAGTGACAGAGGAATCAAAAGCCAGAATCCACACTAGGAGAGGTGATCAAGTGAAAAATGTCAAAACAATGGAAATTCAGACCCCCCTTTTACAGTTAGAATGGAAGAATGTAGTGTTTGGGGGTTTTATTCATGTTATATTGACTTGTGGTGTTTGGAAGGTGCTGGTCAGTGGAACACTGTTGGTTTCCCTCTGGAGGCAAGGCATCCATCCAACCTTCCTGGCAGGGGGTGGGATTGATTCTTTAATCAGAACAGCAACAATCCATCCTGAAGCTTCCTCAAGGTATTAGGGCTAAATTAAACAGTCTGGGACTAGTGTGTAAGCCCTAATGCACTTCAAGAGGCTTTTGTGGACAGGAGAATTTTGAAAATAATCAGAAGAAGAACCCAAAAGTAACAGAAAAAAGCTACAGGCACAAATCACCCTTAGAAATGGGACCCTAATACATTTTCTTTGTGGTGCAATTCTTAATGCTCAGATTCTCTTAGGGAAGAAAAGATGCATGAACTATACAGCTCTATTCACGGCACTGCATTTAGAACTTGTTTTCTTTCCTTTGTGTATGTATTCCATAGCTGTTCCAAAAATAGATGTGGTTACAAATACCAAATTAGTAGAATTAGGCGTCTTAAAGCCAGGAAATACTCAATTTTTTAAACAACAATCACTATAGAGGAAATGTGGGATCTTATTCATATTGTATTATGTCTTTATTTGACAAAATGTTAATATTGTGTTTCCTTGTGTGCATTTGCAGAGTCCATGATCTGTGTGAATTTTGTAAGGATAAAAGTGTCATGGTTGCATTCAGCTTAATTTGGAATCTTACTTTTCTTTAACCTGGAGGAGCAATGAAACATGATCCCTGAGCTTTAGTTGGTATAGTGAGTGCTCACAAACAAGAACTAACTACAAAGTGCAAGTAGCCTTGTTAGATCTGCTCACTGATAATTATGAATATCATTCCTTTCTGAAAGTACTCAAAAAATAAAAGTGAGGAGCCCACATGACAGCTGTTCTGTCTTGCTCTTCGTTCTCACTTTGTCTTGCTCCACCTCACCCTGCAGACCAAGCCAGGTAAGCAGAAATTTTATTTTTCCAGATTGTTGGAATACTTTACAAGTATATCCATAAGGCCTGAGGACTTTATGAAATCTGGAGAGTTTTAGGGTGGCTCTTTGTTAGAGAATTTGTCTGTGAATTCTGGATGTCCCTGATGGAAACTGGCAGGTGCTGTCTTCTTGAGCCCCTGGCTTCAGAGATGCTCTGCCCAAGTCTTCTCCCATAACATAAACTTCACTGGCCCTGGTGGTTCTTGGCCCACCAGTTTGGCAGCCAAAAATTTGGAGAGGTGGATTTGAACTTCATGGATTGTGAAAAACAAAGCCTTTATTTTTCCCTTCCTTGTCTGGAAGCAGTTTTGATTCAACCTTTGGATCAGAGTTGTAGCTTCCAAAATCTAGTTTAAGTGGAAGGTATTGTCATTGGAACAACTGTAGAGCACTGAGTGACCTCGTTGTCCTCACTGTGGGAGGGGATGTTCTTGTCAATTTGTGAGAAATTTTCTTTCTTTCTTTCCCTGCCTTCTTTGTAGGTAGGTAAACACACATTTGTTTTCCTCTTCCTCTCTGAATCAGTCTGGTTCAGAGGCCAAACTTGCTTTCCCTCCTTGGCAGATAAAGCATCTCTTAGATTCAAGTCAGTATCCTCTTTCATATTTTTTAGATGATTCAACTGCTCATCAAGCAACTGCTCTATCCCTGTGTTATAAAATGGTTGGGGAGTCATGGGATGTTCAGGGAACTGAGCCCAGAAGCTGCAGTTGCTGTGTGAAGATCAGTAGCTCAGGCCCATGGAAGTCAAAGGTTGGACAGGAGGTTCCTGTTTGTTCTTTTAACAAAAGCATTTCTTGTGTGTTTGAGCTCTTTAATCCAACAGGCAGAGCTGCAGCCTTATAATGGATGAGATCTGAAGAAAACAAAGTGTAGATATGAGGAAGAGAGAAAGGGGAAGAAGAGGAAGGCTGACATGTTGCTGTGCAGATGCCTTACACCTTAGTCTTGACCTCTGCTAAAGAGAAACTTTACTTTTCTAATGTTCTGCAGCAGGGCAGGTTCTTTGTTTTAATATCCCATGATTTTCCCATGTCCCCCCCCATGCATCTTACTTCCCATGAGTAGATTATTTATTCTCAAAACCAGTTTGTTTTGCCTTCCTTGCATTACTCATAAGATTTATCTTATCATCTTGTACTTTAGAATTTGCAACATTTGTTTCCAAAGATGCTGCCTAAAGAGCAGTGTGATAACCTCTCACAGACCTGGGTGTCACAAGTGTCACATTTAGCAAGGGTCCTGTAGGTCAGCTGAATACACCAAGCAGCAAATAACTTCTTCTGGGAGACCCAGAGCACTGGAGAGATAATTGTTGATAGTGACTTGGCAACATAATAGAACAGCAAGATATTTGCAAATTTTAAAAAAGTGTTTTGAGGTGATGAGTTTTCATTTGCTCTGATTTTTTTTGTTTGTTTTTGTTGTTTGTTTGTTTTTTCATTTAAATACTTGTTTGTTTCATGAATTTGGATTTGATGGCAATATTTTTTGCTGACGATCCCACCCCCGTGTGCTGGGTAGGCATT
Organism: Fringilla coelebs; assembly: GCF_963513975.1. NCBI lineage: Eukaryota > Metazoa > Chordata > Aves > Passeriformes > Fringillidae > Fringilla > Fringilla coelebs. The sequence continues at coordinate 7,515,862 of NC_140047.1, read as the reverse complement.
GTGCAATCCAGGCACTGATGGTCCCAGTCTTGCAAATTAATGATATGAATTAAAGACAAGAAATATTGAAAGGATGGAGCACAAGACACTCAAGGATGTGGAAATCCTCAGACTCTCCCATCTCATGACTCCTCTGGTCTGGGGTAAAATACGGCAATTTCTCATGTGTTTGTGTTTGTTATGGAAGTTCTTCTGTATTGTGAACTTGTAACTATTGAATAGTTACTGTAGTCTGGGACAAACCTAAAAGTAAATAGAAGATATCTATTTTATTGTATCTTTTGATATTGAAAAGCATTATAGCAAGCTGATAGTACAATTTATTTTAGGTATTGCATTGTTCCCTGGATGTTATAAAAGTATGTATGTCTGACAGCCACATTTCAGAGAGTTTTTTCAATATACTAATTAATTCTCTTCAAATAAATAGTCATGCAAAAAATGAAATACAACATCAATTTTTAATGGCATCTGCTTAAAACCCTCCCAATCTAGACTTCTGAAGTTGTGTGGGGGTGATATTCACACATCCCTGATAAAGGGAGGATGGAATGTGTGTGTTTTCTTTTCATTTGAGGAATGCGTTACTCCTTAAAAATGTGATTGTGAGGTGCCCTACATGGCCTTGTGTAAAAATAACGTAAGAATCAACTTCATGTGTCTGTGGAGACTGTTGCACTGTGAATCCTGTGCCTGTTACCAGAAAGGGAGATTCTGTTTCCTGAATGGAATGACCTGGTCTCCACCTTGCAGGCTTGTCCAGTTGCAGCAAGTTTGCAGAAGTTGCACTGAAAGCAAGCTGCAGTTCTGCTCTTGCTGCAGGAAACAGTGAGCCCAAGTGACCAACATCACATTGTTTCATGTTCCTCTGCTGAAAGGCACAGCAATGAGCTGACCTAAATTCATGGTTCTCTTGTGAGATGTCAGTCTGCTCTTAAGCTGTTTGCAGCACTTTTATCTGTGAGCTGGCTGTGTTTGATGTTAGTGCTGTGTTATCAGCTGCTGATGTTAAATGGAGAATCATTCTTCTTGTGAAGAAGTGAATTTGTGACAGGTTTGTGAGCAATTTGTGGGCACTGTTTATGCCAGAGTTGGGGAATCCATTACTTTGTGGAAATGACAAGCATTTGTTAGACTTCCTCCCACAATAGTGTCAGAAAAGAGCAGCACTGTGCTTGCCATCCTCTTTTAATGCTTCATGGTTTGTTATTGCTGTGATAGGAAAACACAAGGAGCAGGTTGTAATGTAAGCATTCCCTGTGTTTATTTGTTGGTGGTGTTGTGATAGCCTTCCACTTGATCTTCCAGGAATGTGGGAAGAGTGGAAATCAGGGTGACATGTGTAGTTTTACTCACAAAGTTCCACCCCATGTGCTCTGTGAGCAGCATACTTTGCTATTACAGAGTCCTAATAAACCAATTAATTAAGAAATATTCCTGTAGCACACACTGTGCTGTCACACTGACCCAAAGTTAACCAGCAGCTCTCCATTACAAAGATTTTAATAACATTTAACCATGGTTTTGTTAGTCCTTTGACTAAGCACATCATGATGTATGTGGTGTGGTGGTCTTGGTTTTGTTTGCCCTCAAGACACAAGAATGCTTTTTATTGCTGTCCCAGTAACCAGTCCAAAGTACAGCAAGCAGCTTTACACTTGAAAAACTGTAGCACCCTTTCAGGAAATATCTGCGGCGCCTCAGATTTTTTCAGCCTGCTCACACATTCAGAACCCCGGACAAGCAGCTTAAGATCTGAATGAGATTGTTCACCAAATGAGTTGGTGCAGCATATTAATTTGCTGCTGCTTCTAAATGCCTGCAGTGTTACAAGAGCCTGCAATGGCACTAAAATACCAGGACCTTTGTTGGCTCTAAACTCCTTAAAAGAGAGTTTTAAATTCTTGTCTGCTTGCCGTAGCCTTACCAGCTTTATAAAGAATTTGGAGATCTGTACTTCAGAAAGGTTCTGCATCCTGGCCTTGGGAAAGCTAGTAAGAGCTTTTCCTGGTAGTATTAATTGTCTTGGAGCTTGATTGTGCTCTAGGTTTTACTGTACAGCTGATTATATGAGCCTCCTATTAGTGCCTTTATCTAGATGCTATTGGATATGTTTATTGCATGGTTTTATGCATAGGATTTATGTTGCAAAAATATTTGCCTTTGCAGTTAGGTAAATGTCCTGGGGTGACTTTATGGTGCTTGTAACATAATGTGGTTTTAATGAGGCTGGATGTAGCCTCAACCTGATATTATGTGTATTTTAAGTTACTATTTAAATGCCAGAGTACAACTGATAGGACATTAGACCTTTTTTTCTTTTTTTTTTTTTTTCTCTTTGTCTGGTGAGATAACACACTCCTCCTCAAAACCGATATTCTGCCTGGCAGCAGGAGTGGGATAGTGGGATATGAATTGTTGTCAACAACTGCTAAAAGTTGAAAACTTTAGAAGTCAATTTTCAAGGTCTTGAAGTAGATGATTATATTTAGAGGCTGAACCAAATATATCAGTGAAAGCAAAAAAATGCAGTGTTCCATGCTGTCCCTTGTTTCACTGCTCCTGAATTCAGGCAAATATGTACTTCTAGAAGATGGGGTGAGCAGAGGCAAGTGGTCAGACTGGTGTGACCCAAGTGTGGTTTTTAATCTTGGCTCCAGTAAGCACTGCTCTAAATTGGCTAGTGACTTTCTTCACACCTTTGTCTGAAAACTATATTAATAGGAGGCAGTTTATTATGTAATTTCCATTAGTATTGTAAAGATATGTATTTCTTCAAGGGCAGTGAAAGCTTGAAATCTTTATCATGGTATCATCATTGTTACAGCATGAGTGATAAAATATTCACATGTGTTTTTGGAACCTAAGGAAATGAGATTGTTGTCACAAGAAAACTGGATTACCCCTGTTGCTCAGCTAGGCTTGCCTATCCAGCTTAGGAGTAGAATCTCCTTGCTGAGGGAAGCAGTCCTTACTTAAAGGATCAAAGGATGTTGCTCTTCTAGCTCAGGGTGGCAAAATGTCATTTATTCCTAATGCTTAGGTTTCCAAGCCATATTGGTTAAAAAACCCTGTAATTGTTGATTTATTTCCATAAAATATTCTGACTGTTTTTCTTTGAGAGGCCGGAGGCTGTGTAGGGAGCCAGACCGAAAGGTTTGGACAGTGTATAGCTGCCCTACTTTCTAGAAACTGTAATTTCAGGTTGTCTTGGCTGGCACAGCATGGTCAGCAGAGTGAACTTGAGCTTTGTGTGCCGGGGCTGGGAGTGTGGCTGTCCTGCAGCATCCCTGTGGCACAGGCAGCAAACCGCCGAGCCTCGCTCACCGCGCTGTGGTTCCCCACGGGGCTCTGATTTCTGAGAGCTGGGCCCAGCTCTGGAGCTGCTGGAGCAAAGGCAGCACTCAGCACAAGGAGGCTGCTGTTCGACTGGGGAGTCTTTGCTGCTGCTGCAGCTTGCTTTAAATGCTCTCTGGTCAGGTGCTTGGGCACTTAAAAGGATGGGTGGTAGAGACAATTGTGCTATAAACTCTAGTTCTGCACGTTTCATCTGTGTCATTTATGGGGTAGGGAACTCTGATTTCTTGCCTTTTACAAGGCTGGGTGACACGTGGTTTCTTTATTCTTCTTGTGTGAATGTTTGTTAAGTGTGATGGAGTTAAATTTACCTCTTTCTCTTTAGGTTCTTGTAATTGTCATATGTGCTGTGGAGAATGTCAAGCATCCCTGAGTGAGCAGCCAGAATTGTGACTCTGTCACAATCCTGGGTGCATTGTGCTGCTCTATTGACTCTGCAAACCTGAAATGTGTGTGGGAGAACTTTCTCTTGTAGTCTAGCGTGTAATTTAATTGGTGTTTGTTTGGTAATTTGCCTCAGATTAAATTATTCATTGTCACCACTGAACAAATGCTTTGTATGCTTCTGGTGGGTCAGCATTTTGCACAATGTTTCCCCCTTCTTATTCCACCTACTTTGATGCATTCATTTCGTTTTGCTGCAGTCTTAGAACTTAGAGCAACTTCTGTTAGGAGAAGGGGGAGACTCAGTGGACTTTGAGAGGCTTTGTGCAGTGATTATTTGGTTAAGGGAAATGCGATTACTTTTCCTCAGATTTAAACTTTGATGTAACACAAGCTCACCCTATAGTTAATGGGAATTGTTACCTGAGGATAAACTTCATAGAAATGTCACAGAAGTGAGCATGTGAGAATAGGAAGATAAACTCTCTTCCTCCAAAGCATAAGAGACTGAAGTAATTGAAGAATTATTATCAATAGCAATTCATGCTTTGATGCTCAGGTGGGTGTTTCTGATCTTAGCAAGATGTGTCAGTGGTAGAGCTGCCACATTTGTTTTGGTCTGACCATATTTTAGCTCGGTAATTCTATGGCTGTACAGGTGCTGCTGTCTTTTGTAGAGGAGAAGCATGGCAAGGATCAGCATAGAGTCTGAGTATTTTATGCAAGTTGGATCAGACTGAAACAATGTTTTTGTCAAACTGAGATAAATGGCCCAACTCTAGGACATTGCAGAGTGCAGATGCAGCTGGGGTTAAGCTCTTCCTTGAATGTTTATCAGTGAAAAACTGAGAGGAGAAAGGTATTGGGTAAAAGAAAAATATGTAACAGGATGTTAGAGGTCTGTCTTGGTTGCCATTTTTACAGCTACATGAAGGGCCAGGTTTCATTGTAATAGAACTGTGTGACAAACCCTTTCTTGTGGCTCTTTGCTTGTATTTCTGGCCTAGTTCCAGAATTTATCAATTTTTTGCCAGTGTAGCTTCACTCCACTCCATGGAGTGGAGTCTATGAATAGATAATTCTGAATTATGAAATGCACTTTGAACAGAATATGTTTGTTAGCATATTTTGAAGCAACCGACTTTATTGTTTGAAGACATTTAAAATGTTACACTCTGACATTGTTGTTCTATCCATTGCATTAGATTTCTGAGTTGCATATATCTCTGATAATTTTCCTGTTCTAGAAACTTCACTATTTCTTGGATCATAGTGGAAGCACCTAATCTAATTTCTGGGTTAAAAATGGAATGCAATGGCAGATAGAAATACTTCAGGCACAGCAGTAATCTTATTTGGTCTTGAGTGTGAAGTGGCTCTTGAAAAATCTAGGATTGTATTTGTCATGTCATGGTATTTAAGGTATTAAATGCTTTCTGAAACCCCTTCTACAAAGAAGTTTTTCAGCAGTATGTTCCATTTAATTTTGAAATGAGAGGAGGGAACAGTCAGTTCACATCTTCACTTTTCTTTTGAACTTCAGGAAGGGTTTGGAACACTGGAGTGGGAGAGCTTATTTTTTTAACCCTAGTTATTGCCATTGCTCCAGTGATTCCAGGACTCAGCCTCAAGCTAAGCAGAATTAGTGATGTTTACAGCATTTTTCTTTTCTGAGTATCTGCATAAACATCCTGGAAGGACACGGTGCCTGCACTGGGGTTTGGTCAGTTCTGGCTTCACAGCCAGGGGAGGAGGTAAAAAGGAGTAAAGGCTGTTGTGTTTAGTGAATAAATACATCTTTGCATTAACGTGTGTAGAAAAGAGCTTTGCACACGTGCTCAGTTCTACACCCACCAGGGGATTTATTTAGTGGAGATTAGAAGTTTTGCTGTTGAGAATACCAGGCATACCTGACAAGACCTTTGCTAGTTTTTTTAACTGGTTTTTTTTTGGGCTTATTTTGATTGAGGGAGGCCAAGGACTCTTTATTTGCAAGGTGTAACAATGTTACTGATTGTTTTTAAGTTATGATATTAAAAAAAAAATCAAATTAATCCTCCCAAGGACCTTTCCTAAACTCCACTTGTGTCCTCAGAGCTGAATCATATTCAAAAAGGTTTGATACTAATGAATAAATTTTGACTTTGAGGATGCATAAAACAACTTGGGTATCCTACATGATGAAACCAGTATGGCATTGCTTTGTGGTGAAGTTGGGCAAAAAGCTAATTTCCCCAAAAAAAACATTCCCACAGACTGCTACAGTTTGAAGTATTGTTCTTGTGGATAAGATTCTGCTGCTGTCATTCAGTATGGTTTTGGATAAGAGGGCAGAATTGTCTTTTTTGTGTGTGTTCTTTTAAATGCATCAGCAGGCTTGTTTGGCTTTCTATTGTAGTTATCCACACCATGCAATAAGCAGGAACACTCTATGGCTCATTTCTAATAATCAGTACACAGCTGCCCAAAGGGGAAACCTTGGGCAAGAGCTCTTGTTGATCTTTGTTTTAACAGCTGGTATTATTAAGGGAGAGCTTCACAGACTGGGAGAAAAAAAGAGGATGAAAATCAGTCAACAGTTAATCCAAGATGTGGCCAGACAGCAAAAGATTTACTGGGAATTAGTTCTAAAATTGCATTTGTTCAAATAATTCCAGAAGAAACGAATGGGTGTGTATTAAATGGGGGAAGTGGGATGGTGCTGGGGAACCATCCCACAGTGAAAAGTTGCAACATTTGTCAACTGAAAAACCTTCCTGGAACAACAGCAGCAGTATATTTAGCTTTGTTACCATGCTGCAACTCCTGGGGGAGGCAACTCAGATCTGGAGCTCTTCTGCAGCTCATGATTTATACCCTCCTAGCAGCAGAGCCCCACAAACCAGGAGGATCTGCTCATTTTCAAAGTTCTTGTTTATAATGCATGGAACAGTGAATCCCTGTGGGTCCTTGCAACTTTCAGGCTGCAGCTCTGGATACTGTCAGCAAAAACCAAATCTTTATCCCATTCCTGTTCCCCCAGGAGGAGCAGAAGGAGGAGGCTAGTGTTGCTTTGTTTTGTTTCCTTGTTTTTTCTTTTTTTTTTTTTTTAATGAGATTTGTGGGTTTAATTAATTCTAATGGTAGAGATGCATCATCTTTGTGGATGATTTTAGTAGTTATGAGCCTTTGCTTAGCTAATGAGTCTGGATTTCAAAGGCTAGATTTTGCCTCATATCTAGTACAAATAAGTTCACTTAAATCTGTTGAATTGCACTAGAATCACCAAAAGAAATAGCATGTGCGTGTTTGTATCCAATTTAAATAACTGAACAAGTGCATGAAAAGGTTGAAATGCACTCAGTCCTTCAATAAAAATAGTCCAACTTAACATCTGGCATTAGTTGAAGTTTCTCTCTTATTATCTTGTTCTTTAAGAGCTTTCTTACATCCTGGGTTGTAATTTGCACATTATAATGTATTTTGAAACAAAACTGTGTCTTGTTCTGGGGTTTCTTGAGTGTGTTTTATAAGCAGAATTGTAGGTTTGAAAAGAAGTGTTCCTTTCTGAATGGGTGGCTCGTGACAGATGGTTCTCATTGTGGCAAAGTCATGCAGTGCCTCAAACCTCAAAGTGTATAAATTTATTTGAAGGAAATGAATTGCTGCTGCATCATGGCCATCTATGAAAAGTGTCCTTGGACAGTGAAATGGTGTTTTTTGAGCCTTGCCTTTTCCTTATTCAAAGAGAGCTATAAAATTCATTTTCAAGAGCACAAGAGCATGAAACTATCATGCCTCTAAGAAGCACATTTCCTTTTTCAAAAGGTGCAACATTATCTTTAGAAGGATCTCCCACGGATAACAGTACATGATACCTCAGTATGGCCTTTTCAGGTACCTGTTTGAATAAAACCAAGATAGCACCTACTGCTCCATGATGGATGTACTTCTGTCCATGCAGTCTAGGACATGTAACCCACATAATTTATCATCACAAACTCCCTTGTTCCAAGAAAACAAAGGGTAGTCTTATTGATCCCTCACTATCCACTATTGGTCTCAGTTGCTGTTTCTTTTAATCACCTGTTGCTCATCAGCTCTGTCCTGCTGCAGCTGAACTGATCACATCCTCCTGCCTTCCCACTCCCCAGAATTAATCACTCCTCTCTGTTATCTTACCTCTTTCAGCATCTTTCTGAGCTGCTGCTGTACCAGCAACCACATCCTCTCTCAGATGGTACATCCCCTCTCTCACCTTCCTTCCTGGCTGCTGTGTTAGCACAGTTACTTGCCCTGTTGCTGTGGAGGGACTGCAAGTTCTGCTTTACCACATCCTCTACAGGATACGTAGGGGGAGGAGGAGGTTTGGCTTGACCCCAGGATGGGGAGGGTGGTGGAGGGTTTGGGGCTTCATTTGGTTTGGGCTCAGGTGATAAAGGCTCTTTTTGCTGCAGTGATAAGAGCAGCTCTTGGGGGCAAGACCAGAGGGTTTCTTGCAGGATCACCTGCTGCTTCTGTGGCCTCTGACTCAGAACCTTCTGGCTGCTGCAAAAGGAGCAGTTTCACTTCACAGTTTAAGCTGTCAGCAGAGAGAAGGAGACACTGAGAGTGCGTGTGTGTGAATACCTTGGCAGTCAGTGGATGGCATCGGTTGTACTCGCCCCGGGAAGCTTCTCCCCGTGAGCCACGTGCTGGGTTTTGCATGGCTTCAGTAAGAGGTGTTTGTTAAAGTGGGTCACCATGGCTGTACTCCCAGTGACCTCTCCAGCAGGCAGAGGTGGCCTCTCGCTGACCTGTTGCTGCTCAGAGAGCCACTGTCCCTCCCAGCCCTGCTTTGGGAGCTTGGTGTTGGCTTTGCTGCTGTCACTGCTGTGGGCTCTGAAACCCAGTGCTGTGTGTTGGGCACCTTCTCTACGAGGAGGTCGAACCTTCACCAGTACAAAGCTCACCCCTTTCATTAGTGGGGATGTTCCTGTGCAGCTCTGCTGTAGGTGGATCTTTTAGTGAGATGTTGCAATCAAACTGGTTCCCTGTCAGCCCTGATGATCTGGTTGTGCTCCCAGGACTGGCCATGCCTCAGAGCAGCTGGAATATTCATGGTGCTCCCTAGGTGCTGGCCTTTGTGCCAGCTGCTCATGGTTTTTCTCAGAAGTGTTTCTTGTTGGAATTAAGTCAGGTTTTTATCCAGGTAGGGTTAAGGCATGGCCAAAACCTGCCTGTGGGACAGCTCCCTGGATTAATTAGCAGAAGGGGTCACTCTTGAGTTTGTGGAAGGTGGTTTTTGGGGTGGGGATGAGTGTGGTTGGTCTCAGAAGCAATTACAAGGCTGTGCAAAGGGCCTTGCTATTATACTGGGACAATGTTATTTTCTACCCAAATTAAAACTGGCATGAGTATTAGAACTTATTTTGCTTTCCAGCTTCTGCAAAATGCTGAAGGAGGTTAAGCATTTCAAGGCTGAAATATGGTCCAGAAACTGCTTTATTCATAATGTCTGTTGAAACAGGCAGGACAGTAGAGGTGAGTTTGTCTAGCAACATAAAAGGTTTTTCAACCTAAAACATGGTTTGTTTCCACTCTTGCTTTCTGTCAATTCCCCTTCACACAGATTTGAAAAACATTCAGTTTCCTAGTGATGCAGCAAAGAATCATATTTCTTTTGTGATCTCCTAGCTGGATAAAGTTACCAGGTGAATGGAAGTGATAGCGTAGTTAACCTTGAGGTCTTTATGGAAAAATGTGTTTAGGGAATGGCAATGAAAGGAAGATGGAGATTGACAAGTAAGATGGCTTTTTTCTCTGGTCTATTTATTATTCAGCTCAAGCAGAAATCATGTCTGTTTAGGCGTCCTGGTGAAAAGGTTGGGAGGAATTTATTTAATACTTGAAGGGTAAAATGAAATTAAGCATGTGTAGCTGAAGAGGTGATCTGCATGACAAATGCATGTGATCATAAATAGCTTTGTTAGCAAGAACCGGATGTGTGGGGGAATGGAAGGTTCACTCAGAAACAGCCAGTGAAGCCACAGCACTGTGTGAGTGTGAACCTGGCAGAGATGGTGTCCCTGCCCCATCCCTCTCTGCTCCATGGTGCTGTGAGTGCTCCTTGTCTCTGCTGCAGGAAGGGAAAGGTTGGTGTCCTGAGTTCCATATATAATCAGGGATATTTGTTTAGTGTCATTAACTGAGGGTTTCACTGACTTGCTGACAAGTTTTGTGTGGGAAGCTGATTCTCATCAGTAGTGGCTGAGTCAACAGATGCTGAATTGCTTTGGTATTTTCTACTCATCTCTGTTTTCTGGAAGGCTCTTGCAGTGGTAGCCTGTATTTTATGCATTTTCTTTCATTATTAATTTGCCTGGAGACTGTTAACATTTGCATATATCTTTATTGTAGGTCTCTGAGGATCTGTGATCTGAATTCCCGTGTATTCTGCCAGCACTGGAGTGCCATATGGGACTCAGCCGAGCCTGTGAAGGGCTCATCTTCTTGTTAATTATTTTTATAATTTGAAGTTGTTAAACCATGGAATCTAAAAAAGTAATTTAGAAATTGAACACCGTAATGTATTCTTGATCTTCACTTTAATTCCTTTTTGCCTATGAAAATGAATGAGAGTGTTTAAAAAAAAAAAGATATGGGAGGAGAAGATATGATCAGAGGTAAAAATTAGCTATTAATTCCCCTATTGCTATTTTTGTTATTAATGAAAGTAAACAAATAATCTTGTGAGGAAACAGAATCGAACTCACTGGGGAATGAGATAGTAGAAAGTCTTCAAATATTCTGAGTATTCAAGAATCCTGAGTCTTTTATTGTATTGCTGCATGAGAACTACAGGAGGCATATGCTAAAAATAAAGGCTTTTCATTTGCTATTAGCATCTGAATTTTCAGCATAGTCTTTCTTCATTATTTGTCTCCGTGTTAGCATTCTTAATTTCACAGTTCTGCACTGTCACCCCTGACAGCAGTGGAAAGGGTGACAGTGACAGTTTAGCCTGGATACTGGTACCTGGATACTGGTACAGTAAATGCTGCCAGCCCAGTCTACTCTGGGCAGGTTTGACAGGAAGATTTAAATTGCAGAATTAATTGGTAGATACTCCTAGAATCTAATGTTTTGTTCCCAGTTGAAACCAAGTAGAAACCTGAGTCCCTCTGGCCTGGCTGTGTGTTGGAACTGGGCAGAGTGAGTCTGTCTGGCTGCAGAGAGACTGAGGCTGCAGCTCAAGAGAAAAGTGAGGGCTTCCCCTTATTTCAGTCAGGGTTAAGGCTGAAGAAGCTCCTTAGTGGCAAGTGAAGGTCCATCTTTGGATCTGAATGCTGTATGTTGAACTATTTTGCAATAGATGGAAGCCTTCTAGAAAGAGGAAGGAATATCTCACTGAGCTGATTTTCAAAGACTTCATGAATAAGACTTTATTGCTCAATAATTGGTTGTACTCCATGTTATATGGCCAAGAAACAGGAAGAAGGTTTTTCTTTTGCCTTTTTTTTAAATTCCCCTTAATGGCTAACTTTCCTCTTCCCAAAATACTTTGCATAGCTGGGGAATGTGACTTCAGGAGGGCGGTTGAGAAGTGAAGGGGATTTGACAACTTAAAGTAACCATTCAAATGAAGCAAAGCAAATGGGCAGCACAATTTCCATTTTAAGCATTGTCAGGGTAACAAGCATGGAACCGAATTTCAGAAAGAATGCATGGATGGGAGGTTGTTTGGGCAGTGGTAAAATCACCGGGAGAGAATTAATGGGAACAGAAATGAAGTTATTAAAAGAATTTAGAAACACACTTTGCCTTAGGGTTAAAATAGTCAAAGCATTCTGGGTACTTGGATGTCAAATTCCTGTTCAAGTTAATGACCAAAATTCTACTTCTCTCTTTTGAGCTTTGGTTTTTGTGTGCGTGCTCAAGAATATGTTAAGCACTGAACAGTTTTTATAAGCAGCAGGGGCTCTGCTTTCCCACCTGAGTCAGGTGGATCAGGTCCTGTATTCCAACTCCTCCATCACCTGGGGAAGTTTGTAGTGGTGCATGTTGCTGGCTTTGGGAAGCAGAATCTGATGAAGGGGGTAAGTTACAGTTCCACAAGTTGTTTAATTGCATGCCTATTGTGACAGGCAATTAGAAGTCTATTCTTTTTAGTAAGCTGATACCACAGGAAACACAGGCACTAAAACTGGGAGAAGGTGAGATTTGGCAGGTTGGTAGGACATAGTAACATGAAGGCTGTGGTGGGAGCCTACTGTGACAGACAGCTGACAGTCAGTGCAGGATTTCTGCTCAAAAAATATTCTTAGGTGTGAACCAGTCTCTGAGCCAGAGGAAAGTAGTGAATTCTTCTAGAAAATGTTTTGGTGGTTCTTTTTCTGAGAAAACAGGTGCGGTGTGACCTTTTGTTTCTCCCTCACTGTGGCCAAGTGGGAGCATTCTTACTGAACATTGCATCATATTTCTTGCCTTGTTTTCTTGAATGCTAAAGCCCTGTGGAGTTTATTGTTTCCTAATGTTCTCCCTGACTGGAAGGGTGAGGATGCTGCAAAAACTAACAGAGGAGAGTCTGTGTATTGAAACTGAAAGCTGAAACAGCAGCTCATGGGGCACCTGAGCCCTCTTGCAGCTGATGACTGAACATGCAGAGCTGCAGTGGCACAGTTCACCTGCTAAACCATCTCTGCCAGGGCTGGTGCACTTTGTGCTGAAACATGTGTTGTTCTCATTAGAGTCCAGAATAACTGATGGGGTTTTTTAACTCTAGTTTCCTATTGATAATGCACTTTAGTAATGAACTTTGAGAAAAGTAAATCAATTTCCAAAAAGTGTTTTCAATATTGATTATTTGAAGGCATGATATTGTTATTAACTGCTCTCAAAAATCTCTTCTTGAGTAGTCCCATTTTGCATTGATTACATGTATCCCTGGACTTTGAGATTCCATGAATTGAAGGTTATGCTGTACCATCAACACATTTTGTCCTCTGTCATCCCTTGATTCATTAACTCAGAGCCTTTGCCTACCTTCAGTGTTCTTCCAGATGCATGGAGCGAGGAGGACAATCTGTGTTGTGTCCCTCTGGGCTGCACTGCCCTTCCTTTGGAATCTCATGCTCAGCCAGTGATGGTGTTGCCAATTTTACTGACTTTTTTTCATCCTCAAGGCACTCAGCAAAGGGAAGGGACAATGGAATGCATGACCCCGGTGTAACACACTGCTGTGGGGCGTTGGCTGCTGAGTGAAATGGCACTTGGGCCAGCGCTGTTCCATGCCCAGGAAAGAACAGAAACTCTTCTCTTTAGCAAATTTGCAGAGTTAAACTTCCCCTTGCCTCTCTCTTGATAGTGGAGGTCAGTGCTTGTACTTTTGAGGTGGTTCTGCCTAGAGCTTGGCACGGGGCAAGTGCCTCATCTCACTTTATAAATAGAAATTCAGCATCTTCCCCTGGTTGATCTGTCTGACAGCTGCACCACCGTGTGCTCCTCTTACACTGCTCCTCAGGGAGTTTTATTTCACCAACTTGTCCTCAGAAACAGTCCAGCAGGTCCCTCTCTGGGATGCCAGCCCACACTGAGGCCATTTCAGAGTTTTATTCAAACTCTGATCTAAATGATGCTCTGAGAATTGATTCAGGGTGGGATGGTGGTGGGAGGTTTGGACAAGCCACCACCAGGGTTGCCTTTTCAGGGTGAACCTGCTCTGTTTTGGAATCTGGATTACCTTGAAGGGCAGGATCTCCTTGAAAGGCATTCTTTCCTCTGGGAAACTTTGACCTCTCCTCTTTGGATGGGGTCACAATGGGATAATAAGCTAGTTTATCAGATCACATTTGTACCAAGAAAGGTGGTTAAATTTGCTTACAGGGATTACAGGGTGAATTTCCCTGCCTGAGATTTCCCTTCTTTAAATCAGGAGTGTGTGAATCCATGTAAACTTGTGACTAATGGACTTCCCCATGGGGTATTTATTTTATATGCATGTGTTTATGTTAAATAATGTAAATTGTGGAAGAGTAGGGTGTGGGAGAGCTAGAAGACCTCTTTATCAGAAACCTTAAAAAGGCCATGTTTGCATTACTCTCCTGATTCCAGCATAATCCCAGAGATGGAGAGGTTGTACATTTGAAGCAGAGCAGAAGGTGCTTCTCTGTGCTGGCATCAGACTCCAGGCTGAGCTGGGCCCTGGTCCCATAGGAGGAGGATCATTGTTACCCCTGATTTTGCCTTCTCCCCAGCTGTGAAACTGTGAAATAGAGATTTGTATATAGGCAAACATGTATGCTTTTAGTCTGTGTTCTCCCTTTCTGCAGAATGCACACATCCTCTTTCTGAGTGACTGATGCTACACTGGTTTGAGGGTGATTTATATTGCTGGAAGGAAGGATTTTATTTTGTAGTTTGAATTTTTTTACTTCAGTAGCCCTTAGAAACTTTCTTGTAGTTTCTGGAACACAGTCCTGGAGCACTTAAGGTTCTTTACTATTTTTCTAACTTTATACTATTACCTTTTTGCTGTTCTGCCTCCAGTGCCTCTTTAACTGACACCAAAACTGACATAACTTAAGTGGAAACCTAGTCTGGTTGGGCTGACTTGGTTTGAAATAGTACCTGATGCTAAAGCACAGCAAACACACAATGCACAAACCCTGTGTCCCATTCCACGAGTCTTACCTGCTGATTAACTCCCTTCTTGATGGTGTTTTGCAGATTTTTTCTTCTTAACATGGTTCCTATTTCTCCCCTTCATATTAGAGTTAAGCAGCTTTATTAACAGTTTTTTTTCTTTAATGAAGGTTTATTTTCTATCAGCTCCTGTCTGTTCAAGGCTGGCAGAGTCCCTCCTGCCACCAGTGTAACTCTGTCACAGCCAGATGTGCTACAGAGCAGAAAGTGGTATTTGATAAAAGCAACATATTCACAAACCAGGCTTTGTTGTAGCTTTCAGTTATTTTTCTGCTCTATATCTAAATGGAGTGGGCTTGTCTGGCTTTTGTATCTCAGTGATAGCTCTGCAAACTGAGCCACAGGGCCAAATCTTTTGCAGAAAAGCATTTACTTGTGTCAGAATCTTTGGTAGTGGCAGCTCAGCATCCCACCCCAAACCTAGTGCTGTGTGTAGTTTTTTGGAAAGCATGGTAAATCTAATTTGTAGATTGTACAAACTTAGTCTCTATTTTCCTTGTAAACCAGAATGGAACCTGATGCCAAATAATTTAGGCTGATATTAAAGCCCTTGTTTATTTTACAGTGTATGTCTGTCAGAATAGGTATTCAATGTATTACACTTTAAAAGTATTGTAGAAACAGTAACTTCTGCAAAGCTGTGTGGAATGGACTGTGGAATTTGAGTGCTGTTGAAGTAACCAAATTTTGAAAAATAAGGTGATTATAATTGAAATCTGCAGATTGTAATAAACTGGCTTGGATAATTAATTTGGATTTAGAGTTGCTTAATTTCTCTTGGCATTTGCAAATCCCAGACCGACTTGTGGAATGTTCTTGATTTCATTGAAAACATGTGTGACTGTTTTTGAGGGCAACAATATTTGAAGAACAAAGCAGTATCTGTATCTAAATGGAGGTGGACAAGAAAACTTTCAGAAAACATAGTTTATGTCATTTTGGGGGGCATTGTGTCATCTGGTTTAGAACAAACAGGCTACAAAGGAATTGAAGTCTTCTCTGTAAAAAGATTAACTGTTCTGATAACATTTTAAATTCATAGCACTGGCAAAGCTGGGGTTTAAATCTACAATTTTCATATGAAAATAAGAATTATCAATTAGGAGTAGTTCCCAAATTCATGGAACTTCTGTTAGTTCTTCAGAGTAAAACAAAATGCTGTGGAGTATTTATTTCTTATCCTAGGGGTAAGTATTTATATCAGAAGATGGTATTGTATAGAATTGCCAGTATTTCTGGAATGAAACTGATTCAGAAATGAGTAATGAAGAGTGTTACTGAATTTGGCTTGTGTTAAAATACAGATTTCTGTTGATTAAAAACCTGTCTCACTATAAAAGTATCTAACTGGTAATGGAAAATATTAACAACACTTTCTGTATGGTGATACTCCCTTTGTAAATTAATTTTGTCTCTGTGTTCAATGAGACTAAACTTTTTTTTTAAAATTCATTGCAGGACCAGTTTGACAACTTAGAAAAACACACGCAGTGGGGTATTGATGTTCTGGAAAAGTACATCAAGTTTGTAAAAGAAAGAACAGAGATTGAACTCAGCTATGCAAAACAGCTTAGGTAAGTTGATATGTAAAATTCTGGACTTCTGTAATCAGCTCCAAGTTTGCTGTGTCAGTGGTGTTTTTGTTTATCATAATGGCTTTTAGAAAATAGCTTTAATTTAGAGATTGGAAAGTAAAAGTTAATTTAAGATCCTGTTGTATTATATCTGCTAGTAATCATATGTTTTGCAAAAAGAGGTTATTGAGGTGGCTGAGCAGCACACTAGGGCTTACTCACAGTTTATGCATGATTAATGGCTCAGGCTTTGAGGACTGCACTGTAATGTTTTCCATGAAATTGGGGCTGCTGTGCAAAAATGCTGAAGGGTTTAAGCATTCAATGGAATAATGATCATTTGTTAGGAGAAGTTTAGGTTTTCTTTTACTAAGACAGGCCTTTTTTTCAACGTGCATGGGGAGGAATTACAGGTCAGAAAGTCAGCCCAGCCCTTGGTAATTTTTCCTATGTAGTTAAGAAGGTTACAGCCTGAGATTTGAATTACAGTTTTATAAACATTTGAGGTATCTTCTGATCAGAGCAGAGATTTTTGTGAATTAATCCTAAATAATTGCTGCTGGGTATTTTCTATATGTCCATGTCTGGTTTGATTGTAGTCAGAGACGAGAATGTGTGAACCAGACAGAAAAAATCTTCCTTGAGGTCAGGTCCTGGGGAAGAGGTGCTAAGAACCCTCCCACAGGAGTAGATATCACCTTGCTTTTCCCAGTGAGGTAGAAAAAACTGAGAATTGATCAGGGGTGAGAAGGGAGTATAGCACATAGGGGGTCCTGCTGAACAACATTTTGTTGGCAGCCACTAGTGACCAGTGCTAAACTGGAAGTGCTGGTGTTAACTGGGAGGGAGACAGCAGGAATAATTATTCCTAACCCCTCCAGTAAACTCACCTTTTATTTACATGGTGATAAGAAATCTTGAGAGCTCTTTCCATTATTATTGGCTTTGAAAGAGATGGGGTCTGAGGTTTCAGTTGATCTGTGTATTTAACACAGTGTCTATTTCAATTAAAAAAAAACAAAACCCAGAACTTGCTTGTGTTTGAGTGGATTGGAGATGCACAATGGCCTGTGATTCATGAGGAGCTGGTAGTAGATAAATCCCTGCCTTGATGGCTGTGTGCTCTCCCAGGGGAATGCCAGGAGGGTTCCCCAGGGTTTCTGCTACAGACAAGCAGGAAATAGAAAATGACTCGTGCAGGAACAAATTGCTCACATCCTATGGAGAGGAGCAGGGGTTGAATTACAGAGGCAAAATGAGCTGGAACAAAGAGAGTGTGACTGGACTGGGAAAGCCCAGCAGAGTATCTGGGTGAGCTGGCCTGTCTTAGGAACAATCCTGCACTGGACTCACTGGAGTATTCAGGATGACAAATTCCAGGTACAAAGAGCTTAATTATTAAAATAAACACCCAAACAACACATAAACGAAAGTGAAAGATTCTTTTACCTGTGACCATGTAGAAACTATGAATTCCTGAGCTTTATTTCTTATTCTGTTCTAGACTTCCCAAAAAACCATGGTCTATTTGTTTCCTGCCTCTCTGTTTTTTCATGGTTTGAGGACAAATACATCTGTCCCCAAGGAGCTCTTAAACACAGGGTTGCTTGCAGACATCTGTGAAGTTAGAACTATAAAAGAAAAAAACAATAAAAAATGTGGACTTGTCAAGTGTTGAGGTAAAACAGTGCTGGACATTAAAAAATAAAAATAAATCATGCATCTGCTTTTATTTAATAAGTGTCCTTAAGCCTGGTGCAAACCATTTTTGTACCACATCCATTTGGTGTAAAAGGGCTGCATCACATCACTGCATGTCATAACATGCAGAAAATGTTATTAAGAAGAGACAGGTTAACTCCAGGTAGTCCTGTGGATATAACTCAATTTTGTTTGTTGTGTAAGTAAAGCTGCTGAAATTCATTTCCTTCTGTACAACTTGTATTTTCTGTTCCATCCCTGGGTTACCTAACTAGCTATTGCTCCTCTCTATCTATCTACATCTCAGCCTGGTCATCTACTGAAGTTAAATTTTCTTCTATTTAAAAACATTTCTTTTCTTCTTCTTTGTAATTCTGCTAATGTATGTTTAATATTTTAGGTTAGATTTACATACCATTTACAATTAGCCTGGTTTGGGAGTCCAGATCTGACTTGGTTATTTTCTGAATTGTTTTGCATTGTATTTATTGAATCATTAAGCTAGGCTGGAATGTAGAAACAATGGTAGAATGCTTATTTTAGGTATTTTAACTTCCATGGGACCCTGATGTGCTGGATGCTGTGCTCCCAGTGCTGAGGTGCTATGTCCTTGTCACTCCCTTGCAGCACATGCACTCAGAGCATCACAAAGGGTGTCAAAACCCTTGCCTAATGTGATGATGGATAGATGACCTCAAGGAAAATGTCTTGGAAAAAATGCTTCAGGTGTCAGGATAATCTGAGAATCAGAACCCCTGATGTCTGACATCTTTCTCTCACATTTGTCACCCAAGTTGAAATATGGGAGCAGAGAAACAAGCTGGAAAGGCAGAAAAAATGATGCAGAGTGAAAGGCAAATAGAAACACTCATGGAGATGGGTGCTCAGAGTGGCACAGAATCTTTCCAGAGCTGGTTTTATTATGTGTTAGCTCCCTCTGTAATCATTGTTAGCACTGAAGGTGTCACTGTCACTGCTTCCTGGGCAGTGCTGGTGGTGCCACTGCACCAGGACATGCTGAGCTCCAAAAATACTTCTGGGTTTTTGTGGGGGTTTTTGTGTGTACCTGCTTAAACCCCTGCATCTGATTTTAGAAAACAGCAAAAAATAATTAGAGAACTTCAATATATAGACTCAATTTGTATGTTGTGTAAATTGCATAGAAGATAATGAAGTGTTTAACCCAGATGCTAATCCTTGGTAAGTGGTTTTTGTCTGTGAAAGCAGACTGTGGATTTTTCCCCCCCCTCAGCTCTGTAGCATTTCTGCACCTTTAAAGATTCACAGGAAGCCAGTTGCTGTGTGTGTCAGAATTAATTGGGCAGCATGACAGTGCAGGGAGGTGGAGTTTTGACTGTGTGAAAATGCCTTATTACTGTAGCCTTCTGTGCTTTTTTCTTGTGGTTTTTCCTTTCCCCTTCAAGCTGGTGCATGGGAGGAGGCATTCCCATGGCATACAAAGGGTGCTGTAAAATTTATTTTCATCATGCAGAACAGTTTGCAGAACCCTTCCCAGGCTGGTGTTTGGTGGAAGCTGCAGAACTAGAGAAGTTAATTTTTTCAGAGCATATTCTTGGAGAGAAGGCAAAGACTGAGAGGGAAATACTCATTTGGATCCCTTCCAGTCAAGATACTTAAATTTTGAGGAACACATGTTTGTCTGTGCAAATCTGCCAGAGTTCTGGCTGCTCCTCTGTTGGGGCAGATGCTCCTTAATTCCCCAAGGAGAACAAAAGGAATAAGAAATGTGAGATGGGAGGCCCTGCTGTCCCCAAGTCAGCAGCAAAACCAGCATCAGCAGGGAGTGGGTTACACCTTTGAAAAAGCAGCTTCATTACAACTTGATGTATTCTGGGACTTCTCCAAAGAGTTTGGCATGGAGTTGATAAAACTCAGTCCTCCTTCGGACAATGATTCCATCAATACTCCCTGTGTGCTGCTCTTCATCACTGAAACAACCTTGTAAAACTAAACCAAATGGCTTCCCTTTCCCAGCAGGGTGAGAGGCTGCCAGAGAGAACAGAGTAATGGGGCTCACTTTAGGACAGAGGAGCACTGAAAAGCCCTTAGAATTGGTCAGCTCTGTGCTGTGCACTGGTTGGAGGGTGTGCTGTGCTGCAGTGCACTGTGCATCCTGGTGCTGACACCAGCAAGGTGCACTCAGGGCCAGGTGGGCAGCACCTTCCCAAATCCCTGGATTTGCTGCTAATGAGAGGCTTGTGGGGCAAGGAAAGCCATGCAATCACTGTCAGATGTGCTCTCAGCAAGCTTCAGGTTTCTTATTTAAGATACAATCACTCCAAGAGCATATTGGTGTTTTAAAATTAAATCAGTAGTTGGCTGGGGGATAATGAGATGCAATCATCTGTGCTAATTAGGATAATCAAATGTCACACTTCCCCCAGCATTAGTTGATAATCACAAAATGAACCCCCTTTTGCTGTCTCAGTTCAGCTTCCCACAGCTTTGTGAAGGTTTTTTTTTGCCTTCTAATCATCCTGCTAAAGGCAGGCAAACTTGCCTGGCCAAGAGTGTCATCTGCTGCCTCAGATCTCCCTTTCCTGGGATGACTCCTACTCTAAAAGAGCCTCTCCTCTAGATCAGGTGAAGGAGATCAGTGTTTCAGCAGAGCCACAACCCAGGTGTATCAACTTCATGACCTTTATTTAGCAACTTCTTGCCTTCAGAATCTGCTACTTTGTTGTAGTTAGAGACTGGAGCACTGTGCAGCCCCTTCTTAGAGTGTTACTGCAGCACAATCAAAGCCTGATTATAGTCATGCTTCAGGAGAGGTATCTGCTCACTGCAGATAAAAACTCCAGCCTCACAGCATGTGTGTGCAGCTAAAGATCAACAGTAAGCTTCAAAGGATATTTTAAAATATTATTTTCTATTTCTGTATTTTTAATTGTAGGAATCTTTCAAAGAAATACCAACCCAAGAAAAACTCCAAAGAGGAGGAAGAATACAGGTATGTTCATGATCCCCTGCTGGGTGAGCATACATTGATGGAGGCATGGCAAAGTTTGGGTCATCACCTAGGATATGGCTTCTAAAGCCAAGGTTTGAATGTCAAGTGTAGGAATATAGACATCACAGATGCAGAAACAGCCTTGTGGGGTAGATACTAAGCAGTGGGTTTGGCCTGTAACTACTCAGTTCCCTTATGTTGCAGTTTCTGGATGCCTGGGTTGGGGTTTTGATTTCATTTGTTTTTTAATGTGCCTTAAAACCTTCAAGCCAGACTGATCCTGGTTCTCTGAAGTGAAGAACCAAATTCATATCTGCTTTCAGCAGGAGCAGAAGCAGTTGTTAATTTTAGCATGAAACTCGAGCACTCTGTGTAAGTATTAAATGACTCAAACAGGCTGACAACACAGATTAGTAATTTACAAAAGGAGTAATGTTCAAACACCACAGTGAGTCCTGCAGAGCAGGATGGAGGGTTGTACTCCCAGTATCCTGGGGCTTGCTGCTGTTGAAGGATGTGGCACAGCCTCACCTGTCTGCTTGTGACTCACCTGCTCAGACCTGTCCCCATGGCAGGGGATTGATGCTGTGCTCTCAGACAGCAGCAGAGAGCTCAGCTCCTTCTCTGAGGAGCAAGGTCCCAGAGATGAGACACCACAGGTCCCTAAGAACACTCCTGCCCTTGGAGAGAATTAAGATATATTCTTTAGGAAGAATTTTCTAGAAGATGAACTTCCCACCAGACTCTAAATCAGAGCAAGAACCTTTCCCCTTGGAGCACTGTGACCCCAGAATTTCTCAACGTCAGGGTTTTGTAATGCAGATCTGAAGGAAGGCATGGCAGGGGCTGACCCTCAGCCTGGTGCTCCAGGAGGCTGCTCTGCCTCTGGAGAGCCCAGCAGCAGCCTCAAACCCTTGACCTTGAAATTTGACATGTTTCAAAAGAGATAGGATATGGCTCCAATTGGATGATTATATTAATACAGATTTTTTGGGTCAGCCCCCCAAGCTGCTCTATACAGCTACTCCAGTGGCTTGTGAAACAGAGATAACAGGCTTTTTGCTTGCTTTTTAATTTATTTTTAGTAACATTGTTTGGGAATCAGTTATTTATGCCATTGTTTCCTGAGATATTGATATTTACACAAGGAAGATTATGTTACCAGCACAGTGGCTGTTATGGTCTGTACCCAAGATTAGGAATAAATCTGCCTTTGGATAGCTCTACCATAAATGGGTATTTTGAGTTTACTACAATGGGTTTTGGCACATCCTTCATTGCTGAAAAAGGATATTGGAGCTGAATGATTCAATGTGATGTGGCACAGAAGATCCTGTGCATCCTTTGCCCTTTATAAATACAGTGTTCACCTCAGTGTAGTTACTTCATGTCTCAAAACAATGTCTGGGGATTTGTCATGTGACCTTTGGATGCCTCAGATGCTGCTTGGAGACAACCTGGCTAAAAAATCAGCTTTTTCAAGCTCATTGTCAATCTCTAGTTCTGTGCCTTTTTATACCTTGGGATTTTTTTTGCAACTGGGATTTCTCTCATTTCACATTTTGACTGTGAATGTTTCTGCTTGTAACATTTTTAGCCCCTTTTAGTCCCCTTTTTAGTTTCTTCTGTTTTTATTTTCATCTGATGCCTTTTTCATCCCTACTTGTACCACTCCATTCTATTTCCTCTAAATATCTCCATCTTTGCTTTGATTTTTCACTTTTAGGTGATGTTACCAGTGCAGGCCACTACTATTTTACAATTAGAATGATAATAACAACAACAACAATAGTTTTTCTAGTATGTAGTAGTGTCTTGCTGCTGGCTCCCAGCTGCCCAGCACAGCCAGCTGGGGTATTTAAATGCAG
The DNA here is from genome assembly GCF_963513975.1 of Fringilla coelebs. Lineage (NCBI taxonomy): Eukaryota > Metazoa > Chordata > Aves > Passeriformes > Fringillidae > Fringilla > Fringilla coelebs. The sequence goes on along the minus strand of NC_140047.1, from coordinate 7,493,345 downwards.
CTCTGTTGGCACTGGGCTGAATATACCAGTGACATAATCTGCTGCTTCAAAATTTGTGTGCACAGATGTTTCTTCCTTTCAATAATACATGGAATGCTCTATGGGAGATTATTTGATATGAAAAAATAAACCTTGTGATGGAAGGTACTAAAAAAATATGGGTTGACAATGAACAGCTGGTTAGTAAAAACTCGACTTATTTGAAAAGTTTATAAACTATATCTGATTTAAATCAAATTTACACTATGAAAAACTTTCTTTTCTAGGCTATGCTGGCCAAAATTTTGCTTGCTTAGACAGGATTTATCCAGGTAGGATATACTGATGACTCTGTGCACTGAACTGTAGGAATTGAGAGAGTACAACTAGAAATGTTTGGTGAGTAGAGATTAGAAAACTGAAGCCCCAGAGCTGTGCTGATAAAGAACCTGGCACTCTAAAGTGGTGATATTTTAAGGGCCAGTGTCAAACTGTCTAAATTGAGATAGACTTATCAGACAACTGTCAGTGTGTGGGACAGGCTTCCTTTGGAGAAATTCCTTCCAGTGAATCTGTGCTAATTCATAGCAATGCTAAGTGCTTAAGGAGGATCCCAGCTCCCTTTCCTCTGTGTCTGTCTGAAAAAAAAGGGACTAAAACCAAAATGCATTTCTGTCCTTTGCAGGTACACATCAACTAGAGCCTTCCTAGCCACTTTAAATGAAATGAATGACTATGCTGGACAGCATGAGGTCATCTCAGAGAACATGACCTCTCTGATCACTGCAGAGTTAACACGCTACGTGCAGGAGCTGAAACAGGAGAGGAAATCGGTAACCCATCCTTTTTTATTTATTATTCACAAGGAATTGCTATTTAAGACAGCTAATTAGTGGTAGTGGAATTCAATGTTAAGTGAGATTTATTTGTAGTTAATAAACATGAGCTGTGCTAATGAACCAAGCATTAAAGAATTGGGTTATGTGCCCTGGCCAAGTCGCTGAACCGTTTGAATCAAATGTTATAAAATCAGACAGGAATGCCTGCAGGAGAATCCCTCCTAAATAAGGTCAGAGACCCATCTGTGCTTAAGGCTCTGCTAGCCAAAAGCTTGCTTGGGGAAGAGTCCAGCAGCACTGTGTAAAGCCTGAAATAAACAGAGGAACTGCAGTGCTGAGGCTGATTGAGAGAATTATTTGGATTTTGATTCACATTTTTTGTGCTTCTCAGCCAGATCTGGCCAAGGGGACTCTTTAAAAATTATTTTAATAAGAAATAGGGAGTTTGTCTTCTTTGAAGGTGGGGAATGTGGGTTTCAAGCTGTTGTCCTTCAAGACTGGTGGAATTAATAGCTTTATGTTAGTGCTCTATTGCAGTTGGTACTTTAGGGACCTCTGTGCCTGCTACACTGAATGTTCAAAGCTGATTAATTTGCACATCACCAGCTCTGTAAAATGGATAGTTGAGATGTGATTTCCTTCCTTGCCTTGAACCCTTTTATCTCCTGGATGTGTGAGCACAGAAGAAGGATTCTAAGCACTACAAATACTCACAGAACAGGTATAAAGTGACTAAGCAAAGTGCAAAGAGAGCATCAGAGCATTATATTTCATATCCAAGCTGTCAGTCTATTTTGGAAAGTGCAAAAATACTCCTGCAGAACTTATACATTTATAAATAGTCCCACTAAACACTAAGCATGTGTTGAGGTGCTGTGTGGGAGCAGAGCCCTGGAAATCACCACCTTTTTCTAAGTATAGCATTAGAATGATAATTCTGTCAACAGAGGAAAAGAATATATAGACATTCCTTTAATCTGCAGAATGGTGGGTAGTGTTTCAGGGACAGCATGGAAAGATCTTTTACTTATAGCTGTGATGAGAATGTTTTCTCAGCCCCTCTGTGACCTTGTATGCAGCATGGATCTGTACAAAAAGGAGGAAAAAAAGGGAATAAAAAGCAGCATTCTAGTGTGGCATTTTTCTGTCAACTCTTATGTTTTTACCTGTTTTTTCAATTACATGGGCATATACGTTGATTGGAATATCTAGATGTTCTAAGTACCATGGAAGAGGGCTTGCAATATTTCTTGTAAAGAATTTGAGCGGTAACTATTGGCTTTTTGTTTTGTTTGTAAACTTTTCTAGTAAGTGTGGCTCATATAAGTAAGGGGTGAATGACAGGAAAATTAGTTTAATATTGGCCCAGTGATAAAAACATGGGAACAGCAAAAAGCAAGTGAGTGTATTTACCTGCTGTTGCTGATAATTACTGGCCTTTAACAGAAAACAGTTGTCAGTCACAGTTGTTTTGTTCTTGCAACATAAATCAAGCTTATAGGAATTAGGAATCCTTGTCTGGTTCCTGTAGATTTCTCATTCATGAGAAAACAGTGTTGAAAAGGAAACTGTTCCCACCCTCAGGCATTTTTCATACACAGCCTCTCACTTCATCCTGTAACAGCATTGATCCTGCTGAGATCTGCAGGAGGGGAGGGTGGATATTGTGTAAATATTACAGAGAGCTGCAGCTTAGGCAAAACCTTTTATGATATCAATTAATGAATGACTTGGTATTTCCAGAAATTTTGTTGGCAGAGTTCTCGTGCTCGCTGTTTGTTCTGCCATCAGCTGCTGTGCTCCAGGTCCAAAGAATCATTTGGATGAGCCACTCCTGGGGCTGGGTCCATGTGTAGGAGTTGGGAGACCCACATTCTTCTCCACTGAGTCTTGAATTAAGTCATTCAGGTGTCCAAATACCTGTAAAATGGTAAAATTTCCAATGATTTCAGCATGGCTGTGGTAGATAAGGACCTTTGCTCTTTTGGTTACTTTCCCACCTGGAAGATGGAAGTGATACACAGAGGTGTCATAACTATAAATGTGTGAAAGATGAACTCAAGTCCAGCAGAAAGTGGTCAGGCAAATCAGAATGGGGTTGGAAGGGATCTTAGAGCTCATCTCATTCTCCCCCTGCCATGGGCAGGGATAACTTGACCAGCCTGCACCAAACCCTGGCCAGCCTGACCTTGAACACTTCCAGGGATAGGGCAGCCCCAGCTTCTCTGGAGCCTCAGCACCCTCACAGGGAAGAACTTTTTCAAATATCTCTAAATACAGCTTCTGTTTCCTAAGGAAACTCCAGCAAAAACAGGAGTGTTTGCTGGAGTCGTGGGCAGTGAGTGTGGCTGATGATCTTTGAACACATGGGGGCTGCTGCCTGCCTGTTCTGCTCTGTGTTCATGCTCATTTAGCTCTATTGATTCAGGTGGAATTACACCAGCAGATGATTGGGGTCACACAGTAATAAATCACTTCTTGGGTTTTCCTTGACAAGTGCAAGCCCCTGGCTTGTAAGTGGTGCAGAACTGATGCTTTATCATGCCTTACATTGGTTTTATGCTGGGTAAAATTCATTTGGCACGCAAATTGTACATATGTTGGGTTTGTTTGGCTCTCTGAAAGGTGTGCTTGATGGCTGCCTATGTCATGTTTTTTCTATAAAAGATGGTTGATAGTGGTGAAAATCAGGAAAGAAGCAACTGATCAAAACCAGACAGGACAAGTGTGCAGGTTGGACAAGTGGGATGATGTGCAAGGTCAGTGCTTTGGTGCTGTTCAAAAGAGAGATACCTCTTTTTTCCTTTGATCTGATTTAGAGCTTGGGAGGGTTCTGGGTTACCTTTACATTTTTTTAGATCCTGTGCTTTGTCGCATGATGGCTTTTGACCTTTAGAAAGTGGTTACAAAAAATCAGGCAAAGGCTGCTTGTGTGAAACTTGAATATCTTTAGGAGCAAAGGTAAATCAGTGACTTTATCATATTACACATTCCTCTTCCATAAGATTCCTCTCAATGTTGTCAGTGTACCAAATGGATTGTTTTTCCCTCACAGTCACTGAAGTCAGGTACACACCCTGCCTGCTTTTCACACAGTGAGAGGGAGAACTCCTTGTGTTGTTTCAGTTCTTCCCAGCTGCCCAGTGAAGTGAAACTCTTTATAGTGCAGTTCCTCACTTGAACTTCTTCATGTACTCTCTCAGTCTTACTGTGTTCATGCTCTCTCAGGAGAAATTCTCTTCCTCAGGGTCCTTGTTAGCTGGTTAAAAGCTCAAATTTCAGTTCTGTGTTGTGTGAAGGGCATGTCCCATCCAGATTCCTCATGAGGTTGTTGAGGTTAGATGCCCATGACTGAATTGCTGTTGGAAGATGTCATCAAGTCACACACATGGGGTGGGAATCACCTCTGAGAGGTTCAGGGAAAGAACTTGCTTCTGCTGTCATGCTTCATGTCAACCCAATGTCACCAAAGCCTTACTTTGGGGTGGCTCTCAAAGGTGTCAAGTTTGACCTGGATGATCTTGAAGATCTCGTCCAACCTTGTGTTCTGTGACCTGCAGTATTACAAAATTGGCTTTAATCTTGTCCATCTTTGACAAAAGAAAAGGAGGTGATCCTGTCATGTCGAGATGTGAAGTAAAGTCCAAACACTCAAGCACTGACATGTAATACACTTCTAGGTTGGAAATGTGTAAGATTTAGTGCAATACAACAGAAATGTACTGAGCCAACCATTGAGATTTTCTGTTTGTTGGCTTATTTTTTTCCCTTGACACTTCACAGGACATAGTTGATTCATACATCCAACTATGGCTGAGGAATCCATCTAATTCTGTAATTTGGATAGAAATTCAAGAATTATTTCCTGGGGCCATTCTGATTTAGATCTCTGGTCATAAACTAGGTCTGAGTCACAGCCTCCTCTGGCAGCAGCTGCTCTGGGTAGCCCCTGCTCATGGCAGCTTTGCTAAAAATGTATTTGGGAGTCATGAACTATCCCTCTGATTACTGCTGCTGCTCTCACCTCTACCTCCACCTCCCCTTGGGGCTGGTCTGGCTCCATACAATCAAGCATGAAAGTCAGGTAGAAGCCAAGGGCTTTGCTGCAGACTGAGCTGCTGCAGCACTGGGATTCTGTGGTTGGGAGAGAATTTACCTGATGTCAATACATTCCATTTTGTGTGGGGATAGAAGGGGAACAGGGAATGAATGAATCCTTATGGGTACCATGGGGGCAAAACAGGTCTGGTTCTTTATGGTGGACCCTCCTTGTGTGCATTCATCCAGGGGGTGCCTCTCAGAGGACTTTCTGTTTCTTGTAGGTTCTCAGGTGTTGATGAAAAGTAAATAATTGGAGGAATTCTGTCACGTTCACTCATTCTGAATAGTGCCCTGTTCTGCAAAGAGTCCTGTGGTTTTCCAGAGGATTTCTCCAGCATGGAGCAGGCATGAGGCAGGGTGGCAGCACACAGCCCTGTCAGGAGCACAATGGATTTTTCCATGTTGCATTTGGGATGTGCCTCCAGATCTGTGTGTGTTTGGAGCACAGCTGTGCTTTGTGCTGCAGGGACACAGAGACATTGCTGCCTTCCAGAAGTCACAAACCAATGACCAAGTGAGGGGTGGGAAAAGGAAAGTGACAGTGAAAGGAAGTGATTTACCAAACTTCAGATTGATGCAATTCAAACTAAGCTTTCCCCAACTCATATTTTGTGACTAACCCACTTCCAGCTCATTGCCCTATGGATGAAGGTCTTAATTTTAATCTAAATATAAAAGTATTTATAGGAATTTGTTGTGCTTGATAAATACACTGCACAACAGTCCTACTCTAAATATTCATCCTCTTTCTTGTGAGCTATTTCAGCTGTATTTTGTTAAGTTAAATTGGACCAGTAGAGTGTTAAGTGGTAATTATTAAAAAAAAAATTAAGAAAGCAGAAAATTACTTAGGAAAGATCAAAATAAATTCTGTGTTCTTATTGAGTGTTTGTTGGTTTTCGCCAAATTATGGATAGTAAATGCAATGAAGCTGTGTTGAATATTGGTGTGTTATCATGGAATTGTGCTGTGAAGGGAAAAAATAAGAGCTTATTATGGAAGCTTCCAAAGCAATTTTGTGTGGGAAACTAATATCCCACCCAACTGAAAGGTATAATGTGACCTTTGGATTTAGCAGGATTCAAAGTTAAGACCACTGAACTTCATATCCTGCTCTTCCCAGTTTTGACTGGGTACATTGAGCTATGAAATGATAGCCCAAATAAATAAATTGGCTTCTGTTTACAACATGAAGGAATCAGATTGGCAAAACAAAATCTGTTTACTAACAAATGCAGGTCCATTTTCTGTGAATTAGCCTGAATACTGCTCTGCACAGCAGGAGCCCTTTAGAGGGACAAGATGAGAGATGCCTCCTATGAGCAGTAACATTTCCTGCTCAGTGCATGACTGAGAGATGCCTGAGGCTGAGGGGGTTGAGCATTGGCCATGGATGTATTTTTTCCCTTTGTGTTCTGCCTGTACAGCCACAGAGATTGGCCTGAAAAGAAAGAGCGAGAATAAAGCCAGATGAGTGGTGCATATGTTAACTGTGGAGAATGGTGTTCATCCAAGCCTGTGGTACATGTGGGCACATTCAGCTGGCATTTTTGCTGATATTTAATATTTTATATTTCTGTTGCAAGTTTTGGTACTTCTGTATAGGTGAATGTGTGCATGAAGGGTCTATGGAAACAGCTAAAAGTATTTCCTTGCACATTAAGGCATTAACTTGTACATCTTCGAGTTTTTGTAGTGCAAGTATTCCACAGGAATGCCACAGACCATTTGAAATGACATCTTTTAACTGTGGATCAGTGGAAGGAGAGCTTGCTGACAATGCTGGGAATGAGAAGAGGTGGAAGCTAGAGCAGCATGTTCCTCTAATTTCATTGAAGGATATAAAAGCACAGACAACTTTTGACACCATACTTTTAGTAGTAATGATGAATCTCCCTTTGAAAAGCCCTAGGTTTGCTTTTGTGGAGCACTTGGGCACAGGTGAGCTTTTGAGGACCAGATTAGTCCCTAGGGATGGGTTTGAGGAGGGTACATGATCTCCAAGCAGCCTGTGTGTTCACTGGTTCCAGGGCCTTGCTGCCCTGCAGAGAGATGGTTCAGCAGGAGCTCTCCAGGAGCTGGCCAGAGCAGCAGAGTGCTCCTGAGGATCCCTTAGCTCTGCTGCCATGGAGCTGTACTGGAAGCTGCAGGATTGTCTCTGTGCCTCAGAACAAGTTCTGAGTTCCAATTCCCAATATAAGGACTTTATCTGTCATATGTAGCATGAAAATGACAAGTCACCATAAATATTACTGCCACAGAGTCTCTTATGGTTGTGCCAATCAGTCAGTCACCAGGCAGTCACAGAATTTGGTTTGGAAGGGACCTTAAAGATGATCTCATTCCAACTCCCTGCCTGGGGCAGGGACACCTTCCACTGGTCCAGGCTGCTCCAAACCCCACCCTTCCCTCTGTTGTTACAGCTCAGTAACAACAGGGGCAGCTACTTCAGGTTGTCTTGTGCAGCTGATTTGGAATTTGAAGCCTGGGAAGCTTTGGTCCATAGTGTTTATTAAATGGAATTTCTTTGGAATGCACCACTCCAGGAGCAGATACTTCCATCAAATTAAGTTCAGTCTTGAACAGATATTTGTATAACTTATTTCAGGCTTGACCAAGTTGATAAGAATAATGTTCCTATGGATATTGCAAAGGAGAACAGGGTTATGCCCCAATATTAAGTAGCTGATGAATATGTGTTAAAATGGTCACGAATTTTATGTCAGCATTCACAGGACTGCCTTATGCCCCTCTTACTACAACTGAGAGAGATAAGACCTCAAGAACATATTGCTATTTTTGGAAAAACAAAGATTTCTGTGGAAGAGACTGTTTCCTGTCTTTGCAGCCAGGAAAAGAAAAACATTTGACCAGGATTTTTGCAAATGTTGCTGAGAAAATCAAGGAAAAAATAGTGTTGTCTTATTTCCGTCTCTGGTGTGCTTTAATCACCAGCTATTATTTTAGAAATCACTTGTAACAAAAATGGAGATAAGAGTTTGAATTGGAGGATGAAGTATTTATATTTATTATCAGTGTGAGCTGGGAGTACTTGTTACAGAAGCCAAAGGTAACTATTTTGTCAGTCTGTTTTATTATCTCACGTGTAAATAGAAAAGAGAATGAAGCCCCCTTGCCTTAGATATATTTTCTGAGAATTCTTGAAAAGGATGTTGTCAAAGGAACCATATGCTATGCATATAAATTAACACTGTTTTCATGATTATTTCTAATACAAACATACTATAGATGTACAAGTCTTTAGTTTAACCATGTAATCAACTCCTGTTTGTTTAAGAAAAACAAGGCTGTCTTATTACAGCCTTTTTGAAAAAGGTTTCACTGGATCAATTTAGACAGAAACTAAGCAGCCCTGTTGTCATGCTGGGAATTTACATGTTTCAGGCAATTATTTAAATTAAAATTGCCCAGGAACTCCTCAGCAAAAATACTGGAATGTGTTGTCCTTCATTAGATGCTTTTAGCAATATCTTTTCTCCTGCTTCTCTCAAAAGGTCAGGAAAAAAAAAAAAGATAAGATGCATCTTCTAACAAGCTGTTGTTGTCTGCTGGGTGAGCTCTGGGGCTGTGTAAACCCTCGTGCATACCAAGGAAGTTTTGCAAAAATATCCTGCTGCTCCTAATTGTGGCAGTGCTGGCAGGAACAGGCTCTGCATTGTGGGACCCTCGCTCGCTGCTCCCGGGGTTTTGATCAACACGGGTGAAATCTGAGCCCAACAAAAGTCAATGAGAGGTTTGTCTTTGATTGCACAGCAGCCAGGGTTGCTCCCCAGCTGTTCCAGACACAGGCAGCATCCTAATGAGGAGAACACACCAATGTGGCTGGATTTGCAAAGGAAAAAGATCATTCCTCGAGCTGCAAGCTTTCTGAATATAACAAAAGCTTTTAAAAAGTTGGGTTAATCCACAGTCCTCACATGAGCGACTTAATACTCTGATAAAAGTATCTCAAGTCTTACCAACTGAATTTTGGAATTCCAGGAAGAATTTCTTTGTGGAAAGGGTTGGATTGGGCTGTCCAAGGAGATGGTGGAGTCACCATCCTTGTTCAAGGAAAGACTGCACGAGGCACTCAGGGCTGGTTGAAATGGTGGTGGTTGGTCATGAGTTGAGCTCAGTCATGGAGAGCTTTTCCAAACTGATCTTTGAACTCTCCTGAGATCACCTAAAACCTGCATTATTGTGTTAATCCTGTGAGCTGGAATGGATGGAGTGGCCATTGTGGATTCTTCAGAGCACCCTGGGGCACAGTGGGCTTTAACACAGGGATAAGGGACAGTTGTGGTCATGGATGGTTTGAGTTTGGGCAGTGCTCCTGTGTTTTAGGTCATTTAGTTGGTTTAATAGTTCAATAAAATATTGCTCAGGGAAATCTTAAAGTTGGCACAGTGTTTGCCAGCCAAAGACTGCAAAATATAGACTGCAAGGTGATTTAGGGGGATTGACTTAATGAACACTAATAATCCCAAACTTTTCACTTTATTGTGTTTCTAATGTGTTTTTAGAATTCTGTAAATATGGGTGAAAAGTCTGGAGGAAATCATGGCATGTGAGCCACCAACACTGCTGCTAATGTCTCACTGGCACAATTGAGGTGTGAATTATTGAACATCTCACTCATATTCTGATTTTTTTAAACAGCCTGATTGGAGCCATTAGTTTGGACATTCAGTGTGGGAGGGGGAAAAAGCAATATTGTATGAATTATTCTAAATTCATCATTGTGTGCTGCTGAAATGCCTGTGACTAAGAGTGGTAGTTTGCCACAGGATTTTCTAAATAATTTGTCATGTTTTCATTTGCTAAATATTCAGGTGTAGAACAACCAATTATTTAATTTGTTCAAAGAAATTTATTTAAATTAGAACTTGTATCTTGAAACCTTATCAAGAAATAGTTGAGCTTAGAGTTATTTTTGCTGGGGTTTTGGAGGGGGGAGGAGGTGAAGGTAGAGGACATTTGCTGTTTAAGAGGATTGTAAAGGAAATGAGTTTGCAGAAGTTGAAGATAGTGCATGGTTTGAGGAAACTGGAGGCTTCCTGTATGACTTTAGGCAGATCACTTGACTGTAGTGCCTTGACTTTTCTAACCCATAAAATTGGGCCAGTGAAGAAATATAGATAGTGGGAAGGTCCCACTTAGTTGTTGTATTTACAAATGAATTTTTGGAAGGCAGAAATTACCATTGGAGGGCAAAGATTTGCAAAACCAGAAGTGCCTTAGCTTACAACAAGCATATATATGGGACAACCCAGCAAGAATTAGGGGTTATATATTTAGAAATTAGTTGAACTAAAAAAAAGCAGTATTTCCCTGAACTCTTCAAGATGTGATGCACCTGTTTTTATCACTATTTAATATTTCAAAATGTAATAATCTTCAGCAATGCCCATTTTGCATCTCAGCATTCCATTTGTGCAGAAGAGTTTCTTAAAAAAAGGTGAAGTATCAAAATGCAGCAAAATCTGAACTGGATGCAGTCTTACTGCTCAGTGCTTCTTGTATGTACTTCCAGAAGCTTGTGCAGCTTGTTTTACAGAGAGGCAAATTTAGAAGTAACAGGGATGGCTTGTTAAAATTACATTATTCAACTACAAAGGTTTAAAAATACACGTTCTGTTATCTGATGGGCTTTTGTTTCCAAGTTCATCCTTCAGCTCCTCTCTGCAATTGTTTCCTGTTAAACAAACCTGGCATGTTGTTTTCCTGAGGTTTATGGGTCATTGACAGTATTGGGTTTCACACAGTCCAGCTGCTCCCACATCAGGTCCCTTCCTACCCCAGTGAAGAGGGGCTGGTGGAAGCAGGGAAGGCAACAGGAATCCATCCGAGTCATTTTACTTCCAGCTTTGCTGTAAAGGCTTCCATGAATTTCATGCTCATTAGCAAAATGTTGAAAAATGTAGTGTTAAATTACAGTTGTTCCTTGGGACTGTTTTTGTTGCTCCTTGGGACTGTTTTCCTAAACTCTAATGACAAAAGGCTGAAACGAGGAGCCCCTGGCAGGGAAGAGGCAGCATCTGTCACACACAGAGTTGAAAGGACTTGGGGATCTACAAAGGGAACTGAAATCAACTTGGAGCCTTTCCCTGCCACCCAGCAGTTTTACAGTGATGTCAGGGGTTTTTTAATGTCACAGTGTGGTGAGGCAGTGTTTGGAGAAGGTCTCTGCTGTCCCAGCAGTGCCAGGCTGTCACTGCTCCCCCTCCCATGGCCCAGTGGCCACACGTGCTCCCTCCTCAGAGGGCAGGAGCAGAGCCAGAGCTGAGCATGGCACAGGCCAGGATGGAAAACATTTCTGCCACTGGGCCTCTCTTGTCTGCTTTAAGAATTTTCATGTGGTGATAAGCACCATCCAGACACATACAGATGTAGAATGTCCCTGTGCTGTTGTAGGTGAGCATCCCTCCTTAGCAGACAGTGTTTGGGACTACAGATAGCATCCAGAGCACCCAGGGCAGCCCTGGTGCTGTTCTGTTCTTGCAGACATGTTGAACATTTCTGTGATTTTTAAGGCTAAATGAGCCAATTGGACATTGCATGATAGAGAATTGCAGTTTTGGGGCTTTTTGCTGTCATGTCTGATGGAGCCAGAATGGCAGCTCTGAAATGTCCCTTGCTCACCTGACACAGGAAAATATCAGTTGCTGTAGTGGAAGGTGCAGGGAACCAAGGAGCTGCCAATTGTAAAGTGCTTGCAGGCAGATTTTTCTAACTGTGCCATTTTGTAGCAGGTTAATGATCTGGAATGTGAGCTTTTTTTAACCCAACAAACCATAGGTACCACGTTCCTTTAGATTTATCTAAAATCTGATTGCACTTGGGTGTGAGAGCACATGGATTCTAGTGGGATTATCTGGCAATATCTGGCCTTTATTTTTCAAGTTTACTTTGTGTCACCATTCCTGTATTTGAGTTAAACTAATTGCCTGTAAATAATACAAAAGAAAGGCCTCTCTCTTCCTGTTTCAGTTTGCTTCATTATTTATTTTACAGGGTGGTGTGTGGAGGGGAATAACTTGTTGTAGCAGTCAGCTGTGTCTGCATCCACATTCCTGTCCCGAGCTGGGTCACTGACTTATAGAATGATCTGGAATGAATTGCTTCTCTTGAGGGAAAGCCAGGCATATGGAAGAACAGCTTGCCCAGAGCAGCTGTGACTGCCCCTGGATCCCTGGAAGTGTCCCAGGCCAGGCTGGACAGGGCTTGGAGCACCCTGGGACGGTGCAAGGTGTCCCTGCCATGGCAGGGGGTTGGAACAAAGTGTTCTTTGAGGTTCCTTCCCACCCAAACCATTCTGTGATTCTGCAGAGGGATAAACTCTAATGCAGATTAGATTCTTTGATAAAGAACATTGTGTAAGGGCTAAGAACTGTTACTTAAACCAACTGCAATTAAGAGTCTTGTTCCAAAAAGCACATCAGGACAGGAGTTCCCTGTTTAGCTGACATCTCAGTTTAAAACTTGTCTTACACCTCACTCTCTGAGCACACACTCACCCCCAGAGTGTGGGAGAGGAGGGATTCTGGAGGGACCCATGGCACCAAAAACCTCTTGAGAGGCAGGAGCAGCTGGCTTTGACACACAGCTAGTAACTAGGAAGAAGAGGGTTTTTTGTTGAGTCTGAATGAAAATCAGGACAAACATCAGTTGTTAGAATGTGCCAATCAAGTGCATCTTGGTAAATTCATGTAGAGAGAAATTTTAATTTAGAGCCAGTGTTCAGTCTGTCACCAAAGAAATACTCATCAGATAAAAGTGCCTCAGATCCCATGATACAGGAAACCAATAATTATGAGATACAGTGAACAATACAAGGTAGAATTGCTAAAGGGATTAATTAGCTTTAGTCGAACTAACCACTATAATTGATGCAAATATCCATCTGCAGCCTGCTGAGACATTGGATAGTCATCACACACCTGCTCAATTCACCAGCCTTGCAGAGCACAGCTGTCAGAATGATTTCTGCTTGGGCTTTTTCTTGAGCGTACTTGACTGTTTGTGCTTTTGTTGTTCAAAATGTTTTCTTTCTCTTTTCTTTTTCTAAACAGCACTTCCACGATGGCAGAAAGGCACAACAACACATTGAAACTTGCTGGAAACAACTTGAAGCAGTAAGTGGCAAATTCCTCAGATGTGATATTTAAGTCATTTATATATTGTTTTCAAAGAGATGGCTCCAAATGTTTTACTGGAAAAAGAAAGGTAGATGGATAAAAGTTGTAGAAATGGGATTCTTAAAACTCTGCTGTCTTAAATACACTCACAGTCCTGAAAAAAATCTGTTTTAACAGAACATTTGGCTTCTGTGGGCTCTTTGTCTATCACGAGCAGCATTTCATTTGATATGACTTGAAAAGTGTGCTAAGCATTGCTGAAACTGCAGAGTCCCTAAGGGTCCTGTTCAGATATTCCACTGCAAGTTGAACAGCTTCATAATGTGTGAATAAATTGAACAGGAACATCTCTTGAGCCAGGTGCTGCTTCCCAAAAGTAAATATACATTGGAATTGTCATTCATGTGATGAATGGAAAGTGAGGCTGTAAGTACAGGAGAGGATAGAAAAGGGATTATCAGTAAACAAAAGTCCTACTTGCAAATTTATAAATCTTACTAACTCCCTCATTGATTTACAAAAATGAAGGGGTTAAGTGTTGAAAGAGAATGATTCCATCTACAAGAGTGGAAGTGATGCTAAAAGGGAAAAATACTGAAATATGAGCAGCCTGGATAATGGAACAAAGAATGTGCCTCTGGTAACTCCATTTTTTGATGTTTGTTAATATGGAAATGTATTCCAGTGTAAACAAGAGAGCCCTAAAATCCTTCAGTTGTTACAACAGATTGTTTTAGTGGCAGGCATGAATCTTAGGCAGATTTTGCTATCTTTTGCTTCTCATAATGAAGGCTTCTGGTTTTTCTTGTCAGAGTAAAAGGAGGTTTGAACGTGATTGCAAAGAAGCTGATCGAGCACAGCAGTATTTTGAGAAAATGGATGCTGACATCAATGTGACAAAAGCAGATGTTGAAAAGGTGAGCTGGAGGGTGGGGACTGTTTGCAAACATGGATGTGATAGGTTTATTTCCTCAATCCTCCTGCTAGGATAAACCCTCTGAGGCTTAATGCCTTACTTGAGTCAGTCTGCTGGTTAATTAAAACCTGGGAGATCTCTGCAGACACCTTTATTTATATAAAAACACTAAACAGATACAGTCAGGTTTTTTTAGTGGGTGGTATCTCAGTTTAACAGAGCTGATATGGCTCTAAAGGAGTTTATGCAAGCTCAGTTTTGACTAACACCCCAGGTTCTGTGTCAGCCAGGCTTCTGAGGGCTCCCTGAGGGCTGCTGGCAGTTTCCACACATTTTCATTCCCTCTGTGATCCAGGTAGAACTGAACTTCCTCCCCTTGCAGCAGCACTTCAAAGATTTCCCAATGTCATTGGAGGCAGAGAGGTATTACCAGAATTGTTTTTCATAGTTGTATGTTTAGACAGGACAGCTTTCCATGTGATGCAGGATCCTGGAATCCATGCTTGTCACAGATGGCACAAGGCTTTTATTTTCATTTCTCAGTTGCTGGCTGGTTGCAGAATCATTTGTGGCTTTTTTACAATGATCCTCACTCAGTGAAGCTTTTGAACTAATGCTTAATTTGAAACATGCAGTCCTGTTTCAGCACATCTCTCTGGAAATACTTTCTCTTTAATTTGATTCAAAATTGGATGTGTGGAAGGATGCTTAAAGTTTAAATTTTACTGGTCCAAGTCCAATACCTCTAACTTAAGGAAGCAATGAAGAGGAAGAAATTGTTTTAAATAGCTTCTGTTTTTGGAGTTACACATTTGCTCAGAAGATGCACTAATGTAGATCAGAAACTCCACATTACAATGTGCAAGGACAGTTTTGTCCTCCTTGAGTTTGAGTAAGACAGGCACAAAATAGCCAGAACATTTGAAAATGTTTATTTCTTGAGTGAAAAAAATAAAAAGAACAGGCAACCAGAAGAGAAAGGAAAAAGTAAAAGCTGAAGCTTAAAATATGCCAAATGTTTTGTTGCTGGGACAGGAAAGGAAAGTGAATTATAGGTAAGAAATCTTTCTAGTCTGAGGTCTCCTTGTAAAATGTAGGTTTTGCTTCTCAAGAGGTCTGCTTCATTCTATTCTAAGTTACTTCAGTCCTGTGAAGATATGAAATATAAATTTCCCTTTCCATCTGTGGGATCTCGTGTTCCTGGTGTGCTGAGCATCAGGACCTTGTGTGGCACAAAGCATCAAAGATGCTCTTGGAAATGAGGACAGTAAATCATAAACAAGCCCAGAAAATTTCCCCCAAGTGCTATTGCATATCAAAGGACAAAATACCTCTGTGGTCTTGTAATTTGCTTGGCTCTTAGTTGCAAATTCACCATGTAGATTTGATCCTTTGTTGCTTTCTGGATTTGCCAGGGCACTTGACAGATGAATGCATGTACAGATTGTTAAAGATGTAGCACCACATGTGGGTTTTTCTAACAGAGAGGGATCATCTCTGCTTTATCTGTATAAAGTGATTTTAGAATACTTCTTTCATAGATAAAATTAGGGCTTGCCCTAGATTTTTTTCCAAAGCTGAGGTCATGTCAAAGGGATACAAAGACATGACTTAGTGTTTGAAATAGGGGATGGAAACTCCTTATTTCTACATCCCTTTCCAAGGCTGCCCTTTTCTGGTCTGAGTAAAAGGTGGCATGTTGGTGATAAACCAATCTAAGAGTGTTAGGTAAATTCTGGGAAGCAATTTCCTGGTGCTCTTTCCCTGTGAAGTGAAACAGAGAGGCTTCCCTTTTAAATTCCTCCAACTTTTTATTGTGTGAATTTGTAAATTATTTATTGCAAAATGAGGCTCAGTGGTATCTTGAAAGAAAAATCTGTTAGTTATGCATGTTGGCAGCTCTCAGGAGAAGGCATTACTCCACTTTCCAGGCAATCAACAGAGTAGATGGGAGAAGGAAAAGGTTATCAAAATGAGTGGAATGTGAAATAATATTACTGAACAGAGAGAACAGTGTTTTCCAAGTGCATGTGTTAAACTGGGTTCATCCATGTCAGGCTGTGAATAATGCCCTTTCTTTGCTCCCCTCTGCCCGTGTGACTGGGAGGCTCTTGCATAACTCCCAGTGCAGAATGGGATATTGTTCCACCAGCCCTGCTGCTCTCCCTGACTCTCTCCAGGGGGATGCAGGAGCTGCTCAGCTCCAAATGAAGCAATAGGATGACTTCAACCTCCTCCTTCTACTGCAGCACTTGTGATTTCACTCGCTCCTTATGGCTTGGCTGCTGCACTCCTGCCCCCAAAAGCTCTCAGAAATCCACCTGGCCAGGAGAATGGGCAGTCTGGCTGTGTCAGAGCTCTTCTCTTTGGCAGAACAAGGTGCTCCTCAGGCACTGGGGCTGCTTGCCCTCATTTCTTTGGCTCGAGATTGACACCTTGGCTGCTTCAGCTTGTACCTGCCAATATGAGCAGACACAGGAGCTATTTTTTGCATCACACACAATAGAGTGGATGGCATTAATGAAATTAAAATTCTACAGTGATCACAATGACACATACAGTCAGAAGAGAATACAGCTGCAATTTCCTAATGCTAAGCAGTGTGAGGTTCTGAAATGCTCACATCTCTTCATCTTTCAAGCCTTTCTAGCCTTTGACAACTGCAGCAGGAAATTCTGTGCCAGAGCTGCCATCTCCCAGCACTTATCCCTTGCCCAAAGTATTACAATTTGGAAGCATTAGGTAACCAGACAAGTGGCAGAGAAGCAGAATGAGAGTCACTTTCCTCCTTATTTCTCCAGTACTGCTTGGCAAAGAGCCTAAAGGCAGGGCTGGATGTGGAGCCTGGGCATCATGTACCAAGGTCCACGTTCCTTCTGTAGGACCAGGTATGTGGAGGGCACATCCCTTCTCTGCCCCTTCTGTGGCCAGCATGGGCTCCATCACCTTGCCAGGCAGCAGCCTGGTAGCTGATCTTGGAGGGAGGAGTGTTTGGCTTTGTTTCCTCTCAGCTCCTTTTTTGGCAGTAGGAACATGGAGCAGAAGCTGTGCTCAGTCTCTGCAATGATCACAGCGTGCAGGAATAGAGGGAGAGTGGAGCAGGGCACCTGAGCTCCCTTCCCTGTTTGCACTGAGCCTCTAAACCACCAGCAGCCAAAGCTTGCAGAGATGTTTGTGTCAACACAGAATGCAGTGTAGCAAAGTCAGGGCAGGAAGCTCACAGTCTGTGAAAATATCCTTATAAACTAAAAAAATGCTGCAACATGCTGATGCTGCTTCCAGGAAGCCTTGTAGGTATCACTGAAAGCTTTATTTCATTTGGATCCCAGTGGGTTGTGTGCTTTAAAGCACTTCTCTCTCAAAAACCACAGAGGAGCTGCTTCAATTTTTTGCCCATTTGGGGAAATGGTCTCTGTCGCCAGCACGGAGCCACTGTACATATAAGGCAGAGCTCTATTGTTTCTGCCTTCTCTTCAGAGCTGCAATCACTAAAAAGCTGACATCTTTATGGGATAATGTGCTACCCAGTGGTGCCTTTGCAGACTTCTTGTAATAAAATTAAAAAATCAACTGTTTTTTTAAGGGTTTCTTTTCCAGGTAGGCATTTCAGAGTCTGATTTTAAAGAGGAAGTGGCTGAGGGCAGCCATGGGAAGGGCTTGCCTCTTGATTTGCTCAGCAGTTGTGGTGAGTGGTTTGAAGTACTTGATGTCAGGCAGGATCTGTCCCTTAGCTGAAGAGAAACACGGTCAAATGTTGACCTTAGGCAATAATCTGAGATACTTGGGAATTTTAGGTGTGTTTGCCTTTGGTTTTGAAGTGGAGAAACTGAGGGAAAGGGGAGTAATTTTCCCATTCTCTGCTGTGAATTTGTAGAGATACAGCAGCAGCATCAAGGTGAAATATGCAGGGGAGGTGTGCCAGGCCCACTCCTGAGCATGGTGCAGGAGGGCCTGTGGAATTGTTGGAGAGTCTGACACTGCAGAAGATTTTCCCTGTGTTGTGGGTGTTTTGTATATTGAGTGGGCAGCTGCTTCTTTTTTGCTCCACAAATGGAACTGGCTAAATTTCTGTGTCTTTGGTTGTGATGTGTGTCAGATTTCTCATCACTTCAAATGCTGGTTAATGTGATTTGATGTTATTTCTCTGGGTTATGCAGACCCCAGTCTCCTTCCTGAACTGCTTCCTTCCTAAAGGATGATGCAGTGTGTGAACTCAGGGAGTCCCTCAGGAGAGCAATTTGCATTTCTGGAAGAGTAAGCCTTGTTTACAACCTGCCATCCCAGGCTCTCCATGCAGAGCAGCTGTTTCCCTTTTGGAATCATGACTAATTTAAGAGGGTCGATTTCTACTCAATAGAGAGTTAATGACTCCAGCAGGAGTGTCTGGGGAACTTCATAAATCTCCATATGTACCCTATACATACCCTGTGCTTGGTGATAAGAGATCAAAGAGCAGATCATGAGCCACCTTTAGTGTAAGGCAAGGAAATCTGAACTTAAATTCCCTTTTAGCAGTGCTCCCCTGCAGCAGTGCTCTACGTGGCAATTTGATTGAGTTTTGTAACAATACAACTCTTTTGGGAGGTGATTGCTGACGAGAGGGAAAAGGAGTGTGAAGGGGAGGCTTGAGAATATCTTCTGAATTAAACAACTGCAGTTTGAATCACCAGTGCAATAGAACTGGTGTTCTAAGCTAATGCAAAGCAATTATTTCATGCTGTACAGTTGGAAAGCTTCTTTATAGTCATTCTTTTTCTGTCAAAACATTGGAATAAATCTTTTCACCTGCTTGAGAAGGCCTCAGAATTTAGCTAATTTCGTTTGTAAGCTGTTCAGTTCCAGTGAATCATGGAATACCAGGTTGGAAGGGAATTGAAGGATTGTCTGGCCCACTGCTCCTTGGCAAAAGCACAGTCTAGACAAGATGGCCCCAAACCCTTTACAGCTGAATTGTGCCCCGTGTTGGGGATTCCACCATTTCCCTGGGGAGATTATTCCAATGGCTCATTGTTCTCACTGTGAAAAATTGTCCCCTGGTGTCCATTTGGGATCTCCTCAGGGGTAACTTGTTCCCATTGCCCCTTGTCTTTTCCCTGTGACTCCTAGTGCAGTCTCCATCCTCCTGCAGTCACACCTCAAACCCTGGGACACAGTGACAAGGTTCCCTCAGCCTTCATTCTCAGGCTGAGCTAACCCAGGTCTCTCAGCCTTTCCTCACATGACAGCTTCCCAGCTGGATCATCTCTGTGGCCTTTCTGGACCTTCTCCAGTCTGTCCAGGTGTTCTTTTTGTGTACTAGGTGTGGCCTGACAAATGCTGAGAGGAGGGGGACAATGACTTTATCTCTGCTGGGAAAGCCCTTGCTGCTGCAGCTCAGCATCACCCTGGTCACTCAGACTAATTCACCTCCCTGAAAGACAAAGTTGTGTGTTTTACCTATAAAATTGGTCTTCAGGGCTATAAAATTTGTCCTGGTAACTTTTTCAACCCTGACTGTCCCTTCTGTGTTGGCTGTGTTTGTAAATTCTTTCTTGGAGAGAGAGGAGTAGAACCGTGCCCAGTATTCCAAGTATGAGCTAAGCAATCTATTACCCAGTCCTGAAATTTCCATTATTTATATTCAAGAAATAATTTCCATTATTTATATTCAATACCCAGATTTACACATGGCAGAGTTTAATTGCTTATGTAGTACAACTAAACAGACCTCCAGAAATCATTTAAACATTGTGGGCTAGTGTTCCAAATACATCTTTTTGTGTTACCTCCTCCATGCAACCCACATAACCTTCCATCCACAGAGATTATCCTTCTTTTATAATGAATTAGACTTGCTGGCTGTTTGCAGGGATTCACAGTTCAGTCATCCAGACAGTTTGGTTGTTTAGTATTCATGACATGAGAATGGCAGTGCAAGAGACAAACTTTTGGGTCTGAGGCACAGTTATTCCCCAGGGCCTTTGAGCAGTGTGCTGAGAGGTGCTGCTGTGCTGCTCTTCTTAATTATTTCAGTCCATCTCTGTTGTTAAAGCTTCATCAGGACTGTGCTGTTTGGGGAGATCTTTTGTTAGTGTGAGTTTCTGAATTTTGGCAGAATTGTGTGCAGTGAGACTGCACTAGATAACAATTCCTGAGCTGTGGTGAGGAAGATTTTCCATCCTCTGTCAGTGGTTTGCTCATTTGTATATTATATTCAGCCAAAGGATTTCAGGGACCCACAGAGTCTCAGATTTTTCCTCCACCTTCTCAAATGTTAAAAGAAAGGATTTTTCTTTTTGTTTCTTTCCCTGCTGTTATTTTGCACCCCCCATTCTGCTTTTTTTTTTATTCATTCGGGAAAGCAAATTCCAAATCCTTTCTCTTCTTGCCAGTTCAGAGAGACCCAACTGGTTATTGCAAAATAGTAAAGAGTGGAGCTCTGTAAATCCAAGCCTGGAGCCTTGGCCCTGTTTAGGAGTCTGTGGCAGGATGCCCCCTGTCAGTGATGACCCTGCCCACGCTGCCAGCGCTGCTCTCCCGGTGCCCAGGTCGCAGGAGGGAGCGCCAGAGCCTGGAGCTGAAAAATCTGGGAGCAAAAGAAAGCATTCCTGAAATTGGGGAAGTGTTTCTGAGTCTGCCTTTATCATTAAGCTATTTGAAAGGGATTGGGTAGTTGAGGGGAGGGGGCAGGGGTGGATTTTTTTTTTTTTTTTTTTGTGTTTGCAATTCTGATCTTGGATTTGCCAAAGCCAGATCTGTTTTGGCAGGCAGTGGCCTGGCAGTGATGCATCTCACATGCTGTCTGAGTTTGAAAGAAAAGAGGGGGTGCAGAATGGGAGAAAAGAAAGAAGAAACAAAGTGACACCAAAGTTTTGACTGGAAACTCTGCCATTCTGGACAGCAGCAACTGCTGAGGAGTTGAACTGTTCCACTTAGTGTGGACCAGCTGAATAGCAGCCAAAGTTTTTTTCTGCCCTTTTCAGTTATTCATATCACTCCCACCATAACAGCCCTGAGGAGCTGCATTTTTTGTCTGTGTAAACCCAGAAGACAGTGTGTCTATTGACCCTTCTGCTGTTTCTGGAATGTGTCTCAGAAAATTGTTCTCAGCAAAATATCCTCCTTTATTTCTGTACTGGAGACCAAAATGGCAGAAAATATACTTGGTTTTTAAAAATTTATCCTACACTTCATCACAAGTTGCATTTCCTATCAAAGGAGGTGTGGGGGAGAAGGTAAATGGAACAATAGAAATGAAAGTATTTAATTCTCTAAGAGCCTTCATGTAAAGTGTAGCAATTTGCAAACATTTTCTTACACTTTCAGGGTTGACAGTGCCCATCATGAAGTGTCCATATCCCCTTTCTCTGTTCAATTTTCCTGTTCTAAGGCATGAAGTATTAGGACTGATTTAATTCAGACCAATATTTAAAGCTTTACTAGTGCTGCATGTTTGCAGGGATTATGGATGAGTTGCCCTGTCTGTCATTCTTTGGTCTCATTCTGCTGGGCACTGATTGCTGAAGTTGCATCTTATTGATGAACTACAGGTGGTTTCAAGCAGGTGATAAGAAGGCTCACACTAAATATATTTCTCTAACATGAGTTATTTCAAAGGTTTGCAGGGTTAATTTCCTCCAATTTTTTTATTTTAAAAGGGAAAGAAATAACCCACAAATATGGAAATCAGTGCATCAGTGTCCTACCTTGGCATCTCTCTTCTGGCATCTCTGACCTCCTGGTAGAGTCATTTACCTGAACTAACTCATTATTTTGGAGTCTGGTTTCTGCAACTCAGTTGTTAAGAAGAAAATCTGCAGGAAATGCAGTTAAAATCATCTTGAGAGAGCAATGGTTGTGCTCTTCCCACTACCTTAACAGACAGATGCCACAGTGTGTGTGGACAGCTTACATGGCCATTGAATTTAGGGTTTTTCACCCAAGGTGGGTGAATATTTTTTTAAAAGTATTTTTAAGGTTCTGAAGACCACAGAAATCAGCAGTTTGCAATTTAACACTACTCTGCAGGTAGCTACTGTCCTGCATTCTTGCCCATCAAGCAGCAAGGCTGTCTAAACAGAGGGAAAATGATTGGGCTTGATTCTATTTGATGGCCCTTCTGCATAGATTCTGAGAGAGAAGCTTACCTGTAATGAGCCTCACCTGCTGCAGGTGAGCTGTTCCCTGCTGCAGTCTGTCAGAGCTGCACTCCTTTACCTGGAGTGTTCTTTCAGAGCTGCAGAAACACTCCCCTGGTGTGGCTGCTCAGCTCTGATTGCAGGTGCAGGGGAGCCCAAAGTTCACCTGTCTGCTCCCTGCAGGGCTGCAGGTGCTGTTGTTCATTTTGGGGAGCTCTCTTCTGGATGAGACCAGCAGTGACATTTGTGACCTTTTGGTTTTGGTGCTGCCACATGAGCTCAGACAAGAGCTCCCTTAACAAACCCAGACTTTGGGGGAGGAAGCAATGCCTGTATGCACTGTGCAGATTTATTCTGGGGCAAAACCACTGTTCCAGAGGTATGTTTGGGGTGGGAGATGTGGGGAATCTGTGCATCTTTTGCAGTGCCAGACATTTGGAAGAAGAACACTGCTGTTCTCCCCACAAGCCCCTCAGGTGTACATACCCCTCTTGCTTTTCTGCAGTGTTGAAAGGTGACCTCATTCTTTTTTCCTTTGAAGAGGGGAATTTTTGCTGCGTTCTGAGTCCCTGGCCCTGACATCTCTTACAGCTGAGCAATCTGTCAGCCTGAAGAGGTGGATTGTGTTTCACATATGGGGCTGGAAACTGAGCTCTTGCTCACTCATCCCTGCCCAGTTAAAGGAGGGAATGTGTTGACTGAAAGCTGCATCCCAGTATTGTTCTGTATCTGAAGTCATTGTCTGGTTTTCCAGACCCCAATTATTCCAAAGCCTTTCCTCCTGGAAATACTGCTCAGAGCAAATCTTTTAGCATTAACTCTAAGAAGCCCCCAAAAAACCTTCTCTGAAGCTGTTGGCATGCACAAATGAGCAGCAAAGAAGCAAAACTTCATTTTCTGTAAAGCCCAGCTATAAATTACTCCTGAAATAGCTTCTGTGACTCTCTGCAGTTCTGGGCTACTTCATCCATTACTCTGAATGTGAAATTTAACATCATTGACTTGTTTTTATCGTTCTGCGCTTCATCAGAGTGCAGGAGTCTCACTATAAGGTACAATTCTGTTAGTGATGATGTTAGAGGAAGTGACATACTGAAATGAAGTAATAAAAAATTCTAGATGTAAAAAAATTTATTTATTTTCAGATCCAAATACCTCATTGGAAAGATATTTAAACAGTTTGAAGCTTGCCAAATGCATTAAATGGCCAAGAGAAACAAAGCATCACCAGGGCTCTCACACAAAAAGTTCTGGGTTTGGAATGCACCCAATTTTATTTACTCATTTGCTGCCTCCTCTTATTTGGGGCCAGTTAAGATAATTTTGGAAACTGAATGTCTGTCTACTCTTGTATACATTTAGCTCAGAGTTACTTTGTCATATCCAGCCAAGGAGTTTGAAAATGAACTCTGATGGCTTTAATGCTTGCTGGGTCTGCCTGGAAATGTGTAATAATGGATTTCTTGTTTTTCTGCTTCAACAATAGAGTCAAGGGACAAATTCCTGAGTTGCATTATTTCAAATTATTTTTAAAAAAAGAAAGGGAGAGACAGCTGTATGAGTGGGAGTGGGGCTGGTGTAAAGTCAGCTCAGACAATGGGTTCCTCTTAGGTAGATGAGAAAGGGCCTCACAAATGGATATTGATCTGCAGCAGCTGGGATGTGAGGAAGGGGTTGGGAGATGAGTGTGAAGCACTCTTACAGCTGCTGCCTTTCCATGGCTGACTTTGTTTTCCTGGTAAATTTGTATTTGTGGCACTAGGATATATTGTTTTCCACTTGTATTTAATGTAGCTGCATGTGAGGGTGTGGATGGTAAAGTTTAATAAACTTTATAGCACTTGGGCAGGGAAATGATTGATGTGGCTTCTTGGAATTTGATTGCAGGAGGTGAATTTTGTGGAATTAGGCACTCATCCTTTGGACAGTTAAAACTCCTGGGAACAGGCAAAGTTGAATATATGTGTTTTATTGGATTCACTTATTTGGTTATAGTCACATTCTTCTCCATTTGATGCTACTGTTTCATCTCCTGTGATGCACTTAGTGCCCAGTGTCTCCTCATTCTGCTTGAATTATTTCTGGAGAAAGAATGTAAAGGGCATCTGTGAAATTCCTGCAATCGACTGCAGAAGCAATATCTGAATTGAGGTGAAATAAATTATTAGGTGAGATGTGCAAACTCTACAAATCTGGAGGGAGGCTACTTCTTTACAAACTGAGATTTGAAACCTCCTGGCAAAATTTGTTGCCTTCCAGTTATGATTACAAAAACGTTCCATGATTTGGTATTCCACGGATTTCTTGTCAGGAAACTATTGTCTGCTTGGAACAGTTCAAAGAATAACCCTGTTCTGAACTGGTTTAAATGGGAGCCCACTTAAAATATGCTAGATTTCTTTGTGTTGTGTCCCCTGAAACATGGTTTTTGAAGCAGCATTTTTCTGCCTTGTCTGAAGGAATTATTCAGAAATTCAGCAGCAGAGCTCCAGCCAGGGAGGGGGAGCTTCAGTGTGGGGAAGGCATAGGGGATTTTGGAAGAGAAGAGAAGGAAGAGCTGCTGTGTGAAGGCCAAAGACAGGGAAGGAAAAGGCATCTGAACCAAACAGATGGGAGAGGCAGTAAGGGAAGAATATTGGGCAGTGAAACAGATAACAGAAGGCCTTGGGAACAGAACTGTAAGGGGAGGAATCTGAAAACATGAAAGGGTCACTTGGGGACAGATTATTCTAGGGAAAGAAGTGAGATTAATTGCCCAGTGCTCTGCTATGTTGGGTAGCAAAGCAAATCATCTCTGTGGGTAAAAATAGGAAGGGAGGCATCTCAGCTGCTGCTCAGGCTCCTCTTTCCTTGTGTGCTTCATGCCAGGGCTGTGTGAGGAGTGTGGAGAAAGGGCTCTGCAGGGCTCACAGTTAAGAGGTTTTGTCATGATTATGTTGGCTAAAATGAGACAAAACTCTTGGGTTTTTTCCCACTTCCCTTTCCCCAGAAAACAGTGCTCACCAAAAGGGAAGCTGCCCATTAGAGGAAAGCATCAGGTGCCACCCAGCAGGGCACAGGGGGAGCAAGAAGTGAGGCCATGAAGGTGCTTGGAAGGTGCCTGTCCCATGGGCAGGGGGAGGGACCAACTTGTTTTGGTGTTTGATGTGCAGCTCAAGCAGAGGTTGCTCATGGAATGCAAAATGGTTCATGAAATAGCACATTGGAACCCCAGAAAGGAGCAGCAGCACTGTCCACACTGCACCTTGAATGTTTTACACAAGAGGAGCAAACCAAAAGCTGCTGTTCAGAGTCTCATAATGTTCCTGAGGAGTAGGATGAGGAGTACCACAATGCAATTGCTTTCCATGTAGCCTAAATTATAAACTTATTTTGGTATTTCTTCAGGCAAGACAGCAAGCCCAGCTAAGACATCAGATGGCAGAAGACAGCAAAGCTGAATATTCTTCCACCCTACAGAAGTTCAACAGTGAGCAGCATGAACATTATTACACACACATACCAAACATCTTCCAGGTAAGGTCACTGGCAGGGCTCTAGAGTAGCTCATAACCCTGTGACAAGAATATATTGGTCATCACCTCAGTTCTATGACCCTGACTTTTAAATTTTGGTGATTTTTTTTGGTCATACTTAGCAAATTTTATATGCAATCTGTCACCCTGAGAGATGGTGGGATAAATGATCCCTTTTTCCTAAATTAGATCTAAAAGGATCAATAGCACACAAGGAAGGTGACGTTGAAGTGTCGTGACAGATGAGGACAGCCCTTGGAATCCTCACAATCTGCCTCTGTTCAGCTCCTGTGTCTGTGCAGCTGGGGATGAGGGAGAGCCTCACTGGCATTGTTGGGGCAGGAGGCAGCTGGGCATTGTTGCCTCTGTGAAGTCCAGCAGCCCTTTAAAACCTGTGTTCAAACCAGGCTGCACAGATGGTTAAATGTGAACCACAAGAGCTCTGCAGCAGTGAGTCCAAAGGGTTTTAAGGAAGCCACTGATTGTGTCTTAGGGTGCCTAAGGACAGGCTGCAGAGGAAGAATTAAAAAGCCATCAGATTCATTCTGAGTGAAGATCTGAGTTTGTGCTTGAATGAGTGAATTGAGGTTAATGTAGTAGAACAGAACTTCTAAATGACTGTTCCCTTGTAATGGGTCATGAGCATCAGAAGTGGAAAATGCAACCTTTTCAAGGGAGGACATGTCACATGCTTGTCACCAGATGAGCAGGAGCTGATGTTTGCGTGGCAAACACGCTCTTCTTACCCACTGCTGAAACTTGTGAGCTAAATGGACACCTCCTCTTTGGGCTCATGGCATTTCAAAGCAATGCCTTGAGATAAACTCTTCCTGGAATCCAGCAAATGCTGGAGCTGAGGAGGAGCACTCTGATCTCTAGGTGAGCATGGTCAAGTCCTGCAGATGTGCCCTCTTCCCTGCAGAGCACAGTGAGCTCCAGGGCTTGCTTTTAGGTGTTTAAAGGAGTTGTTTTGTGAGGAATTGATGCTGCTTGTGCATCAGCCAAGGGGATTTTTGACTGATCCTGCAGCCCAGTGAAACAGGCTGCTCCTGTTCATGCCCTTCTGTATCCTGCTAATGGAATTATGCCACATTCAGTTTCTCTCTGTGGTAAAGGAGTGGCCCCTGGAAGAGATGCTGGAGATCCTGGAACTGAATCCACTGAGCAGTGAGGAGCTGTGCTGTGAACAGCACATGATGTTTTTATTGTGCATTAATACATCAATACATGATGTGCTGTGAACAAAACATGATGTGCAGGACTCCCTAAACACCAGAAATTACCTTCTAGGGAAAAGAAGGAGAGACATCAAGAGCTTTGTTTGGTTGCATTCTACAGTGGAATAAAAATGAGATTGCTCTGAACATGCACAGAAAATGAAAGAATTTGTTGCAGAAATTCTTTTAAAAGCCTTAGGAACCATCCTTACAAAAGTCTAAAGCTGGAGTTTGACAAATCAGCATTTTTTAACATAAAAAGTTAATTGAAAAATTTCCAGTAATAAAAGTAAAAGAGATTACTTTAAGAATGGCATTTTGATGTGTGAGGGAACAGTATCACTTGGTGCCTTCCTGAGAACAGCTGTCCTAGTTTGTTCTTAAAAATATATTTAATCCTTAAGTTTTAAAGGAGTTGATGTAAACTGGAGAGGAAAATTGGGTGAAACTGTGGAGTTAATCTTGATGTTTGACCTGAATGAAATGTAATATTGTAGAAAATCCAAGAGATGGAGGAAAGAAGAATCGTGAGGATAGGGGAATCCATGAAAACCTTTGCAGAAGTCGACCGCCAAGTGATCCCCATCATTGGGAAGTGTCTGGATGAGATAACAAAGGCAGCAGAATCAGTGGATCACAAGAATGTAAGTGTTGCATTGGTGATTGGGTTACTTAGTATTGGTATCCAATTCATGGAGACTGAAATCCTGGGCCCAGGCTCAGCACAAGAGCTTTGCAGTCACGGAATTAAACCAAAGAACAGCTTCTTGTCCCAAGCTGCTTTGTCTGGGGCAGGATGTGCTCAGATTATTCCCCAAATCTACTTAACATCCAGAAATTCCTTTCCTGCAGTACTTTTTAATTGTTTTGGTTTTTATTAAGGAATATGCTCTGATTTTATTAGGATAATAATTTTTTGAAATATTGCATTTTAAAAGCAGGCATCAGCATGTGTTGTTGGACATCATTTCAGATACCTAATCACCAATTCTTATAGAGGGGGTTTCTATGTCCCATAAACAGAAAACTGTCTGTTTCAGAAATGCCTTAATTCCAGTTAGCTTTATAATAATGAAAGTATTTAAAGTTAGCTACAGGCACTATCACAAAATCTTTCTGTAAAATATTTCTTTGCAGGCTTGAGGTTTGCTGGCAATCTATAAATGAGCAAATCTTGATGTCTGAACATCATTTTACTTCACAGGATGCAAAGAAACCTCTCTGATGTAAAAGCTGATAAAAGATTTCAGTTGAGCTTCCTGAAGTACAGTGACCACAAGGCCAAATGTGTTTTCTGTTTTGTATGCAGAGTGATCTGCTCCCTCCCTACATGAAGCCTCTGTTCTTCCAGCCTTTCTTATGGATCACATTAGTGCTTCAAATGTTGACAGCAAATGTCTTGCTGCCTGTTTGAATTTCCCAGACATGTTTTTCACTGGAATCTTTTCTGAGCTGTTCAGTGCCTGGAGCCATGAACTGGCAGCATAGCCCCGAGGCTGAGGTTTTGAAATTAATCCTCTACTGTCTGTTCAGCAATTGCTGTCACAGAGAGCAGCATAGGAAACTCAGGGATCTGAAAACCACTCTCTGAGTGGGAAGAGGGGGAATTGGGGCAGCAATTCCCATATTAGAACAACACACCCTGCTTGGGGTCCAGCTTTTGGTGCTGCATGGTGAAATCATGCTGGGGAGATTCATATCTCAGCCTACACTCTGCCCAAGTCTTCTTAGCATATATAAACATATATAGAATTAAGCTGGGTGTTGGAATCAGGGTGAATTTTATATTCTCTTGCTCACAAATAATTCCATGATGGCTCATACACAGGTGTGACATGGGAAAATGATGGCTTTGAGCATTGATAACTGAATTTATCAGGATCTCCTGTAAACACTGTGCTGATAAAAATGTATTTAACCAAAATGGTTATATCTGAGCAGCTACAAAGGGTTTAGTGTGTCCTATCTGGAAACAGTTATGTTCATAAAGACTTCTTTCTCCTTAAGTATCCTCAAGGATTTTTTCATCTCTGAAACAGTCATTTCTAACTGTGTTGATTATAATGCAAGTGCTGGATTGGGTATTAAACATGCAACTGTGTAAATTGGATTGCTTTATGCCCTCACTGCACTGCAGAATTCCTGTTAATGCCAATAGAAACTGCCTGGACTTAGCAGGGAATACTGGTTTGCTGTTACTGTGTTTCTAAGTCAGTTTTAAATATTTTTATTTTTCCATTTCCCCTTTCTAACCACTTGAACAACACAAAGGTCGTGTGGCAAGTGTGAGCTGTGGTGGCTGCCAGGTGAACCTATGCAGAACCTGATTCAGAGGGCTCTAGCAGCAGATAAAATGAATTTGTTATGGGCTTGGAGTTCCTGTTATGACATTATCTCTGTGATATATGGAGCATGTTGGTTATTTTTAGCTCCATTGTAGTGGAATGATGTTTTGAATAAATGGAAGGAACATTGTACAATTCAGAAGGGAAAAAGGGAAAACCTCCATGCACAGGATAAAATACCAGTGGAATATTTAATATGACATCTCTTGGAATCAGAGAAGGGTTTGGGTGGGGAGGGACCTTAAGGCCCATCCAGTTCCACCCCCTGCCATGGGCAGGGACACTTTCCATTATTCCAGGCTGCTCCAAGCCCTGTCCAATGTGGCCTGGACCACTTCCAAGGATGGGGCATCCACAGAGTCCAGGCTCTTGTAGTCTCTCCATCTTTCCTGTAGGCTCCCCTTAGGTACTGGAAGGCAGCAGCTGAATCACTCCAAAGCCTCCCCTTTTCCAGGCTGAGCAATTCCAATTCTCTCAGCTTTTCCCACTCTTTCCCCTTCTTCTCTAATCCTTCTTCATCTTGCTTTCATGTCTATCACTTAAAATATCTTCAAGTTTAGATCTCAGGAAGTTTTAATGTCAGACAAGGACGGGATAATGGAAAGTGTTGTTCTACCTCCCTAAAAGTCGTGTAGGAATTTCATGGTGCCACCTGATAGTTGTGAGGATCTTAAATCCATGTGGATCTTCACCATCCCACAAAGACTTTTGCAAAGCTTTTCCTGTATCTGTGTTTTGCCCAATGGAGCCTGGTCTCTGGATGCATTTATATCCCAGCAGATTTCTCCTGAGCAGCATTTTACCTAGAGCCACTCACAGAACCTGTGAAATGCCTTCAAAGCACCAAGTTCTTTTTATGTAACAGGGCAGTGATGCTCTTCTCTAGACAATAATAAGATATTTGTGTGCCAAGGCACAGCATCTCTAGAGATCTTGGAATCCAGCTGTTAGAGTATAACATAATCTCTCTTCCCAAGAAAACAAGTAGATAAGAAGTCTATTAGGATATTTTTTTCCTGAGTCCATTAGATTTAAATGCATTTGGTAAGCTGAGGTCTGAATTTGATCTTATGTATAATTAATTTTGTTTGTAGACTTGAGTAGGAAAATGCTATGGATTAGTTTGGCTTTGATTTGTGGGTTTTTTTTTTCTTTTCCCTCTGTCCAAAACAAAAGAGCAAAGCCATTGTACACAATCTACAGCCAGATTGGGGCTGACTTAGATCCCTCCTAGCAGTGCCAAAAGGGAATTTGGCTTCAGTGGCTCCCACACTAGGGCACAGGGCTGCTGGTGTGACCTTGGACTGCTCAGATGTTGGGTAAAGCTCATGAAACATTTACAGCCATTTACTGTCACTAAATTCACAACCAACTTGTTGACTTGTGGCAGAGTTGATCACAGGAGAGCTCTGCTTTATAGGAGTCTTTATTGGGATTTTCCTCTGATTTGCTAACAGCTGTATTCCCAGCAAATCTTACCTTAAATCTTTGTTATGAATCATTTACTGAAGTGTGATTTGCTTTTCTAGTCAGTAAAGTTCACCAGCTCTTACTCCTTTCCTGCAGAAGGTGGAGAGGCTTGCACTGATCCCAGGCTCTGGAAGGGCGTTAATTCCCAGCCTGGTCACTCCCAGGGTTGGTCCCACACAGACAAACCTTGTTCTGCCTTGAAGTGCCACCAATCTGATGTCAAGCCTCCCCTGAGATGTTTACACCTGTGTTGGTCTGTCCCATTCCAGGATTCCCAGATGGTAATAGAAGCCTTTAAATCAGGGTTCGAGCCTCCAGGAGACGTCGACTTTGAGGATTTCACGCAGCCCATGAAGAGGACAGTGTCTGAATCCAGCCTTTCCAACTCCAGAGGGGATGGGAAGTCAGAACCCAAGTTTGGTAGCAAATCCAAGGGCAAGTTATGGCCATTCATCAAGAAAAATAAGGTACTGGTTTGCAGACTTGAGCTTGGTGCTAGTATGTGTTCTGTCAATAACCTGTGTCTTGTCTAGTAATCTTGGCAAGTTAGTTTTTTTAAAGAGAATTTTAGATTCAGAAAGTTAATAACTGATGTCTTAATATGGTGTTTTGTTGTAGTCTTTGGTTACTTAAGTTTCTTTATAACTTTAATTATTGTTTTCTTGTATAATTTTGTTAATTATGTTGCAGTTTTTAAATTAATTTAACTTAAGTTGTCACGTCTCTGCCATGGTCCATTTCTGTTCCTAACTCAGAGAAGGAGTTGTAAACCACTTACCTAGTGCCATGTTTGCCAACTAACATTGTTACCTGTGGGAAGCTTCAGTGTGGCATTACTG